>NC_060085.1:11442500-12067500 GCF_922984935.1 Meles meles
CTGGAGAAAGAACAAGAAATACACCCTAAACCCAGCAGGAGAAGAGAAATCATAAAGATCAGAGCAGAAATCAATGAAATAGAAACCAGAAAAACAATAGGAAAAATCAATGAAACTAGGAGCTGGTTCTTTGAAAGAATCAATGAGATTGATAAACCCCTGGCCAGACTCATCAAAAAGAAAAGAGAAAGGACCCAAATCAATAAAATCATGAATGAAAGAGGAGAGATCACAACTAACACCAAAGAAATACAGACAATTAGAAGAACATACTATGAGCAACTCTACGCCAACAAATTGGACAATCTGGAAGAAATGGATGCATTCCTAGAGACATATAAACTACCACAACTGAACCAGGAAGAAATAGAAAACCTGAACAGGCCCATAACCAGTAAGGAGATTGAAACAGTCATCAAAAATCTCCAAACAAACAAAAGCCCAGGGCCAGACGGCTTCCCAGGGGAATTCTACCAAACATTTAAAGAAGAACTAATTCCTATTCTCCTGAAACTGTTCCAAAAAATAGAAACGGAAGGAAAACTTCCAAACTCATTTTATGAGGCCAGCATCACCTTGATCCCAAAACCAGACAAGGATCCCACCAAAAAAGAGAACTACAGACCAATATCCTTGATGAACACAGACGCAAAAATTCTCGCCAAAGTACTAGCCAATAGGATTCAACAGTACATTAAAAGGATTATTCACCACGATCAAGTGGGATTTATTCCAGGGCTGCAGGGTTGGTTCAACATCCGCAAATCAATCAATGTGATACAACACATTAATAAAGAAAGAACAAGAACCATATGATACTCTCAATAGATGCTGAAAAAGCATTTGACAAAGTACAGCATCCTTTCCTGATCAAAACTCTTCAAAGTGTAGGGATAGAGGGCACATACCTCAATATTATCAAAGCCATCTATGAAAAACCCACCGCAAATATTCTCAATGGAGAAAAACTGAAAGCTTTTCCGCTAAGGTCAGGAACACGGCAGGGATGTCCATTATCACCACTGCTATTAAACATAGTACTAGAAAAAACAAAAAGAAATTAAAGTCATCCAAATTGGTAAAGAAGAAGTCAAACTATCACTCTTCGCAGATGATATAATACTATATGTGGAAAACCCAAAAGACTCCACTCCAAAACTGCTAGAACTTGTACAGGAATTCAGTAAAGTGTCAGGATATAAAATCAATGCACAGAAATCAGTTGCATTTCTGTACACCAACAACAAGACAGAAGAAAGAGAAATTAAGGAGTCAATCCCATTTACAATTGTACCCAAAACTATAAGATACCTAGGAATAAACCTAACCAAAGAGACTAAGAATCTATTCACAGAAAATTATAAAGTACTCATGAAAGAAATTGAGGAAGACACAAAGAAATGGAAAAATGTTCCATGCTCCTGGATTGGAAGAATAAATATTGTGAAAATGTCCATGCTACCTAAAGCAATCTACACATTTAATGCAATTCCTATCAAAATACCATCCATTTTTTTCAAAGAAATGGAACAAATAATCCTAAAATTTATATGGAACCAGAAAAGACCTCGAATAGCCAAAGGAATACCAAAACCTTTCTGATGGCTGAGTAACATTCCATTGTATATATGAACCTCATTTAACTAAAGGGTACTATGCTTAGAGAAATAAGTCAAGCAGAGAAAGACAGTTATCATGTCTGCATATGGAAAACCTTACAATTTAGATCCTTCCCATGGGTAAATGAGTGATTATGACCAGTGAAGAGATTTGATTAAGTTTTTTTTTCTTCCACTTCACGAATGTTTCCATTCATTTCCATACCTCTTAGTAATGGAGTATTACAAAGTAAAGGTATTTGCCATGCCATGCCATGCATATTAAATACAATTTCTCATGTGAATACTCAGGGTGAGAGAGGGTGCTGAGAAATGTATGTCCCAGGAATTGCTGTTGCAAGGGAATAGTTACCTGAGTGGGTCTGGCTTTCTGTGAATGCAGAACACACTCAAAACCACCACATCTTAAACAGCTCACTGCACACAACTCCAATCCTAATAATCCGTTTCTTGTTCCCCTCAGCTGCAAAGCTCCTTGGAGATTATCTGATTCCCACCACATATTGTCAAAAATAATGCCTGTATTGCTGAGTCCAATGGACACTTCTCTTTTGAACACATTATACAAAATAATATTAAATGAGTCTCCCTAGTCCTAGGTGACCTCAGGTAAAAATGCTCAGGTTCCATTCTCTCTGACCCTTTCTGAAATATGTGCTGAGTTCTCAGATTCACCTGGTGGGGACTAGAAGATGAAGGTTTCTGGGTGGAGGTCTGAATTCCTCCCTGTATGGTTGAAGATGGAGACCCAAGCTCTGTTCTCAGACAGGACAGGAGGAAGCTGGGAAACATGGGTCCCCCAGCCAGACAGAGGAACACAAAAATAAGAACCATGTCCTGGACAGTCCATGGCTTCACTTGCTGATGTTCTGCTGCAGAGGAAATATTTACAGCTCCCTGTGTCTGCTCACTAGGCACTGTTACCACTGTCTTTGAACCTCACAGCACTTCATTCCCAGTGGGCCACTGGTCTGGACAGAAAGGAAAATTTCCTGCTGGTACTCTTTCCTGGGAGACCAGATTACAAGTCAGGTGAATCCAGTTTTGTATTTCTCATTCAAATAAATTTGCCTGCCTTCCAGAGATCTAATCTCCTTGTCCTTTACCTTAATCTTGAGATGATATTGAATTTCTTTACTTCAGGGTTCACTTTACAATTCAAAGATTTGTGGTGATGCTTGTAGATAAGCCACTTGATTTTTTTAAAGAATTCATTTATTTGGGCGCCTGGGTGGCTCAGTGGGTTAAGCAGCTGCCTTTGGCTCAGGTCATGATCTCAGGGTCCTGGGATCGAGTCCCGCATCGGGCTCTTTGCTCAGCAGGGAGCCTGCTTCCCTCTCTCTTTCTCTCTGCCTGCCTCTCTGTCTACTTGTGATCTCTCTCTGTCAAATAAATAAATAAAATCTAAAAAAAAAAAAGAATTTATTTATTTATTTCTTTGACAGAGAGAGACAGCGAGAGAGGGAATACAAGCAGAGGAAACGGGACAGGGAGAAGCAGGCTTCCTGCCAAACAGGGAGCCCTATGTGGGCTAGATCCCAGGATGCTGGAATCATGACCTGAGCTGAAGGCAGGTGCTTAAGGACTGAGCTACCCAGGCGCCCAAGCCACTTGATTCTCTTCATGTGCAGTTTTGAAAGAAGTCTCAGTACTCACCCTAGAGTCTGAAATTGATTCTCCAAAGTGAAAGCCCCTGAGCTGACATCAAACAAACCTCTGAAAAACTTTCATGAGGCAGAATAATGTTCCCCAACTATTTCTACATCTTAATTTGCAGACTCTTTGGATATGTCATGTGTCATGACAAGGAAGAATTAAGGTTCCAAATGTTATTAACATTGCTAGTCAGCTGACCCTAGGATAAAGTTCTTCTGATTATCCAGGTAGGTCGATAGATCACAAAGGTCCCCCAGATGTGGAATGGGGAGACATAAGAGTTGGAGTCAGAGAGATTTTCAGATAGTATGTTGCTGGCTTTGAAGATAAAGGCATGGGGTATGAGCCAGGGGTTACAGGTGGCTCTAAAGCTGGAGTAAGCAAGAAAAGCTATTCTCTCCAGACCTCCAGAATGAACTCTTCTCTGAAGACAGTGATTTTAGCCAAGGGAGACTAATTTCAGATTTCTCACTTTCAGAACTATCAGAAAATAAATCGATTTGTTTAAAGGCAGTCGCATGGTAATTTGTTACAACCACAGTAAAAATCTAACCCAGACCTTTATCCAATAACAGTTTGTTCAAGGGAAATGGAATTCAGCCTTCAGTCTTATTCCTTTATCTTCTTTCGAATAGGGATATTTGGTATGTAAATCCCACGTGAAGAGGAAAAAGAAATCTGAAGTCACTTTGCAGTTGTTCAACCCCAATAGCTGGAACAGAATATCGCCCATTCCATGAGACATTCTGACTTGCAGTCATTGAGGTAAAAGAAATCAGTCCTTAAGGACACTTGTTCTATCTTAAATCTTTGGGATCAAATTTTTACATCCTTTTACTTTCACGCTAAATATTCGTTCGTTTCATTCTTTTTTTTATTTATTTATTTTCAGCATAACAGAATTCATTGTTTATGCACCACACCCAGTGCTCCATGCAATACATGCCCTCCTTAATAACCACCACCTGGCTCCCCCAACCTCCCACCACCCCCCTTCAAAACCCTCAGATTGTTTTTCAGAGTCCATAGTCTCTCATGGTTCATCTCCCCTTCCAATTTCCCTGAACTCCCTTCTCCTACCCCACTTTCTCTCAAGTTTACTTGTGATATGGAAGGCCACTTAATAATGAGTCTACGTGTGCATATGAACACCTATATTTATTTCAAAGAAAAATGTGTGTAAACATACACACACATATCATACCCCTGACCATTGAACATTTTCATAAAATGTTCAAATATTCAAAATATGACCATATTGAATGACCATATGAATGACCACATGAATATGGCCATATTCAAAATATGACCACACAATTGTTTATTCCCCACAATATCCCTCTAAAATTAATTTTATTATCCTATGTTATTTTCAGTAATAAGAAAACTGAGGCTCAGGGGCTTTAAATTTTAATAAGTTACCAAACAAAGTATTTAAAACCTATTGTACACTTTCTGGAGTTACATAGAAACAAAATGTGCTCCTCAGTTTTGTGTGACTCCTTTAATGCATCCAGCTGTGTAATTTATTTAAAAGTATTTTTTTTATTGGACTGTAGTTGGCACCAATGCTACCTTCATTTCCAGTGAAGAACATAGTGGTTCAACTGACAACTCTTAATGTTATGCTGTGCCCACAACAAATGTCAAGATATACTTTAAGTAGGTGCAGTTTATTATATATAATTATACTTTAATGATATAATTGAAAGGATGATGTCTAGTGGAACATGGCTATCAGTAGGATCTAGTGCAATGGTTTAGCTAATACACATCAATCAGGAATGGGATATCTCTCCTAACTAGAAAGAAAGCAAAATGCCTATATGGGTATAAGACCAATTAAATTAAATTAAGGCACATCACATTTGATATACCTAATCTAAAATCACTATCAGGGACTGATTTTACATTCAAAGTACTCTTTCCCAAAGAGAAAACAGTGCCCAGCGTGAGTAGGAGAAAGGAAATATTAAATATTAGAGTAGAAATAAATGACACAGAGACTCAAAAATGAAATGGGAAAAAATCAATGAAACCTTGAGCTGGTTCTTTGAAAGGATAAACAAAATTAACCCTTATGAACACTCATTAAAAAAGGAAAGGACTAAGCAACCTAGATGAAATGGATGCATTCCTGGAAAGCTACAAACTCCCAAAATTGAACCAGGAAGAAATTGACAACCTGAATAGACCGATATCTAGTAACGAGATTGAAGCAGTGATCAAAAACCTCCCAAAAAACAAGAGCCCAGGACCTGTCGGATTCCCTGGGGAATTCTACCAAATGTTCAAAGAAGAAATAACACCAATTATCCTGAAGCTGTTCCAAAAAATTGAAGCAGAAGGAAAACTTCCAGACTCTTTTTATGAAGCCAGAATTACCCTGATCCCCAAACCAGGCAAAGACCCTACCAAAAAGGAGAATTTCAGACCAATATCACTGATGAATATGGATGCAAAGATTCTCAACAAGATCCTAGCAAACAGGATCCAACAGCACATTAAAAAGATTATCCACCATGACCAGGTGGCATTCATCCCTGGGTTGCAAGGTTGGTTCAACTTTCACAAATCAATCAATGTGATAGAACAAATCAATAAGAGAAGAGAGAAGAACCACATGGTCCTCTCAATTGATGCAGAAAAAGCATTTGACAAAATCCAGCATCCGTTCCTGATGAAAACGCTTCAAAGGATAGGGATAGAGGGAACATTCCTGAACTTCATAAAATCTATCTATGAAAGACCCACAGCAAATATCATCCTCAATGGGAAAAAGCTTGCAGCCTTCCTGTTGAGATCAGGAACACGACAAGGATGCCCACTCTCACCACTCTTGTTCAACATAGTATTAGAAGTTCTAGCAATGGCAATCAGACAACAAAGAGAAATAAAAGGTATCCAAATTGGCAAGGAAGAAGTCAAACTCTCTCTCTCTTTGCAGATGGAATAAAAGAATTTAAAAATGTATTTTAGTGTGGGAAGAAAGAGTATCTAAAGTTTTAGTTTGATCTCATATAAAGATATGTGGGACCACTGTGCTTATGGAAGGTAAAGGTGAATCTTGTTCAAATGTAAAAAAGAAAACCTTCCAAGTGATGGCATTTCTATTTTAGAAATAGACCAAATATCCATCAACAGATGAATGGATAAAGAAGATGTGGTATATATACACAATGGAATACTATACAGCCATCAAAAGAAATGAAATCTTGCCATTTGCGACGACGTGGATGGAACTAGAGGGTATCATGCTTAGTGAAATAAGTCAATCGGAGAAAGACAACTATCATATGATCCCCCTGATATGAGGACATGGAGAAACAACATGGGGGGTTAGGGGGATAGGAGAAGAATCAATGAAACAAGATGGGATTGGGAGGGAGACAAACCATAAATGACTCTTAATCTCACAAAACAAACTGGGGGTTGCTGGGGGGAGGTGGGATTGGGAGAGGGGGAGGGGGTTATGGACATTGGGTAGGGTATGTGCTATCGTGAGTGCTGTGAAGTGTGTAAACCTGGCGATTCACAGACCTGTACCCCTGGGGATAAAAATACATTATATGTTTATAAAAAAAAAAAATTGGAAGGGGAGGCGAACCATAAGAGACTATGGACTCTGAAAAAGGGTCAGGGGTTTTGAAGGGTCAGGGGTGGGAGGTTGGGGGAACAGGTGGTGGGTAATAGGGAGGGCACGTTTTGCATGGAGCACTGGGTGTTATGCAAAAACAATGAATACTGTTACGCTGAAAAAATAAATAAATTAAAAAAAATAAAAGATATATGTATACATATATTTTACATGCATACACACTCATACTCACATATAAATGTATACATTTATATTTTTTCTTATAAAATAAAATCTGTTTTGTTATTATAAAAAACATGTGTATTATGAAAGACATGTACACATTAATTGCAGATACATTTGAAAATTTTAGAGGAATAGAGGCACCTGGATGGCTCAGTCAGTTGGCATCTGCCTTTGGCTCGGGTCGTGGTCTCAGGGTCCTGGGATGGAGCTCCATTTCAGTCTCCCTGCTCGGCAGGGACCCTGCTTCTCCCTCTTTCTCTGCTCCTCACCATGTTCATGTTTACTCACAGGCTCCCTTGCAAATAAATGAATACAATCTTTAAAAAAATGAGTAGGAAACCAAAAAACCACACACATAACTTTATTATCTAAAGATAACTACTATTAATATTTCACTCTTCTAATTCTCTGTATAGGTTTATACCTTTTGGTTGTTTTTTTTTTCTTTTTTTCTAATTTTTATACATATTTACTGCCTGTAGGATTTTGCCACTCTGTGATGTGAAAATACTAATGTTCTGTGAAATTCAGTTTACCAGTATATAGGAATTTTGCTTATATGCACAATGAGTTTTAAATATGATTTTTTTTGGCTTTCTTTTTAAATCCGGTTTTAGTATTCATTTAATTTTTTTAAATATTTTATTTATTTGACAGAGAGAAATCACAACCAGGCAGAGAGGCAGGCAGAGAGAGAGAGAGGGTGAAGCAGGCTCCCCCTGGAGCAGGGAGCCCGACGCGGGGCTCGATCCCAGACCCTGGGATCGTGAACCAAGCCGAAGGCAGGGGCTTTAACCCACTGAGCCACCCAGGCACCCCTTAGTATTCGTTTATTACACTTATGAAACTAAGTAGTTTTCTAATTCTACATTTTAACTATTAATATTCCATTTTATTTCTCATGTATTTTATAAGTCTTAATACTATTCGGTTCAGTATGTAGAGCTATTGTAGCTGTGTCTTTTAATGTGATGTGGGTGTCTCCTGTGTTTGTTCATATCTACCCCATTCGAAATATTTTGTCTTTTCCAGAGGTGCCTGGGTGGCTCAGTGGGTGAAGTGTCTGCTTTTGGCTCGGGTCATGGTTCTGTGGTCCTGGGATTGAGCCCCGTGCTGGGCTCCCTACTTAGCGGGGATCCTGCTTCCCCCTTTTCTCCCCACTGTGCTCTCTCTCACTATCTCTGTCTCTCTCAAGAGAAGTAAAGTAAGTAAATATAAGTAAATATAATCTTAAAAAAAAACTGAAAAAATTTTGGCTTTTCTCAGGAGGGTTTCTTTTATATTTATTGTCATCACAGTTTAAATTATTCTCATGAGATATTTGAAACAAATACAGTCTGAATTTGAATACTGGCACTGTTTTCTAACTGGTAGATTTAAAACATTTAAAACATTTGTAGAATTCCTGGCACAGAGTAAGCGTTCATATTATTATTGCTGTTGTGATTATCTTCTCTGTCTTATTTTATGCCTCTGATTTTCATTTTAATACAATTTTGGTATTTTCTTTGCTTATATCTCCTACCAGGTAGACTTTTTGTTTGCTTTAAATTTTGTAGTAATTCAGAAGATAGAAATGCTTCTGCACATTTGACAGGCAATTGATTAAATTGATAAAAACAGTTGTTATATAAATCAGTACTTCCAAAACCTGAATGTTTTGTGGTGAATTTAGAATGCCATCGTTTCTTCTGCCTTCTCCCCTTTGGATCTCATTAATGTGGGTATATTGGTGCCATATAAATTTTATTTATCTAAAATTATTATATCATTTGCTTTTGATTTTTCACCCTATCTGCTATAATAATTGTGCATACTTCATCATGTCCATGTAAGCATTGTAATTGTTCACTGATAGACATAAAATTAACATGTAAAAAAAAGAATTATGTAGTGTCCTTCTGTATCTCTGACTACAGTCTTTAGTTTAAAATCTAATTTATCTGATATGAGAATCGCTACCCCGGCCTTCTTTTGAGGCCAATTGGCATGACAGATGCTTCTCCACCCCTTCACTTTCAGTCTGGGTGTATCCTTAGGTTCAAAATGGATCTCTTGTAGACAACATATGGATGGGTCCTGTCGTTTTATCCAATCTGCAACCCTGTGTCGTTTTATGGGTGCATTTAGGCCATTCACACTGAGAGTGATTATTGAGAGATAGGTTTTTATTGACATCGTGTTGCCTTTGAAGTATTTCTGTCTGTAGGTTGTTTCTATATTTCTGTTCAATGATATTCTTAGGATTTTTTCTCTTTTATAGGACCCCCCCTTAATATTTCCTGCAGTGTCAGCTTGGTGGTTGCATAGTCTTTTAAACCTTGCCAGTCTTGGAAACTCTTTATCTCTCCATCCATTTTAAATGTCACTCTTGCTAGATAGAGTATTCTTGGTTGCATGATCTTCTCATTTAGTACTCTGAATATATTTTGCCAGCCCTTCCTGGCTTGCCAGGTCTCTGTGGAAAGGTCTGACATTATTCTAATGGGCTTTCCTCTGTACGTAAGGGGCTTTTTTGTCCTAGCTGCTTTTAAGAGGGTCTCTCTTGAAACATAATTCCTCATTCTAACTATAAGGTGTCGTGAGGACTTTCGAGAACCTAAAATCTTGGGGGGAAATCTCTCTGCCTCTAGTACATGAACGTTGTTTCCATTCGTGAGATTGGGAAAATTTTCATAGACAATTTCTTCCACTATATCTTCTAGACTTCTTTCTTTTTCCTCCCCTTCAGGGATTCCAATAATTCTGACGTTGGAACGTTTCATGGCATCATTTATTTCCCTGATTCTGTTTTCGTGGCTTCTGAGCTGTTTGTTCCAGGCTTCCTCCTGATCCTTTCTCTCTATCTGTTTGTCCTCCAGATCACTAATTCTATCTTCTGTCTCAGTTACCCTAGCTTTTAGAGAATTTAGATTAGATTGGAACTCATTGAGAGCATTTTGAACATCATCCCTGGTGGCTTTCAGTTCTGCCCTAACATTGTGAACATCATCCCTGGTGGCTTTCAGTTCTGCCCTAATCAATTCTGTTTGGTCATCCATGGCTTTCTCCAACCTAGCTATTGCCTGGATGATTGTTAGTCTGAATTCCTTTTCTGACATATTGTCTATGTCGATAGCCATTAGCTCTGTTGCAGAAGGCCCATCCTCTGTATTTTCCTTCTGTTGGGTATTCCTCCTCCTAGTCATTTTGGAAAGAGATGACTGAACAGATGCAGCTGGACTTATCGATTGTGGTGCAGTCAATGTGCACCCTGGAACACTTCTGTGCAATCAGGATTCCCTACCCAAATGAGAAAAAAAAGAAAAGAAAAATAAATAGTGAAGAAGAAAGAAAAAAAGGGGGAAAGAAAAAAGGAAAAAAAAAGAGAGAGAGAGAGAGAGAGAAGAAAAAAAGGGAAGATAAAAGAGAAGGCTCAGCCCAAATGGGCCACAAGGTAAGATTTATGAAGTATACAAACAAAAACAGACAAACAAAAAGACTGATAAAAGTATATGACAAGAGAAAAAAAATATATATATAAGCAAAAAAAAAGGGAAGAACCTCATCAGAAAGAACCCCAAGTATAAGATTTATATATTATCAGGACATACACAAATTCACAAAAACACTGGCAGAAGGAAAAATTGGGAGAGTGGTTATAAATTCTCAGTGTGGGTGAGGAAGGTTATTTTGATTCTTCCTGAAGGTATCTTGATGTTTTTGTTAAGGGCCTCAAGTTTCCTAAGTTACAGGGGGATTAGAAACTGGTTTGCCTATAGGGGTAGCATTGATTGGGGAAAGGGGATTACCTTGAAGTTTAACTCTATATGTATAGTAGAAAATAAAAATTAAAAAAGAATAAACTAGACTAAACTAAGTTAAAATTAAAAAAGAATTAAAAAAATAGAAAAACAAAAGAAAAACACGGGTGTATGTGTCAAAAAGTTCAGGTTAGAAGGTTATTAAAGAATTTGATGTACTGGACATCTCAGTGTGGTGGTAAATAGGTTAAAAAATTATCTGTATGTATTTAAAAAAAAGAACCAGAATATTGGTAAAGAGTTAAAAATAAAAGTTGTATTTATGAAGTAGTGGTGGTTGTTCTCTTGTAGTCTTTTTTTTTTTTCTTCCTTCCTGGTTGGTTTTCTGGGGGAGGGGCCTGCCACGTGGGTTTTCAGACAATGATGTTCCCTGAGTTAGGTCCTCCTGCTCCCCTCAAGGGGGTGAGCTCTGAGGAAACTGTTTTTTTCAGCCTTTTGTTCTCTGGGGGTTTTTATGTTCTTTCATCTGCTTTCTCTCGCCTTGACAGCTTTTGATGGTTTTTGGCGGTTTAGAGGAGAGCAAACTGCACCCCGACCTCCCTCTCAGAGAGAAGCCTCAGACTGTTTTGCAAAAGCTGCTGGCAGAGTCGGTTCTGAGTCACTGTCCCTGGGGATGCAGGAGCTCCTCATTGTACCCAAAACCAGGGCAGGGGTGGCTGTCTAGGCAGCTCCAGACCACCAGAGAGGTTCCAAGCAGAGATAGCACACTGAGATTTTCCCTCTGTCCTGGCTGGGAATGTCTGGTTTTTCCGGATGCCAGAGCTCCAGGCTAGCGCCTATGAGCACCTATCCCAAGGGAGGGTGTGGGACGCCCGCGTTTCAGGATTGCTGTCTGGCCAGACTCCCAGCCCCTCACGGGAGCCAGACCCTACTCGTTCTTGGGTGCGCTGGCGTTCAGGCGCACTGATGGCGGCTCAGGGACGGAGACCTGATTTCTCCGCCGCACTCTCTCTGGCTCAGTGCCAGGGGAGGCTGTCCTGGGTCCGGGGACTTAGGTCCCTGACCCTAATCGCCCAGGTTCCCACTATTACCCCCCACGATCCTTTGCTCTTTGTTTTTTTTTTTTTGTTTTTTTTTTTAAACATTTCTTTTTTTTTAAGATTTTATTTATTTATTTGACAGAGAGAGAGAGATCACAAGTAGGCAGAGAGGCAGGCAGAGAGAGAGGAGGAAGTAGGCTCCCCATGGAGCAGAGAGCCTGATGCGGGGCTTGATCCCAGGACCCTGAGATCATGACCTGAGCCGAAGGCAGCGGCTTAATCCACTGAGCCACCCAGGCACCCCTGCTCTTTGTTTTTTGAGTGCTTTCAACCAGACTCCAAGTTAATGCTGGTCCCCAGACGCAGAGCACTCTCGTGTTGGGGTATTACTTTCCAATCGGTCACCTCTGGTGGCTCCCTCCCCTTTTGTTTATCTTCCGATATCAGCCCAAGGCTCCCAGTCGGATTTACCTGCCACTGGCATCTTCTGCTCCTGTAGAGATCCAGACGTGTATAATTCTGATCTCAGGCTGATTTCATGGGTGGTCGGAGCTCTTTGGTAGGTAATCAGCTCACTTTAGGGTACAGGTTGAAATCGTGCCTCCTCCTATTTCCCCGCCATCTTGACTTCCCCCCTTTATTTCCTCCTTGATCTTTTACCTGGATAATCATCCATTTCATAAAGTCCCCTACTATTATTGTATTATTGTCAATGTATTTCTTTGATTATGTTATTAATTGGTTTATGTCATTGGCTTCTCCCATCTGAGGTGCATAGGTATTTAAATTGTTAGATCTTGTTGCACACACCCCTTGAGTATGATATAGTGTCCTTCCTCATCTCTTATTATTCTCTTTAGCTTAAAATCTAATTGATCTGATATAAGGATTGCCACCCCAGCTTTCTTTTGATTTCCATTAACATGGTAAATTGTTTTCCACCCCCTCACTTTAAATCTGGAAGTGTATTTGGGTCTAAAATGAGTTTATTGTAGACAGCATATTGATGGGTTTTGATTTATTATTCATTCTGATACCCTGTGTCTTTTGATTGGGGCATTAACCCATTTACATTCAGGGTTAACTATTGAGAGATATGAATTTAGTGCCTTTGTATTGCCTGTAAGGTGACTGTTACTGTATATTGTTTCTGTTCCTTTCTGTTTTACTACTTTTAGGCTCTCTTTGCTTAGAGGACCCCTTTCAATATTTCCTGTAGAGCTGGTTTGGTGTTTTCAAATTCTTTGAGTTTTTGTTTGTCCTGGAAGTTTTTATCTCTCCTTCTATTTTCAATGATAGGATATAGTGGATATATTCTGTATATAGTATTCTTCGCTGCATGTTTTTCTCGTTTAGTGCTCTGATTATATCACGCCAGTTCTTTCTGGACTGCCAGGTCATGGTGGATAAGTCTGCTGCCAAGCTAACATTTTTACCATTGTGTGTTACAGACGTCTTGTCCCAGGCTGCTTTCAGGATTTTTTCTTTGTCGCTAAGACTTGTAAATTTTACTATTAGGTGATGGGTTGTGGACCTATTCTTATTGATTTTGAAGGGAGTTCTCTGTGCCTCTTCGATTTTGATACTTGTTCCCTTTGCCATATTAGGGAAATTCTCTCCAATAAATCTCTCCTATATTCCTTCTGCTCCCCTCTCTCTTTCTCCTTCTTCTGGAGTCCCAGTTATTCTAATGTTGTTTCATCTTATGGTATCACTTATCTCTTGAATTCTCCACTCGTGGTCCAGTGGTTGTTTGTCTCTCTTTTGCTCAGCTTCTTTATTCTCTGTCATTTGGTCTTATATATCACTAATTCTCTGTTCTGCTTCATTTATCCTAGCAATAGGAGCCTCCATTTTTTATTGCACCTCATTAATAGCTTTTATGTTTTCAACTTGGATGGATTTTAGTTCTTTTATTTCTCCAGAAAGGACTTTTATTTCTCCCAACAGGTTTCTCTAATATCTTCCAAGCCATTTTCGTGCCCAGGTAGCACCTTGAGATTTGTCATTCTGAGCTCTAGATCTGACATATTACCAATGTCTGTATTGATTAGGTCTCTGACATTTCGTACTGCCTCTTGTTCTTTTTTTGTGGTGAGTTTTTCCACCCTATCATTTTATCCAAATAAGAATATATGAAGGAGCGAAAAAAATACTAAAAGGGTGGAAAAGACCCCAGTAAAATGTGCTTTAACCAAATCAGAGGATACCCCAAATCGTGGGGGGGGAAAGGAGGGGTAAAAGTAAGTTCAGAAAAGAAAAACATATTAATAAGAGAAAAAAATAAAGAAAAAATATAAAAAAGACAAATATATATATATTAGATTGGTGAATAGAACAGGTTCACCCACTTAATTTTGGGAGTATTTTGGTCTCTTAGAAGAAACTACCTCCCAAAATTTTAAAGAATGAAAAAAATATATAAGGGTAAACACAATGAAGGGATGAAATATAACTATGAAGATGAAATTTTTTTTAATTTCTAAAAAAGTAGTTGATAAGATAAGTTGGTTGGGAGAATAAAGAAAAAGAAAGTGGAGAGAATTTGCTCAGGCTGAAGAATGAACAAATCCCTGTGCTAGATTTAGGGTATATTTTGATCTATTAGAAGAAGTTGTATCCCAATTATTTTAGAAGGAAAAAACCCTATGTGTATACAAAAAATAAAGTTAGATACAATGAAAGATAAAATGTGGCTATAATAATAAAGGTTCAAAAAAGATTTATTTGAAATGTATTATTAAGATAAACTAGTTTAAAAAAAACTTTAAAAGAGGGGCGCCTGGGTGGCTCAGTGGGCTAAACCTCTGCGTTTGGCTCAGGTCATGATCTCAGGGTCCTAGGATCGAGCCCCACATTGGGATCTCTCCTTGGCAAGGAACCTGCTTCCTCCTCTCTCTCTGCCTGCCTCTCTGACTACTTGTGATCTCTTTCTGTCAAATAAATCAATAAAATCTTTTTAAAAAAATTAAAAAAGTTAAAAGAGGAAAGGGTAAATGTTTATAAAAATTAGCTGAAGAAAAAAATAAAATAAAATAAATTAATTACCATGCAAGACTAAAGAATCATGGGGAGAAAGCCATTATTTACATGCTTTCTTTTCTCCTCTGAAATCCTGCTCTTCTCCTTGGTAAGTGAACTTGGGAGGGGCCTGTTGTAATGATTCTTAAGTGTTACCCGAGGTGGAATTGCACCACATTACCAGGGACCAGGCTAAATAATCCACTCAGGATCCCTTTCGGGAGCTTTTGTTCCCTGAACACTTTCTGTAGAGTTCTGGAGAACGGGAATGAAAATGGCGGCCTCCCAATCCCCAGGCCAGAGGAACCAAGAGCTCGGGGCCCCATTCCTCAGTGCACCCTCAGAGAAAAGTGCTCAATAACTACCATCTCCCTGGCCTCTGGCTGCGCTCCGAGCTCACCAAGCCTGTGATCAAGCATCTCTGTCTCTGGCACACAGCCCCACCTGGAGTCTCTGAACCCCACAGATCCCTGAGCTCTTCTAGGGGAGTCTCTCTGGGTCTTGTGGGGTCCCCACTCACAGAGCAGTGACCTATGCCACGGATCATGATAAGGTAACCCCGAGTTGAGAGCTCACTCCTTGGCTCTGTCTCTGTCGCCAACTTCCCTGCTCTAATACCTGTGAGCTCTGCAAAATTCAGACATCCCCAAAACTTCTGTGATGCCATGGGACCTGGGACCATGCTGTCCCTTCATGGGCTTCTCCCCTGTTTAGACTCTGGAGTGATGTCCCTCAGTGAAGCAGACTTAAAAGTTCTGATTTTGTGCTCCATTGCTCTGCTGCTTGCTGGCCCCTCCCCCCACAGTCTATCTACACATCATTTTGGATTCAATTCTCCGCTGGTCCTACCTTTCAGAAAGTGGTCAATTTTCTGTTTCTAGAATTGCTGCTCTTCTTCTCTTCGATCTCCTTTTGGATTTTTAGGTGTTCAGAATGGTTTGATATGCTATCTAGCTGATCTCCTGCTACCTGATGTTGTCTCAGCCTGCTACTTCTCTGCCATCTTGACTCCTCCCTGTGATCTCAGATTTTTATGTAAATAGCTGTGGTGCCTAAGACCAGCTTTCCCATAGGAGTAGTATTCAGTGAATCAAAAGAAAAAATAATCACTATGCTATATTTTATTTGAGAAGAAATTATTCTTAACACATTTGTGTAGTCCTTTGAATAAGTGACAATGTCCAATTCTTCACATCCAAGCTTAGAAATGTCATTGAGACATAGGAAAATGACAAACGGAAAATCTCTTGAATATCAGACATATCACAAAGTTTTTTTTTAAATATTGTGTTTTGTTGTTTTTAAGATTATATTTATTTATTTGACAGACAGAGATCACAAGTAGGCAGAGAGGCAGGCAGAGAGAGAGAGGAGGGAGCAGGCTCCCTGCTGATCAGAGAGCCTGATGCAGGGCTCAATACCAGGACCCTGGGATCATGACCCGAGCCAAGGGCAGAGGCTTTAATCCACTGAGCCACCCAGGCGCTCTAGACATATCACAAAGCTTAACAAAATAAGTTACATATATTGTATGATCCATCAAAATCAAAAACAAAGAAATTCTAGGAAATAAATTAAGTAAACAAGCTCTCCTTCCATCCTTGATATAAAAAGTCACAACTTCTGACTCAAGGTTTTGGGCACTGTAATCAAGGCATTTCTTCAGCCCCAGGATGATTTACCGTTTTAGAGCTGCAATCCCAGAGAATCTCATCAGAGCCTTCTTTATGTCTTTGTTCCTCAGGCTGTAGATGAAGGGGTTCAGCATGGGTGTGACCACAGTGTACATCACTGAGGCTACTGCACCTGAGTGGGAGCTCTGGGTAGCAGCAGAACTAAAGTACACTCCTAGGCTTGTACAGTAAAATAAGGAGACAACTGAGAGGTGAGATGAACAAGTGGAAAATGCTTTATACTTGCCCTGAACTGATGAGATCCCACATATCAAGGAAACTATCTTACCATAAGAGTAAAGGACCCCAGTTAAGGGAGCACCACCCAGCAACATAGCTGAAAAATACATCACCATATTATTAAGAAAGGTATCAGAACATGCAAGTTGGATCATCTGATTGAGTTCACAGAAAAAGTGGGGGATTTCCACCTTTGCACAGAAGGACAGTCGCAATAGCATTAAGGTTTCTAACAAGGAATGCAGGAAACTTATGCCCCAAGTCACTAGAACGAGCAGTCCACAGAGCCAGGGGTTCATGATGACCATGTATTGGAGGGGGTGACAGATGGCCACAAAGCGGTCATAAGCCATTACAGAGAGAAGAAAGGCATCGAATCCTGAAAAGAGTAGGAAAAAATACATCTGGCTGATACAGTCTTCATAAATGATCACTTTGTTCTGTGTCTGGATGTTTATCAGCATTTGGGGGACAGTGGTGGAGGTGAAACAGATGTCTACAAAGGACAGGTTGGCCAGGAAGAAGTACATGGGAGTGTGGAGGTGGGAGTCAGAGTGGACAGCCAGAATGAGGAGCAGATTTCCAAACACAGTGATCAGGTACATGGAGAGAAAAAGCCCAAATATTAGAGGCTGCTGTTCTGGTTCCTCTGATAATCCCAGAAGAAGAAACTTTGACATTCCTGTATCGTTTCTTGGGTCCATTGGTGGAGGTGACTACCATTATAGGGGAAATAACAAGATTAATTTTCACAGAAATGAACATTTCTCACATTGTGGAAAAGATATAATTTATATTTTCCCATCAGGAAATTAATTTCAATATTTTTGAATGGATCTGGGCCCCAGAGAGGATCCCTAGTTCCTCTCTGATTAGGAATTTCCATCAAAACATAAGATTTCCTCTGTTCCCCAACAGGTCAGGTATTATACTGTTTTAATAAGAAATTATGTCATGCATTTTAGGAAATCTAGAGTGTCTACCATGTTTCAGAAATTCCTAGGCATTAAGTAGAGGGTGCTGAAAAGCAATAGTCCCTATAATTCAAGGATGGTGATAGGATAGAAGCAAGTGTAAGACTAAACAATCATGAGATGGGGACAGATGCTATGAAAAAAAAAAAAAAAGAAGCAGGTTAAAGGAGACTGTGGGAGGGGTGTTATGGTGGGTGTTCAGGCAAGACTGGCTAAGAAGCTAACATTTGAACAGAGACCTCAAGGAAAAGAGGGTGGGAGATAGGAGGTCTTCCTGGCAGAGGGAACAGTCAGCTCAAAGGCACTGAGGATCTGTTTCTGTCAGAAAATCAAGGCTCAGGAGGAAGCTAGTATTTTGAGGGGATTGGTCATAAGGGAGAGTGATGACAGGTGGTGGCAGTGAATTTTGTAGAGCCATGTGGCCTCATAGCTGCTTAAAGTTCAAGACACAGGGACTTACTCATTCACACTATGTACCTCTTGAACTTTATGAATCCAGATGCAATAGCATCCTGTCAGTTGAAAATCCTGCCTTCATATCATCAGTTAATTGAGTTCAGCTTGTGTATTATATGGGTAACCTTGTAATAGAGGAGCCTGTGTATCCCTGCTCTGAGGAATGCTCTCAATCCTCATGGTATCCCCCCAACACACTCATGCACACACACACACACTGTCCCATACACAGAACACAGCATATCATGTCCTCCTAATGTGTATTATTCTATGCCATTCTCACCCCACCTGCCCCAGCACACTGCTTAGGATATGAATGGATACACATCATATGCATAATGTATGTAACATTTACCTCAAGGAATGTAGAAAGAGTACCCAGAAATTCCTGTTTCTATACTCCCAGGGTCAAATTATCTTGGGCCTCCATTTCGGAATGGACACTTTTGACTTGTGTGTAAAGAACATAAATAATTGTGTTCAATAAATAGAGAGAGAAAGAGAGAGGAGAGAGGAGAAGAAATATGAAGGGAGAGAGGCATGAGATGGACATAAAGATTAAAATGGTCTAATGAGCTCAGTTGTCCTGAGAGTCTGTAAGGAAGGAAAGCTTCCTTGGTGCTGGTGGCATCCAATTCTGGTTAGATCCCAATTATACCTGGCAAAATTAATAAAAGAGCAAAAATAAATCGACCAGAAGACAAAGGTAGTTACATCTTTATGGTGAAACACATTACAGATTGAATATCAAGAGAGAAAAATGAGTAAAGAGAATAAACATACACTGCACAAAATTAGACATTTTTATTACCAGACCACAAAAAGCAGAATTTTGTTCCCTGTGCCTTTCCCCTATTTTTTTAACCCACTGGTTTTTATTTGGTCCAATAGAAAATGAGGTGAGCCCTTTTATCACTTTTCTTATGTGACATTCTTCTGTGTTTATTTCTCATTCTTAGCCTTTGGGTTTTAGTCACTTTCTTGACAAGTTCATTGAGCACCACTGCTCACATTTCTGTTCCTTGTCCAACATGCAAAGCCTCCCTGGACTCTGTACAGCCCTAGACACCCTGTGGCATCTATCCTCTTACTCTGAATACTGCTCGTGTGACTTATCTGAAGACATTATCTCATACTCACGTTCATCTCACAGCACTCTTGCCTGTCACTCTGAGACAAGGACTAAAGAAGTAACAACTCCACCTGCACTGTTCATCATTTTCTTTATGTAAGTGATTGTATATGCACGTATATTGGAAGAAATTCAAGAAAATGAGACCTTCTGAAATACAAAGAACGAATGAAGAGATAAAACCAGGTTAAAGAGAGCAGTTTCAGTACCACTACACTGACAAAATTGAGGGCAGTTTAGAGAACTAACGTGAAACATGACCTAGAGGAGCAGTAATTCCACAAAATAAACATGGATGAAAAAGAAAATTCCCCAAGACCTTAAATACAAGGGTATAACATACAAAGTTCTTAGAAATTCATGTCTATGTATCTTAATATATGTAATTATAGAGTGCACTTGCTTATCTTTAGATACTGGATTCATTTAAGCAATCTTTAATATAATAAACACGTTTTCCTGTAAAAACAAAAGGAAAGCAAATTTTGGGCACAGAGCAGATGCTCTTTTAATTGTGTTGGATTAATCGGGAATTAGGTCTCATATACGGACTTGAGAATAAAAGAATTTTTTTAAAGATTTTATTTATTTATTTGACAGACAGATCACAAGCAGGCAGAGAAGCAGGCAGAGAGAGAGAGAGAGAGGGAAGCAGGCTCCCTGCTGAGCAGAGAGCCAGATGTGGGGCTCAATCCCAGGACCCTGGGATCATGACCTGAGCCGAAGGCAGAGGCTTTAATCCACTGAGCCACCCAGGCGCCCCTCCATGTGCTTATTTCCCATCCCAATATCTTCTTTGGTGAAGAGTCTGTTCGAATATTTTGCCCTTGTTTTTTAATTGTGTTTTTAAAATTACTGACTAAGAGGTCTTTATACATTGAGGACACAATCCTTTTATCAAGTATAGGCTTTGCAAATCTTTTCTGCCAGGCCATGGCTTATCTTTTCATTCCCGTAGGTTTTTTTTTAGAAACAGAGGCTTTTAGTTTTAATGAAGTTTAATTTGTCCATTTTCTTTTCTAATCTGGATTATGCCTTTTTTAAAATTTATTTTTTTCAGCATAACAGTATTTATTGTTTTTGCACAACACCCAGTGCTCCATGCAATACGTGCCCACCCTATTACCCACCACCTGGAATTTTTTAAAGATTTTATTTATTTATTTGACACAGAGAAAGAGAGAGATCACGAGCGCACAGCAGGGAGAGTGGAAGAAGGAGAGGCAGGCTCCCTGCTGAGCAGGAAGTCTCATGTGGGACTCCATCCCAGGACCCCAAGATCATGACCTGAGCTGAAGGCAAATGTTTAACCAGCTGATCCAGCCAGGCACCCTGAGAATAAAAGAATTTAAAAAATGTATTTTACTGTGGGAAGAAAGAGTATCTAAAGATTTAGATTGATCTCATATAAAGATATGTGGGACAACTGTGCTTATGGAAGGTAAAGGTGAATCTTGTTCAAATGTAAAAAAGAAAACCTTCCAAGTGATGGCATTTCTATTTTAGAAATAGACCAAATATCCATCAACAGATGAATGGATAAAGAAGATGTGGTATATATACACAATGGAATACTATGCAGCCATCAAAAGAAATGAAATCTTGCCATTTACGATGACGTGGATGGAACTAGAGGGTATCATGCTTAGTGAAATAAGTCAATCGGAGAAAGACAACTATCATATGATCCCCCTGATATGAGGACATGGAGAAACAACATGGGGGGTTAGGGGGATAGGAGAGGAATAAATGAAACAAGATGGGATTGGGAGGGAGACAAACCATAAATGACTCTTAATCTCACAAAACAAACTGGGGGTTGCTGGGGGGAGGTGGGATTGGGAGAGGGGGAGGAGGTTATGGACATTGGGTAGGGTATGTGCTATCGTGAGTGCTGTGAAGTGTGTAAACCTGGCGATTCACAGACCTGAACCCCTGGGGATAAAAATACATTATATGTTTATAAAAAAAAAAATTGGAAGGGGAGGCGAACCATAAGAGACTATGGACTCTGAAAAAGGGTCAGGGGTTTTGAAGGGTCAGGGGTGGGAGGTTGGGGAAACAGGTGGTTAAAACCTCAAAAAAAAAAAAGATATAGACCAAATAATTAAAGGCCACAGGATGTCTCTGCAGGCAGAGACATGAACACTCATCGGAAATATGTATAAAAGGTTATTTGTGAGCAATAAATTTGCAGAAGTACATTGACTTTCTTTTTTGGAAACAGGAATTCACTACTGAAGAATATTAAGGTGACAAGTTCTTTCAGAAAAAAACTAGAAAAAGCAGTGGAGGGGATACATTATGATCAACTCACAGACTTTACCACACAAAACATACACTCTCACACATTCTACACAAATACATCTGCACACACATAAAAAAGCAAAATGGCAAATAGCAAAATTGGTGAAATAAACAATTCTTTTTTTTCTTTTTTTTTTAATTTATTTCTTTTCAGTGTAATAGAATTCATTGTTTATGCACCACACCCAGTGTTCCATGCAATATGTGCCCTCCATAATATCCACCACTTGGCTCCCCCTACCTCCCACCCCCACCCCTTCAAAACTCTCAGATTGTTTTTCAGAGTCCATAGTCTCTCATAGTTCATCTCCCCTTCCAATTTCCCTCAACTCCCTTCTCCTTTCCATCTCCCTATGTCCTCAATGTTATTTGTTATGCTCCACAAATAAGTGAAACTCGAACATTCTCTTACACGGTACACAAAGATAAACTCAAAATGGATAAAAGACCTCAACGTGAGACAGGAATCCATCAGAATCCTAGAGGAGAACATAGGCAGTAACCTCTTCGATATCAGCCACAGCAAATTCTTTCAAGATATATCTCCAAAGGCAAAGGAAACAAAAGCAAAAATGAACTTTTGGGACTAATCAAGATCAAAATATTCTGCACAGCGAAAGAAACAGTCAAGAAAACAAAGAGGCAACCCACGGAATGGGAGAAGATATTTGCAAATGACAGTACAGACAAAAGGTTGATATCTAGGATCTATAAAGAACTCCTCAAACTCAACACACACAAATCATGTCAAAAAATGGGCAGAAGATATGAACAGACTTCTACAATGAAGACGTACAAATGGCTATAAGACTCATGAAAAAATGTTCATCATCACTAGCCATCAGGGAGATTTGAATTAAAACCACATTGAGATACCACCTGACACCAGTTAGAATGGCCAAAATTAGCAAGACAGGAAACGACGTGTGTTGGAGAGGATGTGGAGAAAGGGGAACCCTCTTACACTGTTGGTAGGAATGCAAGTTGGTGCAGCCACTTTGGAGAACAGTGTGGAGATTTCTCAAGAAATTAAAAATAGAGATTCCCTATGACCCTACAATTGCACTAATGGGTATTTACCCCAAAGATACAGATGTAGTGAAAAGAAGGGCCGTCTGTGCCCCAATGTTAATAGCAGCAATGGCCACGGTCGCCAAACTGTGGAAAGAACCAAGATGTCCTTCAACGGACGAATGGATAAGGAAGATGTGGTCCATATACACGATGGAGTATTATGCCTCCATCAGAAAGGATGAATACCCACATTTTGTTTCAACATGGATGGGACTGGAAGAGATTATGCTGAGTGAAATAAGTCCAGCAGAGAGAGTCAAGTATCATATGGTTTCACTTATTGGTGGAGCATAACAAATAACAAGAGGACATAGGGAGAGATTCAATTATCATATGGAAATAAACAATTCTTTGTTGAAAGTGCACACACACACACACACACACACACAACAACAACAACAACCAAAAGAAAAAAGAAAAAACAAAAAAATGTAGGAACAAAACCACTCTGATCCCACTATACAAACACCACAGACAATTTTCAATTGAAAATGTGAGTGACTAGCTAAACCAGACAATGTTCAGGCTCACAGGTAATGAGGTAATTGTAAAGGAAGCCCATTAGCAAACTCTTTTTCTAATACACCCCGTCTTAAACTTGAAAAGGCATGTTCTTACTTCATTGTATATCCCTCTACAGCTAATACTTGACTTTTTGGCTCTCGTTAATTGCAAAGACCCTTGTTCTCATGTTCTAATTTTATGCTTCCCATGTCCCATTTAATTGGTTTTCCATTATTATGATTTAGTGGTTAGCACAGAACCTTGCATTTCTGAGTACTATTCACTTCTTATTTAACATCATATGTACATAAATGAATCAATCATAAATTTCTTAATGAAGCCAGCAAGAAACCACAGCAAACTCTCAGCTCTGGCCTGGGCTGTGCTGGACTAAGCCCTCAGGTGACCTCAGCTAAAACATCTACTCACTAGACCTTCTTCTGCAGTCCCTACTGGGCAGTAAAATTCATCTATATGGGATCTCTAAGAGGAAGGTATCTACATGGAAATGAAAATACCTGTCTGCTTGGAAGATGATGGAGGATGAAGCTCTGTTCCCAGACAAGAGAGCAGGAATGGGTCAAATTCCAGTACCCCATCCAGACTTAGGACTGCACAAGGAATGCCCAGGTCTTGTCAATTCCAAGGTTGTCTGCCCTGTGGGACTGCAGCTGAGGAGGTATTTATACCTGCTGCTTTGGTCTGCTCATCAGGCACATTTCCCTCTTGTTCCTCCATCTTGTAGGTACATGATTTCCCCGTGGGACACTAGTGTGGACAGAAAGGAAAGTTTTTCTGTTGAATTTCTGTTACTAGGAGACCAGTGATAAATCAGAAGAAGTCAGTTTTTCTTCCCTCTTTTCTATACCTTCTTCTTCCTTTCAGAGGTCTAAACTCCCAGCACCAGTCTTGAGTTAACGTTTTCTCCTCTTTAAGACTGAGAAATTTGGGGGCGCCTGGGTGGCTCAGTGGGTTAAAGCCTCTGCCTTCGGCTCAGGTCGTGATCCCAGAGTCCTGGGATCGAGCCCCACATCGGGCTCCCTGCTCAATGGGGAGCCTGCTTCCTCCTCTCTCTCTCTCTCTCTCTGCCTGCCTCTCCACCTACCTGAGATTTCTGTCTATCAAATAAATAAATAAAATCTTTAAAAAAAAAAAAAAGACTGAGAAATTTGTCCTGGCTAGGTCCCTTTGACCTTCAAAGCATTGACTTGTGATGAGTGAGACCCCTGATATCTATAGAAAGTTACTTTAGCTTTTTTCAACAGAGATGAAAAGTCTGCTCTCTTTTTTTGAGATTTTATTTATTTATTTGACAGAAAGCTACACAGCAAGTTGCGGGGGGTGAGGGAGGGAGAAGCAAGCTCTCAGCTGAGTGGGGAGCAAGATGCTGCACTGGATCCCAGGACCCTGGAATCGTGACTGATCCAAAGGCAAATGCTTAAGGACTGAGCCACCCAGGCACCCCAAAGTTTGTTCTTTTAATATAAAACCTTGCACACTGCATTCCTGGCCTTCATGAAAATTTTGTCAAAATAATTAAGAATTTCACAGTTTTATCACAAATTCAGATCTATGACTTGAAACATCACAATAAAATATTTGTTAAATATGAGGTATATTTAGTTTTTCTGCACTATGATCAAAGTTTAGCACCTTATAGGAATTGCATGATTTAATTTTTCCAGAAGTTAATACTGTGAGGAAGCACTCGTGTGAACTCTATTCCCCATAGTGACAGAAGACTTGAAGAATTTACTGATTCCTCAAAATTATCATTTCAGAGAGGAAAGGTGTTGATTGCATTCTCTCAGGATGCACCCAGTTTTCAAACTCTGTGCCAGTGGTCCAAACAGTGGTGGTTCTTGTCCCCTGGGCATAGCTGCCAATGTCTGAGGGACGCTGCTAAACAGTCCGATGAGCAGAACAATCCCCAACACAAATAATGATCCTGTCTAAAGGTCAAATGAAAATGTGAGAAAATGTACTTCAGACCAGCATTTTCCCAACTTCAAATTGCATAGGAATCACCTAGAATTCTAGCTTAAGTGCAGATTCTGCTTTAGCAGATGCTGATATGCCCAGTTCAGCATTTCCAACAAACTCCTGAGTGATGTTGATGTTGCAGGTCATAGTCTATAGAACACTCTTTGAGTAGCAAGGCTGTTGTTTTGTGATAGAGTAAAGTGTGAGTGTTTTTAGGTCTTCTTCCCACAGACACAAAAAGATCATGTTAGCATAATATTTTGAATGAGTAGTGTATACAGTCATTCTAGGGGCTGTGAAAAATTCTGTGTTTGCTTCATTTATGAAAGGACCCTTGAGGGACACAAAAAATACTTTCAGAAAAGACTTTCTAGTAGGCAGTTTAAAAGCCTCTATAAGTCGTCCACATTATAATACCTAGAAACTTTGAATATGCTGTTTCTTATAGGAAGGAGGAGAGTAAGGAAGCAAATAGAATAAGGCTGCTAATTAGCTGACATTAAACTAATTTGGACAAGATTATGCAGGTGGAACTAAAGTGATCACCATGGTCCTCCAAATATGGGAGACGAAAGCAGAACTGTTGGGTCAGAAAGAGATCTGAAGATGCCACATCTCTGGCTTTGAAGATGGAGAGAGGGCATTGAGCCAGAGAATGCTTATTGCCACTAGACACTGCAATAGGAAAGAAAAGATTTTCTCCTGGAGCATGTAGAAAGAACCAGATGCTACAGACTTCTTGATTTTAGCTCACTGAGACTTATTTCAGGCTTCTGACCTCCAAAACAGTAAGAGCTTAATTTGTTTCTTTAAAGCCTCTCATGTGGTCATTTGTTACAGAAGGAAAAAGAAATGTAATATGGGCATCTATTCAATAAAATTGTTTTAGAGAAAAGTGAATTTTGGCTTCTCAATTCATTTCTCTACTCTTGGGTGAGGGCATTTGTGTTAAAATGCCACCTTAACTGGAAAATAAAATAAAGTTAATTTGGAGCTTCTCCTCCATTCCTGAAATGGAAAGGAAAATGTGACTTCCCCATTGCTAAAATGTAAATGTGACTGACTTATTTATTTATTTACCTACTTATTTAGCATAGAGAGAGTGTGCTCATGGGTGAGCCATGGGAAGGGGAGAGGGAGAGGGAAAGAAAATTCTTTTTTCTTTTGTATTTTATTTTATTTATTTGACAGAGAGAGAGATCACAAGTAGGCAGAGAAGCAGGCAGAGCGGGGGTCGGGGGGGTGGGAAGCAGGCTTCCCACTGAGCAGAGAGCCAGATGTGGAGCTTGATCCCAGGACCCTGAGATCATGACCAGAGCCGAAGGCAGAGGCTTAACCCACTGAGCCACCCAGGCACCCCGGGAAAGAGAATCCTTAAGTAGACTCCCAATTGAGCATGGAGCTGGCATGGTGCTTTAATTCATGGCCTGAGTTCATGCTGGGAGCCAAAATCAAGAGTCGGACACAAACTGACTGAGCCACCCAAGTGCCCCTTTTATTTATTTATAAAGTAATCTCTATGTCCAACAAAGGGCTTTAACTCATGACCCAAAGTTCAAGAGTTGCATCCTCTGGCTGCCTGGCTGACTATTTTAGTGTAGTGCATGATTTTTGATCTAGGGATTGTGGGTTTGAGCTACACATTGCTATAGAGTTCACCTAAAAATAAAATATTTAAAAAAGAGAGAGAGAGAGAGAAAGAGAGAAAGTTGCTTGACCCACCGACTGAGCCAGCCTGGTGCCCTCTGATCGTATTTTATTTATTTATTTATTTATTTATTTATTTATTTATTTATTTAAAGTTAGTCATCATACTACTGCATCATTAGCTTTTGATTTTAAATATATTCTTTTTTAAAATATAAATTCTGACTTCGTGCTCTTTGTGTTTTGTGATTAAAAAAAATTTCATAACTCAAATTAAGTTATTCCATTCTTCTTTGTCTTTGAATCTAAATACATATATTCTTTTAATTTCATGTTATTTCAAACATTCACTCTTTTATTTCTATCCTCTCCAAATTTCTTTCAGATTTCCTTTCAACATTAGAGATGGGATTATTGTGTCTGTGTTGTACATAGGGAGTATGGATGGGAAAAATGAAACAAGATGGGATCAGGAGGGAGACAAACCATAAGAGACTCTTAATCTCACAAAACAAACTGAAGGTTTCTGTGGGGAGAGGGCTTGTGAAGAGGGTGGTTGGGTTATAGACATTGGGGTG
This sequence comes from Meles meles, assembly GCF_922984935.1. Taxonomy (NCBI): domain Eukaryota; kingdom Metazoa; phylum Chordata; class Mammalia; order Carnivora; family Mustelidae; genus Meles; species Meles meles. Next base: position 11,469,971 of record NC_060085.1, read on the forward strand.
GGTATGTGATATGATGATTATTGTGAATTGTGTAAGTCTGACAATTCACAGACCTGTACTTCTGGGGCAAATAATACATTATAGGCTTATAAAAATAATTAATAAAAACAGAAGGTATTTGTAGGAAATAACACTCACACACATATATGTGCATATGCTCTTACCTATGAAACACTTCTTAGACTCACCAACTATTTCCAAACACTGTATTTATTCCTGACAACATCCACCTGCACTGGAGGTAAGGAAACAGAAGTTTCAGATTTATTACATTTTTTTACAATTATATTACAAATCTTTAAAGCTTTTGTGAAATTTTTGAATTATATATAAATGGACTCATGCAGTATGTACTCTTAATTTTTTTATTAACATATCATGTATTATTTGTTTCAGGGGCATGTGTCTATGAATCATCAATCTTACACAATTCACAACACTCACCATAGCATATACCCTCCCCAAAGTCCATCACTCAGCCACCCTATCCCTCCCCACCCCACAACTCCAGTAACACTCAGTTGGTTTCCTGAGGTTAAGAGTCTCTTTTGGTTTGTCTCCCTCCCCAGTCCCATCTTGTTTCATTTTTCCCTCCCTTCCTCCCATGACCCCACCCCTGCTTCTCAAATTCCTCATATCAGAAAAATCATATGATAACTGTCTTTCCTGATTGACTTATTGGCTTAGTCTAATACCCTGTACTTCTATCCACGTCATTGCAAATGTCAAGATTTCATTTTTTTTAATTACTTCTAAGTATTCCATTGTATATATATAACACATCTTCTTTATCCATTCATCTGTTGATGGACATCTAGGTTCTTTCCATAGTTTGGCTATTGTGGACATTGCTGCTATAAACATTCAGGTGAACATACCCCTTTGGACCCTACATTTGTATCTTTAGGGTAAATACCCAGCAGTGTGGTTGCTGGGTCATAGGGTAGCTCTATTTTCAACTTTTTAAGAAACCTCCATACTGTTTTCCAGAGTGGCTGCATCAGCTTGCATTCCCACCAACAGTGTAGGAGGTTTCCCCTTTCTCTGCATCCTTGCCAACACCTGTCATTTCCTGACTGGTTAATTTTAGCCATTCTGACTGGTGTAAGGTGGAATTACACTGTTGTTTTAATCTGTATTTCCCAGAAGTCATACTCTTACTTTTTGTATGATTACTTTAATTCAGAATAGTTTGCATTTTATATGTGTTTAGTTTCTTGTATGCCATTGTAATTCAATGAATTGTTTAAAAGAATAAATCTGTTATAACTAATCAATGAATTCAGCAAGATATAAAGTCAATATACAAAAATTGCAACTCTATACACTAAATTGCAACTGTATACACTAAAATAAAATTGGGGAGGTTGGGAGAGGGGGAGGGGGCTTATGCGCATTGGGGAGGATATGTGCTATGGAGAGTGCTGTGAAGTGTGTAAACCTGGTGATTCACAGACCTCTACCCCTGGAGATAAAAATACATTATATGTTTATACAAAAGTAAGAAATAAAAATTTAAAAAAAAACAAAAACAAAAACAAAAAAGAAAACATAAAGTAAGATTAGAGAAATGAATTCAATTATATCTGCTGTTGAAATAGTAGAAATATTAAATAACCTCTTCAACACTGAGATTGTAATGTAGATTTTTTAAAAATTATGTTATATAATCTAAAAATGATATACAGAAAACCTGACCATATACAGAAAAATTGTGCATAAGCATATAGATTGTGTATCAGAAAAATACTAACAAAAAAGTTGCTGATGTGGGACGCCTGGGTGGCTCAGTTGGTTAAGCATCTGCCTTCGGCTCAGGTCATGATCCCTGCATCCTGGGATTGAGTCCTGCATGGGGCTCCTTGCCGGGCAGGGAACCTGCTTCTCCCTCTGCCTCTGCCTGCCGCTCTGTCTGTCTCTGCTCACTCTCTCTGACATAAATGAATAAAATCTTAAAAAAAAAAATCTTGGGTGCCTGGGTGGCTCAGTGGGTTAAGCCTCTGCCTTGGGCTCAGGTCATGATCTCAGGGTCCTGAGATCGAGTCCCGCATTAGGCTCTCTGCTCAGCAGGGAGCCTGCTTACTCCTCTCTCTCTCTCTGCCTGCCTCTCTGCCTACTTGTGATCTCTCTGTGTCAAATAAATCAATAAAAATCTTTTTAAAAATCTCATTTACAACTACATCAACAAAAATAAAATATATGAGTACATTTGAACAAGGAGGTGAAACATCTGTACGGTGGAAACTATAAACATTGTTGAAAGAAACTGAAAACACAAAGAAATGGAAAGGTATTCCATTCCATGCTCATTATTTGGAAGAATTAATACTGTTACAATGTCCCTACTACTCAAAGCAATCTCTGGGTTCAGTGTAATCCCTGTCAAAATTCCAGTGGCATATTTTACAGAAATAAAACAAACACTCCTCAAATGGAATCACACAGACCCCAAATGACAAAATCAACCATCAGAAAGAAGAATAAACCTGGAGCCAACATCCTCCCTGATTTCAAACTATATTAAAAAGCTCTGGTAACCCAAATAGCATGAAATTCCCACAGGTCAATGGAATAGAATAGAGAGCCCAGAAATAAACCCATAGATAAGTGGTTAACAGGTTTATGACAAAGGAGGCAAGAATCTATAAGAAGGAAGGAACAGTCTTTCAATAAATGGTGTTGGGTAAACTGGACAGCCACGTGCAAAAAAAAAAAAATGATGCAACTGGACCACTATTTTATACCAAAGGCAAAAATTAACTCAAAATGGATTAAAGACTTCAATGTAATATTTGAAGCCATAAAAATCCTAAAAGGAAACATATAGGTCTTGGCGATGATTTCTAGGATTAGACACCAAAAGCAAGGGAAAAAAGCAAAACTAAAAAGACCTACCTCAAAGTAAGTACTTCTGCACAACAGATGAAACCATCAGTAAAATGAAAAGGCAAAAAAAACAAAAAAACAAAAAAAAACAAAAAAAAATGAAAAGGCAACTTCCTAGATAGTAGAGAATATTTGCAAATCATGTATCTAAGGGGTAAATATTCCAAATGTATGAAGAAGTCATACAAATTAATAGCAACAAACAAACAATCTGATTAAGCAATGTGCAGAGGATCTGAAGAGACATTTTTCAATGAAGATGTACATATGGCCAACAGGGGAGGAGGTCAAGATGGTGGAAGAGTAGGGGATCCTACTTCAATCAGTCCCCTGAATTGAGCTGGGTATCTACCAGACCACTCTGAACACCCATGAAATCAGCCTGAGACATACGAAGATATATCAGGATCTATACCAACAGAATATCTCTGGCAGCTGATTTCAAGGTATGAAGATCCTCCTGAGCAGGGAGCCCAAGCAGGGCTTGAACCCAGAACCCCAGGATCATGACCTGAGCTGAAGGCAGACACTTAACTGACTGATTCACCCAGGTGCCCCAGGAATCACATTTGTGTGTATCACATGAAAATTTCAACCAGAATCCAGAAAATAATATAATAAAACCCCAAACATGCCACTAGTCTTTCATCTTAATGAACACACTTTACAAATGATTTGGTATACTGTAATTCAATAAATACATGAAGTTCCTGAAAAAGAACTATTTTTCACAGCAATAAATGTATACTTTAGTATTTGCTTTATCATCCTTAAAGTCAAGTTTGAGTCTAAGGCCTCTTTTTATGCATATTTGTCTTTTGGGGTAGATTGTACCTGGAGACATGTATTTTAGTATCATTTTATTTGCAAGTCACTATCATAGGCATGGTGGACACAAGCTGTGGAACAACAGGATCCTCATGTGTAGAAAAATCCCATGATCTGCTATAACCACGATTATGGTGAAGTTTGCATTCTTAGGAAGAACAATTAAGGTAGTGATATACAAAGGAATAATGTCCACAAAAGTGAAGCACAGTAGAGAGAGTCAATTATCATACAGTTTTGCTTGTTCGTGGAGCATAAGGAATAACATGGAGGACAGGGGGAAATGGAGAGGAAAAGGCAGTTGGGGGAAAATGGAGGGGGAGATGAACCATGAGAGACTGTGGACTCTGAAAAACAATCTGAGGGTTTTGGAGGTGTGGGGAGTGAGAGGTTGGATGAGCCTGGTGATGGGTATTATGGAGGGCACATATTGCATGGAGCACTGGGTGTGGTGCATAAAGAATGAATTCTGGAACACTGAAAAGATATTAAGAAAAAAAAAGTGAACTATAGCGGTCTCAGAATTTTCTCTGTTATAAACTTGCATAAATAGCTGTGGTGTCGCATAAAAGAAAAAATAGTCACTACAAAGTTTTATTTGAGAAGAAAATTTTTAAAAATTTTTTAAGTATTCCAAAATTCATTGTTTATGCACCATACCCAGTGCTACATGCAAAAGAAATTATTCTTAACACATATTTGCAATCCCTTGAATAAGAAAGAATATCTGAATATTTCATATCTAAGGTTAGAAATGACATTGAGAAAGTAGGAAAATGACAAAGGGAAATTCTTTTGGATATCAGAGTTATCACAAATCTTAACAGAGTGAGTTACATAAATTATGCAGAGATGTAAAAAAAAATAGATATTACAGGAAAAAAATGTAGAAGAGGTATGTTCCACTTTCACATCTGATCAATGGATCTCAACATTTGGCTCAGGCTTTGGGCCCTGCAATCATGGGTGCTTCTTCTGCTCCAGGAAAGTTGTCCATTTTAGAGCTGCCATCCCAAAGAATCTCATCAGACAACACTTTATGTCCTTGTTCCTCAGGCTGTAGATGAAGGGGTTCAGCATGTGTGATATACACAGTGTGATCACTGTGTACATCACTGAGGCTACTGCACTAGAATGGGAGCTCTTGGTAGCTTCAGAAGTACACTCTTAATCATGTAAAATAAAATAAGGAGACAACCTAGAGGTGAGATGCACAGGTGGAAAATGCTTTATACTTGCCCTGAGCTGATGATATTTCAGATATAGAGGAAACTATCTTAGAGTAAGAGTAAAGGATCCCAATGAAGGAACCAACAGCCAGCAACAAAGCTGCAAAGTATATCACCATGTTATTGAGAAATGTGTCAGAACATGCAAGTTGGATCATCTGATTGAGTTCACAGAAAAAGTGGGAAATTTCTACCTCTGCACAAAAGGACAGCCGCAACACCATGGAAGTGTGTAGTAAGGAATGAAAGACACTCAGGACCCAGCATACCAGAACCAGCAGTTCACAAAGGCAGGGGCTCATGATGACTGTGTAGTGCAGGGGGTGACAGATGGCCACAAAGCGGTCATAAGCCATCACAGTCAGGAGGAGCATGTCTAATCCTGTAAAGAGCATGAAAAAATACCTCTGTGTGATGCAGCCTGCATAGGTTATGACTTTGCTCTGAGTCTGGATGTTCCACAGGATCTTTGGGATGGTGGTGGTGGTAAAACAGATGTCTGCAAAGGACAGGTTGGTAAGGAATAATTACATGGGGGTGTGGAGGTGGGAGTCAGAGTTGACAGCCAGGATGATGAGCAGGTTTCCAACCACATGATCAGGTACATGAAGAGGAAAAGCCCGAACATGAAGGGCTACAGTTCTGGTTTCTCTGAAAATCCCAGAAGCTGGAACTCTGAAATTCCTGTATTGTTCCCTGGGTCCATGTGTTGCAGTTAACTACCAGCACAGGGGAAAATAACAGAACTAACTTTCACACAAATAGTCCCTCCTCAGATTGTGGAAATGAAACAATTTATATTTACAGGGAATAAACTAATTGCAATATTTTGTGAATGGATTTGAGCCCCTTGAGAGGATCCCTAGTTCATCTCTCATTAGGAATTTTCTTCACAACATCAGATTTTCCAAAAAAAAATCAGGTATTTTACCACTTTAAGAAGAAAATATTTCATGCATTGGAGGACTATATAGTACATTGACCATGTTTTGGAAACTCTAGTAATAAAGTAGAGTGTTGAAAAGAAAATGCCCCTACAATTCAATGATGATGATAAATTAGTTGCATATAAAAAGATTAAATAATCATGAGGTGGGGAGAGATGATATGAACAGAACAGAAGCTGATTAAGGGAGAGAATGTGTTAGGTGTTATATTGAGTATTCGGTCAAGGTTAGCTAAGAAGGTGACCTTTAAACAAAGACCTATGAAAGAGAGGGTGGAAGAAGTGAGGTCTTCCCTGTAGAGGGAAAACCTGGGAAAAGGCCTTGAGGCAGTGCTTACATCAGAAAATCAAAGTTCAGAAAGAAGTCAGTGTGCTAAGGGAAATGGAAAAGAAGGGAGAGTGATGAGAGGTGGTGGCAGTGAATTTCACAGAATCATGTGGCCTCACAGCTGCTTGAAGTTCAAGACACAGAGAATTCCTTGTCCCCACTATGTACCTCTTGCACACTATAATGGTTGCAATAGGGTCCTGTCAGTTGACTATCCCTCCTTAGTATCATATGGTGATTGAGTTTGGCCTGTGTATTATAAAGTTCACATTGAAAAAGAGGACCCTGTGTATCACTGCTCTGAGGACTCCTCTCACTCATTAAGATGCCCATGTGCATGTGCGCACGTGCACACACATGCACAGACACACACACAGTGTCACAAACATGCAACACAGCACACCATGTCCTATTGGTGTGTATTACTTCTGTGTCCTTCTCGCCTCTTCCCCACCCACTCTAACACACTGTTTAGGAATATGAATGCATATACAACATATTACCTTTCCCATGAAGAATATTAAAACTAGGACCCAGAAATTTCTATTTGTAGCTTCCCAAGGACAAATCATCTTGGGGCTCCATTTTGGAATGGCCACTTTCTGACCTGTGTGTAAAGAAACAAGCAAACAAAAAGCGTTCAACATTTAGGACCTTTCTGGTTCCATACACATTTTAGATTATTTGTTCCAGCTTTGTGAAAAATGCGGGTTGTATTTTGATAAGGATTGCTTTGAATGTGTAGATTGCTTTGAGTAGCATAGACATTATAATAATATTTGTTCTTCCAATCCATGAGCATGGAATGTTTTCCATTTCTTTGTGCCTTCCTTAATTTCTTTCAAAAGTATTCTACAATTTTTAAACTAATATATTTGACATCTTTGGTTCGGTTTCTTCCTAGATATCATATGGGTTTTGATACAATTGTAAACAGGTAAGAGACACATGAAAAATATGTGGTTACATCACCCATCAACAGGCAAATACAAATCAAAATCACAATGAGATACCACCTCACACCAGTCAGAATGGCTTAAATTAAAATTCAGGAAACAGTTGCTGGCAAGGATGCAGAGAAAGGGGAACCCTCATACACTGTTGGTGGGAATGCAAACTGGTGCAGCCACTCTGGAAAACAGTATGGAGGTTCTTCAAAAAGTTCAAAAAAGAGCGACCTTACTATGTTGCAATTGCACTACTTGGTATTTATCCAACAGGTACAAACATAGTTATTCAATGGGGCACATGCACCTCAGTGTTTATAGCAGCTATGTCCACAATAGGCAAAAAAATGGAAAGAGAATGACCAGTCACAGATGAGTGGATAAAGAAGATGTGGTATATATACACAATGTAGTATTACTCAGCCATTAAGGATCAAATCTTGCCATTTGCAAGGATGTGGATGGAGCTAGCATGTATTATGCTAAGCAAAATAAATCAGAGAAATACAAATACCATATGATTTAATTTATATGTAGAACTTAAGAAATAAAACGGATGAACATAGGGGAAAGGAATGAAAAATAAAATAAGGTAAAAACAGAGAATAAGGGAAACCATAAGAGACTTGATTATGGGACAGAAACTGAGGGTTGCATGAAGGGAGTGGATAAGGGGATGAGGTGACTGGGATATGGTTGAGGAGGGTACATGATGGAATGAGCGCTGGGTGTTATACACAACTGCTGAATCACTAAATTCTACCTCTGACACTAATAATATGCAATATGCTCATTAATTTACATTTAATCTAAATTAGAAATTACAAAAATAACAGCAGAAAAATTCTGTTCAATATACAGAGAGAGACAGATAGAGGGAGGGAGAAATTAGATGGACATAATGAATAAAATGATCTAATCATCTCAGTTGTCCTGCAAGACTGCAAGGAAGGAAAGCTTCTTTGGTGCTCATGTCATCCCCTTCTGGTTACAACCCATTTTTACCCAGCAAAAATAATGAGAGCTAAATTTAATTTGTCCACAACACAAAGTAGTGACATCTTTATGGTGTGAAACACCTTACAGAGTGAATGTCACAAGAGAAAAAATGATTTTAAAAGAATAAACCAAAATTTCACAAAATTTGAGCATTTTTATTATCAGATAGCAGACAGCAAAAGACTTGTTTTTCCTGTGCCTATTCAAATATAAATTAGATTGCCAAGGACTTAGGAAAGAATTTGAAGAAGTCTTTTAATGTGGAGAGAAGCAGTATCTAAAGTTTTAGTTTCATCTCATAGAAACAGATGAAAGAATGCTTATGGAAGGTAAAGGTGATTCATGGTCAAATATAATAAGAAGAATTCTTTTCAAATGATGGCATTTCTATTTTAGAAATAGAGCCAATAATAAAAGGCCAAAAGGAAAAATAAGGTATGTGGAGGTGTGAACACAAGGTGAATAAAGGTCGATTTGTGAGCAATAAATATGCAGAAGGACATTCATTTTTAGTCTTTGGAAAAAAAAGTATGAACAAGTGAAGAATATTATGGTAATATCAGTTGTTCCAGCAAAACAAACAAACAAAAAGTAGAAAATCAGTATAGGGAATATATTATGACTAACTAAGAGACCTAAAACTCAAAATTTAAACATTCACACATTCTGCACAAATACATCTACACATACTTTAAAAAGAAAAAATGGCAAGTAGCTAAATTGGTGAAATAAATACCAATACTTTGCTTGAAAGAATGCAATAAAAAAACCAGAAATCAAACCACTCTGAGGAAAAAAAATAGATAAAAGAAAAAGTAGATGTGCTCATGCCCACCACATCTAAGTTAAGTTCTTGCCTCCAGAAGTCATGTCTCAGTGGCATTTGAAGGACAGAAGCTTTCAATATTCATGATATTTGTTTGACAAAATGAATTAAAGACAAGATAAAATGAAGATATGTTATAAGCCTGGAGGTCTTCCGAATGGCAGAGCCTGCAATCAATGAAATGACTAGTCAAAGAGAAGACAAAAGGAAAAGGAAAGCCTGGTTTACAGCTTGTACTGTGTGTTTCCTCTAAGTCTGGCAATAAAGTGAGAATATTGCATCATGCTCATTAATTATTTATCACTAGCTCTTCGAACTTCTGAACAATTTCTGTTGAAGGAACTACAATACACATGGAGTTATTCATCAAACGCAGATGTTTGCACATTCCCTTTAAGGCAATAAACACGAACGCCAGCTGTCCAATGAGAATCAGCAGAGATCTGATTTATTAAAAGTAGCGAATTCCTCTATAATTGAAAACAGGAAAGATATCAGGTTCTGCTAAACTAATAGGGATAAAATACACATATTGTCATTTGTGGAAAAAGGCATAAAGATATTATAAGTACGGTGGACAACATAAAAATATGGTTGTATATTGGAGAGATGAAATAAAGACAGGTAAAAGAAAAATAAATAAATAAATAAAACCACTCTGACTCCCACAGACCATTTTTAACAGAGAAAGTGTGTGACTATTTAATCCAGCACATACTGTGGCTCACAGGTAATGAGGTAATTGTAAAGGAAGCTTATTAGCATACACTTTTTCACATACTCCTTGTAAAAAATTTCATTTAAATACTCGAGAAAGGAGGTACTGTGATACATATGTTTTATGGGCGGCTCTTGCATAAACATATCTATGAGAATTATTTCATCTGGACTTTTCTTCTCAATATAGAAATGTAGTCTAATATGTCCCATCTTAAACATGAAAAGACATATCCCCACTTCACTGTATACTCACTTCACTGTATATCCTTCCACAGCTAATACTTGACTTTTCTACCCTGGTTAATTGCAAAGATCTTTGATATCATGTTTTATTTTATGCTTCCTATCCCTCATAGAATTGGGTTTCCCTTATTATTATTACTTGCAAACCTTAAACCTTGCATTTTGGAATTCCATGTTCACTTCTATTTTTATCATCTTAAATATATACATGAATCAACCAGTAAACTTTTTTTTTTTTTAAGATTTTATTTATTTGACAGACAGAAATCACAAGTAAGCAGAGAGGCAGGCACAGAGAGAGGGGGAGGCAGGCTCCCTGCTGAGCAGAGAGCCCGATGCGGGGCTCGATCCCAGGACCCTGGGATCATGACCCGAGCCGAAGGCAGAGGCTTTAACCCACTGAGCCACCCAGGCGCCCCCAGTAAACTTCTTAATCAAGCCAGCAAACAGCCACAGCAAACTCTTAGCTCTGGGCTGGGCTTGACTAGCCCTCAGATGTCTGGTTGATAGATGATGGAGGATGAAGCTCTGTCCCCAGACAAGAGAGCAGGAATGAATCAGTCTTCAGTGCCCCACCCAGACTTAGGACTGCACAAGAAAAGACCAGGTCTTGTCCCTTATGAAGTTGCCCATGCTGTGAGACAGAAGCAGAGGACATATTTACAGTTGCTTTGGTCTGCTCATTAGGCACATTTCCCTCTGGTTCCTCCTACCTGTATGCACATGATTTCCCTGCGGGAGACTAGTGTGGACAGAAAGGAAAGTTTTCCTCTTGGATTTCTGTTCATAGGAGACCAGATGTTAAGCCAGGTGAAGTCAGTTTTTCTTACTCTTTTTCTATGACTTCTTCTGCTCTTCAGAGATCTAAACTCCCAGTACCTTATCCCACCCTGAGTGAACATTTACTCCTGTTTAAGACTAAGAAATTGGGGGCACCTGGGTGGCACAGTGGGTTAAAGACTGAGAAATTGATCCTGACTAAGTCCCTTTTGTCCTTCAAAGTGTTGACTTGGGGTGGATGATATCCCTGACATCTCTAGCAAGTTACTTTTTCCTTTTTTTTTATTTAACTTAATTTTTCCAGTGTTCCAAGATTCATTGTTTATGCACCATACCCAGTGCTCCATGCAATATGTGCCCTCCTTAATACCTACCACCAGGCTCATGTAACCCCCGACCCCTCTCCTCTCCAAAACCTTCAGTTTGTTTCTCAGAGTCCACAGTCTCTCATGGTTCATCTCTCCCTCCAATTTCCCCCAAACCCCTTCTCCTCTCCTTCTCCCAATGTCCTCTGTGGTATTCCTTGTGCTCTACAAGTAAGTGAAACCATATGATAATTGACTTTCTCTGCCTGACTTATTTCACTTAGCATAATCTCCTCCAGTCCCATATCTTCTTTATCCATTAGTCTGTTGAAGTGCATCTTAGTTCTTTCCACAGTTTGGTGATTATGGACATTGCTGCTATGGGGCTACCCTGTGACCCTGTAATTGCACTACTGGGTATTTACCCCAAAGATACAGAGAGAGTGAAAAGAAGGGCCCTGTGTACCCCAATGTTCATACTTTCTGCTTTTTAAACAAACATGAAAAATTTGTTCCTTTAATATAAAACCCACATTCCTTGACTTCATAACAATTTAGTCAAAACAATTAGGAATTTTCCAATTCTATCACAAGTTCAGAGTATGAAAATGTAATTATAAAATGTTTGTTAATTGTAAGATACATGGTGAGATATTTTATGCATTACAACCTGAATTTATCACCTTATAGGAGTTTCTGGATTTAATTTTTATACAAGTCCATTCTGTGAGGAAACACAGTATAAAATTTTTCCCCATGGAGAAATGATGCTTGAAGAATTTAGCGATCTCAAAATTATCATTGCAGGAAGGGGTGGGTGTTGACTGCATTCTGTCAGGATGTCCCAGTTCTCAAACTCTGTGCCAGTGCTCAGAACCAGAGGTCGTTCTTTTCCCCGGCTCATAGCTGTCAATGTCTGAGGGAGGCTGCTAAACATTTCCAATGAACAAGACAGATCCTAACACAAATAATGACTCTGCCTCATATGTCAAATTGAGAATGTGAGGAAATGTACTCTAGAATAGCACTTATCCAACTTCAAAGCACATAGGAATCACCTAGGATTCTAGCTTAAATACTGATTCTGCTTAGCAGGTACTGGTGGGTCCAGGAGTTCGGCATTTCTAAGAAGCACCCGAGTGTTGTTGATACTGCAGTTTGTGCTCTGTGAACCACTCTTTGAGTAGCAAGACTGTGGCCCTGTGATAGAGTAAGGTGCAGGTGTTGTAGGTCTTTTCACACACACACACACACACACACAACATGTTTGCATAAAATTTTGAATGATTAGTGTATACAGTCATCTTAGGGGCTGTTACAAATTCTGCATTTGTTTCTTTTATAGAAGGACCCTTGAGTGACACCAAATAAAATCACTTTTGAAAAAGGCTTTCTTTTTTTGTTTTTATGTTTATTTACAGCATAACAGTGTTCATTGTTTTGGCATCACACCCAGTGCTCCATGCAGTACGTGCCCTCCCTATTACCCACCACCTGGTTCCTCAACCTCCCACCCCCCCCGCCCCTTCAAAACCCTCTGGTTGTTTCAGAGTCCATAGTCTCTCATGGTTCATCTCCCCTTACAGTTTCCTTCAACTCCCTCTCCTCTCCATCTCCCCATGTCCTCCATGTTATTTGTTATGCTCCACAAATAAGTGAAACCATATGATACTTGACTCTCTCTGCTTGACTTATTTCGCTCAGCATAATCTCTTCCAGTCCCATCCATGTTGCTACAAAAGTTGGGTATTCATCCTTTCTGATGGAGGCATAATACTCCATCGTGTATATGTACCACATCTTCCTTATCCATTCATCCGTTGAAGGGCATCTTGGTTCTTTCCACAGTTTGGCGACCGTAGCCATTGCTGCAATAAATATTGGGGTACAGATGGCCCTTCTTTTCACTGCATCTGTATCTATGGGGTAAATACCCAGCAGTGCAATTGCAGGGTCATAGGGAAGCTCTATTCTTAATTTCTTCAGGAATCTCCACACTATTCTCCAAAGTGGCTGCACTAACTTGCATTCCCACCAACAGTGGAAGAGGGTTCCCCTTTCTCCACATCCTCTCCAACACACGTCGTTTCCTGTCTTGCTAATTTTGGCCATTCTAACTGGTGTCAGGTGGTATCTCAATGTGGTTTTAATTTGAATCTCCCTGATGGCTAGTGATGATGAACATTTTTTCATGTGTCTGATAGCCATTTGTATGTCTTCGTTGGAGAAGTGTCTGTTCATATCTTCTGCCCATTTTTTGATATGATTATCTGTTTTGTGTGTGTTGAGTTTGAGAAGTTCTTTATAGATCCTGGATATCAACCTTTTGTCTGTACTGCCATTTGCAAATATCTTCTCCCATTCCGTGGGTTGCCTTTTTGTTTTGTTGACTTTAACACTTCAAAGTATAGGGATAGAGGGAACATTCCTGAACTTCATAAAATCTATCTATGAAAGACCCACAGCAAATATCATCCTCAATGGGAAAAAGCTTGCAGCCTTCCCGTTGAAATCAGGAACACGACAAGGATGCCCACTCTCACCACTCTTGTTCAACATAGTATTAGAAGTCCTAGCAACGGCAATCAGACAACAAAGAGAAATAAAGGTATCCAAATTGGCAAGGAAGAAGTCAAATTCTCTCTCTTCACAGATGACATGATTCTTTATATGGAAAACCCCAAAGACTCCACCCCCAAACTACTAGAACTCATACAGCAATTCAGTAACGTGGCAGGATACAAAGTCATTGTACAGAAATCAGTGGCTTTCTTATACACTAACAAGGAAAATACAGAAAGGGAAATTAGAGAATCGATTCCATTTACTATAGCACCAAGAACCATAAGATACCTGGGAATAAACCTAACCAAAGAGGTAAAGGACCTGTACTCGAGGAACTACAGAACACTCATGAAAGAAATTGAAGAAGACACAAAAAGATGGAAGACCGTTCCATGCTATTGGATTGGAAGAATAAACATTGTTAAAATGTCTATACTGCCTTGAGCAATCTATACTTTTAATGCCATTCCGATCAAAATTCCACCGGTATTTTTCAAAGAGCTGGAACAAATAATCCTAAAAAAGGGGGGGGAACACTTTTTAAACTGTTGCTGAAGTGTAAGCTGAGGCTGCCACTCTGGAAAACAGTATGGCGGTTTCTTAAGGCATTAAATATGGAGCTCCCATCTGACCCAGCAATTGCACTACTGGGTATTTACTCCAAAGATACAGATGTAGTGAAAGAAGGGGCACATGCACTCCAATGTTCATACCAGCAATGTCCACAATAGTCAAACTGTGGAAGGAGCCAAGATGTCCTTCAACAGATAAATGGATAAAGAAGATGTGGTGCATATATACAATGGAATATTACTGAACCTTCAGAAAGGATAAATACCTGGACTTTGCATTGACATGAATGTAACTAAAGGGTATTATGCTGAATGAAATAAGTCAAGCAGAGAAAGACAATTATCATGGTTTTACTCATATATGGAATATAAAGAATAGTGTTGAGGACCATAGTGGAAGGGAAGGAAAACTGAATGAGAAGAATTCAGAGAGGGAGACAAACCATGAAAGATTGTGGGCTCCAGGAAACAAACTGAGGTTTAAAGAAAGGTGGGGTGTGGGGGGATGGCATAATCAGGTGACGGGTATTAAGGAGGGCACCAGATGTGATGAGCACTGGGCATTACATGCAAGTAATGAATCATTGAACACTACGTTAATAATGAATGATGTACTTTCTGTAGGCTAATTAAACTTAATTAAAAAAAGAAAGTAGAAAAGTATAAATGAACAAAGGAAATTTGGGATCTATATTGGAATGGCAATGTTTGTTGTGATTTACACAAACATAAAATAGTCTGGTGAGAAAGGATGAACACCCACTATTTGCATCAACATGCATGGAACTGGAAGGGTTTATGGTAAGTGAAATAAGTCAAGCAGAGAAAGACAATTATCATATGGCTTCACTCATTTGTGGAACATAAGCTATAGCAGAGATGACATTAGGGGAAAGAAGGAAAAACTGAAGAGGGGGGAATCAAAAAGAGAGAGAAACCATGAGAGATCATCAACATCTGGAAACAATCTGAAAGTTTTAGAGAGTAGTGGGTGGGGAGATAGGGTAGCCTGGTGGTGGGTATTACGGAGCACATATGTTGTAGTGAGCACTGGGTATTATATGCAAATAATGAAGACTTATTATATGCAAATTATTGAAGACTATGTCAAAAACTATGGTGTAAAACTGTATGGTGACTAACATCACATAATAATATTAATTTTAAAATTCTGGGCAATAAACTGAGACAGAGAGTGAGAGGGAGGGGAAAATAAATAAATGAGTGAGAAGAATGGTCTAATAAGCTTGGGTGGTCCCTGAGAGACTGTATGGAAGTATCATCTCCCTTGGTTCTGGCAGATTCCAGCCCCTGATTACATTCCATTTTTCTCAGTGAAATTGTAAGAGAACAGAATAAACTTATTTAAAAGACAGGGATATCTTATGGGATATTTACACAAACTATATATATATATATATATATATATATATATATATATATATATATCTCCTAGACCCTTGATCAAGAGATACACCAGTACTTCACAAAAGGAAGTATGCCAAATACAATAAAAGGTGGGCATTTTTAGATCAGGTATAGAAAACTTATTTTTCCTGTACCTTCTGCATCATTATTTGACTGATTCCTTTCTATGTGGTCTGATAGGGGATGAGATTAGCCCCTTTTCCCTTTTCTACTGTGGCATCTTTGGATTGATATTCTTGGACTTTGGGTTAAGATCTCTTTTTGAGGAACCTCTAATCTGCAGCATGGACAGAAAGGATGTTTTCCTAAGGAATCTGTTCACAAAAGACTAGGTTAGAGATTAAGTCAATCCAGTTATTTTGTTTGTTTTACTCCTTTTCCTTGACCTTGCCCCCATCCTGATGTATAGATCTCCTAGCACTTATCTAAGCTCTGAATTATACTCTTCTCCTAAGTCTACAATGGATCAAGGAACATGCCTGGGTTAGGTCTCTTTATTTTCAAGCCACTGACATGTGGTGTGGAACCAGCCCTGCTATCTCCTGTCTGGTCTATTCTATTCAATAAGGTGGAGAAGTGGATTCTTCTGATAATAAATCTTGATCATCATACACATTGGCTTCAAGACATGTTTGGGAATTTCTTACTTTATCACAAGTTAAAAGCTATCTCCTGACCTTTGTTATAAAAATGTTTATTATAATAGATATATTTAGATATTTTTATGTACTATAAGGTGAGCTTATAGTAACCTAGGGATTTTTATTTAACACTTATTAACATCTAATCCCTAATGTTCATTTTTGAACTTCATTCTACATTGCATAAATGATCCTTGGTGGTGTGCAGTGATCTGTTCACATTTAATATCCTAATATATGGTTGTCCTTGAGTGTCATTATGTCAGGATGCTTCTAGTTTTCAAGCTCTGGGACAGTGGTTCTCAAGCAGAAAAGAATTTGCCTGGGGAAGGTTTGGCAATATCTGAAGGGATGCTGCTGAACATCTACAATTAAAAGGAAAGCATCTCCATAGTATTATCCTGGTGCAAATGTAAACCACAAAAGCTTGAAATCTTTCTAAACCAGCATCTCTCCAACTTCAGTGTGTCTGTGAAACAACCCAGACCCTAGTACAAATACAGGATCTGATCACAGGTCCTGGGTGGCCCAGAGATTCTGCATTTCTGACAAGCACCCAGGTAATGCTGATGTGTGGGTCCTGCTCTGTGTTCCTGTGTAAGAGATAGGTGTAGGATTTTTCTTTGCAGGGTTGCAGGGTTCTTGTCTCCTGGAGTTGAAAAACGAATCTTGTAGACACAAAAGTGTTAAGTGAAGGAAAGTTTATTAAGTGAAGTTGAGAACAGAAAGAAAAGAGGAAAAGAGCTCTCTAGAGTAAGGGGGGTTCTAATTGGGCTGCCACTAAGGGCTTTTATGGCTGGCCTTTCACAGAAAAGTGGCCAGTGAACTTGGTAAATATCTCATCCATAGCATTTAGGACAAACAAGGTGTATTGATAACTATCATGTAAATATCTCATTTATACTTAGGGCAAACAAGATGGATTCCTTATGTTCCTTTCTCTCTCAGTAATATCTCATCTACAATATTTCTCCATATCTGGGATTTCTGTGAGCCTGGTCATGTAGTCTCCTGTGAGAGACTGGTCACATAGTCCCCTACCTCTCTGCCCCTACCTAGCATCACCTGTCCTTTACTCAGTTTTAAGTCTTCTGCACCAAATACATTTAATTCTGAAGGAATAGTATATGATGGGGGCTGGTAATGCCCAACAGTCAAGATAGAATCTTGAAAGGTTTTACAGTGCAAAAAGGTAATTTTATTACTGCATGGGGGCAGGACTTGTGGACAGAGAAGTGCACTGGGATTGTGAGGAGTGACTAATTATATACTTTTTAGTTAGTGGGTGTTAAGGACAGCATAAGTCTCTAAGGAATTTGGAAGCAATTCTTTCAGGACCTTGAAGGGCTTGTTTCTGTTAAGTTGACTTTGGCTTTTAATAAAACAAAACATTAGGCATGAAGACAGCTATGAGTTCCTTGAGGAATGTCATGCTCTGCATGTTTCAGGTATCTCTCATACAACTGCAAGCTGTAAGGGGATTTAATTCAAGCTGTATGTCTCTTGCCTTTGTTTCCCTCATCAGTGTATTCCTTCATTCATGAGGCTGTGTAAATCCAACGCTCATTTCTTTTATGAGTAACACAAAATATTACAGTTCTGAAAAATACATTGTAGAAGGCAGAATAAGATCCTCCCAAATATGTCACATCTTAATCCCCGGTACCTTTAGCATGTTATTTGCTATAACAAAGAAGGAATAAAATGGCAGGTTGAAACAGGGTTGTTAATCAGCTGCCATTAAAATAAAAAGATTGGCCATTATTGACCAGGTGGAACAAATGTAATAACAGCCATCCTCCAATGTTGAGGGAGACAAAAATGTTGGTGTCAGAGAGACTGAAAATATTTACCCTTCTGGCTCTGAAGGTGGAGCAAGAGCCAGGAGCCCAGGAATATAGGTGGCCAGAAAGAAAGACTGGAATTGGAAAGGAAACAGATTCTCCCTTGAACATCCAGGAACTTAACCCTGCAGAAATGTTGCTATTAGCCTGATGAGATTCCTTTCAAGCTTCTGATTCCAGAATTGTAGGAAGACATATGCGCTTGTTTTAAGCAACTAATGTAGGGATATTTTACAGTAGCAGGTAGAATCTCATATGGACATAGTCAATAAATTATTTGAGGGAACTGAGTTTAAGCCTTCTAATTTGTTCATGAGCTTCCCTTTGATAAGGGCAAATTGCATTTAAAGAACCCATATTAAGGCTTGCCTTGGTGGCTCAGTAGTTTAAGCATCTGTCTTCAGCTGAGGTCACGATTTCTGGGTGACCTGGAATTGAGACACACCAGAGGCAAACTGATGACCAGAGAGTCTGCTTTTCCCTTTACCTCTGTCCCTCGCTCCGGGTCACACTTTCTTTCAAATAAATAAATGAAAATTTTTAAAAAAGAAACCACATTAATTAGAAAATATTTAACCCATTTGGAGATATTCTCAACATCAGGTGGTTCAATGAATTCCTCAAGGCATAAATGTGCCTGTGGTCTGACTCTGAGGCCATGAAGCAGTGATCTAGGAAAGGAATTCATAATAAAAATTAAGTTGATCCATTGTAATTTATAATTTTGTGTCTACATTTCTGCATCCTTTTTTAAATTTTTTTTATTTCTTTTCAGTGTAACAGAATTCATTGTTTTTGCACCACACACAGTGATCCATGCAATGCGTGCCCTCCATAATACCCACCACTTGCTCACCTAACCTCCCACACCCCGCCCCTTCAAACACCTCTGGTTGTTTTTCAGAGTCCAGAGTCTCTAATGGTTCATCTCCCCCTCCAGTTTCCCTCAACTCCACCCTTCTCCTCTTCATCTCCCCATGTCCTCAGTGTTATTTGCTATGCTCGGCAATTAAGTGTAACCATATGATACTTCACCCTATCTGCTTGACTAAATTCACTCAGCATAATCTCTTCCAGTCCCATCCATATTGCTACAAAGTTGGGTATTCATCCTTTCTGATGGAGGCATAAAACTCCATCGTGTATATGGACCATATCTTCCTTATCCATTCCTACGTTGAAGGGCATCTTGGTTCTTTCCACAGTTAGGCGACCGTGACCATTGCTGCTATAAACATTGGGGTACAGATGACTCTTCTTTTTACTCCATCTGTATCTTTGGGGTAAATACCCAGCAGTGCAATTGCAGGATCAGAGGGAAACTCTATTTTTTATTTTATTTTTTTATTTATTTACTTTCAGCATAACAGTACTCTTTTTTTTTTAGTACTCATTTTTTATTGCACCAAACTCAGTGCTCCATTCAAAACGTGCCCTCCCTATTACCCTACATCTGGTCCCCAACCTCCCACCCCCCCGCCACTTAAAAACCCTCAGGTTGTTTTTCACAGTCCATAGTCTCTCATGGCTCATCTCCCCTTCCAGTTTCCCTCAACTACCTTCTCCTCTCATCTCCCCATATCCCCCATGTTATTTCTTATGCTCCACAAATAAGTGAAACCATATGATACTTGACTCTCTATGCTTGACTTATTTAACTCAGCATAATCTCTTTCAGTCCCATCCATGTTGCTACAAAAGTTGGGTATTCATCCTTTCTGGTGGAGGCATAATACTCCATCGTGTATATGGACCACATCTTCTTTATCCATTCGTCCGTTGAAGGACATCTTGGTTTTTTCCACAGTTTGGCAACCATGGCCATTGCTGCTAGAAACACAGGGGTACAGATGGCGCTTCCTTTCACTACATCTGTATCTTTGGGGTAAATACCCAGCAGTGCAATTGCAGGGTCATAGGGAAGCTCTGTTTTAATTTCTTGAGGAATCTCCACACTGTTCTCCAAAGTGGCTGCAACAACTTGCATTCCACCAACAGTGGAAGAGGGTTCCCCTTTCTCCACATCCTCTCTAACACACGTTTTTTCCTGTCTTGCAAATTTTGGCCATTCTAACTGGTGTAAGGTGATATCTCAATGTGGTTTTAACTTGAATCTCCCTGATGGCTAGAGATGATGAGCATTTTTCATGTGTCTGATAGACATTTGTATGTCTTCATTGGAGAAGTGTCTGTTCATATCTTCTGCCCATTTTTGATATGATTATCTGTTTTGTGTGTGTTGAATTTGAGGAGTTCTTCATAGATCCTGGATATCAAACTTTTGTTTGTACTGTCATTTGCAAATATCTTCTCTGATTCCGTGGGTTGCCTTTTTGTTTTGTTGACTGTTTCCTTTGCTGTGCAGAATCTTTTGATTTTGATGAAGTCCCAAAGGTTCATTTTTGCTCTTACTTCCTTTGCCTTTGGAGACATATGTAGAAAGAAGTTGCTGTGGCTGAAATCGAAGAGGATACTGCCTCTGTTCTCCTCTAGGATTCTGATGGATTCCTGTCTCACACTGAGGTTTTTCATCAATTTCGAGATTATCTTTGTGTACGGTGTAAGAGAATGGTCGAGTTTCATTCTTCTACATATAGCTGTCCAGTTTTCCCAGCAACATTTATTGAAGAGACTGTCTTTTTCCCATTGTATATTTTTTCCTGTTTTGTTGAAGATTATTTGACCACAGAGTTGAGGGTCCATACCTGGGATCTCCACTCTGTTCCACTGGTCTGTGTGTCTGTTTTTATACCAGTACCATGCTGTCTTGGTGATTACAGCTTTGTAGTAAAGCTTGAAATCAGGTAACGTGTTGCGCCAGTTTTGTTTTTGTTTTTCAACATTTCCTTAGCAATTCGGGGTCTCTTCTGGCTCCATACAAATTTTAGGATTATTTGCTCCAGCTCTTTGAAAAATACTGGTGGAATTTTGATCGGAATGGCATTAAAAGTATAGATTGCTCAGGCAGTATAGACATTTTAACAATGTTTATTCTTCTGATCGAAGAGCATGGAATGGTCTTCCATCTTTTCGTGTCTTCTTCAATTTCTTTCATGACTGTTCTGTAGTGTCTCGAGTATAGATCCTTTACCTCTTTGGTTAGGTTTATTCCCAGTTATCTTATGGTTCTTGGTGCTATAGTAAATGGAATCGATTCTCTAATTTCCCTTTCTGTATTTTCAGTGTTAGTGTATAAGAAAGCCACTGATTTCTGTACATTGACTTTGTATCCTGCCACATTACTGAATTGCTGTATGAGTTCTAGTAATTTGGGGGTCAAGTCTTTAGGGTTTTCCATATGAAGAATCATGTCATCTGTGAAGAGAGAGAGTTTGACTTCTTCATTGCCATTTTGGATAGCTTTTATCTCTCTTGTTGTCTGATTGCTGTTGCTAGGACTTCTAATACTATGTTGAACAAGAGTGGTGAGAGTGGGCATCCTTGTCGTGTTCCTGATCTCAATGGGAAGGCTGCAAGCTTTTTCCCGTTGAGGATGATATTTGCTGTGGGTCTTTCATAGATAGATTTTATGAAGTTCAGGAATGTTCCCTCTATCCCTATACTTTTCATCGGGAATGGATGCTGGATTTTGTCAAATGCTTTTTCTGCATCAATTGAGAGCACCATGTGGTTCTTCTCTCTTCTCTTATTGATTTGTTCTATCACATTGATTGATTTGCCAACGTTGAACCATCCTTGCAACCCAGGGATGATTCCCACCTCGTCATGGTGGATAATCTTCTTAATGTGCTGTTGGATCCTGTTTGCTAGGATCTTGTTGAGAATCTTAGCATCCATATTCATCAGTGATATTGGTCCGAAATTCTCCTTTCTGGTAGGGTCTTTACCTGGTTTGGGGATCAGGGTAATGCTGGCTTCATAAAAAGAGTCTGGAAGTTTTCCTTCTGCTTCAATTTTTTGAAACAGCTTCAGGAGAATTGGTGTTATTTCTTCTTTTAAAGTTTGGTAGAATTTGCCAGGGAATCCATCAGATCCTGGGCTCTTGTTTTTTGGGAGGTTTTTGATCACTGCTTCAATCTCATTACTAGATATTGGTTTATTCAGGTTGTCAATTTCTTTCTGATTCAATTTTGACAGCTTTGTAATAGAGCTTGAAGTCCGGAATTGTGATGCCACCAACTTTGGCTTTCTTTTTCAATATTCCTTTGGCTATTCGAGGTCTTTTCTGGTTCCATATAAATTTTAGGATTATTTGTTCCATTTCTTTGAAAAACATGGATAGTATTTTGATAGGGATTGCATTAAATGTGTAGATTGCTATAGGTAGCATGGACATTTTCACAATATTTATTCTTCCAATCCAGGAGCATGGAACATTTTTCCATTTCTTTGTGTCTTCCTCAATTTCTTTCATGAGTACTTTATAATTTTCTGTGTATAGATTCTTAGTCTCTTTGGTTAGGTTTATTCCTAGGTATCTTATAGTTTTGGGTACAATTGTGAGTCCTGCAATCATGGGCACTTCTTCAACCCAAGAACCATTGGCCTTTACATCACTGGAATCCCAGTGATTCTTTTCAAAGCCCTCTTTATGTCTCTGTTCCTCAGGCTGTAGATGAAGGGGTTCAGCATGGGCGTGACCACTTTGTACATCACTGAGGCTACCGCAGTTGCGTGGGAGCTCTGGGTAGCTGCAGAGCTAAGGTACACTCCTAGGCTTGTACAATAAAATAAGGAGACAATAGAGAGGTGAGATGTACAGGTGGAAAATGCTTTATACTTGCCCTGAGTTGATGAGATTCTATGTATGGAGGAAACGATCTTAGAGTATGAATAAAGGATCCCAACAAGGGGACCACCACCAAGCACCACAATTGCAAAATTCATCACCATGTCATTAAGAAAGGTATCAGAACAGGCATGCCCAACTACCTGGTTGAGTTCACAGAAAAAATGGGGGATTTCCACCTCTGTACAGAAGGACAGCCACAACAACATTAAGCTCTCTAATGAGGAATTCAGAACACTGATGACCCAGGACACCAGAACCAGCAGTCCACAAAGCTGAGGGTTCATGATGACCGTGTAGTGTAGGGGGTAACAGATGGCCACAAATCGGTCATAGGCCATCACAGTCAGGAGAAAGTCATCCCAGCCTGCAAAGAGTAGGAAAAAGTACATCTGTGTGATGCAGCCTGCAAACGTTATGACTTTTCTCTCTGTTTGTATATTCACCAGCATCTTGGGGATGGTGGTGGAGGTGAAACAGATGTCTGCAAAGGACAGGTTGGTCAGGAAGAAGTACATGGGGGTGTGGAGATGGGAGTCTGAGCTGATGGCCAGGATGATTAGCAGGTTTCCATACACAGTGATCAGGTACATGGAGAGGAAAAGCCCAAATATGAGGGGCTGCAGTTCTGGGTCCTCGGAAAATCCCAGAAGAAACTCTGAAATTCCTGTATCATTGCCTGCTTCCATGTGGTGGAGGTGACTACAAGGAAAAAAAAAAGATAACATAAAATTGTTTGAGTAAATGTGCTTCATTTATTTATTTATTCCTCTTTTCAAGTTTTACTTTAAATGTCAATTAGTTAACCTACGGCGTAAATTTTGTTTCAAGTGGACAATAGAGTGATTCAACACTTCCTTGCATCACCCAATTCTCATCACAAGCGCTCTCCTTAATCCCCATCATCTATTTCACCCACCTATCCCCACCATCTCCTGTCTGGTAAACATCAGTGAGTTCTTTGTAGTTAAGAATCTGTTTTTTTCTTGATTTGTCTTTTTATCTCTTTTTTTCCCAATGCTTACTTTTTTTCTTAAAAAAAAATTTTTGTTTTGTTTCTTAAATTCCACATATGACCCTTGTCTTTCTCTGACTGACTTCTTTCACTTAGCATAATACTCTCTAGCTCCATCCATGTCATTGCAAATGTACACACACACACACACAGACACACACACACACACACACACACCCCATCTTCTGCATTCATCTGTTGACTAACACCTGGGCTATTTTCATAGTTTGGCTATTGTAGATTAGATAATGCTGCTAAAATCTTCCCAGTGCGTGTATCCCTTTGAAATAGTATTTTTGTATTCTTTGCATAAATACCCCAGCAGTGCAATTGTTGGATCATAGAGTTTGGGGTATCTTTTGGGTTTGTTTGTTTGTTTGTTTACATTTTGAGGAAACTACATACTGTTTTCCAGATTGGTGCACCAGTTTGCATTTCCAATAGGGCAACAGTGTTCCTACACATCCTCACCAACTGCTGTTTTCTGTGTTGTTGATTTTAGCCATTCTGACAGGTGTGAGATAATACCGCATTATACTTTTAATTTGGGACAAATGGGCATTATTAACAGAATGACATGCTACAGTTTATATTTTGCCATCAAGAAATAAATATATATTTTTTGTATAGATCTGATCCCATTTAAAGGAAGATACGTGACAACTCTGATTAGGAATTCCTTTCCATGCAGTCCTATCTCTAAGAGGACAGGTGTTACAGTTTTAATGAGAAATGCTTTCCTGCATTTGGGGAATATATGTTGAGTACTGACCTCTAGACAAAGACCATATAGTGTTCTATGATACAAAAGTCCATATGTTCTTTGGGTAAATATATAGTAGTTCACTTGCTGGGTTGTAGGGTAACTCTATTTTTAACCTTTTAAGTAACTTCCATACTGTTTTCCAGATTGGCTGGACCAGTTTACATCTCCACCAAAAATGCAAGAGGGTTCCCCTTTCTCCTCTCCTTTAGAATACCTGTTTTGTCCTGTGTTTTAATTTTAGCTATTCTGACTGGTGTAAAGTTATATCTTATTATAGTTTTGATGTATATTCACCTATGATGAGTGATGCTGAGCATCTTTTCATGTATCTGTTAGTCATCTGTTATGTTGTCATGGGAAAAATGTCTATTCCTGTCTTCACCCATTTCTTAACTCATTTCTTTTAGGGGGGGCTTTTGAGCTTAATAAGTTCTTAATAGATTTTGGCACTAATTCTTTACAAGATATGTCACTTGCAAATATCTTCTCCCATGCTATAGGTTGCACTACTAGATATTTACCCAAAGGATAGAAAAATACTACTTTGAAAGGGTACGTGCATCCTAATGTTTATAGCAGCATTATCAACAATAGCCTAACTATGTAGAGAGCCCAAATATCCACCAACTGATGAATGGATAAAAAAGAGTTGAGATATATATATATATATATATATATATATATACACACACACATATGTGTATATATATGTATGTGTGTATATATATACATATATATATATATATATATATATAATGGATATATATATATATAATGGAATATTGCTCAGCCAGAGAAAGACAATCACCATATGATTTCACTCATGTGTGGAATATAAGAAACTTAACAAACTAACAGAGTGGGAGAAAAAAAAATCTGTGGTAAAATAAGAAACAGATTCTTATTTATACAGAAAAAATTGAGGGGTTTTGGAGGGAGGTGGATGAGGGATAGGTGAAATAGGAATTAAGGAAGGGTATTAAGGAAGGCATTTGTATGGCTATCAGACACATGAAAAAATGCTCATCATCACTAGCCATCAGGGAGATTCAAATTTAAAACCACATTGAGATATCGCCTTACCCAAGTTAGAATGACCAAAATTAGCAAGACATGAAACAACGTGTGTTCGAGAGGATGTGGAGAAAGGGGAACCCTCTTACACTATTGGTGGGAATGTAAGTTGATGCAGCCACTTTGGAGAACAGTGTGGAGATTCCTCAAGAATTTAAAAATAGAGCTTCCCTATGACCCTGCAATTGCACTTCTGGGTATTTTCCCCAAAGATACAGATGGAGTGAAAAGAAGAGCCATCTGTACCCCAATGTTTATAGCAGTAATGGCCACAGTTGCCAAACTGTGGAAAGAACCAAGATGCCCTTCAACGGATGAATGGATAAGGAAGATGTGGTACATATACACGATGGAGTATTATGCCTCCATCAGAAAGGATGAATACCCAACTTTTGTAGCAACATGAACGAGACTGGAAGAGATTATGCTGAGTGAAATAAGTCCAGCAGAGAGAGTCAAGTATCATATGGTTTCACTTATTTGTGGAGCATAACAAATAACATGGAGGACATAGGGACATGGAGAGGAGAAGGGAGTTGAGGGAAATTAGAAGGGGAGATGAACCATG
Source organism: Meles meles (assembly GCF_922984935.1). NCBI lineage: Eukaryota > Metazoa > Chordata > Mammalia > Carnivora > Mustelidae > Meles > Meles meles. Next base: position 11,496,231 of record NC_060085.1, read on the forward strand.
AGAGACTATGGACTCTGAAAAACAACCTAAGGGTTTTGAAGGGGTGGTGGATGGGAGGTTGGGGAACCAGGTGGTGGGTAATAGGGAGGGCACGTATTGCATGAAGCACTGGGTGTGCTGCAAAAACAATGAATACTGTTACACTTAAAATAAATAAATAAAGAAATAGGAAGGCATTTGTGGTAATGAGCACTCAGTGTTTATGGTGGGGTTAAATCACTAAATTCTACACCTAAAACTACTATTGCACTGTATGTTAACTAATTGGAATTTAAATAAAAACGTGGAGGGGAAAAAGTCTATACAATCCAATAATGGAGAAAGAATATACATAATAAAATAAAAAATAATATATAATGTCAGACAGTGACATTCTGTGAAGGAATAAATAGGTAGATACAAAACAGAGTGGGTGGGGAGGATGCTACGTTTTAATAGAAATTCAGGAAAACATGCCAAGATAGTGAAATTTTAACAGAGACTTCCAGAAAGACTAAGCAGGAGGCAGGAGGATGTCTGGGGGAGGTGGGTGACCAGCAGGGATAACAGAGCAAAGACCGTGCAGAAGGCACTTACTTCAGCTATGCAAACCTCAAAATGCAGTCAGTGTGGTGAGGGAATGCAAGAGGGAGACAGATGAGCGGTGGTGGCAGAGAATGTTGAGGAAGGAGGTGGCTTTCCTGCCATTGGTGGGACTTCAAGACACAGGGAGTCCTTCCTTCAGATGGCGTTCTTTGCATTTTATTAATTTTGTTCCATAGTGTTCTTTGAATAGACATAGATCCCTTCATCATTTCCATCTGTTGGTTAACATTCTGGCATTTAAGGGTCACATGTTGGAGTATATGAACTCAGGTACCATTGCCCTGAGTACTGCTCATGCCCCACAACAATGACACACACACACACACACACACACACACACACACAGTGCACTCTGGCCTCCTAGAACTGTGTTACTATCATGCTTTTCTCACCCGCAGCCACAATAATGGTGAAAGAAATGGTACAAAGCAAGCTGTCAATATCAGATTTTCTTCATCCTGAAGAATGTGTAAATGGTACTTAAATTCTAGCTAGTAAGCCTCCCAAAGACAAGGAAACACATGGCTCCATTTTAATATGATCACACTGTGTCCTGTATTCAAATAAACATAAAAAAGAGGTTCAAAAACATAAGAAAGAAATGGACACAAGGGTCAAAGGAGACCTAATAAGGTCAGGGGGTCCCTGAGAGACTGTGATGAGCAGAAAGCATTTCTGGTTCTGGCAGCATTCCAGCTCCAGTCGACATGCCCTGATGCCCAGAATAATTAACAAAGCAGGAAAATAACAATATATCTAAACAAGAAAGGAGTGGTATTTTTATGATGTCAAGACATTTTACTGATTGACTATCCCTCTAGAAAAATGTGCAAAGAGAATAAACTTGCAATTTACAACAGAAAATACAGAGTGTAGCACATAATGTAGGACAATAGAAGGGGATTTTTAAAGATGAAATAATGATTTTAAGTGCAAATGATTTTAAGTGAAAAAGACTTGGAATCAGAAAACCAGGTTTTGAACATCAGTTCTACCACATATAACATATTTGAACTTGGAAGAGACAATCAATCCATTCCAAATGTGAATATACTCACTCAAATAGTGGGGATAGCAGTATCCATCCACATTGCTGTCTAGGGTGGCAGACAGCATTAGTCACTACATGCAAGAAGCTTACAGTACAGTTCCCTGTGAGTAAATGAGTTATTTTCAGCAATGAACAGATTTGGCTGAGTTTTCTCTTATTTTCATAAATGTCTCCATCATTTGCACACCTCTTGGTAATGAAGCATTACAAAGTAAAGCTAGTGAGCGTATCCCTTTTTGCATATGAAGCACAAATTTTTTTAAAGATTTTTATTTATTTATTTAACAGACAGAGATCACAAGTAGGCAGAGAGGCAGGCAGAGTGAGAGAGAGGGAAGTGGACTCCTTGCTGAGCAGAGAGCCCGATGTGGGGCTCGATCCCAGGACCCTGGAATCATGACCCGAGCTGAAGACAGAGGCCTTAACCCACTGAGCTACCCAGGTGCCCCGAAACACAAATTTTTTATGTGGATACTCACCTTGACAAAAGATGCTGAGAAATGCATGTCTCAGAAACTGCTGTTGCAAGGCAATGGTTACCTGCATGAGTCTGGGGCTCTCTATAAATGCAGAACATGCTAAAAAACACCACATGCCCCATATCTTAACACTCTGTTTTCCTGATCCCCTCTGCTGAAAACTCCTTTGATATGTTCTAATTCCACTGGAGCCACATTAGGTCCCCCAGTCCCTTCCCCTGTCTTATCCAATGAGTCTTCCATTCCCACCACATATTGTCAACAATGATGCCTGTGTTGCTGGGTCCAATGGACACTTCTCTTTTGAGCACACTACATAAATTAATTATAAATGAATCTACCAAGTCTCAGGTGACCTCAGAAAATCTTCTCAAGTTTCATTCTCTCTGGTCCTCTCCTAAATAATTGCTGAGTTCTGAGACTCACCTGGGTGGGATCTATGAGATGAAAGTCTGTGAGGAGGTCCCAATTCTTCCCTGGACAGTTGATTATGGAGACCAAAGCACCGTTCCCAGACAGAATGGCAGGGAGCAGTGAAGCATGGGTCCCCCAGCCAGACTTAGGAACACAAAAGCAAAAACCATGTCCTGTCCAGTCCAAGGCTTCACTTATTGAGGTTCCGCAGCAGACGAGATACTTGGAGTTCTCTATGTCTGCTCATTAGGCACTGTTTCCATTGTGACTCCCACCTCAGAGCACTCTGTTCCCCCTGTGTCACTGGTCTGGAGAGAAAGGAAACTTTTCCTGCTGATTCTGGTCCTGGGAGACCAGATTAGAAGTCAGGTGAATCCAGTTCTGTATTCCTCTTTCTCATGACCTTACCTGCCTTCCAGAGTTCTAACCTCCTAGCACTTTCCCTTAACTTTGAGAGGATATTGAATTTATTTAGTTGAGGGTTTGCTTTACCTTTTATAGCTTTGGGGTGTTAATAAATGAGCCATGTGACCCTCTTCATGTGTGGTTTGGAGAGAAAAATCTAAGTACTCACCCTAGGCACTAAAAAAATTTTGTGTTTGATTCTCCAAAGTGTGGGCCAATGAGTTGGCATCAAACATACCTCTGAAAAGGACTTTTAGTAGGCAGAATAAAATCACCAAATATTTCCACATCTTAATCTACAGAATCTGTGGATATGTCTTGTGTCATGGCAAGGTAGAATTGAGGTTGCAAATGATATTAACATTACTAGTCAGCTGACCCTAGCATAAAGTTATTCTGATTATCCAGGTGGTCCTGATAGATCAAAAGGGTCCTCAAACTGTGGAAGAGGAAGGTAGAAGATTTGGAGTCACGGAGATTTTGAGATGTTATGTTGCTGACTTTGAAGATAAAGGGAGGGCACATGAGTCAGGGTTTAAAGGTGGCTCTACAGCTGGTATAGGTTAGAAAACCTCTTCTTCCCAGACCTCCAGAATGAACTCTTCTCTACATACAGGGTGATTTTAGCCCAGGGAGACCTATTTCAGACTTGTGACTTCCAGAGCTATCAGAAAATAAACAGATTTGTTTTCAGTCAGCAGCACAGTCATTTGTTACAACCACAATAAAAATCTAATCCAGACATTAATCCAATAACACTTTGTTCAAAGGAAATAATTCAGCTTTGGTTTTATTTGTTTATATTCTCTTGGATAAGGATATACCGTGTTGATATCCTACTTCAAGTAGAAAAAGGAATCTGAGGTCACTTTCGAGTTGTTCAACCCCAGGAGCTGGTACAGAAAATTTCCCATGCCATGAGCCATGCTGACTTGCAGCTATTAACATAGAAAAAGTGAATCCTTAAGGCAATTTGTTCTCTCTTAAATCTTTGTATATAACTTTTTACATACTTTAACTTTCACACTAATCTAAATATTCATTATTTTCATTCTTATCTTCTCCCAATTTCTCTCAAGTTTATCTGTGACAGAAAAGATCACCAATAATGGGTCTGTGTGTGTGTGCATATGAGCGCCCATATGTATAAAAATTCACATTACATACACCTCCCTGTTGAAGATTTTTGTAGGGATCTACAAAATGTGAACACACCATTGTTTATTAGTCACAATCTCTCTCTTAAATTCGTTTTATTATCCCCATATTATCTTCAGAAATAAGAAAACTGAGGCTCAGGGGCATTAAATTTTAATAAGTTATGGAACAAAGTAGTTAAAGTTTATTGTGCACTTTCTGGAGTTATATAGACACAGAATTATTTGGTATGTAATCTATGCATAAAACGGTATACTTTTTTTAAAAAATCATTATTTTATTTGTTTATTTTCAGTGTAACAGTGTTCATTGTTTTTGCACCACACCCAGTGCTCCATGCAGTATGTGCCCTCCTTATTACCCACCAGCTGGTTCCTCAACCTCCCACCCCCCCCACCCCTTCAAAAACTTCTGGTTGTTTTTCAGAGTCCATAGTCTCTCATGGTTCATTTCCCCTTCCAGTTTCCCTCAACTCCCTCTCCTCTCCATATCCCCATGTCCACCATGTTCTTTGTTATGCACCACAAATAAGTGAGACCATATGATACTTGACTCTCTCTGCTTGACTTATTTTGCTCAGCATAATCTCTTCCAGTCCCATCCATGTTGCTACAAAAGTTGGGTATTCATCCTTTCTGATGGAGGCATAATACTCCATTGTGTATATGTACCACATCTTCCTTATCCATTCATCCGTTGAAGGGCATCTTGGTTCTTTCCACAGTTTGGCAAGTTGGTGCAGCCACTTTGGAGAACAGTGTGGGGATTCCTCAAGAAATTAAGAATAGAACTTCCCTATGACCCTGCAATTGCACTGCTGGGTATTTACCCCAAAGATACAGATGTAGTGAAAAGAAGAGCCATCTGTACCCCAATGTTTAAAAAAATCATTTTTTACTGAAGTGTAGCTGACAAAAAGTTACATTTGTTTCTGGTGTGCAACTTAGTGGCCCAACCTTCAACTCTTTATGTTACATTGTGTTAACCACAAATGTCAAGCTTATACTTTAAATAGGTGCTCTTTGTTATATACAATTATATTTCAGTGATACAGTTGAAAGGTAGGAATCTAGTGAAGCATGGCTGAGGGTAGGATCTAGAGCACTGGCATAGGTGATTCACACTGAACAGGAATGGACAATATCTCTCCTAACAAGAAAGAATGCAAAGTATCTATAGGCTATGGGAAAAATGAAATTAAATTAAGGCAATTCACCTTGGGCATGTCTGCTCTAAATCAGTGTCTGGTGCTGATTTTATATTCAGAGTACTCTTTCCCAAAGAATGAACAACGCCTAATGTGAGTAGAAGATAGGAAATCATAAAAAAATAACTGTTTGTGTTGTAATAAGAAGAAGGTTTTGAAGTTTTGCATCATCGTATTTAGGTTATCCTGACACCAAGAGTATACCTGGTCCATCTACTTGTTCCAGCTTCTCTTTCCATAGGGCTCCACCAGGAGATACAAACTTGCTCATCAGTGTTTGCAGTGGCTGTGGTAGGCTTTCTGGACAGGGAGCTGACTGACAGAATAAAAGCAGGAAACAGGTTCAAAAACACAAGAGTTTCTTTTTTGAGTAAGTGCCTGACTTTAACCTTTTTGGTTGTAATGTAAGTGCCTGACTTGAAGCTTTTGATTTCTGAGGCATGCATTTCAAAGGCAGTCGGATTGAGTAACCACACTATTAGGTGTGGGACACAATTACCAGATAAGCCCTCAGGTTGCCCAGTCCAGAAGGACCTCTTCAAAAAGCCCTGGGCAACCTCAATACTGACACATGATTGAGCCTGACTTTCCCCATTTAGCACCCAAATTCTAATCATATAAAAATCTCCAATAAAGTGTGAATCCACAAACTGCTAATCACTCTGGACATTGACCCTAATAAAGGTTGATCCCTCAGAGGGGCTCTGCCTCTCCCTCTCAAACATCTGTCCACCTCTGAGACCTCCATGAATGGCCTTTGAGACCCCTCGTGCCCTCTAGGACCTGTGATTAATAAACCTGATTTTGTTAGAGTTCTCTGATGGGTGTTGCTGAGTTGTGTCTTGCAGTCACAGTAAGAACCCAAGGTCTGGTCCAGCCAGAGCAAGTCTCTGGTCAGGGAAGCATCTGTGGGAATGTCCGCAAGCACAGGGGTGTGGGAGAGTGCCTGGGATTTCCTAGCCTGAGCATCCCTGCCAGGAGCCTGACACTTAAACAGAACAGTAATAGAGTCCACCTTATCAGGAAGAGGATTGAGAATATGATGTAAAAAGCCTGGCAGACTCAAGGTGAAAACTATGGTTTTGTATTTTTCATCTACAAATATTTTACATGAAAGACTTAGTGGCCAAGTGTAGTTATTTCCAAATGAAGAATGAAACTCATGACTATTCTTTTGGGAAATCTAGGGAAAATTTACTTGGCATGATATAAGTCATTGAAATGAAATTATTTTTAAGAAATCCAACTTGTACCATTTAAGATACAGAAATTCCCAGGCATCTGTGACCAAGGTTCAGGAAAATATTGGGATTGTATAAAAGTGGACAATGTAGAATACTGTTGACATCACACAGAACAGAAGGTTAATAAGTGAGTTACTTAAATGTGTGGAAAACTTGAATTCAAACAATTGGAAATTCCAGGAAACAAACAGAAGGCACAGATTCCAATTTCCTAGTCAGATAAAAGAAAAGTGGTTCCTGGCTATGAGACTCTGAGCCCTGAAATCATGGGCATTTCTTCAACCCAAGAACCATTGGCCTTTACATCACTGGAATCCCAGTGATTCTTTTCAGAGCCCTCTTTATGTCTCTGTTCCTCAGGCTATAGATGAAGGGGTTCAGCATGGGCGTGACCACTGTGTACATCACTGAAGCTACTGCACTTGCGTGGGATCTCTGGGTAGCTGCAGAGCTAAGGTACACTCCTAGGCTTGTACAATAAAATAAGGAGACAATAGAGAGGTGAGATGTACACGTGGAAAATGCTTTATACTTGCCCTGAGTTGATGAGATTCTATGTATGGAGGAAATGATCTTAGAGTACGAATAAAGGATCCCAGCAAGGGGACCACCACCCAGCAGCATAATTCCCAAATTCATCACCATGTCATTAAGAAAGGTATTAGAACAGGCATGCCCAACTACCTGGTTGAGTTCACAGAAAAAATGGGGGATTTCCACCTCTGTACAGAAGGACAGCTGCAACAACATCAAACTCTGTAACAAGGAATTCAGAACACTGATGACCCAGGACACCAGAACCAGCAGTCCACAGTGGTGGGGATTCATGATGACCGTGTATTGCAAGGGGTGACAGATGGCCATGAAGCGGTCATAGGCCATCACAGTCAGGAGAAAGTCATCCCAGTCTGCAAAGACTATGAAAAAATACATCTGTGTGATGCAGCCTGCATAAGTTATGACTTTGCTCTGAGTCTGGATGTTCCACAGCATCTTGGGGATGGTGGTGGAGGTAAAACAGATGTCTACAAAGGACAGGTTGGCCAGGAAGAAGTACATGGGGGTGTGTAGGTGAGAATCAGATCTGACAGCCAGGATGATGAGCACGTTTCCAAACACAGTGATCAGGTACATGGAGAGGAAGAGCCCAAATATGAAGGGCTGTAGTTCTCGTTCCTCTGATAATCCCAGAAGAAGAAACTCTGAAATTCCTGTATCATTGTCTGCTTCCATGTAGTAGTGGTGACTACAAGGAAAGAAAAAAAAAGAACATAAAAGTTTTCAAGTAAATGGCCTCCTTTAATTTATTAACCTTTATTTTTAATTTTTAAAGTTTTTCTTTAAGTGTCAGTTAGTTAACCAACAATGTAATATTTGTTTCAAATGGACAATACAGTGATTCAATACTTCCATACAATGCCAGGTGCTCATCACAAGTCCCCTTTTAATTCCCATCTCCCATGTCACCCACACACCACCAACTCCCCTCTGGTAACCAGAAGGGTGTTCCCTATAGTTAAGAATTTCGTTCTTCTAGTTCCATCCACGTCATTGCAAATGGCAAGATTTCATTTCTTTTGATGGCTGCATAGTATTCCATTGTGTATATACTAGAGGGTATCATGCTTAGTGAAATAAGTCAATCGGAGAAAGACAACTATCATATGATCTCCCTGATATGAGGACATGGAGAAGCAACATGGAGGGTTAGGGGGATAGGAGAAGAATAAATGAAACAAGATGGGATTGGGAGGGAGACAAACCATAAATGACTCTTAATCTCACAAAACAAACTGGGGGTTGCTGGGGGGGTGGGGTTGGGAGAGGGGGAGGGGGTTATGGACATTGGGTAGGGTATGTGCTATCGTGAGTGCTGTGAAGTGTGTAAACCTGGCAATTCACAGACCTGTACCCCTGGGGATAAAAATACATTATATGTTTATATAAAAAAAAATTGGAAGGGGTGGCGAACCATAAGAGACTATGGACTCTGAAAAACAACCTGAGGGTTTTGAAGGGTCAGGGGTGGGAGGTTGGGGGAACAGGTGGTGGGTAATAGGGAGGGCACGTTTTGCATGGAGCACTGGGTGTTGTGCAAAAACAATGAATACTGTTACGCTGAAAAAATAAATAAATTTTTAAAAAGTCTCTTTCTTGCTTTTTCTCCTTTCTTTTATTTCCCCTATTCTTATTTGTTTTGTTTCTTAAATTCCTCATACAACCAAAACCTTGTGGCACTTGTCCTTCTCTGACTGACTCCTTTCACTTAGCATAAAACTCTCTAGCTTCTATCGTGAGTGCTGTGAAGTGTGTAAACCTGGCGATTCACAGACCTGTACCCCTGGGGATAAAAATGCATTATATGTTTATAAAAAATAAGAAATAAATAAAAAAAATTAAAAAAATACATTATATGTTTATAAAAAAAATTGGAAGGGGAGGCAAACCATAAGAGACTATGGACTCTGAAAAACAAACTGAGGGGGGGGGAGGAGTCAAGATGGCGGAGAAGTAGCAGCCTGAGACTACATCAGGTAGCAGGAGATCAGCTCGATAGCTTATCTAAACATTGCAAACACCTACAAATCCAAGGGGAGAGCGAAGAGAAGAAGAACAGCAACTCTAGAAACAGAAAATCAACCACTTTCTGAAAGGTAGGACTGGCGGAGAAGTGAATCTAAAACGACGGGAAGATAGACCGCGGGGGGAGGGGCCGGCTCCCGGCAAGCGGCGGAGGAACGGAGCACAAAATCAGGACTTTTAAAAGTCTGTTCCACTGAGGGACATTGCTCCAGGGGCTAAACCGGGGTGAAGCCCACGCGGGGCCAGCGTGGCCCCAGGCCCCGCAGGGTCACAGAAGGATCGGGGGTGTCGGAGTGTCGGAGAGCTCGCAGGTATTAGAACGGAGAAGCCGGCTGGAGAGACAGAGACGAGGACTAAACTCTCAGCTTGGGGTTACCTTGAACTGGTCGCGGGCTGGGTGAGCTCGGAGCGCGGCTAGAGGCTGGGGATACGGGAGTGATTGGGTGCTGTCCTCGGGGGCGCACTGAGTGTGGGGCCCCAGGCTCTCGGCTCCTCCGGGCTGGAGACTGGGAGGCCGCCATTTTCATTCCCGTCCTCCGGAACTCTACGGAAAGCGTTCAGGGAACAGAAGCTCCCAAAAGCGAACCCGAGCCGATTACTTAGTCCGGCCCCCGGTAAGGGCGGTGCAATCCCGCCTCGGGCAAAGACACTTGAGAGTCACTACAACAGGCCCCTCCCCCAGAAGATCAACAAAATATCCAGCCAGGACGAAGTTCATCTATCAAGGAGAAAGCAGATTCAATTCCTAAGACAGCAGAGCAATTCCAGAGGAGGAGAAAGCAAAGCACGGAACTCATGGCTTTCTCCCCATGATTCTTTAGTCTTGCGGCTACTTCAATTTTTTTTTCTTTTTTCAATTTTTTTTTCTTTTTTCTTTTTTCTTCTTCTGCTAAATTTTTTTAAACTTTTACCCTTTTCTTTTTTAACGTTTTTTGACTAGTTCATCTAAATATATATATTTTTTCTTTCTTTTTTATATTTTTTATTTGTTTTATTTTTTAAATTTTTTTCTTTCTTTTTTTTTTTTCTTTTTTTTTCAGAAGCTGTTTTTACCGCTTTCTCCCCCCCCACAATTTGGGGTCTCTTCTGATTTGGTTACAGCGCATTTTTCCGGGGTCTTTGCCACCCTTTTAGTAGTTTATTTGCTCCTTCATATTCTCTTATCTGGACAAAATGACAAGGCGGAAAAAATCACCACAAACAAAAGAACAAGAGACAGTACCGAAGGCTAGGGACCTAATCAACACAGACATGGGTAATATGTCAGATCAAGAGTTCAGAATGACGATTCTGAACATTCTAGCCGGGCTCGAAAAAGGCATGGAAGATATTAGAGAAACCCTCTCTGGAGATATTAAAGCCCTTTCTGGAGAAATTAAAGAACTAAAATCTAACCAAGTTGAAATCAAAAAAGCTATTAATGAGGTGCAATCAAAATGGAGGCTCTCACTGCTAGGATAAATGAGGCAGAAGAAAGAATTAGTGATATAGAAGACCAAATGGCAGAGAATAAGGAAGCCGAGCAAAAGAGGGACAAACAGCTACTGGACCATGAGGGGAGAATTCGAGAGATAAGTGACACCATAAGACGAAACAACATTAGAATAATTGGGATTCCAGAAGAAGAAGAAACAGAGAAGGGAGCAGAAGGTCTATTGGAGAGAATCATTGGAGAGAATTTCCCTAATATGGCAAAGGGAACAAGCATCAAAATCCAGGAGATGCAGAGAACCCCCCTCAAAGTCAACAAGAATAGGTCCACACCCCGTCACCTAATAGTAAAATTTACAAGTCTTAGTGACAAAGAGAAAATCCTGAAAGCAGCCCGAGAAAAGAAGTCTGTAACATACAATGGTAAAAATATTAGATTGGCGGCAGACTTATCCACAGAGACCTGGCAGGCCAGAAAGAGCTGGCATGATATATTCAGAGCACTCAACGAGGAAAACATGCAGCCAAGAATACTCTATCCAGCTAGGCTATCATTGAAAATAGAAGGAGAGATCAAAAGCTTTCAGGACAAACAAAAACTGAAAGAATTTGCAAACACAAAACCAGCTCTACAGGAAATATTGAAAGGGGTCCTCTAAGCAAAGAGAGAGCCTAAAAGTAGTAAATCAGAAAGGTACAGAGACAATATACAGTAACAGTCACCTTACAGGCTAATAATGGCACTAAATTCATATCTCTCAATAGTTACCCTGAATGTTAATGAGCTAAATGCCCCAATCAAAAGACACAGGGTATCAGAATGGATAAAAAAACAAAACCCATCAGTATGTTGCCTACAAGAAACTCATTTTAGATGCGAAGACACCTCCAGATTTAAAGTGAGGGGGTGGAAAACAATTTACCATGCTAATGGGCATCAGAAGAAAGCTGGGGTGGCAATCCTTATATCAGATCAATTAGATTTTAAGCCAAAGACTATAATAAGAGATGAGGAAGGACACTATCTCCTACTCAAAGTGTCTGTCCAACAAGAAGATCTAACAATTTTAAATATCTATGCCCCTAACGTGGGAGCAGCCAAGTATATCAACCAATTAATAACAAAATCAAAGAAACACATCAATAATACTACAATAATAGTAGGGGACTTGAACACTCCCCTCACTGAAATGGACAGATCATCCAAGCAAAAGATCAACAAGGAAATAAAGGTCTTAAATGACACACTGGACAAGATGGACATCACAGATATATTCAGAACATTTCATCCCAAAGCAACAGAATACACATTCTTCTCTAGTGCACATGGAACCTTCTCCAGAATAGATCACATCCTGGGTCACAAATCAGGTCTCAACCGGTATCAAAAGATTAGGATTATTCCCTGCATATTTTCAGACCACAATGCTCTGAAGCTAGAACTCAATCCCAAGAGGAAAGCTGGAAAGAACCCAAATACATGGAGACTAAACAGCATCCTTCTAAAGAATGAATGGGTCAACCAGGAAATTAAAGAAGAATTGAAAAAATTCATGGAAACAAATGATAATGAAAACAAAACAGTTCAAAATCTGTGGGACACAGCAAAGGCAGTCCTGAGAGGAAAATATATAGCGGTACAAGCCTTTCTCAAGAAACAAGAAAGGTCTCAAGTACACAACCTAACCCTACACGTAAAGGAGCTGGAGAAAGAACAAGAAAACAACGCTAAACCCAGCAGGAGAAGAGAAATCATAAAGATCAGAGCAGAAATCAATGAAATAGAAACCAAAAAAACAATAGAAAAAATCAATGAAACTAGGAGCTGGTTCTTTGAAAGAATCAATAAGATTGATAAACCCCTGGCCAGACTCATCAAAAAGAAAAGAGAAAGGACCCAAATCAATAAAATCATGAATGAAAGAGGAGAGATCACAACTAACACCAAAGAAATACAGACAATTAGAAGAACATACTATGAGCAACTCTACGCCAACAAATTGGACAATCTGGAAGAAATGGATGCATTCCTAGAGACATATAAACTACCACAACTGAACCAGGAAGAAATAGAAAACCTGAACAGGCCCATAACCAGTAAGGAGATTGAAACAGTCATCAAAAATCTCCAAACAAACAAAAGCCCAGGGCCAGACGGCTTCCCAGGGGAATTCTACCAAACATTTAAAGAAGAACTCATTCCTATTCTCTTGAAACTGTTCCAAAAAAATAGAAACGGAAGGAAAACTTCCAAACTCATTTTATGAGGCCAGCATCACCTTGATCCCAAAACCAGACAAGGATCCCACCAAAAAAGAGAACTACAGATCAATATCCTTGATGGACACAGACGCAAAAATTCTCGCCAAAATACTAGCCAATAGGATTCAACAGTACATTAAAAGGATTATTCACCACGATCAAGTGGGATTTATTCCAGGGCTGCAGGGTTGGTTCAACATCCACAAATCAATCAATGTGATAGAACACATTAATAAAAGAAAGAACAAGAACCATATGATACTCTCAATAGATGCTGAAAAAGCATTTGACAAAGTACAGCATCCCTTCCTGATCAAAACTCTTCAAAGTGTGGGGATAGAGGGCACATACCTCAATATTATCAAAGCCATCTATGAAAAACCCACCGCAAATATCATTCTCAATGGAGAAAAGCTGAAAGCTTTTCCGCTAAGGTCAGGAACACGGCAGGGATGTCCATTATCACCACTGCTATTCAACATAGTACTAGAAGTCCTAGCCTCAGCAATCAGACAACAAAAAGAAATTAAAGGCATCCAAATTGGTAAAGAAGAAGTCAAACTATCACTCTTCGCAGATGATATGATACTATATGTGGAAAACGCAAAAGACTCCACTCCAAAACTGCTAGAACTTGTACAGGAATTCAGTAAAGTGTCAGGATATAAAATCAATGCACAGAAATCAGTTGCATTTCTGTACACCAACAACAAGACTGAAGAAAGAGAAATTAAGGAGTCAATCCCATTTACAATTGTACCCAAAACTATAAGATACCTAGGAATAAACCTAACCAAAGAGACTAAGAATCTATGCACAGAAAATTATAAAGTACTCATGAAAGAAATTGAGGAAGACACAAAGAAATGGAAAAATGTTCCATGCTCCTGGATTGGAAGAATAAATATTGTGAAAATGTCTATGCTACCTAAAGCAATCTACACATTTAATGCAATCCCTATCAAAATGCCATCCATTTTTTTCAAAGAAATGGAACAAATCATCCTAAAATGTATATGGAACCAGAAAAGACAGACCTCGAATAGCCAAAGGAATATTGAAGAAGAAAGCCAAAGTTGGTGGCATCACAATTCCGGACTTCAAGCTCTATTACAAAGCTGTCATCATCAAGAGAGCATGGTACTGGCACAAAAACAGACACATAGATCAGTGGAACAGAATAGAGAGCCCAGAAATCGACCCTCAACTCTATGGTCAACTCATCTTCGACAAAGCCGGAAAGAATGTCCAATGGAAAAAAGACAGCTTCTTCAATAAATGGTGCTGGGAAAATTGGACAGCCACATGCAGAAAAATGAAATTGGACCACTTCCTTACACCACACACGAAAATAGACTCCAAATGGATGAAGGACCTCAATGTGAGAAAGGAATCCATCAAAATCCTTGAGGAGAATGCAGGCAGCAACCTCTTCGACCTCAGCCGTAGCAACATCTTCCTAGGAACAATGGCAAAGGCAAGGGAAGCAAGGGCAAAAATGAACTATTGGGATTTCATCAAGATCAAAAGCTTTTGCACAGCAAAGGAAACAGTTAACAAAACCAAAAGACAACTGACAGAATGGGAGAAGATATTTGCAAATGACATATCAGATAAAGGGCTAGTATCCAAAATCTATAAGGAACTTAGCAAACTCAACACCCAAAGAACAAACAATCCAATCAAGAAATGGGCAGAGGACATGAACAGACATTTCTGCAAAGAAGACATCCAGATGGCCAACAGACACATGAAAAAGTGCTCCACGTCACTCGGCATCAGGGAAATACAAATCAAAACCACAATGAGATATCACCTCACACCAGTCAGGATGGCTAAAATTAACAAGTCAGGAAATGACAGATGCTGGCGAGGATGTGGAGAAAGGGGAACCCTCCTCCACTGTTGGTGGGAATGCAAGCTGGTGCAACCACTCTGGAAAACAGCATGGAGGTTCCTCAAAATGTTGAAAATAGAACTACCCTATGACCCAGCAATTGCACTACTGGGTATTTACCCTAAAGATACAAACATAGTGATCCGAAGGGGCACGTGTACCCGAATGTTTATAGCAGCAATGTCTACAATAGCCAGGCTATGGAAAGAACCTAGATGTCCATCAACAGATGAAAGGATAAAGAAGATGTGGTATATATACACAATGGAATACTATGCAGCCATCAAAAGAAATGAAATCTTGCCATTTGCGACGACGTGGATGGAACTAGAGCGTATCATGCTTAGTGAAATAAGTCAATTGGAGAAAGACAACTATCATATGATCTCCCTGATATGAGGACATGGAGAAGCAACATGGGGGGGTAGGGGGATAGGAGAAGAGTAAATGAAACAAGATGGGATTGGGAGGGAGACAAACCATAAATGACTCTTAATCTCACAAAACAAACTGGGGGTTGCTGGGGGGAGGTGGGATTGGGAGAGGGGGAGCGGGCTATGGACATTGGGGAGGGGAGGTGAACCATAAGAGACTATGGACCCTGAAAAACAACCTGAGGGTTTTGAAGGGTCAGGGGTGGGAGGTTGGGGGAACAGGTGGTGGGTAATGGGGAGGGCACGTTTTGCATGCAGCACTGGGTGTTGTGCAAAAAGAATGAATACTGTTATGCTGAAAAAATAAATAAAATGAAAAAAAAAAAAAAACCAAACTGAGGGTTTTGAAGGGGAGTGTGTGGGAGGTTGGGGGAACCAGGTGGTGGGTAATAGGGAGGGCACGTATTGCATGGAGCACTGGGTGTTGTGCAAAAACAATGAATACTGTTACGCTGAAAAAATAAATTAAAAAAAAAACAAACTCTCCAGCTTCATCCATGTCATTGCAAATGGCAAGATTTCATTTGTTTTATGAATGAGTAATATTTCATGGAGATTATATACATATATATTCCACATCTTCTTTATCATTCACCTATTGACTAACACTTGGGCTATTTCCATAGTTTGGCTGTTGTGGATAATGCTGCTAAAAACATTCCATGCATGTATGCCTTTGAATTAGTATTTTGTATTCTTTGGATAAACACCTGGCATTGAAATTGCTGGATCATAGGGCAGTTTTATTTGTAACTTTTTGAGGTAATTCCATGCTGTTTTCTAGAATGGCTGCACCTTTTTGTATTTCCCAAAAAAGGCAAGAGTGTTCCCTTTTTCCACATGCTCACCAATGACTCTTATTTCTCGTGTTGTTGATTTTAGCCATCCTGACAGGTGTGAGGTGATACTGCTGCCTTATGACCCTACAATTGCAAAAACTGGGTATTTATCCCAAAGATACAGATGAAGTGAAAGGAAGCTCCATCTGTACTCCAATGTTCATAGCAGCAATGGTCACAGTCGCCAAAGTGGAAAGAACCAAGATGCCCTTAAACGGATGAATGGATAAGGAAGATGTGGTCCATATACAGTATGGAGTATTATGCCTCCATCAGAAAGGATGAATATCCAACTTTTGTATCAACATGGATGGGACTTGAAGAGATTATGCTGAGTGAAATAAGACAAGCAGAGAGAGTCAAATTATCTTATGGTTTCACTTATTTTGACGCATAAGGAATAACACGGAGGACATGGGGAGATGGAGACAAGTGAGTTGGGGGAAACTGGAAGGGAGATGAAGCATGAGAGTCTGTGGACTCTGAGAAACAAACTGAGGGATTTTGAGGGGAGAACGTGGGAGGATGGGTGAGACTGATGGTGGGTATTAATGAGGGCATGTATTGCATGGAGCCCTGGGTGTGGTGCATTAACAATGAGTTCTAAAACACTGAAAAGAAATTTTAAAAAAATAAAAAATTTTAAAAATCACTGCATAGGAATCAGTTTCATTTCTATACACTAACAACATAACTGAAGAAAGAGAAGTTAAGGAATCAGTTCCATTTACAACAGCTCCAAAAACCATAAGATACCCAGGAATAAACCTAACAAAAGAGGTAAAGGAACTACACTCTAGAAACTCAGAACTCTTATGAAAGAAATTGAAGAAAACACAAAAAGATGGAAAAAATAATCCAGGCTCATGGGTTGGAAGAATAAACATGTGAAAATGTCTATACTGCCCAGACCAATTTACACTTTCATTGCCATCCCTATTAAAATACCATTTTCACTTTTCAAAGAGCTGGAACAAACAATCCTAAAATTTGTATGAAACCAGAAAAGACCCCTAATTGCCAAGACAATAATGAAAAAGAACAACAAAGCCAGGACTCCCATGTTGCCTGCTTTCAAGCTACATTACAAAGCTGTGATCACCAAGACAGCATGGTACTGGCACAGAAACAGACACATAAACCAATGGAATAGAATAGAGAGCCAGAAATGGACCCTCAACTTTATGGTCAAATAATCTTCAGCAAAGCAGGGGAAAAAATCCAATGTAAAAATAGTCTCTTCAATAAATGGTGTTGGAAAAATTGGACAACTATATACAGAATAATGAAACTAGACCATTTTCCTACACCATATACAAAGATAAAATCTAAATGGATGGAAGACCTCAATGTGAGATAGGAATCTGTCAAAATCCTAGGGGAGAACACAGGCAATAACCTCTTTGACCTTGGCCATAGAAACTTTTTTCAAGACACGTCTCTAAAGGCAAGGGAAACAAAAGCAAAAATGGGATTTCCTCAAGATAAAAAGCTTTTGCACAGCAAAGAAAACAGTCAACAAAGCTAAGAGGCAATCCACAGAATGTGAAACGATATTTGAAGATGACATTTCGGATAAAGGGCTGGTATCCAAAGGTCTAGAAAGAACTTCTCAGACTCAACACTCAAAAAACGAATAATCCAGTTGAGAAATGGGCATAAGACATGAAGAGATGCTCCTCCAAAGAAGATATACAAATGGCTAGCAGACACATGAAAAAATGTTCAACATCACTAGCCATCAGGGGAATATAAATCAAAACCACAACAAGACACCATCGTACACCAGTTAGAATGGCAAAAATTAACAAGGCAGGAAACTACAAATGTTGGCAACGTTGTGGAGAAAGTGGAACCCTCTTACACTGTTGGTGGGAATGCAAGCTGGTATAGCCACTTTGGAAAACAGTGTGGATGTTCCTCAAGCTAAAATTAAGATACCCTGTGATACGTTGATTGCACTGCTAGTTATTTACCCTAAAGATACAGACATAGTAAAAAAGAAGGGGCACATGTGCTCTAATGTTCATAGCAGCAATCTCCACGACAATAAAACTATGGAAGGAGCCAAGCTGTCCTTCAGCAGATGAATGGATAAAGATTTATGATATAGATATAGATGAATGGATAAAGATATATGATATAGATATAGATATAAAATAAATAAAAATAGATATACATATAAAATAAAGATATATATGTGTTCATATATACAATGCAATATTACTCAGCCATCAAAAAAGGATGAATATGCACAATTTGCATCTAAATGGATGGAACTGGAGGAGATTATGCTCAGTGAAATAAGTCAAGAAGAGAATGACAATTATCATATGGTTTCACTCGTATGTTGAACATAAGAAGAGCACAGAGGACCACAGGGGAAGGGAGGGAAAACTGAATGGGAAAAAAATCAGAGAGGGAGATGAACCATGAGAGACTCTGGACTCAGGGAAACAAACTGAGGGTTTCAGAGCGAGAGGTGTTGGGGGATGTGGTATCCAGGAGATGGGTATTAAGGAGGGCACATGTTGTGATGACCAGTGAGTGTTATATGCAACGATTGAATCATTGAACACTACAACAAAAAGCAATGATGTTCTATAGGCTAACTGAACATAATGAAGAAAAATGAAAATGAAATGAAATGAAATGAAAAAATGCAAAAAGTAAGCTAAAAAGTGAAAATAAATAAATACACAAAAATAAGTCCATACAATCCAATGACAGAGAAATATATATATAAATATATGACATATATTTATATATATGTATATATATATGTAAAATCATATACTATTTCAGATAGTGACAGGTGATAGGAAGGAAAAAAATCTTTATAAAATGGATCAGATTGGGAAGGTGTTAAGTTTTAATTGGCATTCAGGAAGACCTACCAAGAAGCTGACATTTTAACAGAGGCTTCCAGAAAAACTAAGCAGAAGGTATGAGGATATCCAGGGAAGATGTGTGCCCTGCAGGAATAACAGAGCAAAGACCCTGAAGAAAGCACTTACTTCAGCTATGCAAATCTCAAAATGAAGTCAGTGTGGTGAGGAGCAAGAGCAAGAGTGATGACAGGTGGTGGCAGAGAATGTTGAGGAAGGAGGTGGCTTTCCTGCCACTGATGGGACATCAAGCCACAGGGAGTCCTTCCTTCATATGTTGTTCTGTTCACAGAATACCTTGTGTTCCAAGGTATTCTGTGAATAGAGACAGATCCCTTCCTTATTTCCATCCATTGGTGAAGACTCTGGCATTTAAGGGTCACTTACTAGACTATATGAACGCTGGTACCCTTGTCCTGAGCACTGCTCATGCCCCACAACACACATGCACACACAGATGCACCCACAAACCACACACACACACACACACACACGCACACATGCACTATGGTCTCCTGGCACTGCGTTATTATTATGCTTTTCTAGCCACTAGCAACAATATTGTTGAAAGAAATGGTACAAGGCAAGCTGTCAACATCAGACTACTTTCAACCTGAGGAATGTGTAACTAAAACTTAAATTCTGGTTAGTAAGCTTCCCATAGACATGGAAACATGGGCCTCCATTTTAATACGATTACACTGTATCCTATATTTAAAGACAGACAAAAAAGAGTTCCAAAAAAAAAAGAGAGAGAGAAGGCAATGGACAAAAGGGGTAAAGGAGATCTAATAAGCTTAGGTATCCCTGAGAGACCATCATGAGCAGAAAGCTTCCCTGGTTCTGGCAACATTCCAGCCCCCATTCATATCCCCTGATGCCCAGAATAATTAAAAAGGCAGAAAACAAATAAGAACAGAGTGATATTATTATGATGTCAAGACATTTTACTGCTTTAATATCCCTCCAGAAAAATGAGCAAAGGGAATAAACCTGAAATTTACAACATATGACAAATACATAGAAAATATACAATGTATGACAACAGAAGGGGATTTTTATTTTTTACAGTATTTAAAAAGATTTTACTTATTTATTTATTTGACAGAGATAGTGTGAGTGAGTGAGAGAGAGAGAGTGAGAGAGAATGCAAGCTCCAGAGAGCACCAGCAGCAGGGTGGGGAGAAGGAGAAGCATGTTCCCAGCTGAGCAGGGAACCTGACATGGGGCTAGATCCCAGGACCTTGGGATCATGACCTGGGCTGAAGGCAGATGTTTAACCTACTGAGCCACCCAGACACCCCAAGAGGATTTTAAAGATGAAATAATGAAAGACTTTTCTGAATGATTTTAAGTGCAAAATGCTTTGAATCAGAAAACCAGGCTTTGAATATCAGATCGACCAAAATACAATGTTTAAACTTGGGAGACACAAATAATCCATTCCAAATGTGAATACCCTTACTGAAATAGTGGGGATAACAGTATCCACCTTCCTAGGGTGGCGGACAGGGTTAGTCACTACAAGTAAGAAGTTTATAGTACAGTTCCTCCCTGTGAGTAAATAAGTTATTTTCACCAGTGAACATATTTATCTGAGTTTTCTCTTCTATCTCATCGATGTCTCCATCGTTTACACACCTCTTGGTAAGGAAGTAGTACAGAGTAAAACTAGTTAGCATATCCTTTTTTGCTATGAAGCAAATTAATTATTTGAATACTCACTTTGAGAGAAGATGCTGAGAAATGCGTGTCTCAGGAACTGCTGTTGCAAGGAAATAGCTACCTGCCTGGGTCTGGGGCTTTCTGTAACTGCAGAACACGCCCAAAACCACCACATCTTAAAAAGCTCACTGCAACATCTCCAGTCCTAATATTCCATTTTCCTGCTCCCTCTGTTGCAAAACTCTTGGGTTATGTTCTAATTTTACTGGAACCATTTTAGGACGCCCATTCCTTCCCCTGTCTCATCCAAATGGACTTCTCTTCCCACCATGTACTGTCAAAAATGATGCCTGCATTGCTGAATCCAATGGACGTTTCTATTTTGAACACATTATATAAATAATTTTAACTGAGTCTAGCTAGTCTCAGGTGACCTCAGGTAGAAGTTCTCAGATTCCTTTCTCCCTCCTCCTTTCTTGAAATACCTGCTGAGATCTCAGATTTACCTGGTGGGGCCTCTAAGATGAAAGTCTCTGTGGAGACCTGAATTCCTCCCTGGATGGTTGATGATGAAGATCAAAGCTCTATTCCCAGCCAGGTCAGCAGGGAGCAGTGCAACATGGGTCACCCAGCCAGACTAAGGAAGACAAAAATAACCATGTCCTTGCCAGTCCAATGTTTCACATGCTGAGGTCTTGCAGCTGAAGATGTATTTACAGCTCCCTGTGTCTGCTCATTAGGCACCGTTTCCATTGTTACTCCCACCTCAGAGTGCCTCATTCCCTGTGGGACAGTGGCCTGGACAGAAAGGAAACTTTTCCTGCTAATACACTGTTCATGGGAGACGAAAGTAGAAGTCAGGTGAATCCAGTTATGTGTGCACATTCTTATGAAATTGCTTGACTTCCAGAGGTCTGACCTCCTTGCATTTTGCCTTAACCTTGAGATGATATTCTTATTACCCACAATATCTTCCTGAAATTAGTTTTATTATCCCGTGTTATCTTCAGATATAAGAATACTGAGGATCAGGGGACTCAAGTTTTAATAAGTTACATAACCAAGTAGTTAAAGGTTATTTTATACTTTCTGGAATTATCTACAATTGGAATCATTTAGAATGTGCTCCTAAGTTTTGTACAACTCCTTTAATCCAGCAAATGGAATACTTTATTCATTTTTTTAATTAAAGGATAGTCAACATACAAAGTTACATTAGTTTCAGATGTACAATATGATGATTCAACCTATAACTCCTTATGGTATGCTCTGCTTGTCACATGTGCCAAACTCTATATTGAAGTAGGTGCAGTTTATTATATATGATCATTCTTCAATGATATATTTGAAAGAAGAAAGTACAACATGTCTGAGGGTAGATTCTAGAGCACTGGTATAGGTGATTCACATCAAACTAGATGGATGATCTCTCTTTTTTAAAAATTTAATTAATTTTTTCAGTGTTCCAAGATTCATTGTTTATACACCATACCCAGTGCATCATGCAATACGTGCCCTCCTTAGTACCCACCACCAGGCTCACCCAACACCTGCTCCCCTCCCCTTCAAAACCCTTAGTTTATTTCTCATAGTCCATGGTCTCTTATGGTTCATCTCCCCCTCCCACTTCCCCGACTCACTTTTCCTTTCCTTCTTCTAATGTCCTCCATGTTACTCTTTGTTCCACAATTAAGTGAAACCATATGATAATTGACTTTCTCTGCTTGACTTATTTCACTCAGCATAATCCCTTCCAGTCCCATCCATGTTGATACAAAAATTGGATATTCATCTTTTCTGATGGAGGTGTAATACTCAATTGTATATGTGGACCATATCTTCTTTATCCATTTGTCTGTTGAAGGGCATCTTGGCTCTTTCCACAATTTGACTACTATGGACAATGCTGCTATGAACATTGTGGTGTATATGGCCCTTCTTTTCACTATATCTGTGGAAGATATCTCTTTTAACTAGAAAGAAAGCAAAGTGTCTATATGGATATACAATAAATGAAATTAAATTAATACAATTCACATTTAATATGCCTGATCTAAATCATTTCCAAGTATCAATTTTGTATTTGAAAGAACAACCAAAGAACAAAGGAAGTCCAACATGAGTAAAGGAAAGGAAATAATAAAGATCAGAACAGAAATACATGACACAGAGACTAAGAAAAGCAATAGAAAAGGTTCAAAGCAACCAAGACCTGGTTCTTGAAAAGTTATGAACTTTAGATGAATTGGACCACTCTATAAAGAAAAATAATGAATTTTCATTAAAATGAAAATTTTCAGAAAAGAAAAGAGAAATGACACAAATAAAACAAAAAATGAGAAAGGAGAAGTAACAACTGATGCCACAGAAATATAAACAATTATGAGATTACCATGCAAAAGTGCATGCCAACAAACTGGATAACCTAGAACAATGGATAAAGTCCTAGAAACATATAATCTTCCAAAACAGAACCAGGAAGAAATGAAAATCTCAACAGATCAATTATAAGTAGTAAAATTGAATTGGAAATCAAAAAACCACCCAGAAGTACAAGTTTAAGGCCAGATAGATGCACAGGGGAAGTCTACCAGACATTTAAAGAAGACTTAATACCCACTGATGTCAAAACTTCCAAAAAACAAGAGGAAGGAAAGTTTACAAATATATTAGGAGGTAAACCGAGGGTTGCTCAGGACTGGTGGGGGAAGGATAGGATGGCTGGGTTATGGACATTGGGGAGAGTATGAACTATGGTGTGTCCTGTGAATTGTGTAAGACTGATGATTCACAGAACTGTACCCCTGAATCAAATAATACATAATATGTTAATTTAAAAAAACAAATATAGTGTATAAGGCCAGCCATACCCTGATAGCCTAACCAGACTAAGACACCTCAAGAAAAGAAAACTATAGACCAACACCCTTGATGAAGATGCAAAAATCCTCAAGAAAATTTTATCAAACCTATACAACAATACATTAGAAGGAATCTTCACCGTGATCAGTTGGGATTTATTTCAAGAATGTAAGAATGCTTCAATATTTGTGAATCAATCAGTGTCATATACCACATTGACACAAAGAAAGCTGAAAAGCATATGATAATCTCAATAGATTTAGAAAAAGCATTGGATAAGACTTAACTTTCATTCTTTTTTTAAATTTGTTTATTTTCAGCATAACAGTGTTGATTGTTTTTGAACCACACCCAGTGCTCCATGCAGTACGTGCCCTCCCTATTACCCACCACCTGGTTCCTCAACCTCCCACCCCCCATGGCCCCTTCAAAACGCTCTGGTTGTTTTTCAGAGTCCATAGTCTCTCATGGTTCATCTACTCTTCCCGTTTCCTTCAACTCCCTCTCCTCTCCATCTCCCCATGTCCTCAGTGTTCTTTGTTATACTACACAAATAAGTGAGACCATATGATACTTGACTCTCTCTGCTTGACTTATTTCGCTCAACATAATCTCTTCCAGTCCCATTCATGTTGCTACAAAAGTTGGGTATTCATCCTTTCTAATGGAGGCATAATACTCCATCGTGAACATGACCACATCTTCCTTATCCATTCATCCGCTGAAGGGCATCTTGGTTCTTTCCACAGTTTGGTGACCGTGGCCATTACTGCAATAAACATTGGGGTACAGATGGCCCTTCTTTTCACTCCATCTGTATCTTTGCGGTAAATACCCAGCAGTGCAATTGCAGGGTCATAGGGAAGCTCTATTTTTAGATTCTCAAGGAATCTCCACACTGTTCTTCAAAGTGGCTGCACCAACTTGCATTCCTACGAACAGTGGAAGAGGGTTCCCCTTTCTCCACATCCTCTCCAACACATGTTGTTTCCAGTCTTGCTAATTTTGGCCATTCTAACTGGTGTCAGGTGGTATCTCAATATAGTTTTAATTTGAATCTCCCTGATGACTAGTGATGATGAACATTTTTTCATGTGTCTGATATCCATTTGTATGTCTTCATTGGAGAAGTGTCTGTTCATATCTTCTGCCCATTTTTTGATAAAATTATCTCTTTTTTGTGTGTTGATTTGAGTAGTTCTTTATGGATCCTGGATATCATACTGATGTCTGTACTGTCATTTGAAAATATCTTCTCCCATCCCGTGGGTTGCCTTTTTGTTTTGTTGACTGTTTCCTTTGCTGTACAGAAGCTTTTGATCTTGATGAAGTCCCAAAAGTTCATTTTCGATTTTGTTTCCTTGGCCTTTGGAGACATATCTTGAAAGAAGATGCTGTGACTGATATCGAAGAGGTTACTGCCTATGTTCCCCTCTAGGATTCTGATGGATTCATGTCTCACGTTGAGGTCTTTCATTCATTTCGAGTTTAACTTTGTGTATGGTGTAAGAGAATGGTCGAGTTTCATTCTTCTACACATCGCTGTCCAGTTTTCCCAGCACCATTTATTGAACAGACTGTCTTTTTTCCATTGAATATTTTTTCCTGTTTTGTTGAAGATTATTTGACCATAGAGTTGTGGTTCCATATCTGGGCTCTCCACTCTCTTCCACTGGTCTATATGTCTGTTTTTACGCCAGTACCACGCTGTCTTGGTGATCACAGCTTTGTAGTAAAGCTTGAAATCGGGTAACATGATGCCGCCAGTTTTGTTTTTGTTTTTCAACATTTCCTTAGCAATTTGGGGTCTCTTATGATTACATGCAAATTGGAGGATTATTTGCTCCAGCTCTTTGAAAAATACCAGTGGAATTTTGATTGGAATGGCATTAAAAGTGTAGATTGCTCTAGGCATTATAGACATTTTAACAATGTTTATTCTTCCAATCCAAGTGCATGAAAAAGTCTTCCATCTTTTTGTGTCTTCTTCAATTTCTTTCATGAGTGTTCTGTAGTTCCTGGAGTACAGGTCCTTTACCTCTTTGGTTAGGTTTATTCCCAGCTATCTTATGGTTCTTGGTGCTATAGTAAATGGAATCAATTCTCTAATTTCCCTTTCTGTATTTTCATTGTTAGTGTATAAGAAAGCCACTGATTTCTGTACATTGACTTTGTATCCTGCCACGTTACTGAATTGCTGAATGAGTTCTAGTAGTTTGGGGGTGGAGTCTTTGGGGTTTTCCATATAAAGAATCATGTCATCTGCGAAGAGAGAGAGTGTGATTTCTTCCTTGCGAGTTTGGATACCTTTTATTTCTCTTTGTTGTCTGATTGACATTGCTAGGACTTCTAATACTATGCTGAACAAAAGTGGTGAGAGTAGGCATCCTTGTTCTGTTGCTGAACTCAACGGGAAGGCTGCAAGCTTTTTCCCATTAAGGATGATATTTGCTGTAGGTCTTTCATAGATAGATTTTATGATGTTCAGGAATGTTCCCTCTATCCCTATACTTTGAAGCGTTTTAA
The DNA here is from genome assembly GCF_922984935.1 of Meles meles. Taxonomy (NCBI): domain Eukaryota; kingdom Metazoa; phylum Chordata; class Mammalia; order Carnivora; family Mustelidae; genus Meles; species Meles meles. The sequence goes on from NC_060085.1 coordinate 11,522,161, forward strand.
TCAGGAAGGAGTGCTGGAATTTGTCAAATGCATTTTCTGCATCAAATGAGAGGACGATGTGGTTCTTCTCTCTTCTCTTATTGATTTGTTCTATCACATTGATTGATTTGCGAATGTTGAACCAACCTTGTAACCCAGGGATGAATCCCACCTGGTCATGGTGGATAATCTTCTTAATGTGCTGTTGAATCCTGTTTGCTAGGATCTTGCTGGGAATCTTAGCATCCATATTCATCAGTGATATTGGTCCGAAATTCTCCTTTCTGGTAGGGTCTTTGCCTGGTTTGGGGATCAGGGTAATGCTGGCTTCATAAAAAGAGTCTGGAAGTTTTCCTTCTGCTTCAATTGTTTGAAACAGCTTCAGGAGAATTGGTGTTATTTCTTCTTTGAAAGTTTGGTAGAATTCCCCAGGGAATCCGTCAGGTTCTGGGCTCTTGTTTTTTGGGAGGTTTTGGATCACTGCTTCAATCTCATTACTAGATATCGGTCTATTCAGGTTGTCAATTTCTTCCTGGTTCAATTTTGGGAGTTTGTAGCTTTCCAGGAATGCATCCATTTCATCTAGGTGGCTTAGCTTATTGGCTTATAACTGTTGGTAATAATTTCTGGTGATTGTTTAATGCTTTGAAACTGGAACTCGATCACAAGGAAAAGTTCAGAAGGAACTCAAACACCTGGAAGCTAAAGACCACCTTGCTTAAGAATGCTTGGATCAACCAGGAGATCAAAAATGAACTTAAACAATTCATGGAAACCAATGAGAATGAAGACACTTTGGTCCAAAACCTATGGGATACAGCAAAGGCGGTTCTAGGGGAAATACATAGCCATCCAAGCCTCCCTCAAAAAAATTGAAAAATCCAGAATACACCAGCTGTCTCTACACCTTAAAGAACTGCAAAATCAACAACAAATCAAACCAACTCCATACGCAAGAAGGGAAATAATCAAGATTAGAGCAGAAATCAATGAGGTAGAAACCAGAGATACAAGTAGAACCTGTGAATGAAACTAGAAGCTGGTTTTTTGAAAGAACCGACAAGATTGATAAACCATTGGCCACAGTAATCCAAAAGAAAGAGAGAAATTCCAAACCAATAATATCATGAATGAAAAGGGAGAGATCACATCTAACACCAATGAAGTAGAAACAATCATCGGAAGTTATTATCAACAGTTATATGCCAATAAGCTAAGCAACCAAGATGAAATGGATGCATTTCTGGAAAACGATAAACTCCCAAAATTGAACCAGAAAGAAATTGCCAACCTGAATAGACCAATATCTAGTAATGAGATTGAAGCAGTGATCAAAAACCTCCCAAAAACCAAAAGCCCAGGACCTGACGGATTCCCTGGGGAATTCTACCAAACTTTCAAAGAAGAAATAACATCTATTCTCCTGAAGCTGTTTCAAAAAATTAAAGCAGAAGGAAAATCTCCAGACTCTTTTGATGAATCCAGCATTACTCTGATCCCCAAAGCAGGCAAAGACCCCACCAAAAAGGAGAATTTCAGACCAATATCACTGATGAATATGGATGCTAAGATTCTCAACAAGATCATAGCAAACAGGATGCAACAGCATATTAACAAGATTTTCCACCATGACCAGGTGGGATTCATCCCTGGGTTACAAGGATGGTTCAACATTCACAAATTAATCAATGTGATAGAACAAATCAATAAGAGAAGAAAGGCGAATCACATGGTTCTCTCAATGGATGCAGAAAAAGCATTTGACAAAATTCAGCATCCATTCCCGATTAAAATTCTTCAAAGTATAGGGATAGAGGGAACATTCCTGGACTTCATAAAATCTGTCTATGAAAAACCCACTGCAAATATCATCCTCAATGGGAAAAAGCTCGTAACCTTGCGATTGATATCAGGAACATGACAAGGATACCCACTCTCACCAATCTTCTTCAAAATAGTATTAGAAGTCCTAGCAACAGCAATCAGACAACAAAGACAAATAAAAGGTATCCAAATTGGCAATGAAGAAGTCAAACTCTCTCTCTGCGCAGATGACCTGATTATTTATATGGTAAACCCCAAAGACTCTACCCCCAAACTACTAGAACTCATACAGCAATTCAGTAACGTGGCAGAATACAAAGTCAATGTACAGAAATCAGTGGCTTTCTTATAAACTAACAAGGAAAATACAGAAAGGGAAATTAGAGAATCGATTCCATTTACTATAGCACCAAGAACCATAAGATACCTGGGAATAAACCTAAACAAAGAGGTAAAGGATCTGTACTCGAGGAACTACAGAACACTCATGAAAGAAATTGAAGAAGACACAAAAAGATGGAAGACCATTCCATTCTCTTAGATCGGAAGAATAAACATTGTTAAAATGTCTATACTGCCTAGAGCAATCTATACTTTTAATGCCATTCCGATCAGAATTCCACTGGTATTTTTCAAAGAGCTGGAGCAAATAACCTTAAAATTTGTATGGAATCAGACGAGACCCCAAATTGCTAAGGAAATGTTGAAAAACAGAAAAAAAAACAGGCGGCACCACGTTACCTGATTTCAAGCTTTACTACAAAGCTGTGATCACCAAGACAGCGTGGTACTGGCATAAAAACAGACACATAGACCAGTGGAACAGAGTGGAGAGCCCAGATATGGACCCTCACCTCTATGGTCATATAATGCTCTACAAAATAGGAAAAAATATACAGTGGAAAAAGACAGTCTCTTCAATAAACGGGGTTGGGAAAACTGGACAACTATATGGAGAAGAATGAAACTCGACCATTCTCTTACACCGTACACAAAGATAAACTCGAAATGGATAAAAGACCTCAACGTGAGACAGGAATCCATCAGAATCCTAGAGGAGAACATAGGCAGTAACCTCTTCGATATCAGCCACAGCAGCTTTTTTCAAGATATGTCTCCAAAGGCCAAGGAAACAAAAGCAAAAATGAACTTTTGGGACTTCATCAAGATCAAAAGCTTCTGTACAGCAAAGGAAACAGTCAACAAAACAAAGAGGCAACGAATGGAACGAGAAGATATTTGCAAATGACTGTACAGACAAAAGTTTGATATCCAGGATCTATAAAGAACACCTCAAACTCAACACACACAAATCAGATAATCATATCAAAAAATAAGCAGAAGATATGAACAGACACTTCTCCAATGAAGACATACAAATGTCTATCAGACACATGAAAAAATGTTCACCGTCACTAGTCATTAGGAAGATACAAATTAAAATTACATTTAGATACCACCTTACACCAGTTAGAATGGCCAAAATTAGCAAGACAGGAAAGAATACGTGTTGGAGAAGTGTGGAGAAAGGGGAACCCTCTTACACTGTTGGTGGGAATGCAAGTTGGTGCAGCCACTTTGGAGAACAGTGTGGAGATTCCTCAAGAAATTAAGAATAGAGCTTCCCTATGACCCTGCAATTGCACTGCTGGATATTTACCCCAAAGATACAGATGGAGTGAAACGAAGGGCCATGTGTACCCCAATGTTTATAGCAGCAATGGCCATGGTCACCAAACTGTGGAAAGAACCAAGATGCCCTTCAACGGACGAATGGATAAGGAAGATGTGGTCCATGTTCACGATGGAGTATTATGCCTCCATCAGAAAGGATGAATACCCAAGTTTTGTAGCAACATGGATGGGACTGGAAGAGATTATGCTGAGTGAAATAAGTCAAGAAGAGAGAGCCAATTATCATATGGTTTCACTTATTTGTGGAGCATATCAAATAACATGGAGGATATTGGGAGATGGAGAGGAGAAGGGAGTTGAGGGAAATTGGAAGGAGAGGTGAACCATGAGAGACTATGGACTCTGAAAAACAACCTGCCGATTTTGAAGGGACAGGGTGTGGGAGGTTGGAGGAGCCAGGTGGTGGGTATGAAGGAGAGCATGTACTGCATGGAGCACTGGGTGTGGTGCAAAAACAAAGAATACTGTTACGCTGAAAAGAAATTTAAAAATGGGGCGCCTGGGTGGCTCAGTGTGTTAAGCCGCTGCCTTCGGCTCAGGTCATGATATCAGGGTCCTGGGATCGAGTCACACATTGGGCTCTCTGCTCAGAGGGGAGCCTGCTTCCCTCTCTCTCTCTCTGCCTGCCTCTCTGTCTACTTGTGATCTCTCTCTGTCAAATAAATAAAATCTTTAAAAAAAAAAGAAATTTAAAAATATATATTTTAAAAAAACAATGAATTTTGGAACATTGAGAAAAATAGAATAAAATTCAAAAAATATAAATAAGCAAGCAAACAAACAAACAAATTAATTAATTAATTAACTAGCTTCTTGTTTCATTGGTCTTTTCTACTGGGTTTTGTTGTTGTTGTTGTTTATGTCATTGATTTCTGCTCTAATCTTTATTATTTCTGTTCTTCTACTGGCCTTAGACTTTCTTTCCTATTCTTTTTCCAGTTCTTTTAGGTCTAAGTTTAGATTGTCTCATGGATTGAAAGAACAAATAGCATTAAAAATTCTATCCTGTTCATGTCTCCTGCCCATTTTTTGATATAATTATCTAGGTTTTGGCTCTTGACTTCTCCAAAGAAGACATACAGATGGCTAGCAGACACATGAAAAAATCGTCATCATCATTAGCCATCAGAGAAACTCAAATCAAAATGACATTGAGATATCACCTTATACCAGTTAAAATGGCAGAGATTAACAAGTCAGGAAACAACAAATGTTGGAGAGGATGTGGAGAATGGGGAACCCTCTTATGTTGTTGGTGGGAATGCAAGTTGGTGCAGCCACTTTGGAAAACAGTGTGGAGATTCCTTAAGAAATTAAAAATAGAGCTCCTCTATGACCAAGGAATTGCACTACTGCTTATTTACCCAAAGGATACAGATGTAGTGAACAGAAGGGCTATCTGTTCCCCAATGTTCATAGCATCAATGGCCACAATCACCAAACTGTGGAAAGAACCAAGATGCCCTTCAACAGACGAATGGATAAAGAAGATGTGGTCCATATATACAACGGTATATTATGCCTCAGTCAGAAAGGATGAATACCCAACTTTTATATCAACAGGGATGGGACTGAAGATTATGCTAAATGAAATAAGCCAGGCAGAGCAAGTTAATTATCATATGGTTTCATTTACTTGTGGAATATAATGAATAACATGGAGGACATTATGAGAAGGAAAGTAAAAGTGAAGTGGGGGAAATTGGAGGAGGAGATGAACCATGAGACACTGTGGACTCTGAGAAACAAACTGAGGATTTGGAGGGGAGAGGCTGGGTGGTTGGGTGAGCCTGGTGGTGGGTATGAAGGAGGGCATGTATTACATAGAGCACTGGGTATTGTACATAAACAATGAATCTTGGAACACTTCATCAAAAACTGATGATGTATTTTATGGTGACTAACATAACACAATAAAAAAAAAAGTGTATGCTACCCATAGCAATCTCCATATTCAATGCAATTTCTATTAGAAAGAAGAAAGAAAGAAAGAAAGAAAGAAAGAAAGAAAGAAAGAAAGAAAGAAAGAAAGAAAGAAAAAAGAAAGAACTCACATTTATATTTTAGAAATAGAGAATTCACTTTTCATATTCCATTTCAACAATGGAACAGAAACTCCAGATTGACTTTAATATTTTTATTACATGTAATATTGTATTTCAACACACAATGCCCTAACCCAATAGAAGAGAAATTAATTGATTGAGAGACTAAAATTCACCTTCCCAAACACAATTTTTCCAAAAGATTTTATCTATTTATTTGACACACAGAGAGAGATCACAAGTAGGCAGAGAGGCAGGCAGAGAGAGTGGGGGAAGAAGCTCCCCACTGAGCAGAGAGCCTGATGTGGGGCTCGATCCCAGGACCCTGGGATCATGACCGGTGCCAAAGGCAGAGGCTTTAACCCACTGAGCCACTCCGGTGCCCCTGGACCTAAATATAACTCTTACAAGGAACAAATATTTTATAGTGACATTTTAAGCCATAGTTCTGAACTTGAGATAGAATTGTGAGATTAGTTGCCAGGGTTTTATATTAAAGGAACAAACTTTTCATCTTTGTTTAAAAAGGCAAAAGTAACATTTTAGAGATACCAGGGATTGTGTCTCCACAACTCAATGCTTTGAAGGGCCCAGTGGACCTAGTCATGGTTGATTTCTCAGTTGTAAACAGGAGAAAACATTCACTCAGGAGTGGGATGACATGCTGGGAGTTTATATCCCTGAAAGGCAGAAGAAGACATAGAAAAAGAGTAAGAAAAACTTACTTCACCGGGCTTATTACCTTGTTTCCTAGGAACAGAAATTCAACAGGAAAATTTCATTTCTGTCCAGACTAGTGTCCCTCAGGGAAATCATATGCCTAAAGGTAGGAGGAACAAGAAGGAAATGTGCCTAATGAGCAGACCAAAGCAGATGTAAATACCTCCTCTGCTGCAGTCCCACAGCATGGACAACCTCGGACTGGACAAGACCTGGTCTTTTCTTGTACACTCCTAAGTCTGGATGGGGCACAGGAATCTGACTCATTCCTGCTCTCTTGTCTGGGGACAGAGCTTCATACTCCATCATCTACCAACCAGACAGGTATTTTGATTTCCGTATGGAGACCTTCCTCACAGAGACTCAACCTAGATGAGTTTTACTGCCCAGTAGGAACTGAATTTGGTCTGAGAATGAAAGTCAACAGCATTTAGCTGAGGTCATCTGAGAGCCAATCCAGCCTAGCCCAGAGCTGAGAGTTTACTGTGGCTGTCTGCTGGCTTGATTAAGAAAATTATTTGTTGATTCACTTATGTACTTACAATGCTAAAAATAGAAGTGAATGTGGAACTCAGAAATGCAAAGTTCAACCTTAACAAGTAAATCATAATAAGGGAAATCCAATCATGTGGGGGATGGGAAGCATAAAAGTAGAACATGAAACCAAGGATCTTTTTAATTAACCAGAGTAGAAAAGTCAAGTGTTAGTTCTGGAGGGATAGACAGTGAAGTGAGGACATGACTTTTCATGTGTAATATAGAACATAGTAAACTACATTTCCATACTGAAGAGAAAATCCAGACGAAAGAATCTCCCTGGTTCATCTATGCAAGAGCAGTACATGAAACATACATATCCCAGTATCTCCTCTCTCTTGAGTGTTCAAATGAATTTTTACATGTATTATTTGAAAAGGTATGCTAATGAGCTTTCTTTACAATTACCTCATTACCTGTGAGCCTGAATATATCCTAACTTAGTTAGCCACACACTTTCTCCATTGAAAATTGTGGGAGTCCTTGATGTTTGCATAATGGAGTCGGAGTGGTTTTATTCCTGTTTTTATTGCATTCTTTTAAGCTCAGTATTGCTTTACATCACCAATTTAGTTACTTTCCATTTCATTTTTATGTATGTGTAGATGTATTTGTGCAGAATGCGCGAGAGTGTGTGAATTTCATGTGATAAAGTCTGTGAGTTACTCGTAATATATTCCCGCCACTGATTTCTAATTGTTTGTTTGTTTTGTTGGAATAATTGATCTGTCATCTTAATATCCTTTGCTTGTTGATACCTGTGTTTCCGAACACTGAAAGTGAATGTCCTTCTGCATACTTATTGCTCACAAATCACCCTTTATATCTGTATTCCAAATAGTGTTCACGTCTCTGTATACCTTATTCTTCCTTTTGGCCTTTTATCATTGGCTCAGTTTCAGAAAAGAAATTCCATCACTTGAAAGGGATTCTTCTTTATGTTTGACCAAGAAGAAACTTTACCTTCCATAAGCATGCTTGTCCTATATCTCTTTATATGAGATGAAACTAAAACTTTATATACTGCTTCTCTCCACATTAAAAGACTTTTTTCAAATTCTATTATGCCCTAGTCCTTGGCAATCTAATGTAAATTTGGATTCATGTCAATTTCATTAAATTACTACTCTTTTAAATCTTTTTGCTCAGAAGCTGGTTTTGGATCTTCCTTCAATTTCATTTCAGACAGTTGTTTTTTGACACTCTGCTTAACATAAGTGTAGTTTCACTGTTCTTTCTTTCAAAAGTATTCATTTCTTTTAAAATTATTCTATGTAATGGACACAAACACATTCACACTTTCAATTTGAATGCATGAAAAGACATCTAATATATTTTAAGTCCTCCTAATGTTATAGCACAATCTGTTTTTCTAGCTCTTCTCTCCTGGCCTTCAGACTCAAGAGTATCTTATATAAAACCTTCTAGTCAACCAGTGTAAACCTGACTCATTATTTCAATGCCTGCATAACATTTCATGGTGTGACTGTGTTATTTACACTTTGGATTATCTTTTTTTATTTTTTTTCATTAAATTATTATTTAATGAGAAATATTATTGAATATATATGCCAAAAAATATTTTTTAAGTAGTTAAAATTATCTTTCTTAACCAAGGGTGATTGTGTGCCCTGGGAGCATTGAGCAATATTCAAAGTCATTTTGGGCTGTCACACTGGGAAGGGGTGTTTGGTGGCCAGGGTCCCTCTAAACACCCTATAATACATAGGACACAGCACACCACAGAGCAGGATCTAGCCCTGAATACACATAGTGCCAAGACTGAGAAATCCTGAGTTAAATCATATACATATTTTAAAAATTAATATTATTCAGCCATCAGAAAGGGTAAACATCCAACTTTTGCATCAATGTTGTTGGAACTGGAAGAGATTATGCTAAGTGAAATAAGTCAAGCAGAAAATCCAATTATCATATCATTTCCCTTATTTGTGGAACATAAGGAATAGCATGGAGGACATTAGGAGAAGGAAGGGAAAAATGAAGGGGTGGGGGAATCAGAGGGAGAGATGAACCATGAGAGACTATGGACTCAGGAATGGACAAACTGAAGGTTTTAGAGGGGAGTGGGGTGGGGGAATGGGTTAGCCCAGTGATGGGTTTTAAGGAGGGTATGTATTGCATGAAGTACTGGGTGTTATACATGAACAATGAATCATAGAGCACTACATCAAAAACTAATCTTGTACTGTATGATGACTAACATAACATAATAAAAAAATAAAAATAATTTTAAAAATTGGTTTTTTGTTAATTTATTTTCAGTGTAACAGAATTCATTGTTTATGCACCACACCCAGTGCTCCATGCCATATGTGCCCTCCATAATACCCACCAACTGGCTCCCCAATCCTCCCACCCCCTCCCCTTCAAAACCTTCAGATTGTTTTTCAGAGTCCATAGTCTCTCATGGTTCATCTCCCCTTCCAATGAGTTTTTAAGTAATCTCTACACTCAACATGGGGCTTAAACTTACAACCCCAAGTTCGAGTCTCATGCTATACTGAATGAGCCAGCCAGCCACCCCAAAGAATGTCTGTGTTTTTAATATTTCTAACTGTCTTCAGATCTTCTCCAAAACATTGTAACACATCACAATTGTGACAGCAAAGTTAGAGAATACCTGTTTGCTACTTGATTAAAAATACCAACCCAATCAATGTGACAGCTCCTTGAGTGTTTTCTCAGGGTGATGAATGCGAAAGAGATTTCTGTTGATTTTTTAATCTATTCCTGAGCCCCAGTAAAGATTCATATATTTGATCACCATGTTCATTTATCTATTATTATATGTTCACATATTGTATGCTTATTTACAATTATTAGCATTTCAAATAATTATTGTAAATATTTCTCTATTGAGTTTTAGTCAGATATTGTTGGCCATAAAAGAGATTTAAATTTTATTTAGTTAAATATGCTATCTTTTTACCTCTGAAATTCTTGCCTAAATTATGATTTACCCACCTGTGGATTTTATTTCATTCTAGATGTGTATCGAAAATGGAATGGTTATTCTTATGCCAAGGGTTTACTCTTTCTGGTTTTTGTAAGATGTGTGAGATAAGGAACCACTGAAATTCCTTCCATGGAGAAAGCTGTTTGTGCCAACTTCCATTCAACAATCCAGTCTTTTCCAACTAAATCCAAATGCAGCTCTGTCATGTATTAAATATCCATATATAATGATAAATAATTCCTGGTTCATTCAACATATACTAAAAGAGCATATGCTATGTTCCAAAAATTTCTAAGAGCTTACGTGTAACACACAATTATTTCAATGTCATGGGAAATTTTAATATTCATCCATGTTGATTTTGTAGAATTATTGCTCCTGTAGATCCTGTTTCAGTTACTTCTCAAAACTTCCTTCAACGTTGTTGAATACAGTTGTACAGAAACTGCTCTCCTGCTCTCTTTAACCCAGTTTTACCTCCTCTGTCATTCTCTGGATTTCATTATGTCCCATTTTCTTCAATTTTTTCTATATTAGTGCATATACATCCACACCCATAAAGAAAAACACAACAACACTGGTGACGCCCTGCTCCTTTGGTTCTTACCTCACAGTGACAGACAAGAGCACAGTGAGATAAATGTGAGTCTGATTTAATGTCCTCAGATAAGTCACACAAAGAGTCTTCAGAGTAAGAGGATAGATTGCCTCCGGATGTTAGGATTTCTCGATCTTGCATGCTGAACAAGAACATTGAGCCATTGTGTTCAACAGATTTGCCAAGAAAGTGATTTTACCCAAAGGCTAAGAATAACAAATAAAAACAAAAACATATCACAAAAGAAAAGTGATAAAAGGTTCACCTCATCCTCTATGGAACCAAACAAAAAAGCATGGGTCAAATAAATATGGAAGAGGCATAGGAAGAAAAATGAAAAAGTCTTCTTCAGTCTGCTCTCTGGTAATAAAAATGACCAAATTTTGTGAAATGTTGGTTTATTTTTCTCTTGTTATGTTCAATCAATAATGTGATTCACACCATAAAGATGTCACTACTTTGTGTTGTGAACAAAACTTATTTTGCTCCTTTTATTTTTGCTGATTAAAAATGGTATGCAGGGGCACCTGGATGCCTCAGTGGGTTAAGCCTCTGCCTTTGGCTCAGGTCATGATCTCAGAGTCCTGGGATCAAGCCCCACATTGGGCTCTTTGCTCAGCGGGGAGTCTGATTCCCCCTCCCTCTCTCTGCCTGCCTCTCTGCCTACTTGTGATCTCTCTCTCTGTCACATAAATAAATAAAATCTTTTTTTTAAAACGGTATGTAAGCAAGACTGGATGCCACTAGCACTGAGGAAGCTTTCCTTCCTTGTAGTCTATCAGAAAAACTGAGCTTATTATATCAGTTTACTCTTTATGTCTATCTCATTTCTCCCTCCCTCTGTCTGTCTCTCCCTATCTCTGTTTATTGAACACAGTTTTTTGCTGCTGCTTTTTAAAAAAAATTACTTAAATTCCGTGTAATTAACATATAGTGTATTATTTAGTTTCAGAGGTAGAATTTAGTAATTCATCAGTTGCATATAATGCCCAGTATTCATTCCATCAAGTGTCCTCAATGACCATCACCCAATTACCCCATAGCCCCCCACCGACCTACCCTCCAGCAACCGTCAGTTTCTGTCCTATTATAAAGGCTCTTACGGTTTCCCTCCATCTCTGTTTTTATCTTTTTTTTTTAATTTTTCCTTCCCTTCCCCTATGTTTATCCATTTTGTTTCTTAAATTCCACTTACGAATGAAATCATATAGTATTTGTCTTTCTCTGACTTATTTTGTTTAGCATAATACATGCTACCTCCCTCCAGGTCTTTACAAATGGCAAGATTTGATTCTTTAATGGCCAAGTAATATTACATTGTGTATATATACTACAACTTTATCCCACTGAGCCCACTCAGGCGCCCCTACTACATCTTTATCCACTCATCTGTGGATGGATGTTTGGGCTCTTTCCATATTTTGCCTATTCTGGACATGACTTCTATAAACATTTAGGCACATGTGCCCTTTCAAGTCACTATGTTTGTATCCATTGGAGAAATACCAAGCAGTGAAATTGCTGCATGGTATGGTGGCTCTATTTTGAATTTTTTTCAGTATCCTCCATACTGTTTTCCAGAATGTCTGCACCAGTCTGCATTCTCACAGTGTGATGGGTTTCCTTTTTCTCTGCATCTGGGCTGGCATCTGTTGTCTACCAAGTTGTTACTTTTAGCCTTTGTGAACTGTGTGAGGTGGTATGTCATTGTGGTTTTGATTTATATTTGCCTGATCATGAGTGATATAAACATTTTTTCATGTGTCTCTTAGCTGTTTACAGTTGTACCAGAAACCATAAGTTATCTAAGAAGAAACCTAACCAAAGAGGTAAAATATATGTAGTCTGAAAATTGTAGAATACTTGTGAAAGAAATTGAGGAAGGCACAAAGAATTGGAAAACATTCCATACTCATGGATTGGAAGAAAAAATATTATTAAAATGTCTATGCCACCCAAAGCAATATACACACTCAGATTAATCCTTATCAAAATACCACCAACATTATTCACAGAGCTGGAACAAATTATCTAAACTGTGTGTGGAACCAGAAAACACCCAAATTATTGAGAACAATTTTTTATGTTTATTTACACACAGGTCAGAAAGTGACCATTCCAAAATGGAGCCCCAAGATGATCTGTCCCTGGGAAGCTCTGAATAGGAATTTCTGGGTCCTAGTTTTACATTCTTCATGGGAAAGGTTATATGATGCATATGCATTCATATCCTAAACACTGTGTTGGAGTCGGTGGGGAAAGATAAGAAGGACTTAGAAGTAACACACACAAGGAGGACCTGGTGTGCTCTGTTGTATGTAAATGACACCATTTGTGTGTGTGTGTGTGCACGTGCATGTGGACATCTTGATGAGTGAGAGCAGTCCTCAGAGCAGGGTTACACAGGCTCCTCCATTGCAAATGCAAATTATAATACATAGGCCAAATTCAATAACAGAAGATACTAAGGAGGGGTGTTCAATGGCCAGGAGGCCGATGCAACCAGATCATAAAAAGGAAGAGGTACACAGTGTGGACAAGGAGGTCCCTGTGTCTTGAATGTTAAGCTGGTATGAGGCCACATGATTCTACAAAATTCACTGCCACCACCTCTCATCACTGTTGTCCATTCCTCTCAACACACAGGCTTCCTTTGAGCCTTGATTTTCTGACAGAAGCACTTCCTCGGGGCCTTTGCACACCTGTTTCCTCTATCAGGAAGACCTCTCTCTTCCACCCACTCTTCCATGAAGTCTCATTTCAAATGTCACCTTCTTAGCCAACCTTGACTGAACACCCAACATAACACCAGACACATTCTCTCCCTTAACCTGCTTTTGTTCTGTTCATATCATCTCTCCCCACCTCATGATTATTTAATCTTTACATATCCATCTACCCTATCACCATCATTGAATTGTAGGGACTTTTGCTTTTCAACACCCACTACTTTATGACTAGAATTCCCAAAACATGGTCGACATTGTATATATTTTTCAAATGCATGATATATTTTCTTACTGAAACTGTAAAATACACAACCTTTTGGGGAATCATTGGATGTTGTGATGAAAATTCCTAATCAGAAAGAACTAGGGATCCTCTTAAGGGGCCAAATCCATTCACAAAATACTGTGATAACTTTATTGACTGGAAAATATAAATTGTTGCATTTCCACAATGTGAGCAAGGACTATTTGTGTAAAAATTAATTCTGTTATTTCCCTCTGTTCTGGTAGTCACCTCCAACACATGGACCCACGAAACAATACAGGAATTTCAGAGTTCCAGCTTCTGGGATTTTCAGAGAAATCAGAACTGCAGCCCCTCATATTTGGGCTTTTCCTCTCCATGTATCTGATCACTGTGTTTGGAAACCTGCTCATCATCCTGGCTGTCAGCTCTGACTCCCGCCTCCACACCCCCATGTACTTCTTCCTCACAAACCTGTCTTTTGTAGACATCTGTTTCACCTCCACCACTGTCCCCAAGATGCTGTGGAACATCCAGACTCAGAGCAAAGTCGTAACCTATGCAGGTTGCATCACACAAATGTATTTTTTCATACTATTTACAGGATTAGACATGTTCCTCCTGACTGTGATGGCTTATGACCGATTTGTGGCCATCTGTCACCCCCTGCACTACACAGTCATCATGAACCCCTGGCTTTGTGGACTGCTGGTTCTGGTATGTTGGATCCTGAGTGTCTTTCATTCTTTACTACACACTTCCATGGTGTTGCGGTTGTCCTTCTGCACAGAGGTGGAAATCCCCCACTTTTTCTGTGAATTCAATCAGATGATCCAACTTGCATGTTCTGACACCTTTCTCAATAATATGGTGATGTATTTTGCAGCCATGTTGCTGGCTGTTGGTCCCTTCATTGGTATCCTTTACTCTTACTCTAAGATTGTTTCCTTCATATGTATAGGGATCTCATCAGCTCCGGGTAAGTATAAAGCATTTTCCACCTGTACATCTCACCTTTCAGTTGTTTCCTTATTTTATTGTACAAGCCTAGGAGTATACCTTAGCTCTGCTGCTACCAAGAGCTCCCACTCAAATACAGTAGCTTCGGTTATGTACACGGTGGTTACACCCATGCTGAACCCATTCATCTACAGCCTGAGGAATAAAGACATAAAGGAGGCTCTGATGAGATTTTCTAGGATGACAACTCTAAAAGGGATAATTGTCCTGGCACTGAAGAAGCACCCATGATTGCAGGGCCTGATCCAAATGTTGAGATACATTGATCAGATTGTGGAAGTGGAACGTGCCTCTTCTATTTTTTTTTCTGGGAATTTCTATTTTTTTTAACCTCTCTGCCTAATTTACATAACTCAGTTTATTAAGCTTTGTGATAACTCTGATATCCAAGATGTTTTCCCTTGCATTATCCTGCTCTCTCAATATCATTCCTAGTCTTGAATGTGAACTATTTGGACATTCTCACTTATTCAAAGGACTCCATGAATCTGTTAAGAATTATTTCTTCTCAGGTCGCCTGGGTGGCTCAGGGAGTTAAAGCCTCTGCCTTAAGCTCAGGTCATGGTCCCAGGGTTCTGGGATAGAGCCCCGCATAGGACTCTTTGCTCAGTGGGGAGTCTACTCCCCCCAACACCTCTCTGCCTACTTGTGATCTCTGTCAAGTAAATAAATACAATCTTTGAAAAAAAATTCTTCTCAAATAAAATACATCACAGTAAGTATAGTTTCTTTAGTTTGACTGAATACTACTCCTATGGAAAATCTACTCTTGGCCATGGGGGCTATTTATGTAAATTTATAGTAGAGGAAAATCTAAGACCACTGTGCTTCCCTCTCATGAACATCATCCCTTTGTATATTGTTATCCTTACTGTTCTGCCTGAGAATGGATACTTATATATACTGGTGATTGTAGCTGTTCATGGAGATTTTTCTACACATTAGGACCCTGTTGTTACACAGCTTATGTTCATCATGCCTACCATAGTCTTTAGCAAAAAAAAAAAAAAGATAATAAAATACATTCTCCAAGTGGAATCTATACAGAAAGAGAGATATAGATAATGAATGATGATATATGGCCTTATAATCCACTTTGACTTTAAGTGTGATAAAGCAAAATGCTAAAGTATACATTTGTTATAGGCGCTTCATCTATTCATTGAATTATGGAATATCAGAATCCATTCTAAAAGAATGTTTATTAAGATGGAAAAACTAGTAGGCATGTTTGGGGTTTTATTCAATTATTTTCTGGATTCTGGTCCTTCCATTTCTCTAAATGAAGTATTTCCCACTATTCAAAATTTTGCCATAACCTCTAAAGTGTCAGTGAAAAACAGTATCATTATCATTACATTATATATCACCCTCATAACCACAGGATGACTTACCAGCAAGTTTGGATTCCTGTCCATGATGTGACCCAGAGTCACAAGTTTTGTGCACACAGGCATGTCCTTTCAGCTTTTCCATGTTACCTCAAAGGGGCCTCAATGGAGTCATTTTTATTTTTTATTTATTTTTTAAGACTTTTTTTAATTTGAGAGAGAGAGAGAGATGGAGCACAAGCAAGGGGAGTGGGATGCAGGGAGAGGGAGAAGCAGACTCCCTGATGAGTAGGAAGCCTGATGCAGGACTAGATCCCAGGGTTCCAGGATCTTGTCCTCAGCAGAAGGGAGTGACTTAAGGTACTGAGCCACCGAGGCATCCTGGAGTCTTTTTTATAATACATGAGAAAAACTTGAAAAACAGAGTTCTTGAAAGCTAATTTCAAGTATCAGAAAAAATGCTTAGAATAAAAAGAATCAGATCATTACAAATGTTATGTGTTCTCCCTGATTTGATTATTATATCACTTAGCTATTGCTACATACAAAGCACCCTAAAACAAAACAAAATGGCTTAGTATAGAGGTGCCTGGATAACTCAGTTGGTTAAGCGTATGCCTTGGCTCAGATCATGATCCAGGGGTCCTGGGATTGAGCACCCTACTCAGCAGGGAGTCTTTTTCTCCCTCTACTTCTTTCAATACCACCTGCCACCATGCTCTCTCTCTAGGTTGTGTGCTCTCTCTCTCTCTCTCTCATGTAAATAAATGAAATCTAAAAAAGAAATGGCTAATATAACGTCTTTATTATCAAAGGGGATTGTAGGGTAGGCAATTGTTTTGATCTGTGCAGGGCTTCTCATGAGTCTGAAGTCAGTTTTGACTCTCTACCTTGTGTTTCTAAGGGTCATCAGAGGTGTGAGGCTATAGTGCTCTTCCATCCTGAACCAAGTTATGCAATTTTACTCCTTTCAAATATGTAGGTAATCTTCTAGATACAAAATAAATGAGTTTATGAAATGTGAATGGCCTTAATTTAATTCCACTATTTCAACATGCAGATGGGAACCTTTGTTTTTCCACAGTTGGAAGAGACCTCTCCACCTGGACAGGGGTGGCTCAGCTACATGTGATCCAGATCTGGTCTGAATCATAAGCACTACTAAAATTTTTTAAATTCTCATTAATTTAGTGGAGCATTATTACATGTGATAAGCTGTACATATTTAAAGTATACAACTTTGGACAGTAGAAGAAGAGGCCAGTGGGCAGGTAAAGCAGAGTGGAAATGTCAGACTGATATCCGAAGATAAACAAAAGGGGGAGGGAGCATCCAGAGGTGACCGATTGGAAAGTAATGCCCCAAAAGGAGAGTGCCCTGCATCTGGGGACCAGCATTAACTTGGAGTCTGGTTGAAAGCACTCAAAAAGAACAAAGGATTGTGGAGGGAAATTGTGGGAATCGGGGCGGTTGGGGACAGGGGCTAAGCCTCCAGACCCAGGACAGCCAAAGTGGGGCTGAGCCAGAGAGAGTGCAGTGGAGAAACCAAGTCTTGGTCCCTGAGCCGCCAGTGTGCCTGAGCCACCAGCAGGCCAGAGAATGCATGGGGTCCAGCTCTTGTGAGGGGTTGGGAGTCTCGCCAAAAGGCAGAACCGGGCCCCACCAGTAGAGCCTGAGACAGCGCAACACACAACTCCCTTGAGAGAGGTGCGAGCAGGCACCAGCCCGATGCTTGCTCTTAGACCCACTCCACGCCATTACAGCCTGAGAAGCGCGCCCTGCCATTACATAAAAAACTCCAGAGAACAAGCCTGAAAAACGGGTTTGCTCAGAGCCCACCCCCTTGAGGGGAGCAGGAGGACTTAACTCAGGGAACATCATTGACTGAAAACCACCTGGCAGGCCCCTCCCCCAGAAAACCAACCAGGAAAAAAAAAAGACAACAAGAGAACAACCACCACTACTTCATAGATACAACTTTTATTTTTAACTCATTTCCACTATTCTGGTTCAATTTTTTACTTTTATATAGATAATTTTTTTAACCCATTTACCATCACAGTGAGATGTCCAGTACATCAAATTCCATAATAACCTTTTAACCTGAAATTTTTGAAACAAAACAAACTAAACTAAACTAATTTTTTTTAAAAAGTTAAAAAATATAAAAGGAAAACATGGGTGCTTGTTTTTCAAGGGTGCACCTTGACAGCAACATGGTTGATACATCCAGCTACATCTGATCAGTCATCTCTCACCAAATTGACTAGGCGGAGAAATGCCCAACAGAAGAAAAATAGAGGATGGGCCTTCTACAACAGAGCTAATGGCTATCAACATAGACAATATGTCAGAAAGGGAATTCAGGCTACAAATTATCCAGGCAATAGCTAGGTTGGAGAAAGCCATGGATGACCAAACAGAATTGATTAGGGCAGAACTGAAAGCCACCAGGGATGATGTTCACAATGTTAGGGCAGAACTAAAAGCCACAAGGGATGATGACCAAAATGCTCTCAACGAGTTCCAATCTAATCTAAATTCTCTAAAAGCTAGGGTAACTGAGACAGAAGATAGAATTAGTGATCTGGAGGACAAACAGATAGAGAGAAAGGATCAGGAGGAAGCCTGGAACAAACAGCTCAGAAGCCATGAAAAGAGAATCAGGGAAATAAATGATGCCATGAAAAGTTCCAATGTCAGAATTATTGGAATCCCTGAAGGGGAGGAGAAAGAAAGAAATCTAGAAGATAAATTGGAACAAGTTGTCTATGAAAATTTTCCCAATCTCACGAATGGAAACTGCGTTCATGTACTAGAGGCAGAGCGGTTTCCCCCCAAGATTTTAGATTCTCGAAATTTCTCTCAGCACCTGATAGTTAGAATGAAGAATTATAATTCTAGGCAGACCATCTCGAAAGCAGCTAGGACAAAGAAGCTCCTTACATACAGAGGAAAGCCCATTAGAATAATGTCAGACCTGTCCACAGAGACGTGGCAAGCCAGGAAGGACTGGCAAAATATATTCAGGGCACTAAACGAGAAGAACATGAAGCCAAGAATACTTTATCCAGCACGACTGACGTTCAGAATGGATAGAGAGATAAAGAGCTTCCAAGACTGACAAGGCTTAAAAGACTATGCAACCACCAAGCCGACACTGCAGGAAATATTAACGGGGGTTCTATAAAAGAGAAAACATCCTAAGACTATCATTGAACAGAAATACAGAGATTATCTACAGAAAGAAAGACTTCAAAGGTAACACGATGTCAATAAAAACATATCTATCAATAATAATTCTCGATGTGAATGGCCTAAATGCAACCATAAAACGACACAGGTTTGTAGATTGGATAAAACGACAGGACCCATCCATATGTTGTCTACAGGAGACGCATTTTGAACCTAAAGATACACCCAGACGGAAAGTGAAGGGATGGAGAAGCATCTGTCATGCCATGGGCCTCAAAAGAAGGCTGGGGTAGCGATTCTCATGTCAGATAAATTCGATTTTAAACTAAAGACTCTATTCCAAGATACAGAAGGATGACTTCATTCTTAAAGGGACTATACACCAAGACGATCTAACAATTGTAAATATCTACACCCCCAATATGGGAGCAGCCAATTACATAAGAAAACTATTAATCAAGATAAAGAGTCATATTGATATGAATACACTAATAGTAGGAGATCTTAACATGCATCTTTCAGTAACAGACAGATCATCCAAGCAGAAAATCAATAAAGAAACAAGAGCATTGAATGAAACATTGAACCAGATGGACTGCATAGATATATACAGAACATTCCATCCTAAAACAACAGAATACTCATTCTTCTCAAGCGCACATGGAACCTTCTCCAGAATAAACCACATACTGAGTCACAAAGCAGGACTCAAACTATACGAAAAGACTGACATAATTCCCTGCATATTCTCAGATCACAATGCTTTGAAACCTGAGCTCAATCACAAGGAAAAGTTTGGAAGGAAATAAAACACCTGGAAGCTAAAGACCTCCTTGCTTAAGAATGCTTGGATCAACCAGGAGATCAAAGAAGAACTAAAACAGGGCGCCTGGGTGGCTCAGTGGGTTAAGCCACTGCCTTCGGCTCAGGTCATGATCTCGGGGTCCTGGGATCGAGTCCCGCATCGGGCTCTCTGCTCAGCAGGGAGCCTGCTTCCCTCTCTCTCTCTCTCTGCCTGCCTCTCTATCTACTTGTGATATCTCTCTGTCAAATAAATAAATTTAAAAAATCTTTAAAAAAAAAAAGAAGAACTAAAACAATTCATGGAAACCAATGAGAACAAAGACACTTCAGTCGAAAACCTATGGGATACAGCAAAGGCGGTACTAAAGGGGAAATACATAGCCATCAAAGCGTCCCTCAAAAAAATTGAAAAATCCAGAATACACCAGCTGTCTCTACACCTTAAAGAACTGCAAAATCAACAACAAAACAAACCAACTCCACACGCAAAAAGGGAAATAATCAAGATTAGAGCAGAGATCAATGAGGTAGAAACCAGAGATACAGCAGAACGTATCAATGAAACTAGAAACTGGTTTTTTGAAAGAATCAATAAGATTGATAAACCATTGGCCACACTAATCCAAAAGAAAAGAGAGAAAGCCCAAATTAATAAAATTATGAATGAAAAGGGAGAGATCACAACTAACACCAAGGAAATAGAAACAATCATCAGAAATTATTACCAACAGTTCTATGCCAACAAGCTAAACAACCTAGATGAAATGGATGCATTCCTGGAAAACTACAAACTCCCAAAATTGAACCAGGAAGAAACTGACAACCTGAATAGACTGATATCTAGTAATGAGATTGAAGCAGTGATCCAAAACCTCCCAAAAAACAAGAGCCCAGGACCTGACGGATTCCCTGGGGAATTCTACCAAACGTTCAAGAAGAAATAACACCAATTCTCCTGAAGCTGTTCCAAAAAAATTGAAGCAGACAGAAAACTTCCAGACCCTTTTTATGAAGCCAGCATTACCCTGATCCCCAAACCAGGCAAAGACCCTAGCAGAAAGGAGAATTTCAGACCAATATCACTGATGAATATGGATGCAAAGATTCTCAACAAGATCCTAGCAAACAGGATTCAGCAGCACATTAAAAAGATTATCCACCATGACCAGGTGGGATTCATCCCTGGGACACAGGGATGGTTCAACATTCGCAAAAGAATCAATGTAATAGAACAAATTAACAAGAGAAGAGAGAAGAACCACATGGTCCTCTCAATGGATGCAGAAAAAGCATTTGACAAAATCCATCATCCATTCCTGATTAAAATGCTCCAAAGCATAGGGATAGAGGGAACATTCCTGAACTTCATAAAATCTATCTATGAAAGACCCACAGCAAATATCATCCTCAATGGGAAAAAGCTTGCAGCCTTCCCATTGAGGTCAGGAACATGACAAGGATGCCCACTCTCACCACTCTTGTTCAACAGAGTATTAGAAGTCCTAGCATCGGCAATCAGACGACAAAGAGAAATAAAAGGTATCCAAATTGGCAAGGAAGAAGTCAAACTCTCTCTTCGCTGATGACATGATTCTTTATATGGAAAACACAAAGGACTCCACCCCCAAACTACTAGAACTCATACAGCAATTCAGTAACGTGGCAGGATACAGAATCAATGTACAAATTCCTATTCTCCTGAAACTGTTCCAAAAAATAGAAATGGAAGGAAAACTTCCAAACTCATTTTATGAGGCCAGCATCACCTTGATCCCAAAACCAGACAAGGATCCCACCAAAAAAGAGAACTACAGACCAATATCCTTGATGAATACAGACGCAAAAATTCTCGCCAAAATACTAGCCAATAGGATTCAACAGTACATTAAAAGGATTATTCACCACGATCAAGTGGGATTTATTCCAGGGCTGCAGGGTTGGTTCAACATCTGCAAATCAATCAATGTGATACAACACATTAATAAAAGAAAGAACAAGAACCATATGATACTCTCAATAGATGCTGAAAAAGCATTTGACAAAGTACAGCATCCCTTCCTGATCAAAACTCTTCAAAGTGTAGGGATAGAGGGCACATACCTCAATATTATCAAAGCCATCTATGAAAAACCCACCGCAAATATCATTCTCAATGGAGAAAAACTGAAAGCTTTTCCGCTAAGGTCAGGAACACGGCAGGGATGTCCATTATCACCACTGCTATTCAACATAGTACTAGAAGTCCTGGCCTCAGCAATCAGACAACAAAAAGAAATTAAAGGCATCCAAATTGGCAAAGAAGAAGTCAAACTATCACTCTTCGCAGATGATATGATACTATATGTGGAAAACCCAAAAGACTCCACTCCAAAACTGCTAGAACTTGTCCAGGAATTCAGTAAAGTGTCAGGATATAAAATCAATGCACAGAAATCAGTTGCATTTCTGTACACCAACAACAAGACAGAAGAAAAAGAAATTAAGGAGTCAATCCCATTTACGATTGTACCCAAAACTATAAAATACCTAGGAATAAACCTAACCAAAGAGGCTAAGAATCTATACACAGAAAATTATAAAGTACTCATGAAAGAAATTGAGGAAGACACAAAGAAATGGAAAAATGTTCCATGCTCCTGGATTGGAAGAATAAATATTGTGAAAGTGTCCGTGCTACCTAAAGCAATCTACACATTTAATGTAATCCCTATCAAAATACCATCCATTTTTTTCAAAGAAATGGAACAAATCATCCTAAAATGTATATGGAACCAGAAAAGACCTCGAATAGCCAAAGGAATATTGAAGAACAAAGCCAAAGTTGGTGGCATCACAATTCCAGACTTCAAGCTCTATTACAAAGCTGTCATCATCAGGACAACATGGTACTGGCACAAAAACAGACACATAAATCAATGGAACAGAATAGAGAGCCCAGAAATCGACCCTCAACTCTATGGCCAACTCATCTTCGACAAAGCAGGAAAGAATGTCCAATGGAAAAAAGACAGCCTCTTCAATAAATGGTGCTGGGAAAATTGGACAGCCACATGCAGAAAAATGAAATTGGACCACTTCCTTACACCACACACGAAAATAGACTCCAAATGGATGAAGGACCTCAATGTGAGAAAGGAATCCATCAAAATCCTTGAGGAGAATGCAGGCAGCAACCTCTTCGACCTCAGCCGTAGCAACATCTTCCTAGGAACAACGGCAAAGGCAAGGGAAGCAAGGGCAAAAATGAACTATTGGGACTTCATCAAGATCAAAAGCTTTTGCACAGCAAAGGAAACAGTTAACAAAACCAAAAGACAACTGACAGAATGGGAGAAGATATTTGCAAATGACATATCAGATAAAGGGCTAGTATCCAAAATCTATAAGGAACTTAGCAAACTCAACACCCAAAGAACAACAATCCAATCAAGAAATGGGCAGAGGGGAGGGGAAGCGAACCATAAGAGACTATGGACTCTGAAAAACAACCTGAGGGTTTTGAAGGGTCAGGGGTGGGAGGTTGGGGCAACCTGAGGGTTTTGAAGGGTCAGGGGTGGGAGGTTGGGGGAACAGGAGGTGGGTAATGGAGAGGGCACGTTTTGCATGGAGCACTGGGTGTTGTGCAAAAAGAATGAATACTGTTACGCTGAAAAAATAAATAAAATGAGAAAAAAAAAAAAAGAAATGGGCAGAGGACATGAACAGACATTTCTGCGAAGAAGACATCCAGATGGCCAGCAGACACATGAAAAAGTGCTCCACGTCACTCGGCATCAGGGAAATACAAATCAAAACCACAATGAGATATCACCTCACACCAGTCAGAATGGCTAAAATCAACATGTCAAGAAATGACAGATGCTGGCGAGGATGCGGAGAAAGGGGAACCCTCCTCCACTGTTGGTGGGAATGCAAGCTGGTGCAACCACTCTGGAAAACAGCATGGAGGTTCCTCAAAATGTTGAAAATAGAACGACCCTATGACCCAGCAATTGCACTACTGGGTATTTACCCTAAAGATACAAACATAGTGATCCGAAGGGGCACGTGTACCCGAATGTTTATAGCAGCAATGTCTACAATAGCCAGACTATGGAAAGAACCTAGATGTCCATCAACAGATGAATGGATAAAGAAGATGTGGTATATATACACAATGGAATACTATGCAGCCATCAAAAGAAATGAAATCTTGCCATTTGCGATGACGTGGATGGAACTAGAGTGTATCATGCTTAGGGAAATAAGTCAATCGGAGAAAGACAACTATCATATGATCTCCCTGATATGATGACATGGAGAAGCAACATGGGGGATTAGGGGGATAGGAGAAGAATAAATGAAACAAGATGGGATTGGGAGGGAGACAAACCATAAATGACTCTTAATCTAACAAAACAAACTGGGGTTTGCTGGGGGGAGGTGGGACTGGGAGAGGGGGAGGGGGCTATGGGCATTGGGGAGGGGAGGCGAACCATAAGAGACTATGGACTCTGAAAAACAACCTGAGGGTTTTGAAGGGTCAGGGGTGGGAGGTTGGGGTAACAGGTGGTGGGTAATAGGGAGGGCACGTTTTGCATGGAGCACTGGGTGTTGTGCAAAAACAATGAATACTGTTACGCTGAAAAAAATAAATAAAATGAAAAAAAAACAAAGTCAATGTACAGAAATCAGTGGCTTTCTGTTATTGCAGCAATGGCTACAGTTACCAAACTGTGGAAAGAACCAAGATGCCCTTCAACGGATGAATGGATAAGGAAGATGTGGTACATATACACAATGAAGTATTATGCCTCCATCAGAAAGGATGAATACCCAACTTTTGTAGCAACATGGACGGGACTGGAAGAGATTATGCTGAGCGAAATAAGTCAAGCAGAGAGAGTCAAGTATCATATGGTTTCACTTATTTTTGGAGCATAACAAATAACATGGAGGACATGGGGAGATGGAGAGGATAGGGAGTTGAGGGAAACTGGAAGGGGAGATGAACCATGAGAGAGTATGGACTCTGAAAAACAACCAGAGGGTTTTGAAGGGGCGGGGAGGGGGAGGTTGAGGAACCAGGTGGTGGGTAATAGGGAGGGCACGTACTGCATGGAGCACTGGGTGTGATGCCAAAACAATGAACACTGTTATGCTGTAAATAAACAAATAAAAAAAAAGAAATCAGTGGCTTTCTTACACACTAACAATGAAAATACAGAAAGGGAAATTAGAGAATCGATTCCATTTACTATAGCACCAAGAACCATAAGATACCTGGGAATAAACCTAACCAAAGAGGTAAAGGATCTGTACTCTAGGAACTACAGAACACTCATGAAAGAAATTGAAGAAGACACAAAAAGATGGAAGACAGTTCCATGCTCTTGGATCAGAAGAATAAACATTGTTAAAATGTCTATACTGCCTAGAGCAATCTATACTTTTAATGCCATTCCGATAAGAATATCTACTGGTATTTTTCAAAGAGCTGGGAGAAATAATCCTAAAACTTGTATGGAATCAGAAGAGAACCCGAATTGCTAAGAAAATGTTGAAAAACAAAAACAAAACTGGTGGCATCACATTACCTGATTTCAAGCCTTATTACAAAGCTGTGATCATGAATACAGCATGATACTAGCATAAAAACAGACACATAGACCAGTGGAACAGAGTGGAGAGCCCAGATATGAACCCTCAATTCTATGGTCAAATAATCATTGACAAAACAGGAAAAAAGATACAGTGGAAAAAAGAGAGTTTCCTCAATATTTGGTGCTGGGAAATCTGGACAGCTCTATGTAGAAGAATGACACTCGACCTTTCTCTTACACCGTACACAGAGATAAACTCAAAATAGATAAAAGACCTCAATGTGAGACAGGAATCCATCAGAATCCTAGAGGAGAACATAGGTAGTAACCTCTTCGATATCAGCCACAGCAACTTCTTTCAAGATATGTCGCCAAAGGCCAAGGAAACAAAAGCGAAAATGAACTTTTGGGATTCATCAAGATCAAAAGCTTCTGCACAGCAGAGGAAACAGTCAACGAAACAAAAAGGCAACCCACGGAATGGGAGAAGATATTTGCAAATGACAGCACAGACAAAAGGTTGATATCCAGGATCTATAAAGAACTTCTCAAACTCAACACACACAAAACAGATAATCATATCAAAAAATGGGCAGAAGGGCGCCTGGGTGGCTCAGTGGGTTAAGCCGCTGCCTTCGGCTCAGGTCATGATCTCAGGGTCCTGGGATCGAGTCCCACATCGGGCTCTCTGCTCAGCAGGGAGCCTGCTTCTCCCTCTCTCTCTCTTTCTCTCTGCCTGCCTCTCTGCCTACTTGTGATCTCTCTCTGCCAAATAAATGAATAAAATCTTTTAAAAAAAAAAGAAAAAGAAATTAAAAATAGAGCTTCCCTATGATCCTGCAATTGCACAGCTGGGTATTTACCCCAAAGATACAGATGTAGTGAAAAGAAGGGCCATTTGTACCCCCAATGTTTATTGCAGCAATGGCTACAGTCGCCAAACTGTACAAAAGAACCAAGATGCCCTTCAGCGGATGAATGGATAAGGAAGATGTGGTCCATATACACGATGGAGTATTATGCCTCCATCAGAAAGGACGAATACCCAACTTTTGTAGCAACATGGACGGGACTGGAAGAAATTATGCTGGGCGAAATAAGTCAAGCAGAGAGAGTCAAGTATCATATGGTCTCACTTATTTGTGGAGCATAACAAATAACATGGAGGACATGGGGAGATGGAGAGGAGAGGGAGTTGAGGGAAACTGGAAGGGGAGATGAACCATGAGAGACTATGGACTCTGAAAAACAACCAGAGGGTTTTGAAGGGGCGGGGGTGGGGGAGGTTGAGGAACCAGGTGGTGGGTAATAGGGAGGGCACGTACTGCATGGAGCACTGGGTGTGATGCCAAAACAATGAACACTGTTATGCTGTAAATAAACAAATAAATAAAAAAACAAAAACAAAAACAAAAAAGGTTGATATCCAGGATCTATAAAGAACTCCTCAAACTCAACACACACAAAACGGAGAATCATATCAAAAAATGGGCAGAAGATATGGACAGACACTTCTCTCCAATGAGGACATACAAATGGCTATCAGACACATGAAAAAATGCTCATCATCACTCGCCATCAGGGAGATTCAAATTAAAACCACATTGAGATATCACCTTATACCAGTTAGAATGGCCAAAATTAGGAAGACAGGAAACAATGTGTTGGAGAGGTTTGGAGAAAGGGGAACCCTCTTACACTGTTGGTGGGAATGCAACTTGGTGCAGCCACTCTGGAGAACAGTGTGGAGATTCCTCAAGAAATGAAAAATAGACCTTCCCTATGACTCTGCAATTGCACTGCTGGGTATTTTCCCCAAAGATACAGATTCAGTGAAAGAATGGCCATCAATACCCCCAATGTACGCCAAACTGTGGAAAGAACCAAGATGCCTTTCAACGGATGAATGGAAAAGGAAAATGTGGTCCATATACACGATGAATACCCAACTTTGTAGCAACATGAACAGGACTGGAAGAGATTATGCTGAGTGAGATATGTCCAGCAGAGAGAGTCAAGTGTCATATGGTTTCACTTATTTGTGGAGCATAACAAATGAAATGGATGATATTGGGAGATGGAGAGGAGAAGGAAGTTGAAGGAAATTGGAAGGGGAGGTGAACCATGAGAGACTATGGACTCTCGAAAAGAACCTGAGGGTTTTGAAGGGGCGGGGGGTGGGAGGTTGGGGAACCAGGTGGTAGGTAATAGGGAGGGCACGTATTGCATGGAGCACTGGGTGTTGTGCAAAAACAATAAATACTGTTACACTGAAAAAATTAATTAATTAATTAAAAAAATAAAGTATACAACTTTGGGAATTGAAAAAATCACTGAAAAATCATGAGTACATACTGCATCATTCCATTTCCATAGACTCCAAGAAGGTGCACAGCAAGCTCTAACTACTTCATTATGCAATTGTTAGGGTGTAATCCCTCCAACTTCACTTTCTTCTGAAGGCAATATTGAATCATAAACATAACTCCTAGAGATGTTGTAAGGCAAGAAGAAATGTGAAATACTTTGTTGGGTCCAAAGAAGTTTAAGATTAAGGGTTGTGTGTATGTAAATGTATGTATATTCATATACATATTTATTTTAAGAAAACACACTCACTTGCATAGATGCATATGCACAAGGCTCATAACCCTCATTATAACTCATTATACCTGTCTATTGTCTTGAAGGAAAGCTTGAGAGAAACTTGGATGGCAAATAAATGAAAAGAATGAGCACTTGCTTTCATGTGGACTGTTAGGAATGCAGGAATTTATATACCAAAATTTAGAGAACAGGTGGCCTGAATTTTCACAATGGATCACTTTTCTTACATAAGTGCCCAGAGGCCTCAAAGACAAAACCACACTGACATTATGCAAAGAGAACTCTTCTGTACCAGCTAATTGGGCTGAATATCTCCAAAGCAACTTTAAATTTAAATCTCATAATTATAACGTTTCACTATAAGGACTCATTCTCTGTCAAAAAGCCATGTCTACATCCTGGCAGATGACCCACAAAATGAGTTTTTTGTTGATCTGACTGCAGTAAACTCTGCAATTAAAAAAAAAAAAGATTTTTCTTGTCCTTAAGGTAGGGTTTCAGCACAAAATGCCCTTACCCAAAGAAGCTAAGTGAACGATTTGAGAGGCTTAAATTCAGCTTCTTCAAAATAATTTTATTGGAGAAATGTCTTTGTCCCTTTTTATTGCTGCTATCACCAATTACCACACTGAGGGTTTAATAGAAACAAATTTATACTCTTCTAGTCCTGGGCATCAATGCCAAAAATGAATCTCTTTGGTCTAAAATCAAAATGTCTCAGCAGGACACAGAGAGGAGGAATTTCTTCTTCATTATGTGATTCTGAGGCACTATGTATTCTCCACAAAAATTAATATCCTTCCAAACTCTTCTTGGTACATGAAAAAGATCTTCATTAGGTTCACCCTTTTTTGTGTGTGTTCAGTTAGCCAACATATAGAACATCATTAATTTTTGAGGTAGTGTCCAATGATTCATTACTTGCATATAACACCCAGTGCTCATTACAACACACACCATTTAAGATTTACTTATTTATCTGATAGAGAGAGAGCAAGAAAAAGGAAAGGGGCAAAAGAAGATTGAGAGAGAATCTCGAGCAGACTCCTAGCTGAGCATGGAGCCCAAAGTTGGGGTTCACCCCTAGAGCTGGAAATCATGATCTGAGTTGAAACCAAGAGTTGAAAGCACAACTGACTGAGCCACCCAGATGCCCTTAGAGTCACTTTTTAACAATTATCCAAAATAAACTTAAATAATTGAATGATTACAAATGTTGCTGCATAGCAAGACATCCTGAAAACAAGTGGCTTGCTATAATGTCTATACTATCAAGTGGTATTGTACAGTGATGGATTGTTCTAATCTCTGTTGCTTTCTTCAAGAGTCTTGAACCAGCTGTATGTCAGCTGGGGGAGATCTGCTGATCTCTTCCAGGCATCCTAATATATAGCTGAGCTAGGGTGACCTTCGCTTGTACAGCTTAGCTCTGCTCCACCTATCCTCACTTCCTCTGGCAGCCCACCTAGTTTAATTCACTTTTTCAAGATGGAGTTCCAAGAAAGAGCAGCAGAAATACACCAAGGCTCTAAGGTCCACTGTCATTCCTACCATATTCTGCTAGCCACAGTAAATAAAAAATCCTAACCCAGCCCAAATATAAGGTGGAGGAAAAGTCTTCACAACCTGAGGGAATGTGTTGGTCACATTGCCAAAGACATAGCTATAGAGAAAGACGAGGATCGAGGGCCATCTCTGCAAACAGTCTACCCCTGGTGTGAACTACAGTCTGAAAGGTTTCATTTCCACTTTCAGTTTCAGCAGTGGAATGATCTCAGAGAAGACACTGAGACTGAATTATGTGTATACTGGGCAGTAATGGAAATTCTCCTTCACAGGGTCAGGCTTTCCCCCAAAGGGAAATATTTACCCCTTGCCTAATGATCACCATTTCTCCTCTAAGAAAAGATCAAAGAAATAAAATTTTTCATTCCAGATTCCTCAGAGAGCAGGGACCTTGTATGTAACTCACTGATTAATGGAGCTAAGAACTGTTGCATCACTGATGCTATCTTCATGGCATCTTATGTATATACTGTTTTCCTATGGATTGACCTTCCCATTGACATATTTGTAATGGTTTTCATCCTGGTACTGTGTTTTATTTATTTTTTTATGGGGAGTGCTCCACTGGAAGGAGGTGACATTTGAAATGCAAATAGAAGACAGAGACATAAGAATATTTTCCCTCATTTACCCAGTTTTATTGAAATACAGTTGACATGCAAAAATTGTGAAAGTTTAAGCATACAACTTGGTGATCACTACATATAGTTAGTAAATACATCCATCACTTCACAAAGTTATGATTTATTTTTGTTGTAGGAACATTTACTATGTACGCTGTTATCAACATTCAAGTATACAACATAATAGAATTAACTATTGACCATGTTGTACATAAGTTCCCTGAACTCATTCATCTTATAACTAACTGAATGTAGGCTTTCACCAGCATCTTTTCATTTTTCCAAACCCCAGGCAAACATCAACCTTCTCTTTGTTTCTTTTTTTTAATATCTTATTTATTTATATATAGAGAGAGTGAGCACAAACAGGGGAGTATCAGGCAGAGGAAGATAAGGGCTCTCTGCTGAGCAAGGAGCCGGATGGGAGATTCAATCCCAGGCCCCAGAATCATGACCTGACAGACACTTAACCAACTGACCCACTCAGACATCCCCTACTCTCTGTTTCTGAGTTCAGATTTTTGAATTTTATTTATAAGAAAAATCACACAGTAATTATCTTTCTCTGACTATTTCACTTAGTGTAATGCCCTTGGGTCCTTCCATGTTTTAGGTAAGGAAAGACTGTCTTCCTTTTTTTTTTTTTTATTTGTTGAATTCCCTTGTACTGATATGCCATCATTATCAATTCCTCTGTTGATGGATACTGAGCTGTTTCCATGTATTGGCTATTGTGAACAATATTACAATGGATGTAGGGGCACAGATATCTGATATATTGGCAAATATGTGGGAATTAAATCACCTCGACCAATCAACAAGTGTCATATACCCCATTAATAGAATGAAATAGAACAATCCTATGATCATCTCAATACATGCAGAAAAAAAGCTTTTGACAAAATACAACATCCTTTCATGATTAAAACAAAACAGAACAAAAGAAAACAAACCAACAAACAAAACCTTCAATGAACTGGGTATAGGAGGAACATACCTCAACATAAAAGAAGACCATATATGACAATCCCACAATAACATTATACTCAATGTTGAAAGGTTAGAAAACACTTTTCTTTGGGATCAGTAGCAAGACAAGGGTGTCTATTTTCACCCTTTTTTAAGTATGATAATTTTCAATGTCATTGATTTATTTTAATTAGGGAAAGCATCAAAACTTTGTCCGTAGATTTGAGTGTTTAATCAATCATCTCTTTTGTATACATCTATTAGACTGAATGTGTTGTTCAATTCTTTAATTGAAGTTCTGTCTATTCTGTTATTAAGAGATGTTTATTAAATTCTCCCACTGTGGTTAGAGATTCCTCTGTTTTTCCTGGAATTTTTGCCAGATTAGTTTTTGTATTTATAAACTGTGGTATTAAATGTATGCAAATTTGTACTTATTATTTATATCTGATAAACAGAATCTTTGAATCTGTAAAAATATACTCTTTCTCTCTAGGATGGAACTGGAGGGGATTATGCTAAGTGAAATAAGTCAAGCAGAGAAAGACATTTATCATATGGTTTCAATCATATGTGGAATATAAGCAATAGCACAGAGAATTATAGGAGAAGGGAGGGAAATCTGAAGGGAGAAATCAGAGAGGAAGATGAACCATGAGACACTATGGACACTGGGAAACAGACTGAGGGTTTCAAAGGGGATGGGGTGAGGGGAGGGCGTTAAAGGGTGATGGGTACTAAGGGAGGGCATGTGTTATGATGGGCACTGGGTGTTATACACAACTAATAAAGCACTGATCACTACATCAAAAACTAATGATGTACTAAATAAATAAATAACAAACAAACAATGAGATACCATTACACAACTATGAGAATAGCTAAAAGCCAAAACACTGAAAACAATAAATGATGCCAAGGATGTAAGTCAATGGAAACGGATTCACTGCTGGTGGGAAGGCAAAACACTACAGTCACATGAAGATGGTTCGGCAGTTTCTTGCAAAGTTAAGTATAGCCTTACTGTATGATCCAACAATCATGCTTCTAGGCATTTGTCCAAATTTATTGAAAATGTATGCTCCCACAAAAGTTATGCAGTTCCCAAGAGGTGCTAAGTTGTTTGGACACAAGCAATTAACAAAGAATTTGTTTTGCTTCCTTAAGTGTCTGCCTTTGGATCATATCATGATCCCAGAGTCCTAAGACTGAACCTCACATCAGGTTCCCTGCTCAGTGGAAAGCCTGCTTCTCCCTCTCCCACTCCCATTGCTTGTGTTCCCTCTCTCCCTGTCTTTCTCTCTGTGTCAAATAAATAAATAAAAGTCTTCTTAAATTTTTTTTTGGTTTTCTTATGGTTTAGGATGACTATGAGAAAATTACTGAGACCCTGAAGTCTTTTCTTATGGTTTAGGATGACTATGAGAAAATTAATGAGGGGCGCCTGGGTGGCTCAGTGGTTTAAGCCTCTGCCTTTGGCTCAGGTCATGATCTCAGGGTCCTGGGATCGAGCCCTGTATCGGACTCTCTGCTCAGTAGGGAGCCTGTTTCTCCCTCTCTCTCTGCCTACCTCTCTGCCTACTTGGGACCTCTCTGTGTCAAATAAATAAATAAAATAAAATAAAATAAAAAAGAAAATTACTGAGACCCTGAAGTCACCATTAACTTCTGTCTGAACTCGTAACAAAAAACAACAATACTTATCACAAGAAAGCAAGAATAGCTTTATTATTAACAGACAAAATAAACATTAAAGCACTCTCACCACTCTTTTTTTTTGGCATTAGCAATGATTTTTAAAAAACCAACAAACAGATCATTAAAAACATCATTAAAAATTATGTAAACCTCGGGGAGGCAAGATGGCAGGGAAGTAGGAGGAGGCGCCTTTTCAACCTGTACTCTTTTTTTTTTTATTAGAATTTTTTTTCCATTTTATTTATTTTTTCAGCGTAACACTATTCATTCTTTTTGCACAACACCCAGTGCTCCATGCAAAACGTGCCTTCCCCATTACCCACCACCTGTTCCCCCAACCTCCCACCCCTGACCCTTCAAAACCCTCAGGTTGTTTTTTTTGTTTGTTTTTTTTTTTATTTGTTTATTTACAGCATAACAGTGTTCATTGTTTTGGCATCACACCCAGTGCTCCATGCAGTACATGCCCTCCCTATTACCCACCACCTGGTTCCTCAACCTCCCACCCCCCCCACCCCCCTGCCGCCCCTTCATAACCCTCTGGTTGTTTATCAGAGTCCATAGTCTCTCATGGTTCATCTCCCCTTCCAGTTTCCCTCAACTCCCTCTCCTCTCCATCTCCCCATATCCTCCATGTTATTTGTTATGCTCCACAAATAAGTGAGACCATATGATACTTGACTCTCTCTGCTTGACTTATTTCGCTCAGCATAATTTCTTCCAGTCCCGTCCATGTTGCTACAAAAGTTGGGTATTCGTCCTTTCTGATGGAGGCATAATACTCCATTGTGTATATGGACCACATCTTCCTTATCCATTCATCCGTTGAAGGGCATCTTGGCTCTTTCCACAGTTTGGCGACCGTAGCCATTGCTGCAATAAACATTGGGGTACAAATGGCCCTTCTTTTCACTACATCTGTATCTTTGGGGTAAATACCCAGCAGTGCAATTGCAGGGTCATAGGGAAGCTCTATTTTTAATTTCTTCAGGAATCTCCACACTGTTCTCCAAAGTGGCTGCACTAACTTGCATTCCCACAAACAGTGTAAGAGGGTTCCCCTTTCTCCACATCCTCTCCAACACATGTTGTTTCCTGTCTTGCTAATTTTGGCCATTCTAACTGGTGTCAGGTGGTATCTCAATGTGGTTTTAATTTGAATCTCCCTGATGGCTAGTGATGATGAACATTTTTTCATGTGTCTGATAGCCATTTGTATGTCTTCATTGGAGAAGTGTCTGTTCATATCTTCTGCCCATTTTTTGATATGATTATCTGTTTTGTGTGTGTTGAGTTTGAGAAGTTCTTTATAGATCCTGGATATCAACCTTTTGTCTGTACTGTCATTTGCAAATATCTTCTCCCATTCCGTGGGTTGCCTCTTTGTTTTGTTGACTGTTTCCTTTGCTGTGCAGAAGCTTTTGATCTTGATGAAGTCCCAAAAGTTCATTTTTGCTTTTGTTTCCTTGGCCTTTGGAGACATATCTTGAAAGAAGTTGCTGGGGCTGATATCGAAGAGGTTACTGCCTATGTTCTCCTCTAGGATTCTGATAGATTCCTGTCTCACATTGAGGTCTTTTATCCATTTCGAGTTTATCTTTGTGTACAGTGTAAGAGAATGGTCGAGTTTCATTCTTCTACATATCGCTGTCCAGTTTTCCCAGCACCATTTATTGAAGAGACTGTCTTTTTTACATTGAATATTTTTTCCTGTTTTGTAGAGGATTATATGACCATAGAGTTGAGGGTCCATATCTGGGCTCTCCACTCTGTTCCACTGGTCTATGTGTCTGTTTTTATGCCAGTACCACGCTGTCTTGGTGATCACAGCTTTGTAGTAATGCTTGAAATCGGGTAACGTGATGCCGCCAGTTTTGGTTTTGTTTTTCAACATTTCCTTAGCAATTCGGGGTCTCTTCTGGCTCCATACAAATTTTAGGATTATTTGCTCCAGCTCTTTGAAAAATATCGGTGGAATTCTGATCGGAATGGCATTAAAAGTATAGATTGCTCTAGGCAGTATAGACATTTTAACAATGTTTATTCTTCCAATCCAAGAGCATGGAACAGTCTTCCATCTTTTTGTGTCTTCTTCAATTTCTTTCATGAGTGTTCTGTAGTTCCTCGAGTACAGGTCCTTTACTTCTTTGGTTAGGTTTATGCCCAGGTATCTTACGGTTCTTGGTGCTATAGTAAATGGAATCGATTCTCTAATTTCCCTTTCTGTATTTTCATTGTTGGTGTATAAGAAAGCCACTGATTTCTGTACATTGACTTTGTATCCTGCCACGTTACTGAATTGCTGTATGAGTTCTAGTAGTTTGGGGGTGGAGTCTTTGGGGTTTTCCATATAAAGAATCATGTCATCTGCGAAGAGAGAGAGTTTGACTTCTTCCTTGCCAATCTGGATACCTTTTATTTCTCTTTGTTGTCTGATTGCCGTTGCTAGAACTTCTAATACTATGTTGAACAAGAGTGGTGAGAGTGGGCATCCTTGTCGTGTTCCTGATCTCAACGGGAAGGCTGCAAGCTTTTTCCCATTGAAGATGATATTTGCTGTGGGTCTTTCATAGATAGATTTTATGAAGTTCAGGAATGTTCCCTCTATCCCTATACTTTGAAGCGTTTTCATCAGGAACGGATGCTGGATTTTGTCAAAGGCTTTTTCTGCATCCATTGAGAGGACCATGTGGTTCTTCTCTCTTCTCTTATTGATGTGTTCTATCACACTGATTGATTTGCGAATGTTGAACCAACCTTGCAACCCAGGGATGAATCCCACCTGGTCATGGTGGATAATCTTTTGAATGTGCTGCTGGATCCTGTTTGCTAGGTACTTGTTGAGAATCTTTGCATCCATATTCATCAGTGATATTGGTCTGAAATTCTCCTTTTTGGTAGGGTCTTTGCCTGGTTTGGGGATCAGGGTAATGCTGGCTTCATAAAAAGAGTCTGGAAGTTTTCCTTCTGCTTCAATTTTTTGGAACAGCTTCAGGAGAATTGGGGTTATTTCTTTTTTTTGTTTTGTTTTGTTTGTTTTTTTTTCTCATTTTATTTTTTTCAGCATAACAGTATTCATTCTTTTTGCACAACACCCAGTGCTCCATGCAAAACGTGCCCTCTCCATTACCCACCACCTGTTCCCCCAACCTCCCACCCCTGACCCTTCAAAACCCTCAGGTTGCCCCAACCTCCCACCCCTGAGTTTGGTAGAATTCCCCAGGGAATCCGTCAGGTCCTGGGCTCTTGTTTTTTGGGAGGTTTTTGATCACTGCTTCAATCTCATTACTAGATATAGGTCTATTCAGGTTGTCAATTTCTTCCTGGTTCAATTTTGGGAGTTTGTAGCTTACCAGGAATGCATCCATTTCATCTAGGTGGCTTAGCTTATTGGCATATAACTGTTGGTAATAATTTCTGATGATTGTTTCTATTTCCTTGGTGTTAGTTGTGATCTCTCCCTTGTCATTCATAATTTTATTA
Organism: Meles meles; assembly: GCF_922984935.1. NCBI lineage: Eukaryota > Metazoa > Chordata > Mammalia > Carnivora > Mustelidae > Meles > Meles meles. The sequence continues at coordinate 11,558,390 of NC_060085.1, forward strand.
ATTTGGGCTTTCTCTCTTTTCTTTTGGATTAGTGTGGCCAATGGTTTATCGATCTTATTGATTCTTTCAAAAAACCAGCTTCTAGTTTCATTGATACGTTCTACTGTATCTCTCGTTTCTACCTCATTGATCTCTGCTCTAATCTTGATTATTTCCCTTCTTGCATGTGGAGTTGGTTTGATTTGTTGTTGATTCTCCAGTTCTTTAAGGTGTAGAGACAGCTGGTGTATTCTGGATTTTTCAATGTTTTTGAGGGAGGCTTGGATGGCTATGTATTTCCCCCTTAGAACCGCCTTTGCTGTATCCCATAGGTTTTGGACCGAGGTGTCTTCATTCTCATTGGTTTCCATGAATTGTTTAAGTTCGTCTTTGATCTCCTGGTTGATCCAAGCATTCTTAAGCAAGGTGGTCTTTAGCTTCCAGGTGTTTGAGTTCCTTCTGAACTTTTCCTTGTGATTGAGCTCCAGTTTCAAAGCATTGTGATCGGAGAATATGCAGGGAATAATGTCAGTCTTTTGGTATTGGTTGAGTCCTGCTTTGTGACCCAGTATGTGGTCTATTCTGGAGAAGGTTCCATGTGCACTTGAGAAGAATGAGTATTCTGTTGTTTTCGGGTGGAATGTTCTGTATACGTCGATGAGGTCCATCTGGTCCAATGTTTCATTCAATGCTCTTATTTCTTTATTAATTTTCTGCTTCGATGATCTGTCTATTTCTGAGAGAGGCGTATTAAGATCTCCTACTATTATTGTATTCGTATCAATATGACTCTTTATCTTGATTAATAGTTTTCTTATGTAATTGGGTGCTCCCATATTGGGGGCATAGATATTCACAATTGTTAGATCGTCTTGGCGGATAGTCCCTTTAAGAATTATGTAGTGTCCTTCTGTATCTCTGACTACAGTCTTTAGTTTAAAATCTAATTTATCTGATATGAGAATCGTTACTCCGGCCTTCTTTTGAGGCCCATTGGCATGAAAGATGCTTCTCCATCCCTTCACTTTCAGTCTGGGTGTATCCTTAGGTTCAAAATGGGTCTCTTGTAGACAACATATGGATGGGTCCTGTCATTTTATCCAATATGCAACCCTGTGTCATTTTATGGGCGCATTTAGGCCATTCACATTGAGAGTGATTATTGAGAGATAGGTTTTTATTGACATCATGTTGCCTTTGAAGTCTTTCTGTCTATAGATTGTTTCTGTATTTCTGTTCAATGATATTCTTAGGATTTTTCCTCTCTTATAGGACCCCCCTTAATATTTCTTGCAGTGTCGGCTTGGTGGTTGCATAGTCTTTTAAGCCTTGCCAGTCTTGGAAACTCTTTATCTCTCCATCCATTTTAAATGTCAGTCTTGCTGGGTAGAGTATTCTTGGTTGCATGTTCTTCTCATTTAGTACTCTGAATATATTTTGCCAGCCCTTCCTGGCTTTCCAGGTCTCTGTGGAAAGGTCTGACGTTATTCTAATGGGCTTTCCTCTGTATGTAAGAAGCTTCTTTGTCCTAGCTGCTTTTAAGAAGGTCTCTCTTGAAACAAAATTCCCCATTCTAACGATAAGGTGCCGTGAGGACTTTCGAGAATCTAAAATCTTGGGAGGAAATCTTTCTGCCTCTAGTACATGAACGTTGTTTCCATTCGTGAGATTGGGAAAATTTTCATAGACAACTTCTTCCACTATATCTTCTAGACTTCTTTCTTTTTCTTCCCCTTCAGGGATTCCAATAATTCTGACGTTGGAACGTTTCATGGCATCGTTTATTTTCCTGATTCTGTTTTCATGGCTTCTGAGCTGTTTGTTCCAGGCTTCCTCCTGATCCTTTCTCTCTATCTGTTTGTCCTCCAGATCACTAATTCTATCTTCTGTCTCAGTTACCCTAGCTTTTAGAGAATTTAGATTGGATTGGAACTCATTGAGAGCATTTTGAACATCATCCCTGGTGGCTTTCAGTTCTGCCCTAACATTGTGAACATCATCCCTGGTGGCTTTCAGTTCTGCCCTAATCAATTCTGTTTGGTCATCCATGGCTTTCTCCAGCCTAGCTATTGCCTGGATAATTGTTAGTCTGAATTCCTTTTCTGACATATTGTCTATGTTGATAGCCATTAGCTCTCTTGCAGAAGGCCCATCCTCTGTATTTTTCTTCTGTTGGGTATTCCTCCTCCTAGTCATTTTGGTAAGAGATGACTAAACAGATGCAGCTGGACTTATCGATTGTGGTGCAGTCAATGTGCACCCTGGAACGCTTCTGTGCAATCAGGATTCCCCACCCAAATGAGAGGAAAATGAGAAAAAAAAGAAAGAGAGAAGAAGAAAGAAAAAAAAAAGGGGGGGAAAGAAAAAAGGAAAAAAAGAAGAGAGAGAGAGATAGGGAAAAAAGGGAAGATAAAAGAGAAGGCTCAGCCCAAATGGGCCACAAGGTAAGATTTGTGGAGTATACAAACAAAAACAGACAGACAAAAAGAGTGATAAAAGTATATGATAAGAGAAAAAAATATGTATATATAAGCAAAAAAAAAGGGGGGGGAGAACCTCATCAGAAAGAACCCCAAGTATAAGGTTTATATATTATCAGGACAAGCACAAATTCACAGAAACACTGACAGAAGGAAAAATTGGGAGAATGGTTATAGATTCTCAGTGTGGGTGAGGAAGGTTATTTTGATTCTTCCTGAAGGTATCTTGATGTTTTTGTTAAGGGACTCAACTTTCCTAAGTTACAGGGGGATTAGAAACTGGTTTGCCTATAGGGGTTGCATTGATTGGGGAAAGGGGATTACCTTGAAGTTTAACTCTATATGTATAGTAGAAAATAAAAATTAAAAAAGAATAAACTAGACTAAACTAGGTTAAAATTAAAAAAGAATTAAAAAAATAGAAAAATAAAAGAAAAACACGGGTGTATGTATCAAAAAGTTCAGGTTAGAAGGTTATTAAAGAATTTGATGTACTGGACATCTCAGTGTGATGGTAAATAGGTTAAAAAATTATCTGTATGTATAAAAAAAAAAAGAACCAGAATATTGGTAAAGAGTTAAAAATAAAAGTTGTATTTATGAAGTAGTGGTGATTGTTCTCTTGTAGTCTTTTTTTTTTTTCTTCCTTCCTGGTTGGTTTTCTGGGGGAGGGGCCTGCCACGTGGGTTTTCAGACAATGATGTTCCCTGAGTTAGGTCCTCCCGCTCCCCTCAAGGGGGTGAGCTCTTTTTTTTTTTCAGGAAACTGCTTTTTTCAGCCTTTTGTTCTCTGGGGGTTTTTATGTTCTTTCATCTGCTTTCTCTCGCCTTGACAGCTTTTGATGGTTTTTGGAGGTTTAGAGGAGAGCAAACAGCACCCCGACCTCCCTCTCAGAGAGAAGCCTCAGACTGTTTTGCAAAAGCTGCTGGCAGAGTCAGTTCTGAGTCACTGTCCCTGGGGATGCAGGAGCTCCTCGTTGTACCCAAAACCAGGGCAGCGGTGGCTGTCTAGGCAGCTCCAGACCGCCAGAGAGGTTTTTTTTTTAAAAAAGAAAAATTATTTTTATTCCATTCCCTTTTAATTTTTTTTAATTTTTTTAATATGTTCAGTTACCCACTGTATAGTTCATCTTTAGTTTTTCATGTAGACCATACTCATAATCATGAGCCCAAGTCATGTGTAGAATTATTAAATCACTGTATTATACTTACTAGATTGTTCTCTATGTTGGCTTTATGTACTACACCAATAAAATTTTATTAAATTGAAAATTGTACCTGTGGTAGACCTTTCTGCTGAGATGCCCACAAGTCAACACTTATCTCTGTATCCATGTACTTGGCAATGTGACTGTGAAGCTCCTCCCATTGAGAGGTGGAGTCTATTTCTCCAACTTTGAATCTGTACTGAATTTAGTTGGGGTATTTTTGCCTTGACTAATAATATACGCTGAAAATGACAATGTGTCTCAAGGGGTCATTGTGTGTTTTTGCTGCTCCCTTGTAACCCTGCCTCTTCCATGTACACAAGTCCAGACTACCTTACTGTGAGAGGTAAAAATATGTAAAACAGATCTCAGCAACTGTAACCATGGTCAACCTAGACCAGCCTACCACCAGCAAGACACCAAATGTGAGAATGCAGCTAGGATGAATGGAGCATTTCCAGCTGAGCCACAGCTGACCACAGCGTCAAGAGGAGACCAGTGGAGATCAAAAGACTTCCCCATCCTAGGCCCCCATGCTATTTTAAAAGAAACATTATCTTATATCTTTTAAATTCAGCATGGCTTATCATGCAGCAATTGCTGACTGATCCAATAACAAATGTAAACAGAACTGAGAATATTAAGAATAATCTACTGCTCCTTAGTCTTCATATATTTCTGATATATGAAAGCACTATTCATAATGGCCTGGTTATTCACATTTATTTCAAATAACTGTACTAAAAGTTGACCACCATTGAGACTCCCATTCAGGTAACTGGGAGAGTTTGGAAAGACCTCTATCTTTTTACAGGAATAACTTGTGGGACCTTCAGTCACAAGTTTGCATTCTCAGGGCATAACTGTGCAGTAATTCCAGGTCTTGTCTGGAATTGATCCATGATTCTTTAATCATAGAATGAAAGAGAGTTTAGAACAAAAAAATGGTAAAGAAATTAATGACAGAATGAATGCACCAATTGTTCACTCACTCACACTATGATATTGATGACAACATTTTTAAAGGGGAGAGTTTAGGGCAATGGAAGGAGTAATATTTGTAGGCAGGGCTTGAATTTTTCATGTAGAAATAGGAAATCATCCAATTAAATAACCCATATTCTGCCAATAAATTCTTCAGTACAATTAATAAAAACCCTTTAAACATGGACACCGCATATCCTACACCTCAATGAATAGATGTTCATGATCAAAAACACATTATCCACAAAAATATATATATATGGTGTGATAGAAAATTTAACATCGTATTTCAGGTATTCTCTGACACCAAGACCGTATTAAGTAAGTTGGTTTGTGCAAATTTGTCTTTCCATAGATTACACTTGGGGGGCATTTTTCATAAGCAATTTCTGCCTTACTATTCTCTGGCAGAGATACTGTGGATGCTGAGCTGATAGGATCAGGAACAAGATCCTGAGGAAGATCATAAAGTCCCATGACTACCTATGAAACAAAATAGTAGGTTAAAGCTTGTATTACCAAGAAGGGCATTTAAGGTATTAACATAGAAAGGAATGACAGAGTGTAAAACTATGATCTCAGAATTTCCTCTACAAAAAAGTTATAAAAATGGCCTCAGTTGCCAATGTCATATAGTTCATAAAACTAAGACCATTCATCACTACATGAGGCAAATGGGAATATCCAAATAGTTTCTGATTCAAGGTTGGGACAAACGTTGGAAATTAAGGAAACAAAACAAAATTGTTAGCTCTCAGAAGCAGTAGAAAATTTAACAAAGACACTTATTTAAATTCCATAAAACAGTTGATCTTAGAAAAATTGAAACTCCAGGATATAAAAGAGAGATTAAGTTCCTCTTTCATGATCCGATTAAAGAATCACAATTTCTGGCTATTAGGCCTTAAGCCTGCAAGCACAAGTACTTGTTGAAAAATGGCCCCTTTATAGCTGCTCTGAAAAGTACATTTAGAGCCTCCTTTATATCTTTGTTCCTCAAACTATAGATGAAGGGATTCAGCATAGGTGTGACCATTGTGTACATCACCGAGGCTACTGCACTTGAGTGGGAGCTCTGGGTAGCAGCAGAGCTAAGGTACACTCCTAGGCTTGTACAATAAAATAAGGAGACAACTGAGAGATGTGACGCACATGTGGAAAATGCTTTATGCTTGCCCTGAGATGATGAAATCCCACATATGGAGGAAACTATCTTAGAATAAGAGTAAAGGACCCCAGCTAGGGGAACACCAGCCAGCAGGACAGCTGCAGAATACATCACCATGTTATTGAGAAAGGTGTCAGAACATGCAAGTTGGATCATCTGATTGAGTTCACAGAAAAAGTGGGGGATTTCCACCTCTGTACAGAAGGATAGCTGCAACACCATTAAGGTTTGTAACAAAGAATTCAGGACACTCATGATCCAGGATACCAGAACCAGCAGTCCACAGACCTGAGGGCTCATTGTTGCCATGTAGTGTAGGGGGTGGCAGATGGCCACAAAGCGATCATAAGCCATCACAGTCAAGAGGAAGTTGTCCAAAGTTGCAAAAAGTATGAAAAAGAATATCTGCATGATGCAGCTGCCATAAGGTATGACTTTTCTCTGTGTTTCTATATTCACCAACATCTTGGGGATGGTGGTGGAGGTGAAACAGATGTCTACAAAGGACAGGTTGGCAAGGAAGAAGTACATGGGCATATGGAGGTGGGAATCTGAGCTGACAGACAAGATGATGAGCAGATTCCCAAGTATGGTAACCAGGTACATGGACAGGAACAGCCCAAAGAGGAAGGGTTGCAATTCTGGTCCCTCCGAAAATCCCAGAAGAAGAAATCCCAAAATTTGTGTATCATTCTCCAGTTCCATGTCATTGATGTGACTACAAAAATAAGAAAGAAAGAACACAACACCATCATGCATTACTAACCTGGAAGATATATTATTGTTTATATTCTGCACTCGGGAAATTGATGTTTATATGTGTGTATAGAACATGATAAAAACACTAAGAACTGTGAAAAAAAATCTCAGGGTTTTGGAGGGGCAGGAGTTGGGAGGTTGGGTAAGGCTGGTAGTGGATATTATGGAGGGCACGTATTGCATGGAGCACTGGGTGTGAAGCATAAACAATGAATTCTGGAACACTGGAAAGAAACTTAAAAAAAAAAGAACTAGGAATAGGAATAGAAGAAAACTATCTCAACATAAAACTATTTAAAGAAAAACCACAGCAAGCATGATACTCAATGGGGATATAGTCAATATTTTTCCTTTATGATCAGAAACAAAGAAAGGATGCCCACTTTCCTGATGTCTGCTCAACATAACAACTGGAAGTTCTAGCCAGAACAATTAAAGAAAGAAAAAGAAATAAAAGATGTCCAACCCGGAAAGGAAGAAACACATTTATGTATGCAGGTGGTTTGATCTTATATGTAGAAAATCATAAAGATCCCATAGAACACTAACAGAACTAATAAATTAATTCAGCCAAGTACTGGATATAAAGCAACCCTTCAACAAATCATTGTATTTCTACATACAAATAGTGAAGAGTCTGAGAAGGGAATGAAATAATTCCATTTGTGTGACATCCCAAAGAGTATCACCTTACACCAGTCAAAAGGTTCATATAAAAAGACAAGAAATAACAAGTGTAGTGCAGAGGTGGTGAAGAGAGAACACTCATGCACTGTTGGTGGTAATTCAACTGGGTCAGCTTCTGTGGAAACAGAATGGAGGTTACTTAAAAATTTAAAAATAGAAATACCACAAAATCAACTAATCCTACTATTGGGTATTTACCAAAGAAGACAAAAACACTAATTCAAAAATATACATGAATCCTATGTTTTGCAACATTATTTACAATAACCAAGGTATGGAAGCACCTCAAGTGTCCATTGATAGATGAATGGATACAGAAGATTGATATATATGCAATGGAATATTATGCAGCCATAAAAATGATGTTTTGCCAATTGCAACAACATGGGTGGCTCTAGAGGTTATAGTGACAAGTGAAATAACTCAGAGAAAGACAAATACCATATGATTTTACTCATATGGAATTCAAGAAACAAAACAAATGAACAACAACAAAAAGAAGACCAAACAAAAAGGTGAAGGGGATGAAAAGTAGACTTACCATGATGAGCACTGAGTAATGTATACAATTGTTGAATCACTATACTGTACACCTAAAACTAATATAACACTGCATGTCAACTACATGGAAATTAATAATAAATTTTAAAAAATACAAAAAAATCACCCAAAGTCCTGTACCTCTGGGGATAAAAATACATTATATGTTTATTTAAAAAAAAATTATATTAAAAATACATTATATGTTTATTTAAAAAAAAATTGGAGACTATGGACTCTGAAAAACAACCTGAGGGTTTTGAAGAGGTGGGGGTGGGAGGTTGGGGGAACCAGGTGGAGGGAGTTGAGGGAAACTGGAAGGGGAGATGAACCATGAGAGACTATGGACTCTGAAAAACAACCAGAGGGTTTTGAAGGGGGGGGGGTGGGAGGTTGAGGAACCAGGTGGTGGGTAATAGGGAGGGCACATACTGCATGGAGCACTGGGTGTGGTGCAAAACCAATGAACACTGTTACGCTGAAAATAAATAAAAAAAATAATAATTTTTTTAAAAACTGTACTAAAGCCTAAAGACAATTTATAACTTGCATAAGTTCTATTCATTAATTTGTATAAAAGTGTATGAATGGGAGCATATGGGTAGTTCGATCAGGTAAGTGTGTATCTTGGGCTCAGATCAGGATCCTGGGGTGCTGAGATCCAGTCTCCTGTCTGGCTCCCCACTCAGCTACTTCTCCCTCTCCCTCTGCTCCTCCACTCTGCTTGTGCCTTCTCACACATTCTTTTTCTCTCTCTATCTCTCTCAAATAAACACATAAAATCTTTTCTTAAGGATATGAATATTTGTGTGTGCATAATATAGAAACATAAAATTTGGGGGGAAGAAAGAGAGAGTACAGAAGCTAAGTGGAAGCAGGATAGAGGGAGAGGCAGCGAGACAAACTCAAGCAGACTCCCCAATCAGCACAGAGCCAAACTCAGGGCTCCATCTCATGACACTTAACATCGTGGCCTGAGCTAAAATAAGAGGTCACATGCTCAATTGACTGAGCCACCCAGCACCCCTAGAAATGTAAGTTAAAAGAAACTAAAAGTTTATGGAACAAAGAATAACAGTAGGAGTAAGAATAGATTAGGCATGAAGCTATCCCCAACAACAGTCTGAAACACAATCTAAAACTAACTTTCGGGGTGCCTGGGTGGCTCAGTAGTTTAAGCCTCTGCCTTCAGCTCAGGTCATGATCTCAGGGTCCTGGGATCGAGCCCTGCATCGGGCTCTCTGCTCAGTGAGGAGCCTGTTTCTCCCTCTCTCTCTGCCTGCCTCTCTGCCCACTTGTGACCTCTCTCTCTATCAAATAAATAAATAAAATATAAAAAAAACTAACTTTCTAGATAGGCATAAAATAGTATTAATTTAATGATGTCAACATGGGTCACTAATTCAAGAGTAAAGTACAAAGGACTTGGAAACAGGGGCACCTGGCTGGTTCAGTCAGTAAAGAGTACAGCTCCTGATTTGGGGTTTGTCAGGTTGACACCCACATTGGGTGTACAGATAACTTTTTAAAAGTTATAAGAAAACAGTGGGTAGGGAGCATTATCTAAAGTGATGCTTTCATTTCATATAGAGATATATATTACTTCATATTTATTTCAGAAGGTGAATGTTGGTCAAATGATAAAAAAGAATACCTTAGGTGCGCCTGGGTGGCTCAGTGGCTTAAGCCGCTGCCTTCGGCTCATGTCATGATCTCAGGGTCCTGGGATCGAGCCGCGCATCGGGCTCTCTGCTCTGCGGGGAGCCTGCTCCCTCCTCTCTCTCTGCCTACTTGTGATCTCTCTCTATCTGTCAAATAAATAAATAAAATCTTAAAAAAAAAAAAGAATACCTTAAAGACATTGGCTTCCAGTGACATGACTGAGAAATAGGTCTAATCACAAAAGGCCAAAAGGTACAATAAGGAATAACAGAAATGTGAACACAGGGTGAAAATATGTATAAGAGATGATTTATTACTTTAGATGTTTAGATTTATTACTTTAGATGTTGCAGAACATTCTACACTTAACCAAGCAAGAGAGGGAGGAAAATATGATCAAATGATAGGTTTGAGCCTATGTGTAGATGTGCATCTACACATACATAAAGGAACTGAAGTTCAGATAACAAAGTTGAAGGAAAAACTTCAATTCCTATGCTTGAAAAAATGCAGTCAAAAACAGGAATATGAACACTTGAAACCCGCAAAACAAAAGAGAAAACAAATGTCTAAGAAACACACAAATATACTCATCCTCACCAGGAAGGAAATAATTGTAACGTAAAGCTTTTTTCATATACCCCTTTCACATATTAATTTTAAAAATTTATTGGAATACCCAGGAAGAAAAAGGTCACTGTGAAATGTATGTCTTATGATCCATTGGTCTGGGTCTTTCTCATCAATATGGGAACATACTCAAATTTTCCCTGGCTTAAAAGAATAAAAGAATGCTTTTATTTGACTGCCTGGCTGTTGTAGCTAATACCCTATAACTTTTTTCCTCTTAATTGCAAAGATTCTTGGACTGGTGTTCTACTGACTGCAACCACTTTCTGTCACCCATCACCACTCTTCCATCAATGCTACTTAATTCTCAGCACTCTCTCCTGCATGGCTGACTTCAGTGTTTACTTTTCTTTTTAGGATCATAACTAAATCTAATCATTAACTAATCAAGAAACCCGACAACTTTAGCGATGTCATGGTGCTGGGCTATGCTGAGTTGATTCTCGGGTGGTTTCAGGTAAACGTTCTCCCCCCTTCTATTCTTTCTGGCCCTTTCTTGCAATGTCTGTTGGGTTCTCAGACTTACCTTTGTGGGGGTCTTTATGTAGAAGTCCTGATTCCTCCCTAGACAGTTGATGATGGACACTGAAGTCTGTTCTCAAACAATACAGCAGGTGTCTCCTATCCAAAAGAAATAACATTATATGTTTATTAAAAAAAAAAATTTGGAAGGGGAGGCGAACCATAAGAGACTATGGACTCTGAAAAACAACCTGAGGGTTTTGAAGGGTCAGGGGTGGGAGGTTGGGGGAACAGGTGGTGGGTAATGGGGAGGGCACGTTTTGCATGGAGCACTGGGTGTTGTGCAAAAACAATGAATACTGTTACGCTGAAAAAATAAATAAAATGGAAAAAAAAGTATCAAGATAAAAAAAAAAAGAAATAACCATGCCCCAGAAGCACAAGATTGCACCTGTTCAGAGACAACAGCAAAAGAGATATTTACAGCTCCCTATCTGCTCCTTAAGTTTATTTCCCTCCTGTTTCTCAAAACTTTGAGCACATCATCCCCCATGGGACATTGCTCTGGACAGATAAGACTTTTTTTCAGTAGTTTTTCTGGTCCCAAGAGACCAAATTACAAGTCAGGAGAATCCAGTTATTATTCTTCCCTGAACTCACCTGCTTCCCATAGAACTAACCTTCTAGCACCTTATCCCAACCCTGATTTAAAGATTTCTCCAAATCTAAGAGTGAAGAGATGTTCATTACTAGGATCCTTGGGTCTCCAAAATATTGATTTGTGATGGAACACAGAACTGATATCTCCAAAAAAATGGCTATCCCCTCTTCAGTGAGGTGAAGAACTGTATTCCTCTGACATAAAACCATGAGTATTAGGTCCTTGGCTTCCATGACAGTTTTGCCAAAACAGTTAAGAATTAATGCTTTAAGATAAATTAAAAGACATTGTTTCTTCTTTTTTATAACTTATATAATATTTTGGTAATTAAAAAATATATATTTATGTTTAGAGCTTGAAGTTCACTAGAAGAAAAAAGTTGTGGAGATAGATGGTGATGTCAGCTCACAACAATGTGAATGTGTTTAATCCCACTGAGCTGTGCACTTAAAAATGGTTGAGGGCACCATGGTGGCTTAGTCGCTCCAGCCTCTGACTCAGGATCTCAACTCAGGTTTTGATTTCAGGTTCCTGAGTTCAAGCCCTGTGTTGGGCTCCCCACTGGGCATAGGGCCTACTTAAAAATAAAACAAACTGAGGGTTTTGGATGGACGGGGTTGGGGGGGTGAGTCTAGTGGTGAGTATTAAAGAGGGCACGTATTGCATGGAGCACTGGGTGTGGTTCATAAACAATAAATTTTGGAACACTGAAAAAAAATAAAATATTTTTAAAATACATAAAATAAATGGTTAAAAGGTGGGTAAAATAGGTCACTGGGATTGAGCAGTGCACTTGATTTGATGAGCACAGGGTGATGTATGGAAGTGTTAAATTACTAAATTGTACACTTGAAACTACTATTCTGCTATATATTAATGAAATGGAATTTTTTATTTAAATTCAATTAGCCAACATATAGTGTACATCCTTGGTTTTTGGTGTAGTGTTCAGTGATTCATTACTTGTGTATATCACCCAGTGCTCATACATCACAGGCCCTGGAAACATAAACTACCAAGACTGAAACAGGTAGAAATACACAATCTGAACAGACCAATAACTAGCAAGGAAATTGCAGCAGTAATCATAACCTTCCCCCAAAATAGGAGTCCGGGGTCAAATGGCATCCCAGGGGAATTCTACCAAAATTTTAAAGAAGAAATCATACCTATTATATTAGAGCTGTTTCAAAAAATAGAAATGGAGGGACAACTACCAAACTCTTTCTGAGTCCAGCATTACCCGGATCCCAAAACCACACAAAGACCCCATTAAAAAGGAGAATTATGGGAGACAAACCATAAATGACTCTTAATCTCACAAAACAAACTGGGGGTTGCTGGGGGGAGGTGGGATTGGGAGAGGGGGAGGGGGCTATGGACATTGGGGAGGGGAGGCGAACCATAAGAGACTATGGACTCTGAAAAACAACCTGAGGGTTTTGAAGGGTCGGGGGTGGGAGGTTGGGGCAACCTGAGGGTTTTGAAGGGTCAGGGGTGGGAGGTTGGGGGAACAGGTGGTGGGTAATGGGGAGGACACGTTTTGCATGGAGCACTGGGTGTTGTGCAAAAAGAATGAATACTGTTACGCTGAAAAAAATAAAATGGAAAAAATAAATAAATAAATAAATAAAAGACTAAAATATATATATATAAAACCTGTAAGGAATAATTAAAAAACTAAAGAAACATAAAAAAAGGAGAATTATGACCAATACCCATGATGAACATGGTCCCAATATACCCAACAAGCTCCCAGTTAATTCTTCTCTTAATTAATACTATATTCCACCATGGCTTCACCAATATGCATTTTAACCAACAGTATAAAGAGTTCCAATTTTTCAAATCCTCACTGTTTTATCTGAATTTAAGTTGATTGGCAACTCTGTTCAAGCTGTCACCTTAATTCTCCCTTGCAATATACAATATCATGTGCATAGGTACTGGGGATTAGGATGTGTACATATTTGGGAGGTCCTTATTCTGCTTTTTAAAATGGTTTTTCTTTTCATTCTCTGATTAACTTAGTTCACTTAGCATAATGCCCTCCAGTTCCATCCATGTCCATGTAAATGGTAGGTATTCATCTTTTCTTATGACTGAGTAATATTCCATTGTATATATGAACCACATCTTCCTTATCCATTCATCTGTTGAAGGACATCTCGCTCCTTCCACAGTTTAGCTATGGCGGACATTGCTGCTATGAACACTGGGGTCCAGGTGTCCCTTCTTTTCACTACATCTGTATCTTTGGGGTAAATAACTACTTGTGCAATTGCTAGGTCATAGGGTATCTCTATTTTGAACTTCCTGAGGAACCTCTATACTTTTTTCCAGAGTGGCTGTACCAGCTTGTTATCCCACCAACAGTGTGGGAAAAGAGTTCCCATTTCTCCACATCCCGCCAACACTTGTTGCCTCTTGTCTTGTTAATTTTTGCCATTCTAACTGGTGTAAGGTGGTATCTCATTGTGGTTTTGATTTATTTTTCCCCGATGAGAAGTGATGGGGAGCATTTTTTTTATGTGTCTATTGACCACATGTACGTGTTCTTTGGAGGAATGACTGTTCATGTCTTCTGCCCATTTCTTGTCTGGACCATTTGTTTTTTGGATGTTGAGTTTGAGAAGTTCTTTACAGATCTTGAATACCTTGCCTTTCTCTGATATGACATTGCAAATATCTTCTCCTATTCAATAGGTTTCCTTTTAGTTTTGTTGATTGTTTTCTTTGCTGTGCAGAAGATTTTTATCTTGATGAAGTGCCAAAAGTTCATTTTCACTTTTGCTTCCCTTGCCTTTCAGAGACATGTCTTGAAAGAAGTTGCTGTGGCTGAGGTAGAAGAGGTTACTGCATATGTTCTCCTCTAGGATTTTGATGGATTCCTACCTCACATATGATCCTTCAACCATTTTGAGTTTAATTAACTCACTTTATTAAGCTTCTGCTCTGTCTGATACACACAGAGTTTCCCTTTTGTCAATTACATGCCTTCCTATGATTCACAAACACTGGATCACAAATGCCTAGAAAATTCTGTATCTTACCTGGGGCAATTAGGATTCCTAAAACTAATTTCATTTCAAAGGAAACTATTTCATTTGAATTAAATTATGACATGCCAAGTGAATTATGCCTAGATTTCCCAGGAGAATAATCCTAAACTGTATTCCTCATATTTAAGAAACTATGTGTGGCCACTAAGCCCGTCACATAATTTTGTTGTAGAGGAATATACAAAACCTCAATTTTCACCTAGAGTCTGACAGTTCTTTTACATCAATACCCTCACTCCTCTTCCTGATAATGTGGACTCTAACCTCCTTCTCTTTAAGTCTCAGGCTACAGACAGGGGTGCTCAGGCTAGGAAAACCCAGTTATTCCCCTGCACTCCTGTGCATGTGGACATTCCCACAGAGACTTCCCTGACCAAAGCCTCTGTTATGGCTGAACCAGCCCTTAGGTTCTTACTGTGATTGCAAGACACACCTCAGCAACACCCACCTGGGAAGTCTAACAAAACCATGTATATTTTTCACAGGTCCTGGAAGGCAGAGGGGATGCCCAAAGGCCATTCAGGGAAGTCTCAGAAGGAAAGAGAAGCATTGAGAGGGAGGGAAAGAGATTGCTGCTGAAGGATCTGCACTTATCCAGGTCCATGGCCAGAATTGTAGGGGACTGTATGATCAGGATTTATTAGAAAATTTTATATGAGTAGAATTTAGCTGCTGAAGGGGAACGCAGAGTCACTTATGTGTCAGTATGGATGTTACCCAGGGCTTTCTGAAGAGGTATTTTATGACTGGGGCAGCCTGAGTGTTTCTCTGGTAATTGTGTTCCATACCTAACAATGTGTTTACTCCACATGGTTATCTCTGAAATAACCAGAAACTTAATATGAGGCACTTACTCTACAGACATGCTACTGTGTCCTAATGAGTCTCCTGTTTTTACTCGGTGATTCAGCTTAGTGTCAAAAAACCTACCATAGCCCCTGCAAACACTGATTAGCAAACATATATATTCCAATGGAGACGACATGGAAAAGACAAATTTGAATAAATAGATGAACCTGTTGTGTTCTTAGTGTCATGGTGATCACAACAATGATGAAACAAAATTTCAAAATACTCATTTTGTTACTACTCAAATATTTCTTTTTTCTTTTTTGCATTTTTATATCACAGTTCATGCTGTGCATCTATTTATTGAAACAGAATGTCAGTGTCTGTAAAGGGTTTATTCATTGACATGAAGGATTGCTTAGTGTCTTGTATGTTTTATCACTAAGTGATCTTCCTGTTTCTACAAGAACATTTCCACTGCTCCCTGATAATATGATTCTCTCTATGGTTACATAAGATAACTCCCTTTTCCATTTGCCACAAATGTTAAGGGATCTTAGTATCATCTATTTCATACTTCCTTCCTGCACAGAAATCTCTTCCACCTGTGTGATCAGAGGATGCTTCACAGGAGAGCTGGATGTCCTGCCCATCATGTAGTTCAGGGTCACCAGTTCTTCTGCACAAAAGTTAAATATGTATGTCACTCAAACTCTTCTAGTGACCCTGAAGGAAGCCCACATACAGTCACTTGTTCATAAAGTCATTGGAAATAAACTTCAATAATAGGATGATCACAACCACTCTCCTCATTTGTCAGATCATGGGCCACAAATAAGAGCAGCACATGCTCTAGTTGCCTCATGTGTGTTCACTTGGATTATTATGTCAGTCAGCACTTGCTGTGTAACAGGCTGTCCTTTTCAAAGCACACCATGACACTTCCCTTTTCAAAGGGAAGAGCAACTGATGCAAGCTCATGGAACACAATAGTCAAGAGAGAGTTCTTGAGCCATTTCACGATAGAAGATGATGCTTTTATTATAGAATAAGAACAACACCCATGGACAGAAAGAGCTGCACTGGGATTGTGAGGAGAGACTGGTTACTTCCTTTTAAATTTTTGGAGGGAAGGGTGATAGAGATAACGTAAGTTTCTAAGGAATTTCTGTATACTGAATGTGAGGTTTACAGGACCTCAGAGGTCTTACTATTGAAAGCTAAGGTTGTTTTAGTCTCTAATGAAACACCAATATTAAGGCAGCCATGAATTGCTGGGATGATGTCACACTCTGAATGTCTAAATGATTCCTCAGGGACTGAAGACTGTTAGGAGATGGACTCTTAGCTACATTTCTCTTGTACTTGTTCTCATCATCAGTAATATCTTTACAGTCAAGAGACATTATACTCTGGGAATAATTTCTGATCTCTTCTGAGATGCTCATGAATCTGTGGTCAGTAGTGTGTCTCTACATTGCATTACTAAGGCTCACCCAAGATGTGGTGGTGTGGCCCAAGTGCTCTTCTGTCTCAGACAATCCATGGTCTTGTTACTACATTTCTATATGTATGTTATTCTTCTATTTACAATTTAAATATACTTATGTGAATTATTTGAATTTCATCCCACTGTTCCTACTTCAGTAATTAAAGCTTGCTTTTCTTCCTTGTTAGAAGAGGTATCTTACAAAATTTCAGTAGAGTCAGGTACCTGTGCTCTAGATCATACCCTTATCCATGTGCCATAGATATTTTTCCACTTATCCAACTATGGAATATAATTACATACAGTAAAATGCATATTTAAAGTGTAGAACTTGATGAATTGAAGGAGCTATCCCCAAATGAGGAGCACATAGTTCAAGTTTCAATTTATGTATAATTAAGACTATTACATAAACTTTAACTGCTTTGTTAAGTAATCATTAAAAATTTCAAGCCCCTGAGCCTCTGTCCTTATTTTTTTTCTTTTTTTGCCCTTATTTCTGAAGGCAATGAGGAATGCCAAACATGGCTTCATATGAACATTGTAAGAAAAGAATGAAATGTGTGGAAATGAATTTTTTACTCCAAAGAAAACAGCCAAGTGTAGTGATTGTGGAAAGAATGAATTCTGAATCAACATGAAATAGAAGGATGCAGAAATATAGACACAAAATTATAAATTAAAGTGATGACCTTAATTTGAACCACAAATTTCTTTCCTATGTCACTGCCTCAAAGGCCTCATAGTCAGGCCACATGCCCATTTAAGCCTGGAGGCATTTATTGAACCAGCATATGGGGCAGAATATCTCCAAATAGTTTTAGTTTTTTTATCTACTTATTGTGGGTTCTGTATTGCAATTTGCCCTTATCCAAGGAAAGCTACAAGTGAATTGGAAGACTTAAAACACTATTCTCAAACAATTTTATTGATTATTTCTCCTGCTTCTGTAAAACATCCCCACAGTAGTTACTTAAAACAAACACATACATGCTCTTACAGTTCTGGAGTAAAAAGCTTGGAAGGAATCTCATTGGGCTAATAGCAAGATGTCTGCAGGGCTGAGTTCATTCTAGAGGAGAATCTGTTCCCTTTCCAATTCCAGTTGCTCTTGCTGGCCACCTGCATTCCTGGGCTCTAGCTCTTCCTTTTCCTTCAGAGCCAGCAGGGCAGCATTTTCAATCTCTCCCTAACACAAAGTCTTTTATATCCTTCCTGAACATTCAGAGGATTGTTGTGATGACCTTGGTCCCACCTGGACAATCACAGCTAATCTCTTTATCTTAATGGCAGACTGATTAGCAACCTTGTTCAATCTGCTACCTTGAATCTTCTGTGTTGTAACAAGTAATACATGAAAGGCACTGGACATCAGGATGTGGACATATCTGGGAGGGCCTTATCCTGCATACTACAAAGTCTTTTTCATATGTGTATTACTTTGGTCACTTACAAAAGCAATAAACACAGACTTAACACAGCCTAAAGAATGAGTGATAATTTCATGCAATGACCATATATGGTGCAGAAGACTTAAAACTCCCTACACCTATCTTTAACACAGGACCAAAGCTTTGCTATTGAATAGTGATCTGTATACTAGGATCCACACATCAACATCGCCTGGAAGCTTGCTGGAAATACAGAATCTCTGAGCACCCTGGAACTATGATAAGATCCCAAATATTTAGTGGGATCTGTGTGGATTCACAGGCACACTGAAGTTGGATGGATGCTAGTCTGGATGGGTTTCTCAGGTTTTATGGTTGACATTTGTGGTAGGATAATCATATTTCAGGGTGCTTTCCTTTGGATTGTGAGTGTTCAGCAGCATCCCTTCAGACATTGCCAGACATGCCCAGGGATACATTCATTTCTGGTTGAGAAACTGCCCCAGAGCTTGAAAGCTAGAAACATCCTGCAGAATGACACTCAGGGCCCACAACATACCCATATATTCAATGTGGACAGATCACTAGACAGCATCAAGTACCATTTTGGCAACATAGATTGGAGATCATAAATGTACTTCCTCAGGGATAATATTTTTATAAAAATTATTATGGACATTGGGGAGGGTATGTGCTATGATGAGTGCTGTGAAATGTGTAAGCCTGATGATTCACAGACCTGTACACCTGAGGCAAATAATACATTATATGTTAATAAAAATAATTAAATTTAAAATATTAAATCAAACAATCCCTATAAGATGCAAGCTCACATTATAGTACATAAAATGATCTAAACATGTCTGTTATAATTACAAGTATTTTATGACAAAGGACTAAGTGATAGCCCTTTACTTGTGTAAAGTAAGAAATTCCTAATTGTAACAGCAAATGTGTCTTGAAGCCAATGTGTGTAGTGGCCAAAGTTTATTATCAGAAGAGCCCTCTTCTCTGACTTATTGAAAAGAATAACAGACTGTGTCTGGAGATAGAAGGGCTGGGTTCCCACCACATACCAATGCTTTGAAGATAAAGAGACCTAATCCAGGTGGCCATTGGGTCATAGACTTGGAGAAAATTGTAACTTGAAGCTGAGGTGAGATGCTAGAAGATTCACATATCAGGAAGGGGGACAAGTTCAGAGAAAGACACTAGAAAAAAAAAGAAAAACCGATTTCACATGACCTCTAACCTAGTCTTTTGGGAACTGAGGTTCATTGGAAAAATAACCTTTCTGTCCAGAGGACTTTCCCACTTGGGAATCATGTGCTTTGAGTCTGGAGTCATGAGAGGGAAGTGTGACTAATGAGCAGACACAGGAAGTTGTAAATACCTTCTCGTCTCCAGTCCCTCAGTCCTGGCAACTTTGGACAGGAAGGGCCATGATTCTTGTCTATTTGTTCCAAGTACTTATTCTGGCTGGAGGCCAATGTTTCACTCCTTCTTGCTGCCTCAGCTGAGGACAGAGCTTGAGTCCCTATCATCTGTTATCCAGGCAGGAATTTAGACTTCCACAAGGACACCTTCCTGTCACACACCCCAGCCAGGTGAGTCCAAGATCCCAGTGGTCCATGGATGAAGGGTCAGAGAGAATGGAAGCCAAGAACATTGACCTATCACCATGTGAGAGCCAATTTGACCTAGCTAGCCCACAGTGAACAGTTCACAGTGAACAACTGATCACTGTATTTGTCTGTTTGCCTGATTAAGTAAGTAATGTATTATTAGTGCTAATGTCAATTTCACAGAGTGACTTCTGCTCACACTTTTGAAGGTCTTTCATATTCTTTATTATTAAACTGCTAATATAGCAATGCTCGGAAAAGTATGCTGAGATTGTTACACTCAATATGTGGTTCTAATTGGCTTTGATTTTGTCCCCTAGGGGCCATTGATCCCTGCCTGGGGTCAGCTTTGCCTGTCACACTGGAGAAGGGTTCGTGGAGGACAGGAATATCTAAACATCCTACAATGCACAGGACACACCTCACCCCTGGGCATACTCTGAGCATAATGTCCATATGCAGGGACAGAGAAACCCTGAGGTAAAGAACATCACTATTCGGATCACAGCTATCTTTAGGTTCTGCCTTCAAACTTATAACACTTACTTCCTGCTAGCAAATTCACAGTAATCCCTTGGTTATCAGTTTAAAAGTTTTAACCACAGTGGTACCTGGGTGGCTCAGATGGTTAAGCATCTGCCTTCAACTCAGGTAATGATCTCTAGGTCCTGGGATCCAGCATCACAGAGGGCTTTCAGCTCAGCAGTCAACTTCTCCCTTTTGCTCTGCCTGTCCCAGGCTTATTCTCTCTCTGTCTCTTAGATGAATAAGTGAGATCTTTAAAGTAAAATTAGTTTCAACCACAAACAATGCAACAGCTCTATAATCCCCCCCCCCCCGAGGCTGCTGGTGATAGAGATCTTTCTTGTTTTCTTAAAGTGTTCTTCGGCTTCAACAAACTTCATATATTTGATAGCTATTCTGATTGGCCTTTATCATTAGATGCCCATATGTTATTCTCTCTCTCTGTTTTTATTTTAAAAATATTATCACCATTTCAAATTATTTTCTCTGATCATTGTTTCTCAATTGGCATTTGGAACATATTTTGACCATTAAATCTTTACATTTTATGTAAATACGTCTACATTCTTACTTTTGAATTTCTTGATTTATTTAGTGGTATTGTCCATCTGTAACTTTTATATGTAGTTTTATTGATGTTCTACTGTATTTTTTGGTTACACTTACCCTGAGGTCATAAGCCCTGTGGTTTTTTGTAAGGTCTGAGGGAGGGGACAGATTTCTTATTCTTCCAGACAGATATCCTTTATGCCAGCATTTACTGAGAAATTCAACCTTTTCCAAGAAAACTGAAATACAACCTTACCATGTGCTAAATGTCCTTATGCATTGAGACATGATTTCTAACTCATTTAACAAATAAATACCAAGCATTCTAGGAACATTATATATTATACTCTTTCGTGTCTAGGATTTCTACAATTTAATTATTAACCCATATTGCCATCATTAATGATTGCTATTTTTTTGCTTCTCTTTTTAAATATTTTTATTTAAATTCCAGTTAGTTAACATAGAATATAATATTAGTTTCAGGTGTACAGTATAGTGATTCTGCACTTCCATACAACACCTGGTGCTCATTACAACAAGTGCAATGATTGCTATTTTATATTCTATTTTAGTTCATTTTGGTTTTTCATGCAGTTTTGCCTAGAACAGGTGATTTGAAATGGCTCAATTTACATTTTAACCTGGTTTTGTGATCCCTTCATTCTGTTCATTCTATACCTATCCACGTTTAAAGGGATTTTTACATTAAACACATACATTCACAAAACTTGGTGAAAAAAACAAAAACAAAGAAGGCGAAGTCCTTGCACTTTTGAATCATGAACCCTCACCATGAGGACAGAACACAATGAAATAAATGCGTGTATGAAATGATATCCACAGACAAAATGATACAAAGAAAATTATTTAGTACAAAAAGAATTGTCATGATGTAGACAGGAGTGTAAATCATGGTCTATGGACCTCTTTGCACATTGGGTGAAATCCAGAATGAGAATTATAGTGTGCACACTGGGTTCATAAAAGAGAGATCTATACCCAAAGCTCAAGAATATCAATAAAATATGCCACATAGAGAAGGGAGAAAGAGACTAATCTCATCCCCTATCAGACCACATAGAAATGAATTGGCCAGAAATGATGCAGGAGGTACATGAAAAATAAGACTTCTATGCTTGATATAAAAGTGTTCAACTTTTGTTGTGTTATGTACACTTCCTTTTATGAAGTGTTTGTTTAAACCATTGCTCAATTTTGAGAAAAAAAATATATATAGGCATATATTTTAATATTTAAATATATTATTTCTCCGTGGGAGGTTTAAGAATTGGCAACTCTGCGTTTTGCAGGGGAAAGGTCACTGATCTGGCCTATGTGGTTTGGATCCATTCCTGGCACAATCAAGATGGCAGGGGCAGAGAAAGACAAGGGAATAACACAGCCAGGAAAGGATGGTGGAGTGTGTGTGTGTGTGTGTGTGTGTGTGTGTGTGACCTGTAGAGTGTGAGCAGTCCCCACAACAAGGTGCCAGGACTGAAACTCCCAAGGTGACACAACACAGGGGCCAGAATTCAATCAAGTGAGACCACTAAGAAGGCGATTTGGTTCAATTCATGAGATGGCCTTTGCAACACGAGGAATACAGTGGGAGAGGCAGTGTGGACAAGAAGGTCCCTGTGCCTTGAGGTTTCAGAGTTAGTAGAGAGTTCGCTTCTCTCCTCAGTGTGTCTGACGACTTCTCTCCTCAGACTCCCTCCTACTCGTTCCCCTTTAGCACTGGCTTTGCTTTTTTGATTTGAGCATTGGAAAGAAGTACCTTACTAGAGGCATTTGCCCTGGTCATTTTCTCTGCCAGGCACACACTTACCCCAGAATTCTCGATCTGCCTCCATCTCTTACTTCAGATTTTTGTTCCAATGTCACCTTGTTCACAGAATTGGCTTACATACAAGAAAATAGCATGTCCTATTCACTCTGCTTTATCCTTGTTTTCCTTTACTTCATACCATCTGCCACCCTCTGAAATGCTATTTATTTTCTTATCTGTTAATGTATTCCTTCTTCATTATTGAGTGAGAGGGAATTTTTTTTTAGCACCCTATACTCATCGCCTAGAAAGTGTCTAAATCACAGCCAAGACATAATTTGCATTTCTGGGATTTGGAAAAATTTTTTTAATTAAAAGTGTGGAGTACATGGCCTTTTGTCAATTAAGTGACTGAAACAAAAATCCCATAACTATGGTGGTACAAGGTATCCCCTGAATTGGATCATATCTATGTAAAAATATTAAAATGAACATTTAGACTACAAAATTAAAAAGGCAGCATTTTAATTGTGTGAGTAATACCACTGTGTGAAAATTAATCATGATACTTGCCTCTGTCCTTGAAGTCACCTCCACCACATGAAACCCAGCAATGATACACGAATTTCAGAGTTTCTTCTTCTGGGATTTTCAGAGGAACCTGAACTGCAACCCCTCATATTTGGGCTTTTCCTCTGCATGTACCTGATCACTGTGTGTGGAAACCTGCTCATCATCCTGGCTGTCCGCTCTGACTCCCACCTCCACACCCCCATGTACTTCTTCCTGGCCAACCTGTCCTTTGTAGACATCTCTTCCACTTCCACCACTGTTCCTAAGATGCTGATGAGTATACAGACAAAAAGTAAAGTCATAACCTATGCAGGCTGTGTCACACAGATTTATTTTTTTGTACTCTTTGCTGTGTTGGATGTCTTTCTCCTGGCCGTGATGGCCTATGATCGATTTGTGGCCATCTGTCACCCCCTACACTACATGGTTATCATGAACCCTCAGCTCTGTGGACTGCTGGTTATGATGTGCTGGATCATGTGTATCCTGCATTCCCTGTTACAAACCTTAATGGTTTTGCAGCTATCCTTCTGTACAGAGATAAAAATTCCCCACTATTTCTGTGAGCTCAATCAGATGATCCAACTTGCCTGTTCTGATACCTTTCTCAATAACATGGTGATGTATTCTGCATCTGTCCTGCTGGGTGGTGGTCCTTTTGCTGGGATCCTTTACTCTTATTCTAAGATTGTTTCCTCCATATGTGGAATATCATCAGCTCAGGGCAAGTATAAAGCATTTTCCACCTGTGCGTCTCACCTTTCTGTTGTCTCCTTATTTTATTGTACAAGCCTAGGAGTATACCTTAGCTCTGCAGCTACCCAGAGCTCCCACGCAAGTGCAGTAGCCTCGGTGATGTACACGGTGGTCACACCCATGCTGAACCCCTTCATCTACAGCCTGAGGAACAAAGATGTAAAGAGGGCTCTGAAAACATTCTTTGTGAAGGAGACTCTACGTGGCCAATTGTCATAGGAAAGAACAAGTTCCTAAGGTTGCTTAAGTTTAGCTTCCTGAGCAAAATTTTATTGAATAAGTGGTTTTATTCAGTTCCTAATGCCAATGTAAAATGACTACATTAGTGTTTAAAACACATTTATGCTCTGACAATTCAAGGGGTCAAAACTCTGAAATGGTTCTCATTGGGCTAAAAATAATGTTTGCAAGACTTGGTTCATTCTGGAAGCTATGGGGAAGAATCTGTTTACTTTCTTATTCCAAAATCATTAAAATAGTGCAAAAAATTCTAAATATACTTCTTATAATTAACAAATGCTTCACAGTAAGGGACAAATGACAGTTCTAAATTTACAAATATGAAATTCCTAATCATTTGGCAAATGTGTCAGGAAGCTGAGGTATGTCTTGCTCAAGTTATTTTGTTTGTTTGATTGGGTTTTTTTAAAGATTTTCTTTATTTATTTATTTGTCAAAGAGAGAGGAGAGAGAGAGCATGCACAAGCAGGGGGAGTGGCAGGCAGAGGGAGAAGCAGGCTTCCCACTGAGCAAGGAGCCTGACATGTGACTCAATCCCAGTATCCTGGGATCATGACCTGAGCTGGAGAGAGACACCCAAAAGACTGAGCCACCCAGGCATCCCTTGCTCAAGGTTTATATCAAAAAAAGCTTAATTCTCCTTGTTGAAAAGGAAAACAGTGATATTCTATAGATAGCAAGGCTGTGTGTCCAACACAAGTCAATATTTTGGAGATCCAAAAGATCTAATTCAGATACATTACCCAGTCCTAGACTTTGTGGAAAAGTTTAAGTCAGGGTTGGTATAAGATGCTGGAAGGTCCGAACTCTGGGAGCAGCAGAACTCCTGAGCAAGGGATAATTAACTCTGGATTCACTTGGTTATAACCTGGTCTAAGGGGAAAACACAATCTCCAGGAAAATTTTCCTTTATGTCCACACCAGTGTCCCATAGGAAAGTCATGTGCTTAGAGGTTGGAGGAGCAGGAAAAAACATGCATCATGAACAGACAGAGGAAGCTCTAAATATCTCCTATGTAGCAGTCCCTCTGCCTGTGCCCCCTTGGGCTGGATGGGACAAGATTGTTGTCTCTGGAATCCTAAGCCTGGCTGGAAGACTGATGCCAGCCTCCTCCCTGCCATCTTGTGAGGGGAAAGAGTGTAGTCACCATCATCCCGACACAGGAGGAATTCAGACTGCCACATAGAGACCCCTCCTTCAGAGCTGCCATTAAGGTAAGTCCCAGAGCCCAGCGGGTCCTGCAGGCAAGGGTCAGACAAAATCCAAGTCTGCTGCATTTACCTGAGGTCACCTGACAACCTCCAGCCTAGCCCAGAACCTAGAGATCTCTATGCTCAATTGCTTGCCTATTGAACTGATGAATGGATTCATTGATGATGTTAAAGAAAGAAGTGAATAGTGAGCTCAGCAGTGTATGGGTGATTGCTGACAATGAAGTGAAGGGATGGGAGGCATAAAGTACTTCTAGTAAAAATATAACACAACCACTGAGTTTTGCAATTAAACAGAATAAGAATATTAGGTATGAAGGGATGTCCAGTGAAGTCAGGACATTTCTTTTTTTTTTTCTTTAAAATGGTAATATTGGACTCTGTTTCCATACTGGTAAGAAAAACCTAGACCAATTTATTTCTTGCAGTAGGACCCTGCAACAGTAATTCATGAGACATACATTTTCACAGCATCCCCTGTTCCTCTGGGTATTCATGTGAAAAAAAATTATCTAACAATGAAAACTGTATGAAGGAGATTTGCTTTGAAATGACTTCATTACTAGGGGAGCTGAATATATTTATTCATTTTTTTCTGTACTGTACATTGTCTCTACCATGTCATTTCATTTGTACAGTGGAGTCAGGGTGGTTTATTCCTGCTTTTGATTGCATTCTTTCAAACAAGGAATCAGAAGAGGGGTTTATATTTGTTTTACCAACTCTGTTGTTTGCATTGTGTTCTAGTGTGTATGTATTGACATATATGTGTTGAATTGTGTTATTAGTAGTATGGGCTCAGATCTGTCACTCAGTACATGGTATTCTCTATATTGCTTTTTTGATATTATCCATCCCGAAATATTGAGCTGTCACTAATATTTTTTTCCATTTTATTTATTTTTTCAGCGTAACAGTATTCATTCTTTTTGCACAACACCCAGTGCTCCATGCAAAATGTGCCCTCCCCATTACCCACCACCTGTTCCCCCAACCTCCCAGCCCTGACCCTTCAAAACCCTCAGGTTGTCACTAATATTTTTTACTTGGCAGTCCTTGTAATAAACAAAAATGAAATAAATGATATTTTGTACATTTAGTACTAAATCACCTCTATATGTATTTCCCATTTGCTTTTGCATCTCTGTCATTCCCCATGTGTCCTTTTGTCTCTTTGTGATGAGATCCATTTCTAAAAGTTGTGTCATCTTTGACCATCATCTCTTCTTTACATTTGACTGAAGATTGCCTTTACCTTCATAAGCATATTTCAATCAATTTATCTTTATGTAAGAAAAAATGATCACTTAATGCTTACTCCCAGTTGTAAAGATCATTCACTCATGTTCTTTTATTCCAAGTCTTTGAATGTTTAATCTGGAATTAGTGACCCATATTGACAGCACAGAATTATTACTTTATGTCTTTACATACATTAGTTTTAGATTCTCATTGAATTTTGTTCCACAGTTGTTTTGAAAACAGTATACTTGACTAATTTCATTCCTCCTGACAATCTTTATTCCTTAACTTCTTACTGTCTTTAAAAACTTCTCTTTCTGAGTGAAATAAGTCAAGTAGAGAAAGTCAATTCTATGGTTTCACTTACTTGAGGAACTTAAGGAATAGCATGGAGGACATTACAAAAGGGAAGGAAAAATGAAGGTGGGGGAAATCAGAGGGAGATCCAAACCATGAGAGATTATGTACTCTGAGAAATGAACTGGGAGTGTCAGGGGGGAGAGGGTTGGGGGATAGGTTGGCCCAGTGATGGGTATTAAGGCGGGTGCATATTGCATGGGGCACTGGGTGTTATATTTAAACAATGAATCTTGGAACACTGCATCAAAAATGAATGACATACTGTACGGTGACAAACATACAAAATAATACATAAATAAATAAAAACATAATAAAACCTAAAAATGCTTCCTAGAATATGCACACTTATGCATACATATTCATACAATGTAAAAATGGATAAGAAGTATCCTACTCTCATCATAAATTGTCTTGAGTTTTAGGGCTGTCTTTTTTTCTACCTGTTTCCAATCATCCTTTTTTTTTTATTATTTCTTTTCAGGGTAACAGTATTCATTGTTTTTGCACAACACCCAGTGCTCCATGCAATACGTGCCCTCCCAAATACCCACCACCTTGTTCACCCAACCTCCCACATCCCACCCCTTCAAAACACTCAGGTTGTTTTTCAGAGTCCATAGTCTCTCATGGTTCATCTCCCCTTCCAATTTCCTCAATTCCGTTCTCTTCTCCATCGCCCGATGTCCTCCATGTTCTTTGTTATGCTCCACAAATAAGTGAGACCATATGATACTTGACTCTCTCTGCTTGACTTATTTCGCTCAGCATAATCTCTTCCAGTCCCATCCATGTTGCTACAAAAGTTGGGTATTCATCCTTTCTGATGGAGGCATAATACTCCATCGTGTATATGGACCACATCTTCCTTATCCATTCGTCCATTGAAGGGCATCTTGGTTCTTTCCACAGTTTGGCGACCGTGGTCATTGTTGCTATAAACATTGGGGTACAGATGACACTTCTTTGCACTACATCTGTATCTTTGGGGTAAATACCGAGAAGTGTAATTGCAGGGTCATATGGAAGCTCTATTTTTAATTTCTTGACAAATCTCCACACTGTTCTTCAAAGTGGCTACACCAACTTGCATTCCCACCAACAGTGTAAGAGGGTTCCCCTTTCTCCACATCCTCATCAACATACATTGTTTCCTGTCTTGCTAATTTTGGCCATTCTAACTGGTGTCACGTGGTATCTCAATGTGGTTTTAATTTGCATCTCCCTGATGGCTAGTGATGGTGAACATTTTTTCATGAGTCTGATAGCCATTTGTGTGTCTTCATTGGAGAAGTGTCTGTTCATATCTTCTGCCCATTTTTTGATATGATTATCTGTTTTGTGTGTGTTGAGTTTGAGGAGTTCTTTATAGATACTGGATATCAACCTTTTGTCTTCTCCCATTCCGTGGGTTGCGTTTTTGTTTTGTTGACTGTTTCCTTTGCTGTGCAGAAGCTTTTGATCTTGATGAAGTCCCAAAAGTTCATTTTCACTTTTGTTTCCTTTGCCTTGGTAGACATATCTTGAAAGAAGTTGCTGTGGCTGATATCGAAGAGATTACTGCCTATGTTCTCCTCTAGGATTCTGATGGATTCCTGTCTCACATTGAAGTCTTTTATCCATTTCGAGTTTATCTTTGTGTACAGTGTAAGAGAATGGTTGTGTTTCATTCTTCTACAAATAGCTGTCCACCATTTATTGAAGAGACTGTCTTTTTTCCACTGTATATTTTCTCTGTTTTGTCAAAGATTATTTGACCATAGAGTTGAGGGTCTATATCTGGGCTCTCTACTCTGCTCCACTGGTCTATGTGTCTGTTTTTATGTCAGTACCATGCTCTCTTGGTGATCACAGCTTTGTAGTAAAGCTTGAAATCAGGTAACGTGATGTCACCAGTTTTGTTTTTGTTTTTCAACATTTCCTTAGCAATTCAGGGTCTCTTCTGATTCCATACAAATTTTAGGATAATTTGCTCCAGCTCTTTGAAAAATACCAGTGGAATTCTGATCGGAATGGCATTAAAAGTATAGATTGCTAGGCAGTATAGACATTTTAACAAGGTTTATTCTTCTGATCCAAGAGCATGGAACAGTCTTCCATCTTTTTGTGTCTTCTTCAATTTCTTTTATGAGTGTTCTGTAGTTCCTCGAGTACAGGTCCTTTACCTCTTTGGTTAGGTTTATTCCCAGGTATCTTATGGTTCTTGGTGCTATAGTAAATGGAATCGATTCTCTAATTTCCCTTTCTGTATTTTCATTGTTAGTGTATAAGAAAGTCACTGATTTCTGTACATTGACTTTGTATCCTGCCATGTTACTGAATTGCTGTATGAGTTCTAGTAGTTTGGAGTGGAGTCTTTGGGGTCTTCCATATAAAGAATCATGTCATCTGTGAAGAGAGAGAGTTTGACTTCTTTCTTGCCAATTTGGATACCTTTTATTTCTCTTTGTTGTCTGATTGCCATTGCTAGGACTTCTAATACTATGTTGAACAAGAGTGGTGAGAGTGGGCATCCTTGTCGTGTTCCTGATCTCAATGGGAAGGCTGTGAGCTTTTTCCCATTGAGAAAGATATTTGCTATGGATCTTTCATATATAGATTTTATGAAGTTCAGGAATGTTCCCTCTATCCCTATACGTTGAAGCGTTTTGATCACAAACGGATGCTGGATTTTGTCCAATGCTTTTTCTGCATCAATTGAGAGGACCATGTGGTTCTTCTCTCTTCTCTTATTGATTTTTTCTACCACATTGATTGATTTGTAAATGCTGAACCATCCTTGCAACCCAGGGATGGATCCTACCTGGTCTTGGGGGATAATCTTTTAATGTACTGTTGGATCCTGTTTGATAGGATCTTGTTGAGAATCTTAGCATCCAAATTCATCAGTGATATTGGTCTGAAATTCTCCTTTTTGGTAGGGTCTTTGCCTGGTTTGGGGATCAGGGTAATGCTGGTTTCATAAAAGGAGTCTGGAAGTTTTTCTTCCCCTTCAATTTTTTGAAACAGCTTCAGGAGAATAGGTTTTATCTCATCTTTGAAAGTTTGATGAATTCTCCAGGGAATCCATCAGGTCCTGTGCTCTTGTTTTTTGGGAGGTTTTTGATCACTGCTTCCATCTCGTTACTAGATATCGGTCTATTCAGGTTGTCAATTTCTTTCTGGTTCAATTTTGGGAGTTTATAGTTTTCCAGGAATGCATCCATTTCATCTAGGTTGCTTAGCTTATTGGCATATAACTGTTGGTAATAATTTCTGATGATTGTTTCTATTTCCTTGGTGTTAGTTGTGATCTCTCCCTTTTCATTCATAATTTTGTTAATTTGGTCTTACCCTCCTTTCTTTTGGATTGGTGTGGCCAATGGATTATTGATCTTATTGATTCGTTCAAAAAACCAGCTTCTAGTTTGATAGATGCATTCTACTGTATCTCTGGTTTCTACCTTATTGATCTTTGCTCTAATCTTGATTATTTTCTATGTGTGGAGTTGGTTTGATTTGTTGCTGATTCTCCAGTTCTTTAAGATTTAGAGAGAGCTGGTGTCTTCTGGATTTTTCAATTTTTTTGAGGGAGGCTTGGATGGCTATGTATTTCCCCCTTAGAACCGCCTTTGCTGTATCCCATAGGTTTTGGACCGAAGTTTCTTCATTCTCAATGGTTTCCATGTATTGTTTAAGCTCTTCTTTGATCTCCTGGTTGATCCAAGCATTCTTAAGCAAGGTGGTCTTTAGTTTCCAGGTGTTTGAGTTCCTTCTGAACTCTTCCTTGTGAATGAGTTCCAGTTTCAAAGCATTGTGATCTGAGAATACGCAGGGAATAATCTCAGTCTTTTGGAATCATTTGAGCGCTGATTTGTGATCTAGTATGTGGTCTATTCTGGAGAAGGTTCCATGTGCTCTTGAGAAGAATGAGTATTCTGTTGTTTTACGGTAATATTCTGTATATATCTATGAGATCCATCTGGTCCAATGTGTCATCCTATGCTCTTGTTTCTTTATTGACTTTCTTCTTAGGTCATCTATTACTGAGAGAGGTGTGTTGAGATCTCCTACTATTAATGCATTCATATCAATATGACTCTTTATCTTGATTAATAGTTTTCTTATGTAATTGACTGTTCCCATATTGAAGGCATAGTTATTTACAATTGTTAGAACATCTTGGTGGATAGTCCCTTTAAGAATTATGTAGTGTCCTTCTGTATCTCTGACTACAGTCTTTCGTTTAAAATCTAATTTATCTGATATGAGAATCTCTACTCCGGCCTTCTTTTGAGGCCCTTTGTCGTGAAAGATGCTTCTCCCTTCACTTTCAGTCTGGGTGTACCTCTAGGTTCAAAATAGGTCTCTTGTAGACAACATGTGGATGGGTCCTGTCATTTTATCCAATCTGCAACCCTGTGTCATTTTATGGGCGCATTTAGGCCATTCACATTGAGAGTGATTATTGATAGATACGATTTTATTGACATCCTGTTACCTTTGAAGTGTTTCTATCTGTAGCTTGTCTCTATATTTCTGTTCAATGATATTCTTAGGATGTTTTCTCTTTTATAGAATCCCCGTTAATATTTCCTGCAGTGTCGGTTGGTGGTTGCAAAGTCTTTTAAGCCTTGCTGCTCTTGGAAACTCTTTATCTCTCCATTCCTTTTGAATGTCAGTCTTGCTGGATAAAGTATTCTTGGCTGCATGTTTTTCTAATTTAATGCTCTGAATATAACTTTCCAGGCCTTTCTGGCTTGCCAGGTCGCTGTGGACAGGTCTGATATTATTCTGATGAACTTTCCTCTGTATCTAAGGTGCTTCTTTGTCCTGGATGCTTTCAAGAGGGTCTGCCTACAATTATAATTCCTCATTCTTACTATTAGGTGTCTCGAGGACTTTCAAGAATCTATAATCTTGGGAGGAAACCGTTCTGCCTCTATACATGAATGCAGGTTCCATTCGTGAGATTGGGAAAATTTTCATAGACAACTTCTTCCACTATATCTTCTAGACTTCTTTCTTTTTCCTCCCCTTCAGGGATTCCAATAATTCTGACGTTGGAACGTTTCATGGCATCGTTTATTTCCCTGATTCTGTTTTCGTGGCTTCTGAGCTGTTTGTTCCACGCTTCCTCCTGATCCTTTCTATCTGTTTGTCCTTCAGATCACTAATTCTATCTTCTGTCTCAGTTACCCTAGCTTTTAGAGAATTTAGATTAGATTGGAGCTCATTGAGAGCATTGTGATCATCATCCCTGATGGCTTTCAGTTCTGCATTAACATTGTGAACATCATCCCTGGTGACTATCATTTCTACCCTAATAAATTCCGTTTGGTCATCTATGGCTTTCTCCAACCTAGCTATTGTCTGGATAATTGTTAGCCTGAATTCCCTTTCTGACATATTGTCTATGTCGATAGCCATTAGCTCTGTTGCAGAAAGCCCATCCTCTCTATTTTTCTTTTGTTGGGCATTCCTCCTCCTAGTCATTTTGGTGAGAGATGACTGAACGGATGTAGCTGGATGTATCGACTGTGGTGCAGTCAAGGTGCACACTGGAACGCTTCTGAGCAACCAGGATTTCCCACAAAAACAAGGGAAAAAGGAAAAGAAAGAGAAAAAAAAGAAAGAAAAAGAGAGAGAGAGAGGGACAGGAAAAAAAAGTTAAGATAAAAGAGAAGTCTCAACCCCAATGGGCCCCAAGGTAAGACATATGAAGTATACAAACAAAAACAGACAAACAAAAAGTCTGATAAAAGTATATGACAAGATAATTGCAGGGTCATAGGGAAGCTCTATTCTTAATTTCTTCAGGAATCTCCACACTGTTCTCCAAAGTGGCTGCACTAACTTGCATTCCCACCAACAGTGTAAGAGGGTTCCCCTTTCTCCACATCCTCTCCAACACACGTTGTTTCCTGTCTTGCTCATTTTGGCCATTCTAACTGGTGTCAGGTGGTATCTCAATGTGGTTTTAATTTGAATCTCCCTGATGGCTAGTGATGATGAACATTTTTTCATGTGTCTGATAGCCATTTGTATGTCTTCATTGGAGAAGTGTCTGTTCATATCTTCTGCCCATTTTTTGATATGATTCTCTGTTTTGTGTGTGTTGAGTTTGAGAAGTTCTTTATAGATCCTGGATATCAACCTTTTGTCTGTACTGTCGTTTGCAAATATCTGCTCCCATTCCGTGGGTTGCCTCTTTGTTTTGTTGACTGTTTCCTTTGCTGTGCAGAAGCTTTTGATCTTGATGAAGTCCCAAAAGTTCATTTTCACTTTTGTTTCCTTTGCCTTTGGAGACATATCTTGAAAGAAGTTGCTGTGGCTGATATCGAAGAGATTACTGCCTATGTTCTCCTCTAGGATTCTGATGGATTCCTGTCTCACATTGAAGTCTTTTATCCATTTCGAGTTTATCTTTGTGTACGGTGTAAGATAATGGTCGAGTTTCATTCTTCTACAAATAGCTACCCAGTTTTTTCAGCACCATTTATTGAAGAGACTGTCTTTTTTCCACTGTATATTTTTTCTGTTTTGTCAAAGATTATTTGACCATAGAGTTGAGGGTCTATATCTGGGCTCTCTACTCTGTTCCACTGGTCTATGTGTCTGTTTTTATGCAAGTACCACGCTGTCTTGGTGATCACAGCTTTGTAGTAAAGTTTAGAATGCAAGTTAGTGCAGCCACTTTGGAAAACAGTGTGGAGATTCCTGACGAAATTAAGAAAGAGCTTCACTATGACCCTGCAATTGCACTGCTGGGTATTTACCCCAAGGATACAGATGTAGTGAAAAGAAGGGCCATCTGTACCCCAATGTTTATTGCAGCAATGGCTACAGTCGGCAAACTGTGGAAAGAACCAAGATGCCCTTCAACGGATGTATGGATAAGGAAGATGTGGTACATATACACAATGGAGTATTATGCCTCCATCAGAAAGGACGAATACCCAACTTTTGTAGCAACATGGACGGGACTGGAAGAGATTATGCTGAGCGAAATAAGTCAAGCAGAGAGAGTCAAGTATCATATGGTCTCACTTATTTGTGGAGCATAACAAATAACATGGAGGACATGGGGAGATGGAGAGGAGAGGGAGTTGAGGGAAACTGGAAAGGGAGATGAACCATGAGAGACTATGGACTCTGAAAAACATCCAGAGGGTTTTGAAGGGGGGGGGGGTGGGAGGTTGTGGAACCAGGTGGTGGGTAATAGGGAGGGCACATACTGCATGGAGCACTGGGTGTGATGCCAAAACAATGAACACTGTTATGCTGTAAATAAACAAATAAATAAAAATAAATAAACAAAAAAAAAGTATATGACAAGAGAAAAAAATATATATATATATAAGCAAAAAAAAAAAAAAAAAGGAAGAACCCCATCAAAAAGAACCCCAAGTATAAGATTTATATACTGTCAGGACAAACACAAATACAGAGAAACACTGGCAGAAGAAAAAGTTGGAAGAGTGGTTATAAATTCTCAGTGTAGGCAAGGAAGGTCATTTTGATTCTTCCTGGATGTATCTTGATATCTTTGTTAAAGGACTCAACTTTCCCAAGATAAAGGGCAATTAAAAATTGGTTTACCTATAAGGTTAGTATTGGTTGGGAAAAGGGGATTACCTTGAAGTTTAACTCTATATGAACATTAATAAAGAAAAAGAAAAAAGAAAAAACTAGACTAAACTAAAATTTAAAAGAAATTAAAAAATAGAAAAGCAAAAGAAAAACATGAGTGTATGTGTCAAAAAGTTCAGATTAGAAGGTTATTATGGAATTTGATGTACTGGACATCTCACTGTGATGGTAAATAGGTTGAAAAATTATCTATATAAAAAATGAACAAAAATAGTATGAAGAAGTTAAAAATAAAAGTTGTATCTATGAAGCAGTGGTGGTTGTTCTCTTCTCCTCTTTTTTTTTTTTTAATTACCTGGTTGGTTTTCTGGTGGAGGGGCCTGCCACGTGGGTTTTCAGTCAGTGATGATCCCTGATTAAGTCCTCCAGCCCATCTTAAGCCTGTGGGCTCTGAGGAAACTGGTTTTTCAGGCTTTTGTTCTCTGGAGGGTTTTCTGTTTGTTAGGTTTTTTGTTGTTTTTTTTTTTCTCTCACCTTGACAGCTTTTGA
This sequence comes from Meles meles, assembly GCF_922984935.1. Lineage (NCBI taxonomy): Eukaryota > Metazoa > Chordata > Mammalia > Carnivora > Mustelidae > Meles > Meles meles. Next base: position 11,593,311 of record NC_060085.1, read on the forward strand.
TGGTTTGGGGAGGTTGAGAGGAAAGCAAACTGCACCCCGACCTCCCTCTCAGAGAGAAGCCTCAGTCTCCTCCCCTGTGGGTGCTGCAGAGTTGCTAGCAGAACAGGTTCTGAGGCACGGTCCTGGGGATGCATGATCTCCTGCTTTTACTCCTAACCATGGCAGCAGCGGCTCTCTGGGCAGCTCCAGACCGCCAGAGAGGTTCCAAGCACTGATTGCACACTGAGATTTTCCCACTGGCCCAGGCTGGGAGTTCCTGGTCCTTCCGGGTCCAAGAGCATGGGGCTGGCATGCACCTCTCCCAGGGAAAGGTGTGGGGCCCACGTGTCTCAGGCTCTGATAGCACGACACAGGTCTAAGAGTGGCGGGCTGGGCCTTCACGCACCTCTCCCAGGGGAGGGTGTGGGGCGCGCACGTCTCAGGCTCTGATAGCACAGCGCAGGTCTAAGAGCAGTGGCTGGGCCTTCGCACACCTCTCTCAAGGGAGGGTGTGGGACGAGCCTGTCTCAGGCTCTGATAGTGAGGTGCGGCATTCTGCTGTCCGGCAAGGCGCTCAGCCCCTCACAGGAGCCAGACCCCACGCATTCTTGGGCACGCTGGCAGCTCAGGGACCAAGGCCTGGTTTCTCCGCCACACTCTCTCTGGCTCAGTGCCAGAGGTGGCTGTCCTGGGTCCGGGGACTTAAGCCCCTGTCCCTAACTGCCCCAATTCTCACAATTTCCCCCCGCGATCCTTTGCTCTTTTTTTTTTTTTTTTTTGGAGTGCTTTCAACCAGACTCCAAGTTAATGCTGGTCCCTAGACACAGGGCACGCTCTTATTGGGGTATTACATTCCAATCTGTCGCCTCTGGTGGCTCCCTCCCCCTTTTGTTTATCTTCCAATATCAGTCCAATGTTCCCACTCTGCTTTACCTGCCTGCTGGTGTCTTCTGCCCCTGTAGAGATCTATACGTGTATAATTCTGATCTCAGGCTGATTTCATGGGTGATCGGAGTTCTTTGGTAGGTAATCAGCTCACTTTAGGGTACAGGTTGAAATGGTGCCTCCTCCTACTTCCCGGACATCTTGTCCCCCCCTCCATTCTTCCTTTTGATTCAATAATACTTCATGAACTTGCCTCCAGTCAACTAGGGTAATGCTGATTCTTTATTTCAGAGTCTGCATAATATCTCATGAAGTGGCTATGCTACTCACTATTTGAAAGCTTTTTCCATTCTTTCTCAATATATTGCTTTATAACAATTCTACAAAAATATTTGGATATTGTTATGTTAAAAATTGTGTTCTCGGGGGGAGACAATCAAGATAGAGAAGTAGCAGGCTGAGATGACATCAAGTAGCAGATCAGCTAGATAGTTCATCAAACCATTGTGAACACCTGGAAATCCAACACTTTCAGAAATCCCACATTCTGAAAGGGAGGACCTGCAGAGAAGTGAATCCAAAATGATGGGAAGATAGACCACAGGGGAAGGGGCCTGCTCCCCGCAAGCAGTGGATTATGGAGCACAAAATCAGAACTTTTAAAAGTCTGCTCAACTGAGGGACATTGCTCCAGAGGCTAGCCAGGGTGAAGCCCTGGCAGGGACAGTGTGGTCTCAGGTCCCACGGAGTCACAGAAGGATCTGGGGTGTCTGAATGTCACAGAGCTTGCAGGTATTAGAGTGGGGAAGCTGGCTACAGAGACAGAGCTGAGGAGTGAGCTCTCAACCCAGGGTTACCTTAAACTGTGATCCATGGCACAGTCAGACCACTGCTCCTTGAGCAGGGACCCCACAAGACCCAGGGAGACCCCCCCGGAAGTGCTCAGAGATCTGCTGGGTTTGGAGACTCCAGGTGGGGCTTTGTGCCAGAGACAGAGACACTTGGTCACAGGTTGGGTGAGCTCAGAGCACAGCCAGAGGCCAGAGAAACAGAATGATTGAGTGCTTTTCTCTGAGGGTGCACTGAGGACTGGGGCCCTGAGCTCTCCATTCTGTTCCATTGATTTACATTTCTGTTTTTGTACCAGTACCATACTGTCTTGATGGTGACAGCTTTGTAATAGAGCTTGAAGTATGGAATTGTGATGCCACAAACTTTGGCTTTCTTTTTCAATATTCCTCTGGCTATTCGAGGTCTTTTCTGGTTCCATAAATATTTTAGGATTATTTGTTCCATTTCTTTGAAAAAAATGGATGGTATTTTTATAGGGATTGCATTAAATGTGTAGATTGCTTTAGGTAACATAGACATTTTCACAATATTTGTTCTTCCAATCCATGAGCATGAAACATTTTTCCATTTCTTTGTGTCTTCATCAATTTCTTTCATGAGTACTTTACAGTTTTCTGAGTATAGATTCTTTGCCTCTTTGTTTAGGTTTATTCCTAGGAATCTTATGGTTTTGGGTGCAGTTGTAAATGGGATTGACTCCTTAATTCCTCTTTCTTCTGTCTTGTTGTTGGTATAAAGAAATGCAACTGAGGTGGGAGTCAAGATGGCGGAGAAGTAGCAGCCTGAGACTACATCAGGTAACAGGAGATCAGCTCGATAGCTTATCTAAACATTGCAAACACCTACAAATCCAACGGGAGAGCGAAGAGAAGAAGAACAGCAACTCTAGAAACAGAAAATCAACCACTTTCTGAAAGGTAGGACTGGCGGAGAAGTGAATCTAAAACGACGGGAAGATAGACCACGGGGGGAGGGGCCGGCTCCCGGCAAGCGGCGGAGGAACAGAGTACAAAATCAGGACTTTTAAAAGTCTGTTCCACTGAGGGACATTGCTCCAGGGGCTAAACCGGGGTGGCCCCAGGCCCCGCAAGGTCACAGAAGGATCGGGGGTGTCAGAGTGTCGGAGAGCTTGCAGGTATTAGAACGGAGAAACTGGCTGCAAAGACAGAGCCGAGGACTGAACTCTCAGCTCGGGGTTACCTTGAACTGGTCGCGGGCTGGGTGAGCTCAGAGCGCGGCTAGAGGCTGGGGATACGGGAGTGATTGGGTGCTGTCCTCTGGGGGCGCACTGAGGAGTGGGGCCCCAGGCTCTCGGCTCCTCCGGGCCGGAGACTGGGAGGCCGCCATTTTCATTCCCGTCCTCCGGAACTCTACGGAAAGCATTCAGGGAACAGAAGCTCCCCAAAGCGAACCCGAGCCGATTACTTAGTCCGGCCGCCGGTAAGGGCGGTGCAATCCCGCCTCGGGCAAAGACACTTGAGAATCACTACAACAGGCCCCTCCCCCAGAAGATCAACAAAATATCCAGCCAGGACGAAGTTCATCTATCAAGGAGAAAGCAGATTCAATTCCTAAGACAGCAGAGCAATTCCAGAGGAGGAGAAAGCAAAGCACGGAACTCATGGCTTTCTCCCCATGATTCTTTAGTCTTGCGGCTACTTCAATTTTTTTTTCTTTTTTCAATTTTTTTTTCTTTTTTCAATTTTTTTTTCTTTTTTCTTTTTTCTTCTTCTGCTAAATTTTTTTAAAACTTTAACCCTTTTCTTTTTTAACGTTTTTTGACTAGTTCATCTAAATATATATATTTTTTCTTTCTTTTTTATATTTTTTTATTTGTTTTATTTTTTAAATTTTTTTCTTTTCTTTTTTTTTTTTCTTTTTTTTTCAGAACCTGTTTTTTATCCCCTTTCTCCCCCCACAATTTGGGGTCTCTTCTGATTTGGTTACAGCGCATTTTTCCGGGGTCTTTGCCACCCTTTTAGTAGTTTATTTGCTCCTTCATATCCTCTTATCTGGACAAAATGACAAGGCGAAAAAATCACCACAAACAAAAGAACAAGAGACAGTACCGAAGGCTAGGGACCTAATCAACACAGACATTGGTACTATGTCAGATCAAGAGTTCAGAACGACGATTCTGAACATTCTAGCCGGGGTCGAAAAAGGCATGGAAGATATTAGAGAAACCCTCTCTGGAGATATTAAAGCCCTTTCTGGAGAAATTAAAGAACTAAAATCTAACCAAGTTGAAATCAAAAAAGCTATTAATGAGGTGCAATCAAAAATGGAGGCTCTCACTGCTAGGATAAATGAGGCAGAAGAAAGAATTAGTGATATAGAAGACCAAATGACAGAGAATAAGGAAGCCGAGCAAAAGAGGGACAAACAGCTACTGGACCATGAGGGGAGAATTCGAGAGATAAGTGACACCATAAGACGAAACAACATTAGAATAATTGGGATTCCAGAAGAAGAAGAAACAGAGAGGGGAGCAGAAGGTCTATTGGAGAGAATCATTGGAGAGAATTTCCCTAATATGGCAAAGGGAACAAGCATCAAAATCCAGGAGATGCAGAGAACCCCCCTCAAAGTCAACAAGAATAGGTCCACACCCCGTCACCTAATAGTAAAATTGACAAGTCTTAGTGACAAAGAGAAAATCCTGAAAGCAGCCCGAGAAAAGAAGTCTGTAACATACAATGGTAAAAATATTAGATTGGCAGCAGACTTATCCACAGAGACCTGGCAGGCCAGGAAGAGCTGGCATGATATATTCAGAGCACTCAACGAGAAAAACATGCAGCCAAGAATACTCTATCCAGCTAGGCTATCATTGAAAATAGAAGGAGAGATCAAAATCTTCCAGGACAAACAAAAACTGAAAGAATTTGCAAACACCAAACCAGGTCTCCAGGAAATATTGAAAGGGGTCCTCTAAGCAAAGAGAGAGCCTAAAAGTAGTAGATCAGAAAGGTACAGAGACAATATACAGTAACAGTCACCTTACAGGCTAATAATGGCACTAAATTCATATCTCTCAATAGTTACCCTGAATGTTAATGGGCTAAATGCCCCAATCAAAAGACACAGGGTATCAGAATGGATAAAAAAACAAAACCCATCAGTATGTTGCCTACAAGAAACTCATTTTAGACGCGAAGACACCTCCAGATTGAAAGTGAGGGGGTGGAAAACAATTTACCATGCTAATGGGCATCAGAAGAAAGCTGGGGTGGCAATCCTTATATCAGATCAATTAGATTTTAAGCCAAAGACTATAATAAGAGATGAGGAAGGACACTATATCCTACTCAAAGGGTCTGTCCAACAAGAAGATCTAACAATTTTAAATATCTATGCCCCTAACGTGGGAGCAGCCAACTATATCAACCAATTAATAACAAAATCAAAGAAACACATCAATAATAATACAATAATAGTAGGGGACTTGAACACTCCCCTCACTGAAATGGACAGATCATCCAAGCAAAAGATCAACAAGGAAATAAAGGCCTTAAATGACACACTGGACCAGATGGACATCACAGATATATTCAGAACATTTCATCCCAAAGCAACAGAATACACATTCTTCTCTAGCGCACATGGAACCTTCTCCAGAATAGATCACATCCTGGGTCACAAATCAGGTCTCAACCGGTATCAAAAGATTAGGATTATTCCCTGCATATTTTCAGACCACAATGCTCTGATGCTAGAACTCAATCACAAGACGAAAGCTGGAAAGAACCCAAATACATGGAGACTAAACAGCATCCTTCTAAAGAATGAATGGGCTAACCAGGAAATTAAAGAAGAATTGAAAAAATTCATGGAAACAAATGATAATGAAAACACAACAGTTCAAAATCTGTGGGACACAGCAAAGGCAGTCCTGAGAGGAAAATATATAGCGGTACAAGCCTTTCTCAAGAAACAAGAAAGGTCTCAAGTACACAACCTAACCCTACACGTAAAGGAGCTGGAGAAAGAACAAGAAAGAAACCCTAAACCCAGCAGGAGAAGAGAAATCATAAAGATCAGAGCAGAAATCAATGAAATAGAAACCAAAAAAACAATAGAAAAAATCAATGAAACTAGGAGCTGGTTCTTTGAAAGAATCAATAAGATTGATAAACCCCTGGCCAGACTCATCAAAAAGAAAAGAGAAAGGACCCAAATCAATAAAATCATGAATGAAAGAGGAGAGATCACAACTAACACCAAAGAAATACAGACAATTAGAAGAACATACTATGAGCAACTCTACGCCAACAAATTGGACAATCTGGAAGAAATGGATGCATTCCTAGAGACATATAAACTACCACAACTGAACCAGGAAGAAATAGAAAACCTGAACAGGCCCATAACCAGTAAGGAGATTGAAACAGTCATCAAAAATCTCCAAACAAACAAAAGCCCAGGGCCAGATGGCTTCCCAGGGGAATTCTACCAAACATTTAAAGAAGAACTCATTCCTATTCTCCTGAAACTGTTCCAAAAAATAGAAATGGAAGGAAAACTTCCAAACTCATTCTATGAGGCCAGCATCACCTTGATCCCAAAACCAGACAAGGATCCCACCAAAAAAGAGAACTACAGACCAATATCCTTGATGAACACAGACGCAAAAATTCTCGCCAAAATACTAGCCAATAGGATTCAACAGTACATTAAAAGGATTATTCACCACGATCAAGTGGGATTTATTCCAGGGCTGCAGGGTTGGTTCAACATCCGCAAATCAATCAATGTGATAGAACACATTAATAAAAGAAAGAACAAGAACCATATGATACTCTCCATAGATGCTGAAAAAGCATTTGACAAAGTACATCATCCCTTCCTGATCAAAACTCTTCAAAGTGTAGGGATAGAGGGCACATACCTCAATATTATCAAAGCCATCTATGAAAAACCCACCGCAAATATCATTCTCAATGGAGAAAAACTGAAAGCTTTTCCATTAAGGTCAGGAACACGGCAGGGATGTCCATTATCACCACTGCTATTCAACATAGTATTAGAAGTCCTAGCCTCAGCAATCAGACAACAAAAAGAAATTAAAGTCATCCAAATTGGTAAAGAAGAAGTCAAACTATCACTCTTCGCAGATGATATGATATTATATGTGGAAAACCCAAAAGACTCCACTCCAAAACTGCTAGAACTTGTCCAGGAATTCAGTAAAGTGTCAGGATATAAAATCAATGCACAGAAATCAGTTGCATTTCTGTACACCAACAACAAGACTGAAGAAAGAGAAATTAAGGAGTCAATCCCATTCACAATTGTACCCAAAACTATAAGATACCTAGGAATAAACCTAACCAAAGAGACTAAGAATCTATACACAGAAAATTATAAAGTACTCATGAAAGAAATTGAGGAAGACACAAAAAAATGGAAAAATGTTCCATGCTCCTGGATTGGAAGAATAAATATTGTGAAAATGTCTATGCTACCTAAAGCAATCTACACATTTAATGCAATCCCTATCAAAATACCATCCATTTTTTTCAAAGAAATGGAACAAATAATCCTAAAATTTATATGGAACCAGAAAAGACCTCGAATAGCCAAAGGAATATTGAAGAACAAAGCCAAAGTTGGTGGCATCACAATTCCGGACTTCAAGCTCTATTACAAAGCTGTCATCATCATGACAGCATGGTACTGGCACAAAAACAGACACATAGATCAGTGGAACAGAATAGAGAGCCCAGAAATCGACCCTCAACTCTATGGTCAACTCATCTTCGACAAAGCAGGAAAGAATGTCCAATGGAAAAAAGACAGCCTCTTCAATAAATGGTGCTGGGAAAATTGGACAGCCACATGCAGAAAAATGAAATTGGACCACTTCCTTACACCACACACGAAAATAGACTCCAAATGGATGAAGGACCTCAATGTGAGAAAGGAATCCATCAAAATCCTTGAGGAGAATGCAGGCAGCAACCTCTTCGACCTCAGCCGCAGCAACATCTTCCTAGGAACAACGGCAAAGGCAAGGGAAGCAAGGGCAAAAATGAACTATTGGGATTTCATCAAGATCAAAAGCTTTTGCACAGCAAAGGAAACAGTTAACAAAACCAAAAGACAGCTGACAGAATGGGAGAAGATATTTGCAAACGACATATCAGATAAAGGGCTAGTATCCAAAATCTATAAGGAACTTAGCAAACTCAACACCCAAAGAACAAACAATCCAATCAAGAAATGGGCAGAGGACAGGAACAGACATTTCTGCAAAGAAGACATCCAGATGGCCAACAGACACATGAAAAAGTGCTCCACGTCACTCGGCATCAGGGAAATACAAATCAAAACCACAATGAGATATCACCTCACACCAGTCAGAATGGCTAAAATTAACAAGTCAGGAAATGACAGATGCTGGAGAGGATGTGGAGAAAGGGGAACACTCCTCCACTGTTGGTGGGAATGCAAGCTGGTCCAACCACTCTGGAAAACAGCATGGAGGTTCCTCAAAATGTTGAAAATAGAACTACCCTATGACCCAGCAATTGCACTACTGGGTATTTACCCTAAAGATACAAACATAGTGATCCGAAGGGGCACGTGTACCCGAAGGTTTATAGCAGCAATGTCTACAATAGCCAGACTATGGAAAGAACCTAGATGTCCATCAACAGATGAATGGATAAAGAAGATGTGGTATATATACACAATGGAATACTATGCAGCCATCAAAAGAAATGAAATCTTGCCATTTGCGACGACGTGGATGGAACTAGAGCGTATCATGCTTAGTGAAATAAGTCAATCGGAGAAAGACAACTATCATATGATCTCCCTGATATGAGGACATGGAGAAGCAACATGGGGGGGTAGGAGATAGGAGAAGAATAAATGAAACAAGATGGGATTGGGAGGGAGACAAAGCATAAATGACTCTTAATCTCACAAAACAAACTGGGGGTTGCTGCGGGGAGGTGGGATTGGGGGAGGGGGAGCGGGCTACGGACATTGGGGAGGGGAAGCGAACCATAAGAGACTATGGACTCTGAAAAACAACCTGAGGGTTTTGAAGGGTCAGGGGTGGGAGGTTGGGGCAACCTGAGGGTTTTGAAGGGTCAGGGGTGGGAGGTTGGGGGAACAGGTGGTGGGTAATGGGGAGGGCACGTTTTGCATGGAGCACTGGGTGTTGTGCAAAAAGAATGAATACTGTTACGCTGAAAAAATAAATAAAATGAGAAAAAAAAAAAAAAAAAAGAAGATGTGGTATATATACACAATGGAATACTATGCAGCCATCAAAAGAAATGAAATCTTGCCATTTGCGACGACGTGGATGGAACTAGAGCATATCATGCTTAGTGAAATAAGTCAATCGGAGAAAGACAACTATCATATGATCTCCCTGATATGAGGACATGGAGAAGCAACATGGGGGGGTAGGGGGATAGGAGAAGAATAAATGAAACAAGATGGGATTGGGAGGGAGACAAACCATAAATGACTCTTAATCTCACAAAACAAACTGGGGGTTGCTGGGGGGAGGTGGGATTGGGAGAGGGGGAGCGGGCTATGGACATTGGGGAGGGGAGGCGAACCATAAGAGACTATGGACTCTGAAAAACAACCTGAGGGTTTTGAAGGGTCAGGGGTGGGAGGTTGGTGGAACAGGTGGTGGGTAATGGGGAGGGCACGTTTTGCATGGAGCACTGGGTGTTGTGCAAAAAGAATGAATACTGTTACGCTGAAAAAATAAATAAAATGGAAAAAAAAAAAAAGAAATGCAACTGATTTCTGTCCATTGATTTTATATCCTGACACTTTGCTGAATTCCTGTACAAGTTCTAGCAGATTTGGAGTGGAGTCTTTTGGGTTTTCCACATATAGTATCATATCATCTGCGAAGAGTGATAGTTTGACTTCTTCATTGTCGATTCGGATGCCTTTAATTTCTTTTTGTTGTCTAATTGCTGAGGCCAGGACTTCTAGTACTATGTTGAATAGCAGTGGTGATAATGGACATCCCTGCTGTGTTCCTGACCTTAGCGGAAAAGCTCTGTTTTTCTCCATTGAGAATATTTGTGGTGGGTTTTTCATAGATGGCTGATTTTTTTTATCTGTTCTGATACCCTGTGTCTTTTGATTGGGGCATTTAGCCCATTTACATTCAGGGTAACTATTGAGAGATATGAATTTAGTGCCATTGTATTGCCTGTCAGGTGACTGTTACTGTATATTGTCTCCATTCCTTTCTGATCTACTACTTTCAGGGTCTCTTTTTGCTTAAAGGACACCTTTCAATATTTCCTGTAGAGCTGGTTTGGTCTTTGCAAATTCTTTTAATTTTTTTGTTTGTCCTGGAAACTTTTTATTTCTCCTTCTATTTTCAATGATAGCCTAACTGGATATAGTATTCTTGGCTGCATGTTTTTCTCATTTAGTGCTCTGAATATATCATGCCAGGTCTTTCTGGCCTGCCAGGTCTCTGTGGATAAGTCTGCTGCCAACCTCATATTTTTTCCATTGTATGTTACAGACTTCTTGCCACAGGCTGCTTTCAGGATTTTCTCTTTGTCTCTAGACTTGTAAGTTTTACTATTAGATGACGGGGTGTGGACCTGTTCTTAATGATTTTGAGGGAGGATCTCTGAGCCACCTGGATTTTGATGCTTGTTCCCTTTGTCATATTAGGGAAATTCTCTACAATAATTTCCTCCAATATGCCTCTGCTCCCTCTCTCTTTCTTCTTCTTCTGGAGTCCCAACTATTCTAATGTTTCATCTTATGGTATCACTTATCTCTTGAATTCTCCCCTCATGGTCCAGTAGTTGCTTGTTTCGCTTTTGTTCAGCTTCTTTATTCTCTGTCATTTTGTCTTCTATATCACTAATTCTTTTTTCTGCCTCATTTATCCTAGCAGTGAGAGCCTCCATTTTTTATTTCACCTCATTAATAGCTTTTTTATTTCAACTTGATTAGATTTTAGTTCTTTTATTTCTCCAGAAAGTTCTTTTATTTCTCCAGGCAGGGTTTCTCTAATATCTTCCATGCCTTTTTTGAGCCCAGCTAGCACCTTGAGAATCATCATTCTGAACTCTAGATTTGACATATTATCAATGTCTGTATTGATTAGGTCTCTAGCCTTCGGTACTGCATCTTGTTCTTTTGTGTGTGTGTGTGTGTGTGGTGAATTTTTCTGCCTTGTTATTTTGTCCAGATAAGAATATATGAAGGAGAGAATAAAATACAAAAAGGGTGGCAAAGAACCCAGGAAAATGTACTTTAACCAAATCAGAAGAGACAGCAAATTGTGGGGGGAGGATAGAGGGCAAAAAGAAGATCAGAAAAAAAATTAAAGAAAAAAATAAAGAAAAATATAAAAAAGAAAATACATATATTAGACTGGAGAATAGAACAGAGTCACCCACTTAATTTAGGGAGTATTCTGGTGTCTTAGAAGAAACTACTTCCCAAAATTTTAAAGAATGAAAACACACACACACACACACACACACACACACACACACACACACAAAATAAGGGTAAACTCGTTGAAAGGATGGAATATGACTATAAAGATGAAAATATTTTTTAAAAATTTCTAAAAAAGGAGTTGATAAGATAGGTTGGTTTGGAGAATAAAGAAAAAGAAAAAGAAAGTGGAGAGAATTTGCTCAGGCTGGGGACTAGAACAAAGCCCTGTGCGAGATTTAGGGTATATTTTGATCTATTAGAAGAAGTTGTATCTCAAATATTTTTAGAAGAAAAAACCCTATGTGTATACAAAAAAATAAAGTTAGATACAATGAAGGATAAAATATGACTATAATAATGAACATTCAAAAAATATTTTTAATGAAGGTATTGTTAAGATAAACTATTTTAAAAACATTAAAAGAGGGAAGAGTAAAAGTTTTAAAAAATTAGCATAAGAATAAAATAAAATTTTAAAACATTAATTAACTTTGCAAGACTAAAGAATCATGGGGATAAAGCTATGAATTTCATGCTTTGCTTTCTCCTCCTCTTCTCCATAAGTGAACTTGGTTTTGGCTGGATTTCTTTTTGTTGTTGTTGTTTTGTTTATTTCTTTATTTACAGCTTAACAGTGTTCATTGTTTTGGCATCACACCCAGTGCTCCATGCAGTACGTGCCCTCCCTATTACCCACCACCTGGTTCCTCAACCTCCCACCCCCTCCACCCCCCTGCCGCCCCTTCATAACCCTCTGGTTGTTTTTCAGAGTCCATAGTCTCTCATGGTTCATCTCCCCTTCCAGTTTCCCTCAACTCCCTCTCCTCTCCATCTCCCCATGTCCTCCATGTTATTTGTTATGCTCCACAAATAAGTGAGACCATATGATACTTGACTCTCTCTGCTTGACTTATTTCGCTCAGCATAATTTCTTCCAGTCCCGTCCATGTTGCTACAAAAGTTGGGTATTCATCCTTTCTGATGGAGGCATAATACTCCATCGTGTATATGGACCACATCTTCCTTATCCATTCATCCGTTGAAGGGCACCTTGGTTCTTTCCACAGTTTGGCAACCGTAGCCATTGCTGCAATAAACATTGGGGTACAGATGGCCCTTCTTTTCACTACATCTGTATCCTTGGGGTAAATACCCAGCAGTGCAATTGCAGGGTCATAGGGAAGCTCTATTCTTAATTTCTTCAGGAATCTCCACACTGTTCTCCAAAGTGGCTGCACTAACTTGCATTCCCACCAACAGTGGAAGAGGGTTCCCCTTTCTCCACATCCTCTCCAACACACGTTGTTTCCTGTCTTGCTAATTTTGGCCATTCTAACTGGTGTTAGGTGGTATCTCAATGTGGTTTTAATTTGAATCTCCCTGATGGCTAGTGATGATGAACATTTTTTCATGTGTCTGATTTGGCTGGATTTCTTGCTGATATCCTACAAGAGGGGGCCTATTGTAGTGATTCTCAAGGGTCTTTGTCTGAGGTGGAATTGCACCGTCCTTGCCAGGGGCTGGGCCAAGAAATCTGCTCATGTTCACTAGCTCTTGGGAGCTTTTGTTCCCTGAATAATTTCCATAGAGTTCTGGAAACCAGAAATGAAAATGGCGGCCTCCCAATCTCCAGCCCAGAGGAGCCAAGGGCTCAGGGCCCCACTCCTCAGTTCGCCCTCAGAGAAAAGTGCTCAATCACTCCCATATCCCTGGTCTCAGGCCATGCTCCAAGCTCACCCAGCCTGAGACAGAGCATCTCTGTCCCTGGCACACAACCCCACCTGGAGTCTCATAACCCTGCTGCTGTTCCAGGGGGTTCTCCCCAGAGCTGCCACTTGTAGGGTCCCCACTCAAAGAGAAGTGGTCTGACTGTGCCACAGATCACAGCTTAAGGTAACCCCCATTTGAGAACTCCCTCCTCAGCTCCATCCTGTAGCTGGCTTCCCTGCTCTAATACATGTGAGCTCTGTGATACTCAGACACCCCCAATCCTTCTGTGACTCCGTGGGACCTGAGACCATGCTGTCCCCGTGTGGGCTTCACCCCGGTTTACCGTCTGGAGTGATGTGCCTCAGTTGAGCATACTTTTAAAAGTTCTGATTTTGTGCTCCATTGCTCTGCCACCAGCCGGGAGCCAGCCCCTCCCTTGGGATCTATCTCCCGTAACTTTGGATTCACTTCTCCACAGGTCCTACCTTTCAGAAAGTGATTGATTTTCTGTTTCTAGAATTGCTGCCCTTCTTCTCTCCCATATCAAATGGTATGTTTTCTTCCTTAATTTCTGGCAACATTTCACCAGATAGGTCTGAAGGTAATTCCTGATCCCAGTTCTGGCTGTAGGTCCATGGAACAAATCTCCCCTCCCCCAGCTCATCCCCCTTCTGCAACATGCACAACTCTGCTCTGTCCAGTCCCAGGTTTAGTGCTGGTGAGGAGGAGGAAGTGGAGGACTGCAATGGCATGGCTGAGCCTGGACTACATCTTCTTTATCCATTTGTCAGTTGAAGGCTATCTCAGCTCTTTCCATAGTTTTGCTATTGTGGACATTACTGCTATGAAAATTGGGGTACAGATGGCCTTTCTTTTCACTCCATCAGTATCTTTGGGGTAAATACCCAGTAGTACAATTTCCAGGTCATAGGGTAGTTCTATTTTTAATTTCTTGAGGAATCTCCACACTGTTTTCCAAAGTGCACCAACTTGCATTCCCACCAACAGTGTAAGAGGGTTCTCCTTTCTCCACATCCTCTCCAACATTTATTGTTTCTTGCCTTGTTAATCTTTGCCATTCTAATTTGTTTAAGGTGGTATCCCAATGAGATTTTGATTTTAATTTCCCTGATGGCTAATGATGATGAACATTGTTTTCATATGTCTGCTAGCTATTTGTATCTCTTCATTGGAGAAGTGACTGTTCATATCTTCTGCCCATTTTTTCACTTGATTACCTGTTTTTTGCGTGGTGAGTTTAAGAAGTTCTTTATAGATCTTGGATATCAGCCCTTCATCTGTAGTGTCACTTGCGAATATCTTCTCCCATTCCATGGGCTGTTTCTTAGTTTTGTTGACAGTTTCCTTTGCTATTCAGAAGCTTTTTAACTTGATGAAGTCCCAAAAGTTCATTTTCACTTTTGTTTCCCTTGCCTTTGGAGACATGTCTTGAAAAAAGTTGTGGTGGTCGATGTTGAAGAGGTTACTGCCTGTGTTCTTCTCTAGGATTTTGATGGATTCCTGTCTCACATTGAGGTCTTTCATCCATTTTGAGTTTATTTTTGTGTATGGTGTAAGAGAGTGGTCGAGTTTCATTCTTCTACACATAGCTGTTCAATTTTCCCAGCACAATTTATTGAAGAGACTGTCTTTTCCACTGTAAATTTTTTCCTGCTTTGTCGAAGATTGTTTGACCATAGAGTTGAGGGTCCATATCTGGGCTCTATACTTTGTTCCATTTGTCTTTGTGTCTGTTTTTGTGCCAGTAACATGCTCTCTTGGTGATCACAGCTTTGTAACAAAGCTCAAAATCAGGCAATGTGCTGCCCCATCTTTGTTTTTCTTTTTCAAGATTTCCTTTGCAATTCAGGGTCTTTTCTGGTTCCATAAAACTTTTAAGATTGTTTGTTCCAACACTTTGAAAAATGACGTGATATTTTAGGTGGAAAACCCAAAAGACTCCACCCCCAAATTACTAGAACTCACACAGCAATTCAGTAGTGTGGCAGGATACAAAATCAATGCACAAAAATCAGTCGCTTCCTTGTACACTAACAATGAAACTGTAGAAAGGGAAAGTGGAGAATTGATTACTTTTACAGTAGCACCAAAAACCATAAGATACCTTAGAAAAAACCTAACCAAAGTGGTAAAGGATCCATACTCAAAGAACTACAGAACACTCATGAAAGAAATTGAAGAAGACACAAAAAGATGGAAAAACAGTACATGCTCATGGATTGGAAGAATAAACATTGTTAAAATGTCTATGCTGCCCAGAGCAAGCTATACTTTCAATGTCATCCTGATCGTTCTAGAAACTACAGAATGCTTATGAAAGAAATTGAGGAAGATGCAAATATATGGAAAAACATTCCATTCTCATGGATTGGAAGAATAAA
Source organism: Meles meles (assembly GCF_922984935.1). NCBI lineage: Eukaryota > Metazoa > Chordata > Mammalia > Carnivora > Mustelidae > Meles > Meles meles. Next base: position 11,608,598 of record NC_060085.1, read on the forward strand.
CATCATTAAAGTATCTATGCTGCCCAGAGAAATCTACACTTTCAATGCAATCCCTACCAAAATACCAACGACATTTTCAGAGCTGGAAGGAACAATTCTAAAATATGTACAGACCAAGAAAAGACTCTTAATTACCATAGGATTGTTGAAAAAAACAAATCAAAGGTGGTGGCATCACAATGCCTGACTTCAAACCATTTTACAAAACTGTGATCATCAAGACAGCATGGTATTGTCACAAAAAAAAAAAAAAAAAAACAGACACATAGATGAATGGGACACAATAGAGACCCCAGAAATTACCCTCAACCCTAAGACCAACTAATCTTCAATAAAATAGGACATAACATCCAGTGGTATGGTGGTTCTCAACTGGGGATATTTGGCCATGTCTGAAAGGCTTCTGCCAAACACCTGTAACCCACATGCCAGCACCCAGCAAAAGTAATTATACAGCCCCACTGCTGACAGTGAGAAGGTGAGAAATAGGATTCTAGACCAGGTCTCACCTTCATTCTACACACAAATCACTAAGGTTTGTAGTTAAAAGGCAAGTTCTGACTCATCAGGTCTGCAGTGGGCTTGGAGACTGCATTTTTAACAAGATTTTATTTATTTGTTTATCTGTTGAGAGCTGGGGGAGGGACAGAGGGAGAAAGATAATGTCAAGCAGACTCTGAGCTGAACATGGAGCCTGACATGGGGCTCAATCTCAGGACTCTGAGATCATAACCTGAGCCAAATCCAAGAGGGGACACTTAACTGACTGAACCTCCCCAACCCCATGCAGGCTCCCTAGAGACACTGCATTTCTTTTTTTTTTAATCTTTTTTTTATTTTAAAGATTTTATTTATTTGAGAGAGAGAGAGAGTATGAGATGGGGAGATGGTACCTTACACCAGTTAGAATGGCCAAAATTAGCAAGACAGGAAACAACATGTGTTGGAGAGGATGTGGAGAAAGGGGAACCCTCTTACACTGTTGGTGGGAATGCAAGTTGGTGCAGCCACTTTGGAGAACAGTGTGGAGATTCCTCAAGAAATTAAGAATAGAGCTTCCCTATGACCCTGCAATTGCACTGCTGGGCACTTACCCCAAAGATACGGATGTAGTGAAAAGAAGGGCCATCTGTACCCCAATGTTTGTAGCAGCAATGGCCACGGTCGCCATACTGTGGAAAGAACAAAGATGCCCTTCAACGGACGAATGGATAAGGAAGATGTGGTCCATATACACGATGGAGTATTATGCCTCCATCAGAAAGGATGAATACCCAACTTTTGTAGCAACATGGACGGGACTGGAAGATATTATGCTGAGTGAAATAAGTCAAGCAGGGAGAGTCAAGTATCATATGGTTTCACTTATTTGTGGAGCATAACAAAGAACATGGAGGACACAGGGAGATGGAGAGGAGAATGCAGTTGTGGGAAATTGGAAGGGGAGATGAACCATGAGAGACTATGGACTCTGAAAAACAACCTGAGTGGTTTTTTTTGTTTTTTTTTTTGTTTTTTTTTTAAAGATTTATTTATCTGACAGATAGAGATTACAAGTAGGCAGAGAGGCAGGCAGAGAGAGAGAGAGGAGGAAGCAGGCTCCCAGCCAAGCAGAGAGCCCGATGTGGGGCTCGATCCCAGGACCCTGGGATCATGACCTGAGCCGAAAGCAGAGGCTTTAACTCGTTGAGCCACCCAGGCGCCCCCAACCTGAGTGTTTTGAAGGGGCAGGGGTTGGGAGGTTGGGGAACCAGTTGGAGTGTAATAGAGAGGGCACGTATTGCATGGAGCACTGGGTGTGGTGCAAAAACAATGAGTACTGTTACGCTGAAAATAAATAAATAAATTTTTAAAAAAAGATTTATCCCAAGTTTCTAGAAAGTCAGAAACCTGAAATGGGTCTCATTGGGCTACAATTAAGAAAACTGCAAGTTGCAATCCTTCTGTATACTCCAGAGGAGAATTCACTCTCTTTCCTATTTCACTTTTCAGTGGCTATCTGCCTTTTTTTTTTATTTCTTTTCAGCATAACAGAATTCATTGTTTATGCACCACACTCAGTGCTCCATGCAATACGTGTCCTCCATAATACCCATCACCTGGCTCCCCCAACCTCACATGCTCTGCCCCTTAAAAACCCTCAGATTGTTTTTCAGAGTCCATAGTCTCTCATGGTTCATCTCCCCTTCCAATTTCCCTCAATTCCCTTCTCCTCTCCATGTCCATATGTCTTCTATGTTATTTGCTATGCTCCACAAATAAGTGAAACCATATGATACTTGACTCTCTCTGCTTGACTTATTTCACTCAGCATAATCTCTTATCTTCCTTTCTTGTTTGGTGGCCTTTCTTCCACCTTCAAAGCCCACAGCCCAAAGTCTGAAAAAGTCACTCTGATTCCAATTCTTTGTCCTCCTTCTTCCACATTTAGAGTGCCAATGTGATTACACTAGTCCATCTGGATAATCCAGGTTAAAGTTTTTATACTGAAATCAGTGATTAGTAGCCTTTTTCCTTCTTCTGGCTGAATTCTCCTTGCAAGAGAAACAAACACTTTCAAAGACTCTTTGGATTAAGATGTGAACATCTTTTGGAAGCTCATATTCTGCCTACTATAAAGTCTTCTTCAAATATAAATTTTTGATATCACTTAAGAGCCTTTATATAAAAGAATTGAACACAGAATATATCAAACCCTATAGACTTATGTGAACACCTTTTCTTTCAAAATTACAAACACAGAAGATTCCTTGTGGAGAGGACCTAAAACTATGTACCCATCATCTAACACAGGAACACAGCCTTTCTCTCAAACTGTGCCCCGCGGACTTGGTTCTATGTGTCAACATTGATAACTTGTTAGAAATGCTGAGGCCCTAGGCCCACATCAAGGAGACTTGATGAGTCAGAATTTGTGTTTTAGCTACAAACATCAATGATCTGTATGCATAATGAAGGTAGATAAGTGCTCCTCTAGAATCATATTTCCCACCTTCTCAATGTTGATATTTGGAGCTGGATAAATATTTGTCTTGGGGATTATAAATGTTTAGTTGCATCCTTTCAGACATGACCCAAATATCCCCAAAGGTATGTCATGTCTGATTGAGAACCAATGTGCCAGAGTTTGAGACAAGGAGCATTGTGACAGAATTCCAATCAAGGCTTCTTCTGGTACTACAGTTATAACTGTGATATTGTAATTTATGCTAAAAAATATATACATTTGGTCTTCACCCCAATTCCAGCATAGAGCTTCTAAAACTTTGAATTTCCTAAGTGATGAGAGCCATAAATATGTCTTTCAGCAGGTTAATGGAGTGACTTTAGGAAAGTACCTATGGAGGAGGGCAGCTTGCCAGGAGGACCAACCATGTGATTGGAGAACCAGAACTTCAGTTCCCATTCACTAACTTCTGGGATGGGAGAAGATATGGAGTCTCATCACCAATGATTTAATCAATCATGTCTATATAATGAACCTTCCATGAAACTGGAAAGAATGATTCAGAGAACACTCAGGTTGGCGAACATATGGAGAATGGTAGAATGGTATACCTGGAGAAGGCATGGAAGCCCCATACATTTTCCCTATACCTTGCTTTATGCAAGGTCATCTGGAATCATCTCTCCCATGAGGCAGCATCGTTCAGGAGGGAAATACTCAAGAAATGCACATAAACTTGAGCATGCACAAGGTCACCTACTGAGTCCATCAGGTGACCACCTAAGGTCATACCTGAGGTGAGCATGTGGATTCTTGGTAGAGATCTAAAATTAACTACCCCTGACTCAAACACTGAACCACAGCCTTAGTACTCGAAGACTGGTTTACAGACCAGGACTGGTAGCATCAGTAGCAATTGGGAAACAGTTACAACTACAGGATCTCTGAGCCTCACCCACATTCTGCCAAATCAGAATCTGATATTGAACAGGATCCTCAAGTGAATCAAACACATGTTAATGTTGGAGAAGTTCTGGTCTAAAATAGTGTTCCTCATCCTCTCCACTGTTGACATTTGAAGTAGATAATTCATTGTGAAGTAGATAATTCGTCCTGTGCATTGTGGGTATGGGGAAGCACCACTGGACTCAAGCCTCTAGGTGCCAGTATCACCTCCCTAGTTATGACTATTTATGACAAGATTTCTCCATATCTTGTCAAGGGTTCTCTGGAGGCAAAATTGTCCCTGGTTGAGAACCACTGACCTAGAGTATGAGAACTAGAAATATCTTGGTGGCGTTCCAGTCAAAGCTCATTCCTCCCTCAACTTTTAACGCTGGTAGCTCATTAGACACTTCTGAACCCCACTTTTCAAGTGTAGATTAAGGTTAATTATAGTACAGACCTTACAAAGTGGACTTTGCAAAAATGAAAAAAAAATCCAAATAAGATCCTAGTTCAGTGTATGGCACATAAAGCAATCCATTTATCTTATAATTAACAAACTTTTTAAAATTGAGCACTAAATTGCAGTTCTGAATTTGTGTCATCAGTATGACTTACATGATTGATCAGTCAAAAGCATCATGAAACAAGGGCACTGTATCCATATGTTTATCGCAAATTAACATACCCCTCTCACCTGTTGAAGAGGGGAATAGAAATTTTCTAGAGATATAAGGAGATCTTCTCTGCCATAACACAATACTTTGGAGGTCTATGAGAACTGGATAAGCAAATTCCTCAATCTTAGATTTGGAGAAAACATTAACTAAAAATTGGGATAAGATGCAAAGTGGTTAGAGCTCTGGAAAGCAGGCAAGATTGTGGAGAAGTAATAACAACTAAATTCACCTGATTACTAATCTGATCTCCTGGGAACATAGAATTGGCAGGAAAAAACTTTTTTTTCCATCCAGACCAGTGGCCCACAGGGGAATAATATGCTCAGAGGTGGAGGTAACAATGCAAACAGTGCCTAATGACCAGAGACAGGGATCTGTAAATATCTTCACTGATTCAATACCTTACCATGGTGCATCCTTGTGTGGGAAAGGATATGGTTCTTATTTTGGGGTACTCTCTGTCTGGCTGGGGGACCCATGCTTCACTCCTTCCTGCTGTCATGTCAGGGAACAGAGCTTCTGCCTTCATCATCAGCTTTCCAGGGACAAATTTGGACCTCCACACAGAGACTTTCATCCTGCAGACACAACCCAGGTGAGTATCAGAGCTCAGCAGGTATTTCAGGAAAAGATCGGAGAGAATGGATCCTGACACTGTTTACCTGAGGTCAACTGAGAACCCAGCCAGCCTATTCCAGAGTCAAGAGACTATATTTTTGCTTACTGGGTTGACTACTAAGTTTAAAAATAATAAATTTAGTATATTTTATTATGATGATATTTTTAAAGAATATAGATCTTCAAATTATTTATTATGTTTCTTATTTCAGCTTAAAGATTTTATTTAATTATTTGAGAAAGAGCAATAAATAGCATGAGCAGGGGGATGTGGGTGGGGGAGAAGCAGATGTTCCCCTTAAGAAGGGAACCTGATGTGGGATTAGATCCCAGGACCCTGTGATCGTTACCTGAGCCAAAGGTAGATGCTTAATTGACTGAGCCACTCAAGCACCCTATTTAATATATTTTAGAAAGAAGTGTTCATTGGACTCAGCATTATAAGATCATGGTTAACAATACATGGTAGGAACCATGAGAGACTGTGGACTCTGAGGAACTAACTGAGGGTTTTGGAGGGGAGGAGGTGGAAGGTTGGGTGAGCCTGGTTGTGCGTATTGTGGAGGCCATATATTGCATGGAGCACTAGGTGTGGTGCATACACAATGAATTCTGGAACACTGAAAAGAAATTTATTTTTTTTTAAGATTTATTTATTTATTTATTTGACAGAGAGAGAGATCACAAGTAGGCAGAGAGGCAGGCAGAGAGAGGGGAAGGAAGCAGGCTCCCTGCTGAGCAGAGAGCCCGATGCGGGGCTAGATCCCAGGACCCTGAGATCATGACCTGAGCCGAAGGCAGCGGCTTAACCACTGAGCCACCCAGGCGCCCCCTGAAAAGAAATTTTAAAAAATAAATAAAAATTAAAAAAAAAAACACACAGTGGGAATGGAAGTCCAGTTGGATGAGACAGTGTAAGGACTAGGGGCCATAAAGTGGTTCCAGTGAAATTAGAATATATTCAAGGATTTTTGCAGCTAAGGGAGTAGGGAAACAAGGCTTTAGTCTTGGAGGTTTGAGCAGGGAGCTTTTTTCAGGTACTGGTATATTTAGTTTGTTCTGTATTTATTAGAAAGATCCAGCCTCATGGAAGGTAATACTACCTTGTGACAGCAGTTTTTGAGACATACATTTTACAGTATCATCTCTCCCACTGATATTCCTTGGGGGGAAAATGTACCTAAATGCAAAAAGGGATATACCAAAGAACATCACTTTGACACTATTTTATTACTGAGGAGGCTAATATATTTTTTGTATTATTTTCCATTTACTTCCTATATGCAAATTGTTTTCACAAGTACATTGCTTTCACCTACTGGGATCTGGTGTCTTTATTGTGTTTTAGTTGCATTCTTTCAAAAAAAATGGTAATTTTTTCACCAAGTTTCCTGTTTACCTCTTACTCTTTGTATTGTATATAGCTATTTCGTGTGGTCAAATCTATCAGTTGGTCACATCATCTTCCCCTCATTGCTTTAAAGTACTGAAATTCTTCTGCATCCTTAGTAGTAAGAGTTGATTTTTATACATATTGTCATCTTATTTCACATCTAATAGTCCCTATTTCTACCATTTTATATTTTGGAATTAGATCTGTTTGTTTGTTTTTTTTAATAACAATCACCTTCTGTCATTATGTGAAACACACTCTTTTGTATTCAACTGAAGATCCCCTGCATCTTTATCACAAGCATGATTGAGTCCATTCATGGTCACATATGATCAAACTACAATTTTAGCTACTATCTCTTGCAATGTATAGTAAAAAGAATGTTTTCCTTTTCTTTTACCTCCAAGCTTTTATTTCATTTCATCCTGAACAAGAGTCCCATGTTGATGTGATTGTCGCTATTGAATATCTTGTTTGTTAGATGTTAGTATTAGATTATTGTTCATTTTGTTGAATTTGAATTCAATTACTTGAATCCACCATATTTAACTTGATTTATTTCCCTAGCATTCTATTTAATGAATTCTCATTTCTTTTAAGCTTGTTTCTATACAAATGTGCATTTTTGTGAACAGAAAGAGTCAAACAAAGCAAGGGACGCCCTGCTCCTTGGGATCATAGGTTATAATGGAGAACAGGGAGCTAAGTGCTAGTATGACACAAGGTTTCAAGGATAAGTCATATATAGAAAGGGGATAGATTGTCACAGAACATGCCAGATTTTACAAAGTATGGTCTGACAGGGTTTCTTCATGACAGACAAGAAACAAAACCAGGACAAGTGAGGACCCATTGGATTTTGTGTCAAACAAAAATCAAAACCCAAAGCCCATCATATCAAAGGAAGGAATGCCATCAAGGAAAGTAAGAAGAGCCAAAATCATTCACAATTAGATCAAGGACATGGGGTGGACCCCATGAGGAGGACAGTGGAGCAGTCAACATGGGATCTCTGGAGTCTGATGTAACCTTAGCACTCACACTGACAACCTTTTCCCTCTGCATAGTGGTCTTCTGATAGACTCTTCATTGATACTCTTTTCCCACATTAGCTACCACTGGACTTCTACTATAACCATTTTTTTTTCTTTTACTGAAGTGGATTCCATTTTTTTACTGCCCACAGTAAGCATGCCTTTTACATTAAGATGACGTATGTGTGCACATGCAAACACACAAATCCACATGTATGTACACACACATATAAACATGACTGAACAGAGAATAACAATTCATACACTAAGAGGAAGGAACTCTGCTCAACTTTTTACATATATGGACTCAATCTATTGACCACCCTAAGAGGATGGACACCACTACTGCCACTATTCTGGTGAGAATATTACAATTTTAGAATGAGTTGGTTGTCTTCCCAAATTCAAGCGGCTACTGTGTGGTAGATCCAGGATTCAAAACTCATTCACTAATCACAAAATTTTGCATTCAATATCATTTGGGAAAGTATTTTACCATTTAATCTTGATTAATACCTTCTATTTTTGTACCTTGTGTATTTCCTTTAATCAATGTGTTTTTCCTTTTATTCATATATCTAGTGGGTGTTCATACATTAAGGTGTCTTGACACCATAAATATATCACTCTTTTCTCTTTTGGACTAATGGGTTTTTGCTGCCTTATTAGTTATTCTGGGCATCAGGGGGTTGGAAGACAGCCAGAACCAGGGAAGATTTCACGTCTTCATGATCACTCAGGGACCATCTGGGCTTATTAGACCTTTCTCCCCCTTCTTTTTCTCTTCCTTTAAAATTTTTATACTTCTCTAAATACAGGACAAACTGCATATTTAAATGAAGCACCAACTTACATGTTCATGGGAGTCTTACCAATTGGAATTTGGGGACTTCTCTATATTCCTTAGGGTACTGATGACTTGATGTTGAGAGCTTAACTATTATCATTTCTTTCCTAAATATGTAGCTGAAGGTAAGAAGAGCCTGGTAGTTACATGGCCCCATGAGTCTGTAGTGTGCCAATATGGGACCCTTAAAATACAGCCTCCGGGGTATTAACCAACACTTGAAAATAAGGAATGGATCCTTCATCATTGACAGCTTTTCTAGGAGAAAAATTAATGAAGTGCAAGGAACATCACCTGAATGAAGGACTCCCTTCCTTCTTGAATCTCAGGTGCCACCTTATTCAACATTCCTTGACATCACCTCTCATCACTTTCCCTCTTGCTGGTCTCCTGACCACACTAGCTGCATTTTTAGACCTGGATAACTCCTGACCACACTAGCTCCATTTTTAGACCTGTCTGAAACAAGTTCTTTCCTCAGGCCTTTGCACTGGCTCCTTTTCCTGCAGGGCACACATCCCCCAGATAAACTTGTGCAGATTTCCCTGCGGTCTGTCTTCAAATGTCACCTTGTGTTGAGGTCTTGCTGAAGTCCCAGTAAAGGGCACACCTCATCCAATTTCTTTAATGCCTGTTTTTTTCCCTATGTAAATATATTTTCCCAGGTAAATATAGCACTTCTGCCGTGTTACTAATATCTGTTTGTGTTAAAATAAATCATTTTTTCCTAATTTCAAGTCATTACAACCATGACACAGGACATGGCAATGATACCCAATTTTCAGGATTTCTTCTTCTGGGATTATCAAACAAACCAGAACTGCAGCTCCCCATATTTGGGCTTTTCCTCTCCATGTACCTGATCACTGTATTTGGAAATCTGCTCATCATCCTGGCTGTCAGCTCTGACTCACAACTCCACACCCCCATGTACTTCTTCCTTGCCAACCTATCCTTTGTAGACATCTGTTTCACAACAACCACCATCCCAAAGATGTTGGTGAATATACAGACACAGAGCAAAGTTATAACCTATATAGGATGCATCAGCCAGATCTGCTTTTCCTTAATCTTTGCAGGCTGGGATGACTTACTCCTGTCTGTGATGGCCTATGACCGTTTTGTGGCCATCTGCCACCCCCTGCAGTACACTGTCATCATGAATCCCTGGCTCTGTGGAGTCCTGGCTCTGGTGTCCTGCATCATTAGTGTTCTGAATTCCTTATTACAGAGTTTGATGTTGTTGCATCTTTCCTTCTGTTCAGAGGTGGAAATCCCCCACTTCTTCTGTGAACTCCATCAGATGATCCAACTTGCTTGTTCTGATACCTTTCTTAATGACACAGTGATGTATGTTTCAGCTGTATTGCTGGCTGGTGCTCCTCTTGCTGGGATCCTTTGTTCATACTCTAAGATTATTTCATCCATACGAAGAATCTCATCAGCTGAGGGCAAATACAAAGCATTTTCCACCTGTGCATCTCACCTCTCAGTCGTCTCCTTATTTTATTGTACAGTCCTGGGAGTGTACCTTAGCTCTGCGGCTACCCAGAGCTCCCACGCAAGTGCAGTAGCCTCGGTGATGTACATGGTGGTCTCACCCATGCTGAACCCCTTCATCTACACTCTGAGGAACAGAGACATAAAAGAGGCTCTAGTAAGATTCTTCATGAGGACACCTATACAAGGGACAATTGTCCTGGTGGTGAAGAAGTGCCTTGCTTGCAGGACTCAAAGCCATGATTTTTGATCATTGTGATATAGAATCTGCTCCTTTTTCCAGAAACTTCTATTTCTTTCAATTCTACTTCTCTATACAATTTCAGAATACTCCATTTAGTAAGCTTTCTGCTCTGTCTGAAAAACAGACAATTTTGCCCTAGGTACATTTTCATGTGTTCCCACAGTTCTTCCCATGCTTGGATTAGAAATATTTGAAAACTGTTTTTTTTTTTACAAGATCACTTTGATATCTGAAAATTTTTTTCTTTTCAATGACATATATCATGCCAAGTAAAATTTCCCTAGACTTCCTGAAGGAATAATCATGAGTTGTATTACTTATATGGATAAAACTAATACTTGGTATCTAAGGCCATTTATATAATTTCATCATAGAGGAAAATACAAAATCAGTTTTCACATTGGGTCGGTTATCATTCCTTTTTACTCCTTAACTGCTCTTCTGAATGATGTAGACCTTTTTTCCATTTTATTTTATTTTATTTCTTTTCAGTATTCCAGCGTTCATTGTTTATGCACCACACCCAGTGCTCCATGCAATACCTGCCCTCCATAATACCCACCACAAGGCTCACCCAACCCTTATCCCTCCCTTCTAAAACCCTCAGTTTGTTTCTCAGAGTCCACAGCCTCTCGTGGTTCATCTGCCCCCTCCAATTTCGCCCAACTCACTTCTCTCCATCTCCCCATGTCCTCAGTGTTGTTCCTTATGCTCCACAAGTAAGTGAAACCATTATACTTGACTCTCTCTGCTTGACTTATCATCATCTCCTTCAAGGTTCAACCAATGGGTGGTGATACCGGCAACACTCACCTGTGGCCACCATACTTGTAAGGCAGCCTAAGCCAATGTTATGGATGAATGGTTCCTTGTCATTATTATTGTTGTTGTTTAATGTTAATATATAATTGACATCATGTTACATTAATTACATGTGTAAAATTCAATGATTCAATATTTGTGTATATTGCAAAGTGATCAGAATAAGTTCAGTTAACATCCATTACAATATACAGTTACAAACTTTTCTTCAGAATGACAATCATCAAGATCACCTCTCCTAGCTTCTTTCAAATGTACAATACAGTTTTTTTAGCTAAAGTCACCATTCTAGACATAATATTCCCATGACTTACTCATTTTATAACGGGAAATTTTTACTTTTTGACATTATCATGTATTTCACCCACTCCCCACCTCCTAGCTCAGGCTACTACCAATCTGTTCTGCATATCCACAAGCTTGGCTTGGTTTTGTCTTGTTTTTAAGATTCCACATGTAGGTGAGATCATAGTAGTTATCTTCTTCTGCCTGACTTATTTCATTGAGCATAATGCCCTCAGGATCCATCCATGCTGTCACAAATGCCAAGATTCCACTCATTTGCATGACAAAATAAATTCCATTATATATATATATTATATATATATATAATGGAATTATATATACATATATATAATATGTATATATATACATATATATATGTGTGTGTATATATATATATATATATAAATATATACACACACATATGTGTATGTATTTTATATTTGCTTTTCTCTGGTGAATACTGATGTTGAGTATCTTTTCATGGACCTGTTGGCCAACTATATGTATTCATTGGAAAAATATCTATTAAGATCCTCTGTCCATTGTTTAATCAGATTGTTGGCTACTACTGTTGAGTTGTAAGAGTTCTTTATATATTGGGGATATTTAACCCTTAGATACATTATTTGTAGTATTCCCTGCCTTCAGAAGGTTACTTTTTCATTTTGTTGATGCTTTCCTTTTCTGTGCAGAAGTACTTACTTTGAGGTAGACCTTGTTTAGTTTTGCTTTTTTTCCCTTGCTTTGGTGTCAAATCTTAAAAATCACTGCCGAGGCCAAGATGTTTTCTTCTAGGATTTTTATGGCTTCAGATCTTACATTAAAGTCTCTAATCCATTTTGAGCTAATTTTTCCTGTGGTGTAAGATAGTGATCCAGTTACATTTTTTTGCAGGTGGCAGTCCAGTTTACACAACACCATTTATTTAATAGACAGTTCCTTCTTTTTTATATGTTCTTCTGTCCTTTGCTGTAAAATACTTAACAACTAATCTGTGGGTTTATTTCTGTACTCTTTTTCCATTCCATTGAACTGTGGGTTTTTTCATGCCAATAGCATGCTGTTTGGGTTACCATAGCTTTGTAATACAGTTTGAATTCAGGGAGGATGATGGTCCAATTTTGCTCTTTTTCTCAAGACTGTTTTGGTTATTGGGGTATTTGTGATTCCATAAAAATTTAAGGAACATTTGTTCTATTTCTGTAAAATATGCCACCGAAATTTTGACAGGGATTACACTGAATCCACAGATTGCTTTGGCTAGTATGGATATTTTAACATTATTAATTCTTCCAATCAATGATCATGGATTATCTTTCCATTTCTTTGTGTCTTCAATTTCATTCAGCAATGCCTTATAGCTTTCAGTGCACAGATGTTTCACCTCCTTGTTAAATTCATTCTTAGGTATTTATTCTTGTTAATGCAGCTGTAAATGGGATTTTTTTTCTTAATTTCTCTTCCTGAGGGTTTCTTATTAGTGTATAGAGTTGCAACCAATTTTTCTATATTTGTATATCCTGCTGAATTCATTGATTACTTATAACAATATTTTTCTTTTAAACAATTCGTCGAATTACAATGACATAGAAGAAACTAAGCAGATTTAAAATGTAAAATTTTCCGAATTCAAGTAATCATACAAAAATTAAGAATACATACCATCATGACTCCATTTATATATAATTCAAGAAAATGCACAAAAGCTTTAAAGATTTATTATATATTTTAAAAAAATTTTAATCAACCTGAAAACTCTGTTTCTTTATATCTAATTCAGGTGGGGGTTGCTGGGAATAAATACAGTGTTTGGAAGTATTTGGTGAGTCCAACAAGTCTTTCATGGGTAAGAAGCATATGCACATATATGTATATGTGCATTTGTACATTACATCCTACAAATACACCCTTACACATGTATGTACAAAACAGACACAATAATCACATCTCTTATATTGAAAGGAAATCTGAAAGAAATTTGGAGAGGTTGGAAATCAAAAGACATTGTTTGAATTAGCATGAAATTAAAAGCATATATATTTAGACACAAAAGTTTAAGGTAGAATGGGCAAACATTAATTTTAGTAATGAATACATTTTTTTTAACTCAATGCAAAAATGTACCACAATCAGAATTTATAGTTTCTTAAAGATTTTATTTATTTATTTGACAGAGAAAGAGATCACAAGTAGACATAGAGGCAGGAAGAGGGAAAGCCACAACATCATTAAACTTGGTAAGAAGGAATTCAGGATACATGTGACTAGGACAGAAGAAGCAGTAGTCCACAGAGCTGGGGATTCATGACTGTGTAATGCAGGGGATGGGAGATGGCCACAAACCAGTCATAGGCCATCATGGTCAGAAGAAAATCATCCAGTACAGCAAAGAGTGTGAAAAAGTATATCTGTGTGAGGCAGCCTGCATAGGTTATGAATTTTCTCTGAATATGGATGTTCCACAGCATCTTGGGGATGGTGGTGTAGGTGGAACATATGTCTGCAAAGGACGGGATGGAGAGGAAGCAGTAAATGGGGGTGTGGAGGGATGGGATTCATAACTAACAACCAGGATGATGAGCAGATTCCTAAACACAGTGATCATGTACATGGAGAAGAAAAGCCCAAATATGAGGGTTTGCTGTTCTGTTTGCTCTGATAATCCCAGAAGATGAAATTCGTGTAACATGTCTTGGTTCTATGTGGTGGAGGTATCTACCAGGAAATAAATAACATGACTAATTTTCTCAATAAAGAACATTACAAACATCATTGAAATACTAAAATTTTCATTTTACATTCAGAAAGTGAATATCCATAGATTTTATATGGAAATTGTCTCCTCTCAGAACCCCTCATTCCAGCTCTAAATAGGAATGCATATTCCACACTTGACCTTTTCCCTAAGTACTCATGTATTCTATACTTTCAATGAGAAATTCTGTCACACATTTGGGGAATAAACTTTCATACTGACTAACCTCCAGGGAAAGAGTATAGATATCAAGAAACAAAAGTTTGCATAGTGCAGTGATGGAGAAGATAAGCAAATAAAAGATTCTGTAGAATGTCAGAAGGTGACAGGTGGTATGAATAAAAATCTAGTAAAAAGGAAAAAGTGTGTGGAGGCACTGTTTTTTTCTTTTTTGTTTTTTGTTTTTTATTTTTTGTTTTTTTCTGGTTGCTTGGATAAGCCAGCACACATTTATACAGAGGCCTCAAGAGGAGACAGCAGGAGACACAGGGTTATCCAGGGAAGTGTGTACCCATCAGAGTGAATAACCTGGTCAGAGACTCTGAAAATATAGGAATCCACAATGGCGGAGGAGTGGGAGACCTTAGTTTTGTCTGGTCCCAGAAATTCAGCTAGATAGCTATCAAATCATTATGAACTCCTGAAAACCGAACCAGATATCTAATAAAATAATAGTTACAACTCTACAAATAGAAAAGTGACCACTTTATGCAAGGTAGGAGGTGTGGAGAAGTGAATCCAAGGCAATACAGGGGAAGATAAACTGCAGGAGGAGGGAACCTCCAAAAGCCCACTATCAGAAAGTCATATGGGGAAGAGTCAAGATGGCGGAGAAGTAGCAGGCTGAAACTACATTAGGTAGCAGGAGATCAGCTAGATAGCTTGTCAAACCATTCTGAACACCTACAAATCCAACAGGAGATCAAAGAAAAGAAGGGCAGCAATTCTAGAAACAGAAAATTGACCACTTTCTGAAAGGTAGAACTGTCAGAGAAGTGAACCCAAAGCGACGGGAAGATAGACCGCAGGGGGAGGGGCCAGCTCCTAGCAAGAGGCGGAGCAATGGAGCACAAAATCAGAACTTTTAAAAGTCTGCTCCACTGAAGGACATCATTCCAGAGGCTAAACTGGGGTTAAGCCCACATGGGGACAGTGTGGTCTCAGGTCCAGTGCAGTCACAGAAGGATTGGGGGTATCTGAGTGTCACAGCGCTCACAGGTATTACAGCAGGGAAGCCAGCTGCAGAGACAGAGCGTAGGAGTGAGCTCTCAAATTGGGGTTACCTTAAATTGTGATCCATGGCACAGGCCACTGCTCTGGGAGTGGGGACCCCACAGGATCCAGGGAGACACCCTGGAAGAGCTCAGGGATCTGTGGGGTTTAAAGACTCCAGGTAGGGCAGTGTTCCAGAGACAGAACAGCTTAGTCACAGGCTGGGTGAGCTCAGAGGGTGGTCAGAGGCCTGGGAGATGGGAGTGATTGAGTGCTTTTCTCTGAGGGCATATTGACGAGTGGGGTCCGAGGTCTCAACTCCTCCAGGCTGGAGATGGGGAGGGCGCCATTTTCATTCCCATCCTCCAGTAGTCTACAGAAAGCATTCAGGAACAAAATCTCCCAAAAGCGAACCCGAGTAGATTACTTAGTTGGGACCCTGGTAAGAGCAGTGCAATTCCACCTCGGGCAAAACAATTGAGAATCACTACAACAGGACCCTCCCCCAGAAGATCAAGAAATCCAGCCAAGACCAAGTTCACTTACCAAGGAGAATAGCAGAATTCCAGAGGCGGGGAAAGCAAAGCATAGAATTCTCTCCATGATTCATTAGTCTTACAAAGTTATTTTTTTTATTTTATTTTTAATAAAACTTTTATTTTAATAAAATAAAATAAATAAAATAAAATTTTAATAAAAATTTATTTTTAATTAGTCTTACAAAATTTTTTTTATTTTATTTTTTTCTTCTGCTAAATTATTTTAATTTCCCCTGTTCCTCTTTCAATGTTTTTTAGCTAATTTATCTTAACAATACCTTTCATTTAAAAAAATCTTTTTTGAACATTCATTATTATAGTCATATTTTCTCTTTCATTGTATCTAACTTTATTTTTAGTATACACAGTTTTTTTTTTCTAAAAAAATTTGTGGTACAACTTCTCCTAATAGATCAAAATACACCCTTAATCTAGTGCATGGCTTTGTCCTAGTCTCCAGCCTTGGCAAATTCTCTCCACTTTCTTTTTCGTAATTCTCCCAAGCAACTTATTTTATAAAATCATTTTTAGAAATTTAAAAAATATTTTCATCTTTATAGTCATAGCCCATCCCTTCATTCTGTTTACCCTTATATACATTTTTCATTCTTTAAAATTTGGGGAGGTAGTTTCTTCTAAGAGACCAAAATGCTCTCAAAATTAAGTAGGTGACCCTGTTCTATTCACCGGTCTAATATATGTATTTTTTTCTTTTTTATATTTATTATTTATTTGTTTTCATTTTTTCATTTTTTTTCTGAACTTCTATTTACCCCCTTTTTCCCCCAAGACTTGGGGTCTCTTCTGATTTGGTTAAAGCATATTTTCCTGGGGTCTTTGCAACCCTTTTTGTATTTTATTCTCTCCTTCATATATTCTTATCTGGATAAAATGACAAGGTGGAAAAACTCACCATAAAGAAAAGAACAAGAGGCAGTACTGCAGGCTAGGGACCTAATCAATATGGACATTGGTAATATGTCAGATCAAGAGTTCAGAATGGCGATTCTAAAGGTGCTAGTCAGGCTCAAAAAAAGGCATGGAAGATATTAGAGAAACCCTGTCTGGAGAAATAAAAGCCCTTTCCAGAGAAATAAAAGAACTAAAATCTAACCAAGTTGAAATCAAAAAAAGCTATTAGTGAGGTGCAATCAAAAATGGAGGCTCTTACTGCTAGGATAAATGAGACAGAAGAAAGAATTAGTGATATAGAAGACCAAATGACAGAGAATAAAGAAGCTGAGCAAAAGCGAGACAAGCAACTACTGGATCACGAGGGGAGAATCTGAGAGATAAGCGAAACCATAAGACAAAACAACATTAGAATAATTGTGACTCCATAAGAAGAAGAAAGAGGGAGGGGAGTAGAAGGTATATTGGAGGGAATTATTGTAGAGAATTTCCCTAATATGACAAAGGGAGCAAGCATCAAAATCCAGGAGGTACAGAGATACCCCCTCAAAATAAATAACAATAGGTCCCCACCCCGTCATCTAATAGTAAAATGTACAAGTCTTAGAGACAAAGAAAATCCTAAAGCAGCCTGTGACAAAAAGTCTGTAACATACAATGGAAAAAATATGAGGTTGGCAGCAGACTTATCCACAGAGACCTGGCAGGCCAGAAAGAACTGGCATGATATATTCAGAGCACTAAATGAGAAAAACATGTAGCCAAGAATACTATATCCAGTTAGGCTATCATTGAAAATAGAAGGAGAAATAAAAAGGTTCCAGGATAAACAAAAACTGAAAGAATTTGTACACACCAAACCAGCTCTACAGGAAATATTGAAAGGGGTCCTCTAAGCAAAGAGAGAGCCTAAAAGTAGTAGAATAGAAAGGAGTAGAGACAATATACAGTAACAGTCACCTTACAGGCAATACAATGGCACTAAATTCATAGTTACCCTGAATGTAAAGGGCTAAATGCCCCATCAAAAGACACAAGGTATCACAATGGATAAAAAAAAATCAATATGCTGTTACAATAAACTCATTTTAGACCCAAAGTTACCTCAAGATTGAAAGTGAAGGGGTGAAAAACAATTTACCATGCTAATGGGTATCAAAAGAAAGCTGGGGTGGCAATCCTTATATCACATCAATTAGATTTTAAGACAAATACATAATAAGAGATGAGGAAGGACACTATATCATACTCAAAGGGTCTGTCCAACAAGAAGATCTAACAATTTTAAATATCTATGGCCCTAACATGGGATCAGCCAAGTATATAAATGAATTAATAACAAAATCAAAGAAACACATCAACAATAATACAATAATAGTATGGAACTTTAACACCCTCCTCACTGAAATGGACAGATCATCCAAGCAAAAGATCAACAAGGAAATAAAGGCCTTAAATGACACACTGGACCAGATGGACATCACAGATATATTCAGAACATTTCATCCCAAAGCAACTGAATACACATTCTTCTCTAGTGCACATAAAACATTCTCCAGAATAGATCACATCCTGGGTCACAAATAAGGTCTCAACCGGTATCAAAAGATTAGGATCATTCCCTGCATATTTTCAGACCACAATGCTCTGACGCTAGAACTCAATCACAAGAGGAAAGCTGGAAAGAACCCAAATACATGGAGACTAAACAGCATCCTTCTAAAGAATGAATGGGTCAACCAGGAAATTAAAGAAGAATTGAAAAAATTCATGGTAGCAAACGATAATGAAAACACAATGGTTCAAAATCTGTGGGACACAGCAAAGAGAATCCTGAGAGGGAAATACATAGTCATACAAGCCTTTCTCAAGAAACAAGAAAGGTCTCAAATACACAACCTAACCTTATACCTAAAGGAGCTAGAGAAAGAACAACAAAGAAAGCCTAAACCCAGCAGGAGAAGAGAAATCATAAAGATCAGAGCAGAAATCAATGAAAGAGAAACCAAAAATAAATAAATAAATAAATAAATAAATAAATAAATAAATAAAACAATAGAGCAAATCAACAAAACTAGGAGCTGGTTCTTTGAAAGAATTAATAAGATTGATAACCCCCTGGCCAGACTTATCAAAAAGAGACTTATCAGAAAAGAGAAAGGATCCAAATAAATAAAATCATGAATGAAAGAGGAGAGATCACAACAAACACCAAAGAAATACAGACAATTGTAAGAATATTTTATGAGCAACTCTATGCCAGGAAGTCTGACAATCTGGAAGAAATGGATGCATTCCTAGAGATATATGAACTACCACAACTGAAACAGAAAAAAATAGAAAACCTAAACAGACACATAAACAGTAAGGGGATTGAAATAGTCATCAAAAATCTCCAAACACACAAAATCCCAGGGCCACACGACTTCCCAGGGGAATTCTACCAAACATTTAAAGAAGAATTAATTCCTATTCTCCTGAAACTGTTCCAAAAATAGAAATAGAAAGAAAACTTCCAAACTCATTTAATGAGACCAGCATCATCTTGATCCCAAAACCAGACAATGATCCCATCAAAAAAGAGAATTACAGACCAATATCCTTGATGAACACAGATACAAAAATTCTCACCAAAATACTAGCTAATAGGATCCAACAGTACATTAAAAGGATTATTCACCACGACCAAGTGAGATTTACTCCAGGGCTGCAAGATTGGCTCAACATCCGCCAATCAATCAATGTGATACAATACATTAATAAAAGAAAGAACAAGAACCATATGATACTCTCAATAGATACTGAGAAAACATTTTACAAAGTACAGCAACCCTTCCTGATCAAAACTCTGCAAAGTGTAGGGATAGAGGGCACATACCTCAATATCATCAAAGCCTTCTATGAAAAACCCACGGTGAATATCATTCTCAATGATATTCTGAGAGCTTTTTCACTAAGGTCAGGAACACAGCAGGGAGGACCATTATCACCACTGCTATTCAACATAGTACTACAAGTCCTAGTCTCAGCAATCAGACAACAAAAAGAAACTAAAGGCACCCACGTTGGCAAAGAAGAAGTCAAACTAGCACTCTTTGCAGATGATATGATACTATATGTGGAGAACCCAAAAGACTCCACTCCAAATCTGCTAGAACTTGTACAGGAATTCAATAAAGTGTCAGGATATAAAATCAATGGACAGAAATCAGTTGCATTTCTATACACCAACAACAAGACAGAAGAAAGAGAAATTAAGGAGTCAATCCCATTTACAATTGCACCCAAAACCATAAGATACCTGGGAATAAACCTAACCAAAGAGGCAAAGAGTCTATACTCAGGAAACTATAAAGTACTTATGAAAGAAATTGAGGAAGACACAAAGAAATGGAAAAATGTTCCATGCTCATTGATTGGAAGAACAAATATTGTGAAAATGTCTATGCTACCTAAAGCAATCTACACATTTAATGCAATCCCTATCAAAATCTCATCCATTTTTTTCAAAGCAATGGAACAAATAATCCTAAAATTTATATGGAACCAGAACAGACCTCGAATACCCAGAGGAATATTGAAAAAGAAAGCCAATGTTGGTGGCATCACAATTCCAGACTTCAAGCTCTATTACAAAGTTGTCATCATCAAGACAGTATGGTACAGGCACAAAAACAGACACACAGATCAATGGAACAGAATAGATAGCCCAGAAATAGATCCTCAACTCCATGGTCAACTAATCTTCGACATAGCAGAAAAGAATGTCCAATGGAAAAAAACAACCTCTTCAACAAATGGTGTTGGGAAAATTGGACAGACACTGCAGAAAAATGAGACTGTACAATTTCCTTACAGCACACATGAAAATAGACCCAAAATGTTTGAAGGATCTCAATATGAGAAAGGAATCCATCAAAACCCTTGAGAAGAACACAGGCAGACACCTCTTCAACCTCAGCCACAGCTAATTCTTCCTAGAAACATCGCCAAAGGCAAGGGAAGCAAGGGCAAAAATGAACTATTGGGTCTTCATCAATATCAAAAGCTTTTGCACAACAAAGGAAACAGTTAACAAAACCAAAAGACAACTGACAGAATGGGAGAAGATATTTGCAAACGACATATCAGATAAAGGACTAGTATACAAAATCTATAAAGAACTTATCAAACTCAACACCCAAAGAACAAAGAATCCAATCAAGAAATGGGCAGAGGAAAATTAGCAAGACAGGAAACAACGTGTGTTGGAGAGGATGTGGAGAAAGGGGAATCCTCTTACACTGTTGGTGGGAATGCAAGTTAGTGCAGCCACTTTGGAGAACAGTGTGGAGATTCCTGAAGAAATTAAAAATAGAGCTTCCCTATGACCCTGCAATTGCACTGCTGGGTATTTACCCCAAAGATACAGATGAAGTGAAAAGAAGGGCCATTTGTACCCCAATGTTTATTGCAGCAATGGCTACGGTCGCCAAACTGTGGAAAGAACCAAGATGCCCTTCAACGGATGAATGGATAAGGAAGATGTGGTCCATATACACAATGGAGTATTATGCCTCCATCAGAAAGGACGAATACCCAACTTTTGTAGCAACATGGACGGGACTGGAAGAAATTATGCTGAGTGAAATAAGTCAAGCAGAGAGAGTCAAGTATCATATGGTCTCACTTATTTGTGGAGCATAACAAATAACATGGAGGACATGGGGAGATGGAGAGGAGAGGGAGTTGAGGGAAACTGGAAGGGAGATGAACCATGAGAGACTATGGACTCTGAAAAACAACCAGAGGGTTATGAAGGGGCGGCAGGGGGGTGGGAGGGGTGGGAGGTTGAGGAACCAGGTGGTGGGTAATAGGGAGGGCACGTACTGCATGGAGCACTGGGTGTGATGCCAAAACAATGAACACTGTTATGCTGTAAATAAACAAATAAATATAAATATAAAAAAAAAAAGAAATGGGCAGAGGACATGAACAGACATTTCTGCAAAGAAGACATCCAGATGGCCAACAGACACATGAAAAAGTGCTCCACATCACTCAGCATAAGGGAAATACAAATCAAAACCAGAAAGGGGTCCAACCTCACACCAGTCGGAATGGCTAAAATTAACAAGTCAGGAAATGACAGATGCTGGCGAGGATGTGGAGAATGGGGAACCCTCCTACACTCTTGGTGGTAATGAAAGCTGGGGCAGCCACTCTGGAAAACAGTATGGAGGTTCTATAAAAAGTTGAAAATAGAGCTACCCTATGACCCAGCAATTGCACTGCTGGGTATTTACCCTAAAGATACAAAGTAGTGATCCAAAGGGGCACATGCACCTGAATATCTATAGCAGCAATGTCCACAATAGCCTAACTATGGAAAGAACCTAGATGTCCAGCAACAGATGAATGGATAAAGAATAAGTGGTATATATATATTCATATATAGAATCATATAGAATTCATATATAGAATATAGAATTCATATATAGAATCATATAGATTCATATATATATATATATATATATATATATATATATATATGAACACTATGCAGGCAATCAAAAGAAATGAAATCTTGCCATTAGCAACAACATGAATAGAACTAGAGGGTATTATGCTTAGCGAAATAAGTCCATCGGAGAAAGACAACTATCATATCATATCTCCCTGATATAAGGAAGTGGAGATACAACGTGGAGGAGGGGGGCGGTTAGGAAAAGAATAAATGAAAAAAGATGGGACCAGGAGGGAGACAAATCATAAGAGACTCTGAATCGCACAAAACAAACTGAGGGTTGCTGGAGGGAGAGGGATAGGGAGAGGGTGGTGAGTTTATGGACATTGAGGAGGGTATGTGCTGTGGTGAGTGCTGTGAAGTGGGTAAACCTGGAGATTCACAGACCTGTACTTCTGGGGTTAATTATACATTATATATTTATAAATTTTTTAATTATTTAAAAAAAAAGTCATATAGCAGCAAGCACAAAATGCCAATGGGCCTCAAAATAAGGCCGGGGTAGTGATTCTCATATCGGATAAATTAGATTTTAAACTAAAGATTTTTAGTCAGAGATACAGAAGGACACTACATCATTCTTTTTTTTTCCATTTTATTTATTTATTCAGCGTAACAGTATTCATTGTTTTTGCACAACACCCAGTGCTCCATGCAAAATGTGCCCTCCCCATTACCCACCACCTGTTCCCCCAACCTCCCACCCCTGACTCTTCAAAACCCTCAGGTTGTTTTTCAGAGTCCATAGTCTCTTATGGTTCACCTCCCCTTCCAAATTTGTTTTTTTAATAAACATATAATGTATTTTTATCCCCAGGGGTACAGGTCTGTGAATCGCCAGGTTTACACACTTCACAGCACTCACGATAGCACATACCCTCCCTAATGTCTATAACCCCCTCCCCCTCTCCCGAACTCACCTCCCCCCAGCAACCCCCAGTTTGTTTTGTGAGATTAAGAGTCATTTATGGTTTGTCTCCCTCCCAATCCCACCTTGTTTCATTTATTCTTCTCCAATCCCCCTAACCCCCCATGTTGCTTCTCCATGTCCTCATATCAGGGAGATCATATGATAGTTGTCTTTCTCAGATTGACTTATTCCACTAAGCATGATACCCTCTAGTTCCATCCATGTTGTCGCAAATGGCAAGATTTCATTTCTTTTGATGGCTGCATAGTATTCCATTGTGTATATATACCACATCTTCTTATCCATTCATCTGTTGATGGACATCTAGGTTCTTTCCATAGTTTGGCTATTGTAGACATTGCTGCTATAAACATTCGGGTGCACGTGCCCCTTCGGATCACTATGTTTGTATCTTTAGGGTAAATACCCAGTAGTGCAATTGCTGGGTCATAGGGTAGTTCTATTTTCAACATTTTGAGGAACCTCCATGCTGTTTTCCAGAGTGGTTGCACCAGCTTGCATTGCCACCAACAGTGCAGGAGGGTTCCCCTTTCTCCGCATCCCCGGCAGCATCTGTCATTTCCTGACTTTTTGATTTTAGCCATTCTGACTGGTGTGAGGTGATATCTCATTGTGGTTTTGATTTGTATTTCCCTGATGCCGAGTGACGTGGAGCACTTTTTCATGTGTCTGTTGGCCATCTGGATGTCTTCTTTGCAGAAATGTCTGTTCATGTCCTCTGCCCATTTCTTGATTGGATTCTTTGTTCTTTGGGTGTTGAGTTTGCTAAGTTCCTTATAGATTTTGGATACTAGCCCTTTATCTGATATGTCGTTTGCAAATATCTTCTCCCATTCTGTCAGTTGTCTTTTGGTTTTGTTAACTGTGTCCTTTGTTGTGCAAAAGCTTTTGATCTTGATGAAATCCCAATAGATCATTTTTGCCCTTGCTTCCCTTGCCTTTGCCGTTGTTCCTAGGAAGATGTTGCTATGGCTGAGGTCGAAGAGGTTGCTGCCTGCATTCTCCTCAAGGATTTTGATGGATTCCTTTCTCACATTGAGGTCCTTCATCCATTTGGAGTCTATTTTCGTGTCTGGTGTAAGGAAGTGGTCCAGTTTCATTTTTCTGCATGTGGCTGTCCAATTTTCCCAGCACCATTTATTGAAGAGGCTGTCTTTTTTCCACTGGACATTCTTTCCTGCTTTGTCGAAGATGAGTTGACCATAGAGTTGAGGGTCGATTTCTGGGCTCTCTATTCTGTTCCACTGATCTATGTGTCTGTTTTGATGTCTGTCTTGATGATAACAGCTTTGTGAGCTTGAAGTCCGGAATTGTGATGCCACCAACTTTGGCTTTCTCTTTCAATATTCCTTTGGCTATTCGAGGTCTTTTCTGGTTCCATATAAATTTTAGGAATATTTGTTCCATTTCTTTGAAAAAAATAGATGGTATTTTGATAGGGGTTGCATTAAATGTGTAGATTGCTTTAGGTAGCATGGACATTTTCACAATATTTATTCTTCCAATCCAGGAGCATAGAACATTTTTCCATTTCTTTGTGTCTTCCTCAATTTCTTTCATGAGTACTTTATAATTTTCTGTGTATAGATTCTTTTGGGTTTTCCACATATAGTATCATATCATCTCAGAAGAGTGATAGTTTGACTTCTTCTTTGTCAATTTGGATGCCTTTAATTTCTTTTTGTTGTCTGATTGCTGAGGCTAGGACTTTTAGTACTATGTTGAATAGCAGTAGTGATAATGGATATCCCTGCCATGTTCCTGATCTTAGCGGAAAAGCTTTCAGTTTTTCTCCATTGAGAATGATATTTGTGGTGGGTTTTTCATAGCTGGCTTTGATAATATTGAGGTATGTGCCCTCTATCCCTATACTTTGAAGCGTTTTCATCAGGAACGGATGCTGGATTTTGTCAAATGCTTTTTCTGCATCAATTGAGAGGACCATGTGGTTCTTCTCTCTTCTCTTATTGATGTGTTCTATCACACTGATTGATTTGCGAATGTTGAACCAACCTTGCAACCCAGGGATGAATCCCACCTGGTCATGGTGGATAATCTTTTGAATGTGCTGCTGGATCCTGTTTGCTAGGATCTTGTTGAGAATCTTTGCATCATTATTCATCAGTGATGTTGGTCTGAAATTCTCCATTTTGGTAGGGTCTTTGCCTGGTTTGGGGATCAGGGTAATGCTGGCTTCATAAAAAGAGTCTGGAAGTTTTCCTTCTGCTTCAATTTTTTGGAACAGCTTCAGGAGAATTGGTGTTATTTCTTCTTTGAAAGTTTGGTAGAATTCCCCAGGGAATCCGTCAGGTCCTGGGCTCTTGTGTTTTGGGAGGTTTTTGATCACTGCTTCAATCTCATTACTAGATATCGGTCTATTCAGGTTGTCAATTTCTTCCTGGTTCAATTTTGGGAGTTTGTAGCTTTCCAGGAATGCATCCATTTCATCTAGGTTGCTTAGCTTATTGGCATATAACTGTTGGTAATAATTTCTGATGATTGTTTCTATTTCCTTGGTGTTCGTTGTGATCTCTCCCTTTTCATTCATAATTTTATTAATTTGGGCTTTCTCTCTTTTCTTTTGGATTAGTGTGGCCAATGGTTTATCGATCTTATTGATTCTTTCAAAAAACCAGCTTCTAGTTTCGTTGATACGTTCTACTGTATCTCTCGTTTCTACCTCATTGATCTCTGCTCTAATCTTGATTATTTCCCTTCTTGCATGTGGAGTTGGTTTGATTTGTTGTTGATTCTCCAGTTCTTTAAGGTGTAGAGACAGCTGGTGTATTCTGGATTTTTCAATGTTTTTGAGGGAGGCTTGGATGGCTATGTATTTCCCCCTTAGAACAGCCTTTGCTGTATCCCATAGGTTTTGGACCGAGGTGTCTTCATTCTCATTGGTTTCCATGAATTGTTTAAGTTCGTCTTTGATCTCCTGGTTGATCCAAGCATTCTTAAGCAAGGTGGTCTTTAGCTTCCAGGTGTTTGAGTTCCTTCTGAACTTTTCCTTGTGATTGAGCTCCAGTTTCAAAGCATTGTGATCGGAGAATATGCAGGGAATAATGTCAGTCTTTTGGTATTGGTTGAGTCCTGCTTTGTGACCCAGTATGTGGTCTATTCTGGAGAAGGTTCCATGTGCACTTGAGAAGAATGAGTATTCTGTTGTTTTCGGGTGGAATGTTCTGTATACGTCGATGAGGTCCATCTGGTCCAATGTTTCATTCAATGCTCTTATTTCTTTATTAATTTTCTGCTTCGATGATCTGTCTATTTCTGAGAGAGGCGTATTAAGATCTCCTACTATTATTGTATTCGTATCAATATGACTCTTTATCTTGATTAATAGTTTTCTTATGTAATTGGGTGCTCCCATATTGGGGGCATAGATATTCACAATTGTTAGATCGTCTTGGCGGATAGTCCCTTTAAGAATTATGTAGTGTCCTTCTGTATCTCTGACTACAGTCTTTAGTTTAAAATCTAATTTATCTGATATGAGAATCGCTACTCCGGCCTTCTTTTGAGGCCCATTGGCATGAAAGATGCTTCTCCATCCCTTCACTTTCAGTCTGGGTGTATCCTTAGGTTCAAAATGGGTCTCTTGTAGACAACATATGGATGGGTCCTGTCATTTTATCCAATCTGCAACCCTGTGTCATTTTATGGGCGCATTTAGGCCATTCACATTGAGAGTGATTATTGAGAGATACATTTTTATTGACATCGTGTTGCCTTTGAAGTCTGTCTATAGATTGTTTCTGTATTTCTGTTCAATGATATTCTTAGGATTTTTCCTCTCTTATAGGACCCCCCTTAATATTTCCTGCAGTGTCGGCTTGGTGGTTGCATAGTCTTTTAAGCCTTGCCGGTCTTGGAAACTCTTTATCTCTCCATCCATTTTAAATGTCAGTCTTGCTGGATAGAGTATTCTTGGTTGCATGTTCTTCTCATTTAGTACTCTGAATATATTTTGCCAGCCCTTCCTGGCTTTCCAGGTCTCTGTGGAAAGGTCTGACGTTATTCTAATGGGCTTTCCTCTGTATGTAAGAAGCTTCTTTGTCCTAGCTGCTTTTAAGAGGGTCTCTCTTGAAACAAAATTCCCCATTCTAACGATAAGGTGCCGTGAGGACTTTCGAGAATCTAAAATCTTGGGAGGAAATCTTTCTGCCTCTAGTACATGAACGTTGTTTCCATTCGTGAGATTGGGAAAATTTTCATAGACAACTTCTTCCACTATATCTTCTAGACTTCTTTCTTTTTCTTCCCCTTCAGGGATTCCAATAATTCTGACGTTGGAACGTTTCATGGCATCGTTTATTTCCCTGATTCTGTTTTTGTGGCTTCTGAGCTGTTTGTTCCAGGCTTCCTCCTGATCCTTTCTCTCTATCTGTTTGTCCTCCAGATCACTAATTCTATCTTCTGTCTCAGTTACCCTAGCTTTTGGAGAATTTAGATTGGATTGGAACTCATTGAGAGCATTTTGAACATCATCCCTGGTGGCTTTCAGTTCTGCCCTAACATTGTGAACATCATCCCTGGTGGCTTTCAGTTCTGCCCTAATCAATTCTGTTTGGTCATCCATGGCTTTCTCCAACCTAGCTATTGCCTGGATAATTGTTAGTCTGAATTCCTTTTCTGACATATTGTCTATGTCGATAGCCATTAGCTCTGTTGCAGAAGGCCCATCCTCTGTATTTTTCTTCTGTTGGGTATTCCTCCTCCTAGTCATTTTGGTAAGAGATGACTAAACAGATGCAGCTGGACTTATTGATTGTGGTGCAGTCAATGTGCACCCTGGAACGCTTCTGTGCAATCAGGATTCCCCACCCAAATGAGAGAAAAACGATAAGAAAAAGAAATAGAGTAGAAGAAAGAGAAAAAAAAGGGGGAAAGAAAAAAGAAAAAAAAAGAGAGAGAGAGATAGGAAAAAAAGGGAAGATAAAAGAGAAGGCTCAGCCCAAATGGGCCACAAGGTAAGATTTGTGGAGTATACAAACAAAAACAGACAGACAAAAAGAGTGATAAAAGTATATGACAAGAGAAAAAAATATGTATATAAGCAAAAAAAAAAAAAAAAAAAAAGGGAAGAACCTCATCAGAAAGAACCCCAAGTATAAGGTTTATATATTATCAGGACAAGCACAAATTCACAGAAACACTGACAGAAGGAAAAATTGGAAGAATGGTTATAGATTCTCAGTGTGGGTGAGGAAGGTTATTTTGATTCTTTCTGAAGGTATCTTGATGTTTTTGTTAAGGGACTCAACTTTCCTAAGTTACAGGGGGATTAGAAACTGGTTTGCCTATAGGGGTAGCATTGATTGGGGAAAGGGGATTACCTTGAAGTTTAACTCTATATGTATAGTAGAAAATAAAAATTAAAAAAGAATAAACTAGACTAAACTAAGTTAAAATTAAAAAAGAATTAAAAAAATAGAAAAACAAAAGAAAAACACGGGTGTATGTATCAAAAAGTTCAGGTTAGAAGGTTATTAAAGAATTTGATGTACTGGACATCTCAGTGTGATGGTAAATAGGTTAAAAAATTATCTGTATGTATAAAAAAAAAGAACCAGAATATTGGTAAAGAGTTAAAAATAAAAGTTGTATTTATGAAGTAGTGGTGGTTGTTCTCTTGTAGTCTTTTTTTTTTTTTCTTCCTTCCTGGTTGGTTTTCTGGGGGAGGGGCCTGCCACGTGGGTTTTCAGACAATGATGTTCCCTGAGTTAGGTCCTCCTGCTCCCCTCAAGGGGGTGAGCTCTTTTTTTTTTTCAGGAAACTGTTTTTTTCAGCCTTTTGTTCTCTGGGGGTTTTTATGTTCTTTCATCTGCTTTCTCTCGCCTTGACAGCTTTTGATGGTTTTTGGAGGTTTAGAGGAGAGCAAACAGCACCCTGACCTCCCTCTCAGAGAGAAGCCTCAGACTGTTTTGCAAAAGCTGCTGGCAGAATCGGTTCTGAGTCACTGTCCCTGGGGATGCAGGAGCTCCTCGTTGTACCCAAAACCAGGGCAGCGGTGGCTGTCTGGGCAGCTCCAGACTGCCAGAGAGGTTCGGAGCAGAGATTGCACACTGAGATTTTCCCGCTGTCCCGGGCTGGGAATGTCTGGTTTTTCAGGCTGCCAGAGCTCCAGGCTAGCGCCTATGAGCACCTATCCCAAGGGAGGGTGTGGGACGCCCGCGTTTCAGGATTGCCGTCTGGCCAGGCTCCCAGCCCCTCACGGGAGCCAGACCCCACTCGTTCTCGGGCACGCTGGCGTCAGGTGCACTGGCTGCTCAGGGACGGAGACCTGATTTCTCCACTGCACTCTCTCTGGCTCCGTGCCAGGGGAGGCTGTCCTGGGTCCGGGGACTTAGGTCCCTGACCCTAACTGCCCAGGTTCCCACTATTACCCCCCGCGATCCTTTGCTGTTTGTTTTTTGAGTGCTTTCAACCAGACTCCAAGTTAATGCTGGTCCCCAGACGCAGAGCACTCTCGTGTTGGGGTGTTACTTTCCGATCGGTCACCTCTGGTGGCTCCTTCCCCCTTTTGTTTATCTTCTGATATCAGTCGGACATTCCCAGTCTGCTTTACCTGCCACTGTAGTCTTCTGCTCCAGTAGAGATCCAGACGTGTGTAATTCTGATCTCAGGCTGATTTCATGGGTGGTCGGAGTTCTTTGGTAGGTAATCAGCTCACTTTAGGGTACAGGTTGAAATGGTGCCTCCTCCTACTTCCCCGCCATCTTGACTCCCCTCTGTTTTTTTAAGTTTTTATTTATTTATTTGACAGAGAGAGAGAGAGACAGTGATATTGGGAACACAAGCAGGGGGGAATGGGAGAGGGAGAAGCATTCTTCCCTCTGAGCAGTGAGCTCAAGGCAGGGGTCGATTCCAAGACCATGAGATCATGACGTGAGCCAAAGACAGGCACCCAGGCACCCCTTTCTTTACAATTTTAAGATATAGTTTCCTATAACAAACCAACAAAAATACATCCAAGATATGGTGTGTGTATTGCTCTTCTCTGTTCACCTGTCTGTTTATATCTCTTCCTTTTGTTGTTGTTATTTTTTTCTCTTTTGTTTTTTCTTGTCCCTTAATTTTCATTTTTAAAATTACATTCTATTCTCTTGTGGTTAATTTTATTTTTGTACATACATAAGTTTTTCTTTCTTTACAATTTTGGAATCCAGTTTTTTAACAAACAGGCCAAAACACAAACAAGATCTAGTGTTCTGCTCTATTCTGTTCACCTTTTTTATTATATTCTCTCTTGCTTTTCTTTCTTTTAATTTTTCAAATTATTTATTTATTTATTTATTTATTGGGTTTGGGTCTCTTCTGATTGCTTAGAGTATATTTCTCTGCAGTCGTTGTTGTTTTAGTATTTTGTTCTCTTGTTTATCTACTCTTTCTGGAAAGAATGATAAAACAGAAAAACTCACCTCAAAAAAGAGAACAAGAGGCAGTACTGACTGCCAGGGACCTAATCAGTATGGACATAAGATGTCATAACTAGAATTCAGAATAACAATTACAAATATATTAGCTAGGCTTAAAAAAAAAACATAGAAAACACTAGAGAATCCATTTTTGGAGAAATAAAAGAACTAAAATCTAAACAAGTCAAATTCAAAGAGGTTATTAATGAAATGCAATAAAAAATGTAGGCTCTAAGTGCTAGGATAAATGAGGCAGAAGAAAGAATTAGTGATGTAGATACTAAATGATGGAGAAGAAAGAAGGTGACAAAAAGAGAGATAACTACTCAACTACTGGACCACAAGAAGGGAATTTGAGAGATAAGGGATAACACAAAGTGAAACAATATGAGAATAATTGGAATCCCAGAAGAGGAAAGAAAGAGAGAGGCAGAAGGTATATTGGAGCAAATTATAGCAGAGAAGTTCCCAAGTCTGAGGAAGAAAATAGGCATTCGAGTCCAGGAGGCAAAGAGAACTCTTCTCCAAAACAATAAAAATGAGCCAACACCCTGACATAACAGTGAAACTTGCAAATCTCAGAGACAAAGAAAAAATCTTGAAAGAAGATTGGGACAAGAAGTTCAAAACCTCCTCACAGAAGACCTATCCACAGAGTCCTGGCAGGCCAGAAAAGACTGGCAAGATATATTCAGGGTGTTAAATGAGAAAAATATGCAACAAGAATAATTTATACACCTAGGATGTCATTCAAAATAGGAGAGATTTTAAAAAGCTCCCAGAGCAAAGAGAAGCTAAAAGAATTTGTGACCACCAAGCCAGGCCTGAAAGAAATATTAAAGGGGATCCTTTAAGCAAAGAGAGCCCAAAGGTAACATAGTCCAGAAAGGAACAGAGACAATATACAGAAACAGTCACATTACAGTCAATACAATGGCATTAAATTCATATCTTGCGGTGGTTACTCTGAATGTAAATGGGCTAAATTCCCCAATCAAAACACACAGGATATCAGATTGGATTAAATAAAATAAGAGCCATGCACATGCTGTCTATCAAAGACAAATTTTGGACCCAAAGACACCTCCAGATTTAAAGTAAGGGAGTGGAACATGATTTATCATGCTAATGGACATCAAAAGCAAGCTGGAGTGGCAAACCTTATATCAGATATATTAGATTTTAAACCAAAGAATCTAGTAAGAGGTGAGGGAGGACACTATATCATAATTAAGAGATTGTTCTTTGAAAGAATTAATAAGATTGATAAATTCCAAGCCAGACTTATCAAAAAGAAAAGAGAAAGGACTGAAATAAAAAAATCATAAATGAAAAAAGAGAGATCACAACAACACTGAAGAAATAATTCTAAAAACATATTATGAGCAACTATATGCCAACAAATTAGGCAATCTGGAAAAAATGGATGCATTCCTAGAGAAGTATAAACTACCAAAACTGAAACAAGAAGAAATAGAAAGCCTGAATAGGCCCATAACCAGCAAAGAAATTGAATCAATATTTTAAAAATCTCCCAATAAACAAGAGCCCAGGGCTGGATGCCTTCCCAGGGGAATTCTTCAAAAAAAATTTATGTTATGTTAGACATTATTCACTACCTCATTAGTTTTTGAGGTAGTGTTCCATGATTCATGATTTGTGTAAAGAAGAATTAATACCGATTCTCCTGAAACTGCTTCAAAAAAACAGAAATGGCAGTTGAACATTCAAACATTTTTGTGAGACCAGTGTGACCTTGATCCCAAAGCCAAAGATCTCACCAAAAAGGAGAATTACAGACCAATATCCCTGATGAAAATGGATGCAAAAATGCTCACCAAAATACTAACCAATGGGATCCAACAGTAGATTAAAAAGATTATTCACTATAATGAAGCGGGATTTATTCTTCAGCTACAAGATTGGCTCAACATCCACAAATCAATCTATGTGATACACTACATAAATAAAAAATAAGAATTATATAATCTTCTCAATAGATGCAGAAAACATTTTACAAGGAACAGCATTCTTTCTTGATTGAAACTCTTCACAGTGTAAGGATAGAGGGAATATACTTCTATATAATAAAATCCGTGATGAAAAGCCCACAGCAAATATCATTCTCAGCAGGGAAAACTGAGGGCATTTCCCCTAAAGTCAGGAACATAGCAGGGATGTCTACTCTAGTCACTGCTGTTCAACATAGTACTAGAAGTTCTAGCATCAGCAATCAGACAACACAAAGAAATAAAAGCCATCCAACTGGCAAAGAAGAAGTCATCCTCTCACTCTTTGCAGATGAGAAGTTAGTCTATGTGGAAAACCCAAAAGACTATACCCCTAAATTGCTACAATTCATACAGGAATTCAACAAATTGACAGGATATAAAATCAATGCACAGAGATCAGTTGTATTTCTATACACTAACAATGAGACAGAAGAAAGAAGAGTTAAAGAGTTGTTCAATTTTACAATTTCCCTCAAAACCATAAGATACCTAGGAACAAACCTAACCAAAGAGGAAAATGATCACTACTCAGAAAACTATAGAACACTAATGAAAGAAATTGAGGAAGACACAAAGAAATAGAAAAATGTTCCATGCTCATGGATCAGAAGAATAAATATTGTTAAAGTGTCTATGCTTCCTAGAGCAATCTACACATTCAATGCAATCACTATCAAAATAACATCAACTTATTTCACAGAGCTGGAACAAATAATCCTAAAATTTGTATGGAACCAGAAAAGACCGTGATTGACCAAGGAAATGTTGAAAAAGAAAACCAAAACTGGTGGCATTACAATGCCTGATTTCAAGCTATATCACAAAACTTTGATCACCAAGACAGCATGGTACTGGTACAAAAACAGACACATAAAACAATGGAACAGAATAGAGAACCCAGAAATGGACCCCTAACTCTGTGGTCAACTAATCTCAACCATGCAAAAAAGAATATCCAATGGAAAAAAAGAAGTCTTCAATGAATGGTCCTGGGAAAATTGGACAACCACATGAAGAAGAATGAAACTGGATCATTTCCTTATCCTATACACAAAAATAGACTCAAAATAGATAAAAAACCCAAATGTGAGACAAGAATCTATCAATATTCTAGAAGGGAGCACAGGTAGCAAACTTTATGATCTTGGCTACAGCAACTTCTTCTTAGACACATCTCCAAAGGCAAGGGAAGCAAAGGCAAAAATGAATTATTGGGACTTCACCAAGATAAAAATCTTTCGCTCAGCAAAGATAACAGTCAACAAAACCAAAAGACAGCCAATGGCATGGGAGGAGATATTTGCAAATAACATAACAGTTAAAGGGCTAGTATCCAAAATCTATAAAGAACCAATCAAACTCAACACATAAAGAATAAATAATCTAATCAAGAAATGGGCAGAAGATATGAGCAGACATTTCACTAAAGAAGACATAAAAATGGCCACAGATCCATGTAAAAATTCTCCACATCACTTGGCATCAGGGGAGATGGAGAGGAGAAGGGAGTTGAGGGAAATTGGAAGGGGAGATGAACCATGAAAGACTATGGACTCTGAAAAACAACCTGAGGATTTTGAAGGAGCGGGGGATGGGAGGTTGGGGAACCAGGTGGTGGGTAATAGGGAGGGTACGTATTGCATGGAGCACTGGGTGTGGTGCAAAAAAGCAATGAATACTGTTATGCTGAAAAGAAATTTTAAAAAGTGAAAAAAAAACCCACAATGAGATACCACTTCACACTGGTAACAATGGCTAAAATTAACAAGTCAGGAAACAGCAGATGTTAGCAAGGATGTGGAGAACAGGGAACACTCTGAGATTGTTGGTGAGAATGCAAACTGGTGCGGCCACTCTGGAAAACAATATGAAAGTTCCTCAAAAAGTTGAAAAAAGAGCTACCCTATGACCCAGCAATTTCTCTACTGGGTATTTACCCCAAAGATACAAATGAAGTGATCCAAGGGGGCACCTACACACCAATATTTAGAGCAGCAATGTCCATAATACCCAAACTATGGAAAGAGCAGAGATGTATAGCAACAGATGAATGGTAAAGAAGATGTGGCATATATATATATATATATATATATATATATATATATATATGGCATATATATATATATATATATATATATATATATATATGGCATACACACACACACACGCAATGGAATACTACTCAGCCATAGAAAAAAAGGAAATCTTGCCGCTTGCAACAACATGGATGGAACTAGATAGTATTAAGCTAAGGGAAATAAGTCAATCAGACAGACAATTATTATATGGCCTCACTGATATATAGAATTTAAGAAACAAAACAGAGAATCATGGGGAAAAGTAAAATAAGACAAAACCAGAAAGGGAGACAAACCATAAAAGATGCTGAATTCTAGGAAATAAACTGAGGGTTGCTGGGGGGAAAGGAGGTAGGGGATGAGGTAACTGGGTGATAGGCATTAAGGAAGGCATGTGATGTATTGAGAACTGGATATTATATAAGAACAATGAATCACTGACCTCCACCTCTGGAACCAATAACACATTATATGTTAATTAAATTTAAAGACTAAAAAGGAAGTTTTTAAAATAACTTTTAGTATTTGAATGTGGTTAATACACAAAGTTACATTGGTTTTGGGTCTACAACACAGTGATTTTGTTAACAAGTTTAAACATAATGCCATACTCAAAATGAGTGGAGTTGCATCTGTCACCACAAAATCCTATGACAATATCACTGACTATATTCCCTAGGCTGTACCTTTTATTCCTGTGACTCATTCATTCTTTAAATGGAAGCCTGTATCTCCCACTCCCCTTCACCATTCTGCTTTTCATTTCTTCATTTATTATTTTAAAAATCATTACCAAGCTATTTTTACAGTCAAACAAAATAATTACCCAAAGAGTGATACAATGCAAGCTGTTGACATCAGATGGTCTTTCCCCTAAAAATGTAAAACTGCATCCAAATTCCAGGAGTTAAGTCTTCTGTGAGCATTTAATCATGGACGTCCATTTTAATATGATCATTTTGTGTACCGTTTTTAAAGAAACAAAAAATCAGTTCCAAAACCTTTGAGGAAGGTGAGAAGAATGATCTAATTAGGTCAGGTGGCCCCAGAGATGTTGAGGAGGAGCCAATGTCCTTGGTTGTGACAACACTTCAACCCCAGTTACAGCACCTAGATGCCCAGAATAAAAAAGCAGCAAAAAGCAGTCTATTTTGAGTGTTGAGTTTGAGGAGTTCTTTACAGATCTTGAATATCAGCCCTTTGTCTGTAGTGTCATTTGCAAATATCTTCTCCCATTCCCTAATACCCAACTTTTGTATCAATATGGATGGGACCAGAAGAGATTATGTTGAGTGAAGTAAGTCAAGAAGAGAAAGCCATATGGTTTCACTTACTTGTGGAGCCTAAGGAATAACATAGAGGACATTAGGAGAAGGAAGGGAAAATTGAATTGGGGGAAATCAGAGGAGGAGACGAAGCATGAGAGAGAGTGGACTCTGAGAAACGAACTGAGGGTTTTGGAGGGGAGAGGGTGGGGAATGGATGAGCTTGGTGGTGGGTATTAAGGAGGGAATGTATTGCAAGGAGCACTGGGTGTGGTGCATAAACAATGAATCTTGGAACACTGAAAAAATATATATTTTTTTTAAAAAGCAGTCTACCCAATCCCGTCCATGTTGCTACAAAAGTTGGGTATTCATCCTTTCTGATGGAGGCATAATACTCCATCGTGTATATGGACCACATCTTCCTTATCCATTCGTCCATTGAAGGGCATCTTGGTTCTTTCCACAGTTTGGCGATTGTGGCGGGAGATTGGAAGGGGAGATGAACCATGAGAGACTATGGACTCTGAAAAACAACCTGAGGGTTTTGAAGGGGTGGGGGGTGGGAGGTTTGGGAACCAGGTGGAGGGTAATAGAGAGGGCACGTATTGCATGGAGCACTGGGTGTGGTGCAAAAACAATGAGTAGTGTTACACTGAAAATAAATAAATAAATTTAAAGTGCTAAAAAAAATAATAATTAAAAAATGAAAAAAAAAGCGGTCTACCCAAAAGAAAAAGTAAAGCTGTCTTTACATTATCAGACATCTGATTGATTGAACATCCCACCAGAATGACAAGTAAAAGAAAGACACCCACAATTCACAAAGGGAAGTACTCATGGTTTGACAAAAGTGGGGGATTTTAAGATTATTTGCTAAAAGAATTTTTCTAAATGATAAGACATACAAAACTTTTAGAACTAGAAAGTCATGTTTTGAATTCTGAACCTATGTGTGTTTACTATTTGAACTTGAAGTTCCAACCAAATTATTCTAAATGTTAATATATTCCCCCCAAATAGTAGGGCTAGAGATGTTCATCCTCCTGAAGCAACTGACATACTTAGTTGAATATAAGAGCTTAGCATAGTTTCCTCCTCTTGATAATGAGTGCTTATCACTGATGATGAAACTTGGAAGTCTTTTCTTCTCTCCAGTAACCCCATTGCTTCCTTACCTCTGGGTCCCCAAGTCCACAGCCTTCTTTCATTTCCTTGCTGGCTCTGCACCTCCCAAAGGCTGGAACCCTAAAGCAATATTTACATTTACCCAGAGAGATATTTCTATATTGCATTTGAGTTACTAACTCTCCCACTTAACCTCTTCCTGGTGACTTCCTGCTGGAGACAGAACCCCAAATTCCATTGCTTGCAAGGCTTGGCTTGCATCCCCTGACTGACTTACCAGCTTCCTACTCATGCCATCTCATATACATTGATGTTACAAACACTGAACTCGACTTGTAGCTTCATCTGAATATGCAATCTCCAAGCTCAGAGCCTCCATACACCTGCCACCCTCTGCTTGAAGTTTCCCATTGGTCTATTATGGAATATGCACCTCCTGTCTATCTTCAAAATCCCATCACCTCTTTCAGCCTGCAAGGAGTGACTGCCTTCACAGAACTTTTTTTTTTTTCACAGAACTTTTTTTTAACATATCTGCAGAAAATGGAACTTCCTCTTGCAATAATGTAGAGATAAGGGTTATCACTGTGTAACTTTTTTTAATTCTATGTATACTTCCTTGATAGACTGTGAGTGCCTGTGGCACGTTATACATACTCCAACACTTTATCCCCAGTAGTTTGGTTGGGAACAGTAGGAATAAATACATGTTGGATGAAGTAATGAGAGAATCTGTGCTCATGATGAGGGAGCAGAAGGCTAGCTGAAGACAAAGCATAAGCTGACACCCTGCAACCTCACCTTACCCTCCACACTTGGGTGAGATATGAGTGACATTCTTCCAGGAATCTCCCAAACATCTTAATGTTAATATCTTGCTAGAGCAGAAAATAACCTTAACTTGACAATGTCAAGGTTTCAGGTATCTTTTAGGTTGTTCCTCTGTAGCCTATGAAAGTTCTTTTGAAGCCTCCCTTTTCCTTACTTGCCCCAACTCCCCAGTATATAATCACAACTATTCAAGCCTCTAGTGCAGCAGCTCTTTCTGCCCATGGGTCCTGTACACGTGCTTTAATAAACCACTGTTTTGCACAAAGACATCTCAATAATTCTTTCTCCATTGCTGTCTATGTACTCTAACCCACTGAACCTTACCTATATTCCAAAACCACATCACTCACAGAAGTTGTCAGTAATGAGAGAGAGAACAGAGCAGGGAGCTGCTGGCACATGAATGTAGACAGGGGGTGTAATGTTTTCCAGATTCTGAGATTAGAGCCCCTTGTGGAGTCAGAGTGATTTGTAAGAATAGAATAAAATAAATAAGGCATAATAGAATATATCAGTGCATCATGCATAGTCAGGGTGCATACCAAATCAGTTTCATGCTAAGTTCAATAGACATTTCTTTTTTACATATTAAATAAATTGACTAGAACTGAATGAGTTCACTGTATCAACAAACGCAGTGATCTCTTGGTTCTGGGTTAGGTTGGTTAGCTTCTCAGGTGACCTCAGGTAAAAGTTTCCAGCTTCCATTCTCTCTGACCTTTTCCTGAAATACCTGCTGAACTCTGAGATATTGGAATGGGGTCTTTGAGAGGAAGGTCTCCATGTGGAGGTCCAGATTCCTACCTGAATCCTTGATGATGGAGACTGAAGCTCTGTTCCCAGACATTACAGCAGGAAGGAGAGAAGCATGGGTCCCCCAGTAGACTTGGGAATCCAAATGCAAAACCATGTCTCCTCCAGCTCAAGGTTGAACATGACCAGGGGCTTCATCAGAGGAGATATTACAGATCCTTTTGTTTTCTGTATCTGTTCCCTATCTCTGCTCATTAGACACATTTTCTATTACTCCAACCCCTCATCACATCTCCCCATTGGGACTTGTCCCGACAGAGTGGAATTTTTTCCTGTAGATTCTCTGTTCCCAAGAGACCTCTAATCCCAAGGTTAGAATTCAGGTGCATCCAATATTTCTTACTCCTCCCTGAACTCTCCTGGTTTTTGGAGCTCTAACACTGAAACTTTCCACAGCCCTGAGTGAAAGTTTTTTCCAAATCTAAGACTGAGGAACCTGCCTTGACCATATCCTTTGGGACCCTAGAACATTGACTTGTGGTGAGAGCACAACTCTCTCACTTGGTCAGCAACTCTCTCTCTGGTCAACAAGACCCCAAGGCCAGCAGCCCACATCGCTGATAGAAAATTGGTCTTCCTTCTTCACAAGCAAAAGTGTGTCTTTGCTATAAAAACATGGACATAACAATCTATGGATTCATTATTCTTTTGACAAATGAATTAAGAGTTTTGTGTTTACAATACAGGTAAAAAGTTAACATTTGCTCCTTAATTTGTAAAACATTTGGTATTATTATAAGAAAACTATTCAGACCTTTTAAGGCACCATGGGCTGAGCTCAAAATCTTATATGGATTGTCTCATTTATTTTTTGCAAAAGCCATTTTGGAAAAGCCTCATTCCACACTTGTAGAAACATGATTTGTAATGGTTGAGTGATCAACCCAGAATTATGAACTAGGTCATTATGAACCCATATGCTTTGACTTGAATGCAACAGACAGGCCAGTGGTTCTCAATCAGGATGATTTTGACTCTAGAGGACACTGGAAAATATCTGTGGAAATGTTTTACTGTCATAGCTTGGGAAGTGCTACTACTAATTTGACATACAAAGGTGGCCCAGAGAGTCTGATCTGTAACTAGATTCCAGTTATTGATGTTGTCTGTCTTGGTCTGTAGACACATTTGTGTGTTGTCTGTTGTCAGTATCAGAGTCAGGTGTGTTCATCTCCCAGAATCCCCCGATCCACCTCATATCTGGTTTAGGTGGTCAGACAAGTTTACAGTTGTCGCTTTTCTCTCAGGAAAGGAAATGAATATTATATATATACATAGATGTATCTATGTATATATAGAGAGAGACAGAGAATATTATATATATATATAGACTTATTTCACTTAGCATAATACCCTCTAGTTCCATCCACATCATTGTAAATTTCATTCCTTTTGAATATGTATATTCAAAAAGAATGAAATACATATATAATATATATATGAAATATATACATGAAATATATGAAATATATTTCATGTATATATTTCATATATATAATATAATATATTCATATATTTCATATATACAGACAAAAGGTTGATATCCAGGATCTATAAAGAACTTCTCAAACTCAACACACACAAAACAGATAATCATATCAAAAAATGGGCAGAAGATATGAACAGACACTTCTCCAATGAAGACATACAAATGGCTATCAGACACATGAAAAAATGTTCATCATCACTAACCATCAGGGAGATTCAAATTAAAACCACATTGAGATACCACCTGACACCAGTTAGAATGGCCAAAATTAGCAAGACAGGAAACAACGTGTGTTGGAGAGGATGTGGAGAAAGGGGAACCCTCTTACACTGTTGGTGGGAATGCAGGTTAGTGCAGCCACTTTGGAGAACAGTGTGGAGATTCCTGAAGAAATTAAGAATAGAGCTTCCCTATGACCCTGCAATTGCACTGCTGGGTATTTACCCCAAAGATACAGATGCAGTGAAAAGAAGGGCCATCTGTACCCCAATGTTTATTGCAGCAATGGCTACGGTCGCCCAAATGTGGAAAGAATCAAGACGCCCTTCAACGGATGAATGGATAAGGAAGTTGTGGTCCATATACACAATGGAGTATTATGCCTCCATCAGAAAGGATGAATACCCAACTTTTGTAGCAACATGGACGGGACTGGAAGAAATTATGCTGAGCGAAATAAGTCAAGCAGAGAGAGTCAAGTATCATATGGTCTCACTTATTTGTGGAACATAACAAATAACATGGAGGACATGGGGAGATGGAGAGGAGAGGGAGTTGAGGGAAACTGGAAAGGGAGATGAACCATGATAGACTATGGACTCTGAAAAACAACCAGAGGGTTTTGAAGGGGCGGGGGGGAGGGGAGTGGGAGGTTGAGGAAACAGGTGGTGGGTAATAGGGATCGGCACGTACTGCATGGAGCCCTGGGTGTGATGCCAAAACAATGAACACTGTTATGCTGTAAATAAACAAATAAACGAATTTAAAAAAAAAAGAATGAAATACATATATAATATATATATGAAATATATGATGAAATATATGAAATATATTTCATGTATATATTTCATATATATAATATAATATATTCATATATTTCATATATATGAAATATATTAATGAAATATATATTATATATTTCATTATTTTAGAATATATATTATATATATGAAATATGATATGTATTACATATATTTCATTCTTTTTGAATATATATATTCCATCATATATTTCATATATAATATATATTACATATATAATATATATTCAAAAGAATGAAATATATTATATATATTTATTTTTATTATGCTAAGTGAAATAAGTCCATCAGAGAAAGACAAATACCATATGATTCCCCACATATGTGGAATTTAAGAACAAAATAAATGAACAGAGGGGAATGGAAGGAAAAATAAAATAAGATGAAAATTGACAGGAAGATGGTGAGCTCTAAGAAATAAATATGCTGGAGGGGAGGGGTTGGGGTATGGATTAATTAGGTGATGGGCATTAAAGAAGGCACTAGATGTAATGAACACTGGGCATTATATGCAACTGATGAATCACTAAATTCCACCTCTGAAACTAATAAAAAATTTGAAATGGAGTCAATGTCTGCAAAGAAGCAGTGTCCTCAAGATGCCTATTGTCTTCATTCTCTGCATCCCTCAAATCCCTTCAGGGGAAAGCTTAGAACATCTGCCATTGCTTGGATTTACAACAAGAGTCCACTGGCTGTTCACAACTGATGTGATGATCCAGCCATCTAAATATGACTACTCCAGGATATCGACCATACCCTGAATTTGATTTATTGTTGACAAGGTTTAGCCCAATGTAAATATTTTACATTAAAAAAAGACATTCTAAAAAATAAAATTTGTGAAATTGGCTTAAGGCTAAATTGGTGTCAAGATAGGAGAATGAGAAAACACAAATCCTATAAAATAAAAAGCTGTTATATTATAAAAGTGGAATCAAAACCAATAAGGAGGGGCACCTGGGTGGCTCAGTGGGTTAAGCATCCAACTCTTAATCTCAGCTCAGGTCTTGATCTCAGGGTTGTGAATTCAATCCCCACCTTAATATCCACACAGGGCATGAAGGCTGCTAAGAACAAACAGGAAAAAACCCACAAAATTTATTTTCTAATTTGAATGCTTTCATTAAATCAATACATTATTTATTTCCTGGCTCTGACTATATTTAACATCCACCCATCTGGTTTTTGCTCAACAAATATTCACTAGGCATAAACTCCATTCTGAGAACTGTACTAGGCAAGGCAGTTTCAAAGATAGGAAGGAGACAGTTCTGACATTAAAGGAATCTAGGGGCACCTGGGTGGCTCAGTGGGTTAAAGCCTCTGCCTTCGGCTCAGGTCATGATCTCAGAGTCCTGGGATGGAGCCCCGCATTGGGCTCTCTGCTCAGCGGGGAGCCTGCTTATTCCCCTCTCTCTGCCTGCCTGTCTGCCTACTTGTGATCTCTGTCAAATAAATTAAAAAATCTTAGAGGAATCTATACTGTGGATAAGAAGAGAAATTTACTAATTGGATGTGCCTAGAAGGAAAATGAGTAAGATCAGGATAAAAAGGGAGTCAGATCTTCGTATTGATTTTACTCATTTGACCTGAGAAAACATCTCTGTAAATGAGTTTTCAGGATATTTCCAAAATAGACACACATCTCATCACAGTGAAGATAAATATTAGATAAGTGATATTTGAGTTAATTTTTTAAAAAGATTTTATTTATTTATTTGACAGACAGAGATCACAAGTAGGCAGAGAGAAAGGAGGAAGCAGGCTCCCTGCTGAGCACGATCCCAGGACTGTGGGATCATGAATTGAGCCAAAGACAAAGGTTTTAACGCACAGAGCCACACAGGCACCCCTGAGTTACATTTTTTTCCCCATGGGGGATTTTTGGGTTATTCTTTTTAATTATTTTTTTATTTCTTTTAAGAGTAACAAAACTCATTATTTACGCACCACACCCAGTGTTACATGCAATACATACCCTCCATAATACCCACCACCTGGATCCCACAACCTCCCACACCCCTCCCCCTAAAAATGCTCAGAACGTTTTTCAGAGTCCATACTCTCTCACGGTTCAACTCCCTTTCCAATTCCCCTCAACTCCCTTCTCCTCGCCATCTCCCCATGTCCTCCATGTTGTTTGTTATGCTCCACAAATAAGTGAAACCATATGATACTTGACTCTCTCTGCTTGACTTATTTCACTCAGCATAATCTCTTCCAGTCCCGTCCATGTTGCTACAAAAGTTGGGTATTCACCTTTCTGATGGAGGCATAATACTCCATAGTGTATATGGACCACATCTTCCTTATCCATTCGTCCATTGAGGGGCATCTTGGTTCTTTCCACAGTTTGGTGACCATGGCCATTGCTACTCTAAACAATGGAGTACAGATGGCCCTTCTTGTCATTCCATCTGTATCTTTGGGGTAAATACATAGTAGTGCAATTGCAGGGTCATAAGGAAGCTCTATTTTTAATTTATGAAGGAATCTCAACACTATTCTCCAAAGTGGCTGCACCAACTTGCATTCCCACCAACAGGGGAAGAGGGTTCCCTTTTCTCCGCATGCTCTCCAACACATGTTTCCTGTCTTGCTAATTCTGGCCATTCTAACTGGTGTATGCTGGTATCTCAATGTGTTTTTAATTTGAATCTCCCTGATAGCCAGTGCTGATGAACACTTTTTTCATATGTCTGATA
The DNA here is from genome assembly GCF_922984935.1 of Meles meles. Taxonomy (NCBI): domain Eukaryota; kingdom Metazoa; phylum Chordata; class Mammalia; order Carnivora; family Mustelidae; genus Meles; species Meles meles. Next base: position 11,652,552 of record NC_060085.1, read on the forward strand.
CCCATTTGTATGTCTTCACTGGAGAAATGCCATTCATGTCTTCCGCCCATTTTTGACATGATTATCTGTTTTGTGTGTATTGAGCTTGAGATGTTCTGGATATCAGCCTTTTGTCTATACTGTCATTTGCAAATATCTTCTCCTATTCTGTGGGTTGCCTCTTTGCTTTGTTGACTGTTTCCTTTGCTGTACAGAAGCTTTTGATCTTGATGAAGTCCCAAAAGTTCATTTTCGCTTTTGTTTCCTTTGCCTTTGGAGACATAACTTGAAAGAAGTTGCTGTGGCTGATATCGAAGAGGTTACTGCCTCTCTTCTCCTCTAGGATTCTGATGGATTACTGTCTCACATTGAGGTCTTTTATCCATTTTGAGTATTTCTTTGTGTACAGGGTAAGAGAATGGTCGAGTTTCATTCTTCTACATGTAGCTGTTCAATTTTCCAAGCACAATTTATTGAAGAGACTGTCTTTTTCCCACTGTATATTTTTTCCACTTTGTCAAAGATTATTTGACCATAGAGATGAGGGTCCATATCTGGGTTCTCGAGTCTGTTCCACTGGTCCATGTGTCTGTTTTTATGCCAGTACACATGCTGTCTTGGTGATCACATCTTTGTAGTAAAGCTTGAAATCAGGCAACGTGATGCCCCCAGTTTTGTTTTTCTTGTTCAACATTTCCTTATCAATTCGGGGTCTCTTCTGATTCTATACAAATTTTAGGATTTTTTGCTCCAGCTCTTTGAAAAATACCAGTGGAATTTTGATCAGAATGGCATTAAAAGTATAGATTGCTCTAGGCAGTATAGATATTTCAACAATGTTTCTTCTACCGATCCAAGAGCATGGAATGGTCTTTAATCTTTTGTGTCTTCTTCAATTTCTTTCATGAGTGTTCTGCAGTTCCTCAAGTACAGATCCTTTACCTCTTTGGTTAGGTTTATTCCCAGGTATCTTATGGTTCTTGGTGCTATAGTAAATGGAATCGATTCTCTAATTTCCCTTTCTGTATTTTCATTGTTAGTGTATAAGAAAGCCACTGATTTCTGTACATTGACTTTGTATCCTGCCATGTTACTGAATTGCTGTATGAGTTCTAGTAGTTTGGGGGAGGAATCTTTGGGGTTTTTCATATAAAGAATCATGTCATCTGCGAAGAGAGAGAGTTTGACTTCTTCACTGTCATTTGGAAACTTTTTATTTCTTTTTGTTGTCTGATTGCCATTGCTAGGACTTCTAATACTATGTTAAACAAGAGTGGTGAGAGTGGGCATCCTTGTCGTGTTCCTGATCTCAACGGGAAGGCTGCAAGCATTTTCCCATTGAGGATATTTGCTGTGGGTCTTTCATAGATAGATTTTATGGAGTTCAGGAATGTTCCCTCTATCCCTATACCTTGAAGGGTTTTAATCGGGAACGGATGATGGATTTTGTCAAATGCTCTTTCTGCATCAATTGAGAGGACCATGCGGTTCTTCTCTCTTCTCTTATTGATTTGTTCTATCACATTGTTTGATTGCGAATGTTGAACCATCCTTGTGACCCAGGGATGAATCCCACCTGGTCATGTTGGATAATCTTTTTAACGTGCTGTTGGCTGCTATTTGCTAGGATCTTGTGGAGAATCTTTGCATCCATATTCATCAGGGATATTGGTCTGAAATTCTTCTTTTTGGTGTGGTCATTGCCTGTTTTGGGGATCAGGGTAATGCTGGCTTCATAAAAAGAGTCTGGAAGTTTTCCTTCTGCTTCAATTTTTTGAAACAGCTTCAGGAGAATAGGTGTTACTTCTCTTTGAAAGTCTGGTAGAATTCCCCAGGGAATCCATCAGGTTCTGAGCTCTTGTTTTTTGGGAGGTTTTTTCATCACTCCTTCAGTCTCGCTACTAGATATGGGTCTATTTAGGTTGTCAGTTTCTTCCTGGTTCAATTTTGGGAGTTTATAGTTTTCCAGGAATGCATCCATTTCATCTAGGTTGCTTAGCTTACTGGCATATAACTGTTGGTAATAATTTCTGATGATTGTTTCTGTTTCCTTGGTGTTAGTTGTGATCTCTTCCTTTTCATTCATAATTTTATTAATTTGGGCTTTCTCTCTTTTCTTTTGGATTAGTGTGGCCAATGGTTTATCAGTCTTGTCGGTTCTTTCAAAAAACCAGCTTCTAGTTTCATTGATACGTTCTACTGTATCTCTCGTTTCTACCTCATTGATCTCTACTCTAATCTCGATTATTTCCCTTCTTGCGTGTGGAGTTGGTTTGATTTGTTGTTGATTCTCCAGTTCTTTAAGGTGTAGAGATAACTGGTGTATTCTGGATTTTTCAATGTTTTTGAGGGAGGCTTGGATGGCTATGTATTTCTCCCTTAGAACGGCCTTTGCTGTATCCCATAGGTTTTGGACAGAAGTGTCTTCATTCTCATTGATTTCCATGAATTGTTTAAGTTCATCTTTGATCTCCTGGTTGATCCAAGCATTCTTAAGCAAGGTGGTCTTTAGCTTCCAGGTGTTTGAGTTCCTTCTGAACTTTTCCTTGTGATTTGAGCTCCAGTTTCAAAGCATTGTGATCGGAGAATATGCAGGGAATAATGTCAGTCTTTTGGTATTGGTTGAGTCCTGCTTTGTGACCCAGTATGTGGTCTATTCTGGAGAAGGTTCCATGTGCACTTGAGAAGAATGAGTATTCTGTTGTTTTCGGGTGGAATGTTCTGTATACGTCGATGAGGTCCATCTGGTCCAATGTTTCATTCAATGCTCTTATCTCTTTATTAATTTTCTGCTTCGATGATCTGTCTATTTCTGAGAGAGGCGTATTAAGATCTCCTACTATTATTGTATTCGTATCAATATGACTCTTTATCTTGATTAATAGTTTTCTTATGTAATTGGCTGCTCCCCTCTTTGGGGCATAGATATTTACAATAGTTAGATCTTTTTGGTGGATAGTCCCTTTAAAAATTATGTAGCCTCTTACTACAGTCTTTAGTTTGAAATCTAATTCATCTGATATGAGAATCGCTACCCCGGCCTTCTTTTGAGGCCCATTGGCATGAAAGATGCTTCTCCATCCCTTCACTTTCAGTCTGGGTGTATCCTTGGGTGTGAAATGGGTCTCTTGTAGACAACATATGGATGGGTCCTGTCATTTTATCTAATCTGCAACCCTGTGTCATTTTATGGGCTCATTTAGGCCATTCACACTGAGAGTGATTATTGATAGATACATTTTTATTGACATTATGTTCACTTTGAAGTCTTTCTTTCTGTAGATTGTCTCCATATATTTCTGTTCAATGATATTCTTAGGATTTTTCATCTTTTATATAAGCCCCCTTAATATTTCCTGTAGTGTTGCTTTGGTGGTCGAATGCTCTTTTAAGCCTTGCTAGTCTTGGAAACTCTTTATCTCTCCATCCATTTTGAATGTCAGTCTTGCTGGATAAAGTATTCTTGGCTGCATGTTCTTCTCATTTAGTGCCCTGAATATGTCTTGCCAGCCCTTTCTGGCTTGCCAGGTTTCTCTGGACAGGTCTGACATTATTCTGATGGGCTTTCCTCTGTATGTAAGGAGCTTCTTTGTCCGAGCTGCTTTCAAGAGATCCTGTCCATAATTATGATTCCTCTTTCTTACTATCTGGTGTCGTGAGGTCTTTCTAGATTCTACAATCTTGGGGGGAGACCATTCTGCCTCTAGTACATGAACGTTAGTTCCATTCGTGAGACTGGGAAAATTTTCATGGAGAATTTGTTCCACTATATCTTCTAGTCTCCTTTCTTTCTCATCCCCCTCGTGTATTCCAATAATTTTGACATTGGAACACTTCATGGTGTCATTTATTTCCCTCATTCTGTTTTTGTGGCTTCTAAGCTGTTTGTTCCAGGCTTCCTCCTGTTCCATTCTCTCAATCTGTTTGTCCTCCAGATCACTAATTCTTTCTTCTGTCTCAGTTACCCCAGGTTTTAGGAAATTTAGATTAGATTGGAACTCATTGAGAACATTATGAACATCATCCCTGTTGGCTTTCAGGTCTACCCTAATCAATTCCACTTGTCATCCATGGCTTTCTCCAACCTAACTATTGCCTGGATAATTGTTAGCTTGAATTCCCTTTCCGACATATTGTCTATGTTGATAGCCATTAGCTCTGTTGCAGAAGGCCTATCCTCTGTATTTTTCTTCTGTTGGGCATTCCTCCTCCTAGCCATTTTGGTGAGAGATGGCTGAACATATGTAGCTGAATGTATCGAACATGGTGCAGGCAAGGTGCACCCTGGAACACTTCTGAGCAATCAAGAGTCCCCACCCAAACGAAAGAAAAAAGAAAGAGAGAAAAAAGAAAGAAGAGAGAGACAGGAGAAAAAGAAAGATAAAATAAAAGAGAAGGCCCAGCCTAAATGGGCCCCAAGGTAAGATTCATGAAGTATACAAACAAAAACAGACAAACAAAAAGACAAGAAAAAAAAAAATATATATATATATATATGCCAAAACAAACAAATATATATATATATATGCAAAACAAAAAAGAACCTCATCAAAAAGAGCCCCAAGTATAAGATTTATACACTACTAGAACAAACACAGAAACACTGGTGGAAGAAAATGATGGGAGAGTGGTTACAAATTCTCAGTGTGGGCGAGGAAGGTTATTTTGATTCTTCCTGAATGTGTCGTGATATCTTCATTAAAGGACTCAACTTTCCTAAGATAAAGGGGGATTAAAAATGGGTTTACCTGGGGCACCTGGGTGGCTCAGTGGTTTAAAGCCTCTGCCTTCAGCTCAGGTCATTATCCCAGGGTCCTGAGATCAAGCCCCACATCTGGCTCTCTGCTCAGTGGGAGGCCTGCTTCCTCCTCTCTCTCTGACTTCCTCTCTGCCTACTTGTGATCTTTGTCTATCAAATAAATAAATTAAATCTTTTTTAAAAATTGGTTGACCTATAGGGGTAGCATTGATTGGGGAAAGGGGAATACCCCGAAGCTTAACCCTATATGAATATTAAAAAATAAAATTAAAAAAGAATAAACTAAACTAAACTAAAATTAAATTTAAAAAAATTAAAAAATAGAAAAGCCAAAGAAAGCACAGTTACATATATCAAAAAGTTCAGGTTAAAAGGTTATTATGGAATTTGATATACTGGACACATCACTGTGATGGTAAATAAGTTAAAAATTATCTATAAAAAATGAACCAGAATAATGGGAATGAATTAAAAATAAAAGTTGTATCTATGAAGTAGTTGTGGTTGTTCTCTTGTCTTTTTTTTTTTTTTTTTTTGGTTGGCTTTCTGGGGGAGGGGCCTGACGCATGGGTTTTCAGGCAGTGTCCCTGAGTTAAATCCTCCCACCCCCATCAAGGGGGGGGGGGATCTGAAGAAACCGGTTTTTCAGGGTTTTGTTCTCTGGAGGTTTTTTTGTTTGTTGGTTGGTTGGTTTTCTCTTGCCTTGATTGCTTTTGATGGTTTTTGGAGGTTTAGAGGAAAGCAAACTGCACCCAGATCTCAATCTCAGGGAGAAGCCTCAGTCTGTTCCCCTCTAGGTTCTCCAGAGCACATAAATTCCCCCTCCACTGCTGACAGAGCACGTTCCCAGTCGCGGTTCCTGGGGACGCAGGAACTCCTGCTTGTACCCAAAACCACAACAGTGGTGGGTGTCTGGGCAGCTCCACACCTCCAGAAAGGTCCCAAGCAGTGATAGCATGCTGAGATTTTCCCACTGGCCCAGGCTGGGAGTGCTCATACTTTCTGGGTCTGAGAGCTCTAGGCTGGTGCCTGCACGCACCTCTCTCAGGGTAGGGTGTGGGGCATGACTCAGACTCTGGTCTGGTGGCCTGCATACATGGAGAATGCAAAAGGCTGTGGTTCTGCAGGCTGGAGCCTACAGGCACCTCTCTCAGGGGTAGGTGTCAGGTGCAACTCAGACTCTGATAGCACAGTGTAGGCTGTGCTTCTGCCAGCTAGTGAGGCTCCCAGCCCCTCATGGGAACCGCCACCCAGGCGCTCTCAGGTGCGTTCACGTCTCAGAGACCAAGACCTGGTTTCTTTGCCGCACTTTTTCTGGCTCAGTGCCAGGAGTGGCTGTCCTGGGTCTGGGGACTTAAGCCCCTGTCCTCAACTGCCCCAATTCCTACAATTTTCCCCTCAATCCTTTGCTCTTTTTGAGTGCTTTCAACCAGACTCCAAGTTAATGCTGGTCCCCAGACACAGGGCACTCTCGTATTGGGGTATTACTTTCCAATGGGTTGGTTCTGGTGGCTCCCTCCCCCTTTTGTTTATCTTCCAATATCACACTCATGTTCCCACTCCGCTTTACCTGCCCACTGGCATCTTCTGCCCCCATAGAGATCCAGGAGTGTATAATTCTAATCTCAGGCTGATTTCATGGGTGATCAGAGTTCTTCGGTAGGTAATCAGTTCACTTTAGGGTACAGGTTGAAATGGCGCCTCCTCCTAGTTCCCCACCATCTTGTCTCCCCTTCCTGAATTACTTTTTTAAGAAATCCAAACCATTACCAAAGATCACTGAGAAAATACAAGGTTGTATTCACACCAAGTGAAAGCAATTGGTTATAAAGTCAAAAGTAGAACCCAAGATATACCCTAAAGGAAAAATAGAGAAGACAAGGCAGACCCAAGGATAGAACTGCTTTAAAATGTTTACACATAAAGACAAAATAAAAATTGGATGAAGAAAGCCAGGATCTCTGGACCTCCATCTAGTGTGCCCAGCTACTCAAGAGTGTCCTGTAACAGGCCTGATGCTGAGAGGTACCACCCTTCCTAGGAGCCTGTTCAGGGCCCCTTTCATGTCCTTATTCCTCAAGCTGTATATGAAGGGATTCAGCATGGGGGTGACAATGGTATACATCACCGAGGCCACCAGACTCATCATAGAGGATGAAGTTGCTGCGGAACTGAGGTAGACCCCAAAGCCTGTGCCATAAAACAAGGAGACCACTGAGAGGTGAGACCCACATGTAGAAAATGCTTTATATTTGCCCCTGGTTGGTGAAATTCTCAGGATGGAGGAGAAAATCTGAGAATAAGAAAAGAGGATCCCAAAGAAAGGAAAAATACCTAGGACAACAGTCACAATATAAACCACTAAATTATTGATGAGGGTGTCAGAACAAGCAAGCTTCAAGACTTCAGGAAGATCACAAAAAAAGTGTGGGATTTCCATGTTTGTGCAGAAGGACAGCCTCAAAAGGGTCAAGGTCTCAAACAGGGAGCCCATGACACTGATGCACCAAGACCCCAAGGCCAGCAACCCACATAGCTGGGGGTTCATGATGACCGAGTAGTGCAGAGGGTGACAGATGGCCACCAAGCGGTCATAGGCCATCACGGTCAGGAGTAAATTGTCCACACATCCAAACACAAAGAAAAAAAATGTCTGGCTTAGGCAGCCTGCATAGGTGATAACTTTTCTCTGAGTCTGGATGTTCAACAGCATCTTGGGGACTGTGGTGGAGATGAAACAGATGTCAGCGAAGGACAGGTTGGAGAGGAAGAAGTACATGGGCATGTGGAGGTGGGAGTCTGAGCAGATGGCTAGGATGATGAGCAGGTTCCCAGTGAATGCAACCAGGTATATGCACAAGAACAGCCCAAAGAGCATGAACTGAATCTCTGGTTTTGCTGAAAATCCCAAGAGGAGAAATTCTGAAGCATGTGTTTGATTTCCTGATTCCATGTGGGTGAAATAACTAGCAGGAAAGAGAAAAAAATCAGCATTCAATGACCACAGTGACAGCACAGAAATGTGATTGCCTTTAATATCCAGTGAATGGATTAATGAAATATTACCCTGTTATAATTACCTCAGTCGAGGAATTTGAAATGCTTCCTCCTGGGGCTCTGCATTCAAAGCTGTTCTAAGAAATGTGCGGGTCCATGGGCCACACTCTGAGTGAGGCAATAGGAGTACAACTACTTTGGAAGTAGGACTGCATTTCCAGATGACAGTGGCAGCAGGGGAAGTATGGAAGCATTTCAAATTCTCTAACTGAAGCGATTATAACAGGCTAATACTTTATTAATCCACTCGCTGAATGTCCTACATAACTGATGTTTAAAACAGCCAGTTTTAGGGGTGCCTGGGTAGACTTGCTGAATCAGAATCCACATTGTGACAAGATCCCGGGGGATTCCCCTGCTCAATCAGGACTGAGTAGTGCTGGTCTAGAACATCTGTGGCTTCATCTTTTATCTCCTCAATTTTATTTTCCTCTACACCTTCCCTCAAACAACCTAAGTTCATATGTAGGTAAAAATAGGAGCTTGCAAGATCCCCTTCAACGGACGAATGGCTAAAGAAGATAAGGTCCATATATACAATGGAATATTACACAGCCATCAGAAAGAATGAATACCCAACTTTTGTGTCAGCATGGATGGGACTAAGGAGATTATGTTAAGTGAAATAGGTCAAGCAAAGAAAGTCAATTATCATATACTTTCACTTACTTGTGGAGCATAGGGAATGACATGGAGGACATTGGGAGAGGGAAAGGAGGGTGAATTGGGAGAAGTCAGAGGGGGAGATGAAGCATGAGAGACTGTGGGCTCTGAGAAACAAACTGAGGGTTTTGGAGGGGAGAGGTGTGAGGGGATGGGTAAGTCTGGGGGTGGATATTAAGGAGGGCATATATTCCATGGAGCAATGGGTGTGGTGCATAAAAAATAAATCTTGGAACACTGAAAATAAAATAAATCTTTTAAAACAATTTTTAAAAGGGAGCTCTACAGTTAGGGAGGTTTTTTTTTTAAGTTTTTAAATTTCTTTTCAGTGTACCAGAATTCATTGTTTACACACCACACCCAGAGCTCCATGCAATACGTGCCCTCCATAACACCCACCACTAGGCTGACACAACTTCCCACCCCCCGCCCCTTCAAAACAATCAGATTGCTTTTCAGAGTCCATAGTCTCTCCTGGTTCATCTCCCCCTCCAATATCCATCAACTCCCTTCTCCTCTCCATCTCCCCATGTCCTCCATGTTATTTCTTACGCTCCACAAAAAAGTGAAACCATATGATCATTGACTCTCTCTGCTTGACTTATTTCACTCAACATAATCTCTTCCAGTCCCACCCATATTGATACAAAAGTTGGGTATTCATCCCTTCTGATGGAGGCATCTTTATACCATGTATGTGGACTTAATAATGTTCATACATTGGTCTTATTTGTTCCAAGCACTGTGTATGAATCCTATAGTTTTACAAAACAAATATCAACAACTTTCATAATGCTTTGCATTGCTTACATGATCAGATTACATTATTTTGCATATTCATTTTGCAACACTCTGTTCTTTGTCATTGGAAAGTCTGCCAGCCATTGTGCCTTCTTTTTTCATCTTTTTTTTTAATATTTTATTTATTTGACAGAGAGAAATCACAACTAGGCAGAGAGGCAGGCAGAGAGATTGGAGGAAGCAGGCTCCCCCCGGAGCAGAGATCCCGATGTGGGGCTTGATCCCAGGACCCTGGAATCATGACCTGAGCTGAAGGCAGAGGCTTGAACCCACTGAGCCACCCAGGCATCCCCTTTCTTTCATCTTTGAGTAGAATTTCTTTAAATATCATTTTTTAAATGTACTTATTTATTTATTTTTGATGCAAAAAAAAAGGTGATTTTATTAAAGCATATGGACAGGACCCATGGGCAGAAAGAACTGCTCTGGGGTCATGAGGAATGGCCCATTATATGCCTTCAAGTTGGGAGGGGGTTAGGGATAGAGTCAATCTCTAAGCAATCTGAGATACCTTGAGGGCATACCTATTGTTGGGTAAAGGTCATTTATTACCATCTAATAAAAACCTTTGTTGTGAGAACCTTCAGATGTATATGGCTGTGTCCTCTGTTTCAGGGGTGATTGCAAACATGTATCTTGGAGGGGAAGGTAAAGAAAATTTCTAAGGAAATTTGTGTATGTTAAAGTAGACTTATAGAATTCCAGGGGGTTGGTCATTGGGCTAGGATTGCCTTTTGCCCTTAGCAAAGTGACAGCATCACGGCAATTGAGGCCCCAATGGAATGTCATTCTGACTCTTTCAAGGACTTGTCAGTGGGCTGTTGGTAATAAGAAAATTTTAAAATTTTTATTCTGTCTTTGTGCCCCCCTGAGCTTCTCTGGCCCTTAAATCTTTAGGGTTGCTGGTGTGGAAGGTCTCGTCTTCTGTAATTTCTTCCTCCTGAATAGGGGTGTAAAGATGTCCCTACCTATGGGTCAACATTGGTCAGTTGGGGCTTATATAGATTTAGGAGTTACCAAAAATAGAGACAGCTGAATCCAAGGGACACTGCATGTGTGGATCTTCCTCAGTGCAAAGGACCATCTATTGGCTTGAAGTTATGGCAATGAAGGAGTCTCAGCACCAAAGGGAGAGACATGGCAAAAGGCAGCAAAACATGATTAATGTAACCAAAAGAAAAATGTTGCCCAAATAAGAGTACTTTGAGTGTTGACAAAAATCCTCATCCAGTCTAGAACTTTAACCAATCGTTAAAGGAAAGAGAGGGATTGTTGAAGCACAAGTTTGGGTATCCATGTCAGTTAGAAACCCAGAAATAGTTTTGTGATGATCAGGAACATATACATAGCATTTTGTTTTTATGCTAGCACAAGTTCCACCTTGTGCAGCAGTTAAAACATCTAATGCCTATATGCTGGCTAAGTGAACATAATAAAAAATAAAAATTTAAAAAACCCTTTGCAGAGAGGGTTTTAAAATTTAAATAAAATAAATAAATAATATGTACTAAAAATGAAAAAAAGAAAACATCTAATGCCATGCTGTTTACAAAACTGCTTTACGCAGTTGTGTTGTTTCAGCTTTTAGTAGAGAAATGCTATTTTAAGTATCATTTAGGGCTTTGACAATGTACTTATTAAGAGCTTCCAGTGCCAAACAACATCATCTGTCCCAAAGAGGGAACAAAAGTTGATGTTAAGTGGTTATACCAATGAGACAAAGAATACGTCCAATGTTGCTTTAAATTTGGAAGGGTGGTTGGGTTGGTGATGCTTTTAATAATGCATGTGTGCATCCAGGAAAAACCCAGAGTACAGTGGTCTATCCAGTCTGGAGGAAGCCATGGACACAGCTTAGAGCCTCATAGACATTGAGTCCCATTAAAAGACAATCATCTAATTCTGGGCCTCCTTTAACTTCAACCAAGATAGCAAGGGCTATTCAGTTTTGAAGGGCCATCTTTTGAATTTGTGCAATAAAAGTCTGTTGTCACTTGGTAAGGACCAAGGGAGTCCAAATCTAGGGACAATTTCTCTTAGTAAAGTTCTCATCACCTCTATAACCTTTTTACCCCAATCAATAGCCTGCTGTAAACCCTGTATTACCTACCATTGATTATTTGGGGCCATAAAGATTTTCCCCTTGTCATTTACAAAGCCAGTCCTCTGCATTTCTTGGTCTGAACAGGCTGTACCTATGGACTTCGTTGGAGTTGAGACTGATAAAGACTTAATATTTGTTTATTTTGTGCTGTCTGCACAGCCTACCAAATCCTTTTGTTGTTGTTTTATCTGTTTTCTTTTTTAAATTCTAAGGTCATATCCTTTGATGTCCTTTGAGGTTAGTAATAGCTAAATGACAGTACAAAGCTCCCAAGGAGGGAGGGAACCCAAAGGGGTTGCCACCTGAGTTCTTAAGTCTAGGGGCTTTTATGGACTTATTGGAGGGTTTTTTTTAATTTTTTTTATTCTTATTGTGCTGTTAGTCAGCATATAATACACCACTAGTTTTTGATATAGTGTTCCAAGACTCATTGCTTATGTATAACACCCACTTCTCCATGCAATACATGCCCTCCTTAATACTCACCACAAGGCTCACTCAACCACTCACTCTCCTCCCCTCTAAAATCCTCATTTATCCAATTATCCTTCATCATTTCCCCTTCTGAAGAGGTAACCCTAACTATTGTTCAGGAATTCATAGATATCTTACGAGAAAATTTCCTTAATCTGGAAGAGGAAACATCAGAGAATAAGCAATGTTTCAAACAAAAGTCACAAAACTACAATCATCTTCTTAGTTCATTTAGACCCATGTTACTATTCTTGTTCAGTCTGAATGCAGGTTTTAGTTACCTCTGGAAATTCTTTTTTTAATTAATTAATTAATTAATTTTTTATTATACTCCATTAGCCAGCTTATAGCACATCATTGATGTAGTCTTCAATGATTCATTAGTTGCATATCACACACAGTGCTCATTACAACATGTTCTGGAAATTCTTACCGTTTCAATTTTATGATCATAAAGATACTGAATACCTGTATTTGTCCTCAAAGCCCTTTTTATCAATCTTTTTGAGGATGAAACTCACTTTGCAAGAGAATAAGAACAATTGTAAGTGAAAAAAAAGGCAGAAATGGACATTGTTAATGATCTGATATGAGAATTCATTATGATTCAATTGGCAAGGAAACTCGGTAATTTCTGTGACACAAAATGCTTCAATAGCCAGAATATCAAGTTTTGATGACCTTATACTAGAAGGTAACATACCAAATGAACAAGCCTAATCAGTCAATGAGACTTTGTTTAAAATAAAAATCTTGTGGAAATTTGTTAAAAACTTAGAAAGTTTTAAATCACATGCCTAAATAGGGTCAGGGGTGTTAAAGCCCTGATAAAGACAAAATATGGAAATTTGTTTTTCTGGGCAGGCAAAGAGAAAACCACTGTTTACATTTTCTTATGAAGAGCAAGCAACATTTCAGGAAAACGTAGTCCTTTTAACAGAGAGAAAGCAGACTTTTAATCTTATACCAATTTACTTTTTTATTTCTTTTCAACATAACAGAATTCATTGTTTTTGCACAACATCCAGTGCTCCATGCAATGTGTGCCCTCCATAATACCCACCACCTGGCTCCCCCAACCTCCCACCCCCACCCCTTCAAAACCCTCAGGTTGTTTTTCAGCGTCCATAGTCTCTCATGGTTCACCACCCCCTCCAATTTCCCTCAACTCCATTCTCCTCTCCATCTCCCCATTTACTTTTAAAATCCATTCATTTCAATCTTAGTCTGTCCTGACCACATGTAAAATTATGTTCCAATTGTTTTCCTATCCATCCTTTTACAACTTCCTTTGCCTTCAGATTTTGTCTGAAACCATTTCTTTCCAAACAACAGGTCTCATTTAGGACAAAATTACCTTCTTTTATTGTCAACAAAGCTGCATTCCCATTCCTTATATCTTTCTTAATTTCTACATAGTTGCTTCCTTTATTCCCATCAGTCTTAATTACATTTAGTAGAATTTTGTACTCTTAGAAAACTTAGTCTCCATGTTACTTCTTATGCTCCACAAATAAGTGACATGGAGAGATGGAGAGGAGAAGAGAGTTGAGGGAAATTGGAAAAGGGAGATGAACCATGAGAGACTATGACTCTGAAAAACAATCTGAGGGTTTTGAAGGGGTGGGGGTAGGAAGTTGTGTCAGCCTGGTGGTGGGTATTATGAATGACATGTATTGCATGGAGCACTGAGTGTGGTGCATAAACAATGAATTCTGGTACACTGAAAGGGAATTTAAAAAATTAAAAATTAAAAAAAAGAAGAAAAGAAAACTTGGTCTCCAGTGAAGACTAATTATTAACAAATTGTGAACTGTTACACCAAAATTCTTTACATGGCAAGTTTATGAATCTATTAAACACAAAGCATATTTACCAACAGATTTAGATATCCTTTAATTTCAAAAGATTTAGATATCCTTAGTTTCAAAAGGACAAACCTGTATCCAGTAATCAATGTGTTAGCACTTTATCCTATTTGGAAAAGACCTAAATGTCCAATGAATTTCCTCCCATTTGCCATCCAAGAAAAACTTTAAAGTTCAAAGTTACCAAAGACTTTGAAAGCTATCTTAACTACTACCCATGAAAACATTGATGAGACAGACAACTGATTATCATTTTAGTCATGTTTTTACCAACAAATTGCAACAGAGATAACACAAACTTATTTGACCTTCAGCAAACGTTAATAGAATAAAAGCTTCATGTTTACTGCTGATAACATTAAAGACATGCCTATCTTAATTAAACCAAGGAACTTAATTTAGTTTAAATATTGAATTATGTTCTACCTGGATCCTCCCCATTATCCATTTTTACCTGAGACACCAGTGGGGAAATCTGGAGTGGGTGGTGTTAAGTCCATGGGGTGCTCTTCTTGCTCCTTGATAGTGAGGGTAAGAGGAGCCATGGTGCCTGAGGCACTGAGGGTGGTATAGACCACTGAGGGTGGTCTGCACCCAAGGTGGTACAGACATGGAGGCAGGGGTTGGGGGGGGGCGTTGGGAAAAGAAGCAAAATGCTGCCAAAAGGCAGAGAAAAGTTCCCAGTTCTAGACTTCATCAGCTCCACAGAGGAGCAGAGGCCAAGTTTTCCCACCAATAAGGTGGAACAGCAGTCCATTTCAGGCCAGAGAAGACAGGGAATATCCCAAAAAACAAAGGGAGTTTTGGCAGATACTTGGGAATATTCCTTAAAATTCCTGTCCCAAGGTAGACTAATCACAGTTGGCTCCAGGTATAGCCATTAACCTGGGAAATAAGTAAGGCAGAAGCCCCCCACCTCTATTAGGAGGAGGAACAGTGAGAGAGAGAGAGAGAGAGAGGGTCAGAGTCTCCTTTGTTAGGGAAAGCCTGTTTCCTCCAGAAATGTGGGTTTATTTGGAGGATAATTTTGATCGTTATCATCCTATTTTGATAATTGCCATCCAATATGTCAGGAAGATTTAGTAACCAGACACATTTGGGGAAACACATTCTGCCCTGTTTCCTGCAGAAGAGATCTATCCGACAGAAACTCCTGAGGCCATGCTGTGTAACAAGAGCTCAGTTCTTTCTTAAGTTTTGCAATCTGAATTGTTTCCAGTGGGTTAAAAGGCATCCCAAGGATGAGTCCTTGGGAACTGAAGAAGAGGGCTACCGAGGCCATGCTCCCACAGGAGTAAAGAAGATCCATTGCTAAAATTCCCCCAACTCTCAGTGGTGTCCCATGCAGGATATGTCAGAAGTTCTGTGTGTCAAAAGTGACCAGAGGTGTCCCTCAAAGAAAAAACTATTGATCACCATCCAGCCTTACCATGAAGGCATTCCTGCTGGGAAAGCCCCCATAGGAGAGATGCTGCCATCTCTCCCCTTCCCCACTGAATCCTAGGCTACTGATGAATGCCTGGTGAATAAACTAAAATAATACTGTGCCTTTTGCCCTATGCCCTGAAGTTTGCAAATTGCCCTGCCATTTTTAACCCATGGAAAACACTAGAAAATTTTTAAAAGGGGACATTACCCAATTTTGTAGCTAACGTAGTTAGTAGAGGACATTGACAGAAAACAGTAAATATAGAAATCAATGGTGATCTAAGCAACATTCTAACACATGTATTCTTTACAGCCAGCTACCCAGGCAACAGCACCTAGTTGGGTTTTAATTCAATTGGGCACTGGTTTCAGCCAACTCCCAGTGGAGGTCTCACAGCCAGAAGTGGCTAGACCAGAGATGTGAAGGGGTTTACATTAGATCAATCAGGAGAACACTTCACACAGCACTCTTAAGATTGGCAGCCATCCTGGTGAATTCGGTGGCTGTCCTATGCCCAAGACTGACAACTCTGTATAAGGAGTTATAAAGAGACAACTTTGTATAAGGAATAAAGAGAGGGCATCAAGTTTCTGGGTCTTATTACCATTCTGGTCATGGTACTAACTTCCAACCAAAAGGCAGGCTTTCTCCTCCCCCATAGAATAGCCACACGCTAGAGGATTGGAGCCTGAGCATCAACATGAAAGTGTTTCAATAAGATCATACTCCTCAAAGGGCCCCTGAAATGAGAGAAAAGGAAGAATAGAGAAAGTACTCACCAAGTTTGCACCGTGGCTCAGAGTCCAGAAGAAACTCAAGACTCAAGGCCCCAAGTTCAGGCACCATATGATGTAGGAAAGACGTTAGGGTTTGAAGCCAATGGCCAAGAGAGCATTCTTGAGATGTCTTGGGTGCAAAAAGGTGATTTTATTAAAGCATGGGGACAAGACACGTGAGCAGAAAGGGCTGCCTAAATATCATTTTAAAACTAAATGAGCACCACAAATTGTGCTGATGTTATATTTGAGCATGCTCCGTTTAAGGTTACAATTCTAAATCCCGCGTATTTCATGACTCTAAGTCAAGGCTTTTCTCGCTCTGCAGGGCTGCCTCAGGCACTGCTTCACATATAAGTGGAAAGGCTAATCCTGGAACCTGAGAGGTGAGCAGACATACAGCAGGGTCAGCTACTGCTCCAGGGGCTGAGGGGTCATGCAATGATGCTCTGAGAGGACAAGCAAGAAGAGCTGGAAAGGAGTGAGAAGAAAGAATCCCCTTCACTCATGAAATGTGCAGAATTTGAAATCCATCCTATTGCACTATCAAATCAACCTGTTCACCCAGAAGACATGGTTAATAAAATCTTTCCTTCCCTACACACCAGTTTTCCAGAGTACTTACTGGACTGTTCTAGCTTCCCCTGATGCCTCACTCAGTGGTTCTACAGGTCCTTGCTACCAAGGACAATTGATGTAGAAAGGACAAGAAATGTAGGCCAGGCGCTGGTTCATTGCAGTGGGTGGACATCTCAGAGAGGCTTGGAGAGGATGCTCTTAGCCTGTGGTTGATGAGCAGCAGGTGAGCCTGGCAGAGGGAGATTTAGAAGCTGAATTCTCAGAGCTCCTGATTAAATAAATTCCCTTCATGTTACTCAATTCTCTAAGCAATTCGGCTCTCCTGAAGCCTTGGGACCATAAATAAAGGAAAATCTTCTGCCACTTCAGTCCCCATGTGTCCACCTTGGGAGCCAAGTACATATTCCCTTTCTACCAATTGGTCCATCTCCCTGGAGTGGACATCACTCCAATGTATACAACTTCCCATGCAGGCACATCAGAAAGACCATGCTGTGAGCCTGGGAGCTGCTGTGAGTGACAGTCTCCAGTGTCTGACTCAGAGATATAGCTGTCACCTGACCACATCCATCCCAGCTAAGACCCTCCCTGGAACTTCATCCTGAATTTAATTTTGAACACTTCAGACAGATTCTGAAGAAAATGCATGTATCATTGCATTTGGTGGATGGTAAACTTGTTGACACAGAGGTAAAATTTTCTTTATACATGGTCCCCGAATCCAGTCATTCAGGATTTTCTTTTTTTTTTTTTTTTAACTATCTCACAATAATATGGGAATGAACTAAGACATTTTCAGAAAATCAGAACTTTACCACCTGCCAAATCTTTTTTTTTTTGTTTGTTTGCGTAGAACCTGTTTTTCTTTTTTTTTTATTTTCATTTTATTTATTTTTTTCAGTGTAACAGTATTCATTCTTTTTGCACAACACCCAGTGCTCCATGCAAAACGTGCCCTCCCCATTACCCACCACCTGTTCCCCCAACCTCCCACCCCTGACCCTTCAAAACCCTCAGGTTGCCCCAACCTCCCACCCCTGACCCTTCAAAACCCTCAGGTTGTTTTTCAGAGTCCATAGTCTCTTATGGTTCGCCTCCCCTCCCCAATGTCCATAGCCCGCTCCCCCTCTCCCAATCCCACCTCCCCCCAGCAACCCCCAGTTTGTTTTGTGAGATTAAGAGTCATTTATGGTTTGTCTCCCTCCCAATCCCATCTTGTTTCATTGATTCTTCTCCTATCCCCCTACCCCCCCATGTTGCTTCTCCATGTCCTCATATCAGGGAGATCATATGATAGTTGTCTTTCTCCGATTGACTATGGAAAGAACCTAGATGTCCATCAACAGATGAATGGATAAAGAAGATGTGGTATATATACACAATGGAATACTATGCAGCCATCAAAAGAAATGAAATCATGCCATTTGTGACGACGTGGATGGAACTAGAGCGTATCATTCAGGATTTTCATCTGGAGTAAAGGCATTCACATGTTTAAACACAGATGGGTATTTTTTTTCTGGCTATATACCCCTGTGGGCTGTTCAGAACACTCTTCTCCAATGGGAAAGGATACTCTGTGTGTTTTTTCATTGTTTTGTTTGTTTGAGTATAATTGACACACAATGTTACATTAATTTCAGGTATAAAACATAGTGATTTGACAAGTTTATGCACTATGCTATGTTCACCACAATTGTAGATACCATCTGTCCTGATACGTCAGTATTACAATATCATTGACTGTATTCTTGATGTTGTGCCTTTTATTCTCATGATTGATTCATTCCATAACTGGAAGTCTGTTCTTCCCTCTCCCCTCTCTCCACTCGCGCATCCCCCACACTCCTCCTCTTAAAAACGTTTGTTTACTCTCTGCATTTATAGGTGTGATTCTGCTTTTTGCTCATTTAATTTTTTTTAATTTTTATTAGCATATACTGTATTATTAGCTCCAGGGGTACAGGTCTGTGAATTGCCAGGTTTACACTTCACAGCACTCGCCATAGCACATACCTTCCCCAATGTCCATAACTCATCCACCCTCGCTCTACTCCCCTCTCCCCAGCAACCCTCAGTTTGATTTGTGAGATTAACAGTCTCTTATGGTTTGTCTCCCTCTTGATCCCATCTTGTTTCATTTTTTCTTTTCCTACACCCCAAGCCACTCAAGTTGCCTATCAACTTCCTCATATGAGGGTGATCATATGATAATTGTCTTTCTCTGATTGACTTATTTTGCTATTTGCTCATTTGTTTTTTAGATTCAACTTATGAGTGGAATCATATGGTATTTGGCTTTCTCAGTCTGACTTACTTCACTTAGCATAATATCTTCTAGGTCCATAAATGATGTCTCAAATGGCATGGTTTTATTTTATGACTGAAAAATATTTCTGTGTGTGTATGGGTCTGCACCCTATTTTCTTTATCCATTTGTCTATGATAGATACTTAGGTTGCTTCCATATCTTAACTACTGTAAATAATGCAACAGTAAACATAGGGGTGAGTATATTTTTTTAAATTGCTGTTTTTGTTTTCTTTGGAAACAGTAGTGGCATTATTGGATCACATGGTAATTCCATTTTTAAGTTCCTGAGTAATGTCCATACTGTTTTCCATAGTGGATACAGCATTTTCCATTCATACCAGTAGTTTGTAAGGGTACCTTTTCCTCCACTTCCTCACCAGCAATGGTTGATACTTCTGGTTTTGATTTTAGCCATTCTGACAGGTGTGAGGTGGTATCTAATTGTGGTTTCCATTTGCATTTCCCTCATGATATTGAACAAATTTTCATATGTCTGTGCCACAGCCCACGTGAAAAATTGGCCAGGAAGCGTGAGGGTAAGAGGATGGTGAAAAGAAATTAAAGAGACAAAGAGATGGGGGCAGGAGGAGCATAGGGGATGATTTCCACCAATGCCACTTTATTAGTAAAAATAAGAGACTATATAGAAGTCTTACAGTGAAAGGGTGATTTATCTAAGTGTTGCTTCAGGATTAAAGGTTCACATACCAGCTTCATAATATTTTTCACTACAGACACAGACATACCAGTGCCAGAAGGTGGATGGTAAACATCATCCACTAAAAACACACTTGAAAGATTATCTCGTAGCTTCTAACAGGACAGCAAGAACCACTAGAAGATTAATGAGTGGCCTGGGCTGTCTTGAAGGTCAACTATCTAGAGGGCATGTGAGAAGTCACATAGGTGAGCAAGCAGCGCATGGCACAGGCTCTTTCTCAATACAAACTCAACTCCATTATCCTCTGCCTTAAATCATGCAGTGAAACATTGGAGGAGGCATAAGTTAGAGCCTGGTTTGGCTCTCACCTCGAGCCTTACTGCGGCTTCCCACAAGTCTGTTGGCTATCTGCATGTCTTCAGTAAAAAATATCTACTCAATCTCTGCTCATTTTTTATTAGATTAGTTGTTTTTTTGTTTTTGTTGAGTTGTAGAAGTTCTTTCTGTATTTTAGATTTTAACCCCTTATCAGATATATCATTTGCAAATATCTTCTCCCATTAGTAGGTTGTCATTTTGGGTTATTGATTGTTTCCTTAACAGGGGTAAACTTTAATGGTAGAGTGCCATACTTGGAGAAGGCATGGAAGATCCACGCTATTTCCTATACCTTTCCCCATCTAGTGTCATCCCTCCCCGGGGCAGCATGGCTCAAGAGTGAAATACTCAAGAGGGCCCCATAAACTTGAGCATGCCTAAGCTCGACTCCTGAATCCGTCATGTGGCCACTAAGGTCAGACCTGAGGAGAGCATAAGGATTCTTGGTAGAGAAGGTCTAAAATCATTTATTCCTGACTGAAACATTGAAATACGGTCTTAATACTCAAACAGTGGTCCATAGACCAAAACTGATGCCATCAGTAACAACTGGGAAACGGTTGTAATTACAAGATCTCTGAACCTCACCCACAACCTCCCAAATTAGATCTCAATTTGAACAGGATCCTCAAGTGATTCAAACACATGTTAATGTTGGAGAAGCTCTGGTCTAGAAAAGACTTTCTCAACCTCTCTACCTTGACATCTATGCTAGATAATTCTTTGTACTGGGGGCCGTACTGAGCATTGTAAGATATGGGGCAGCATTCTGGGCCTGAACCCAGTAGATGCTAGTAGGACATCCCTAATTATGACAACCAAAGATTTCTCCAGTGTTGTCTTTAGAGGGGAAAAAGCCCCTGTTTGAGAACCATTGACCTGGCATGTGGACTGGAAATATCTTGGTGGCATTCCAAGAAAACGCTTCCCTCCTTCAGATCATAATTTGGAGTAGCTAATTTCACACTTCTGAGCCCCACTTTTACAACTGTAGGTTAAGGCTCATTATAGTACGGATCTTATAAAGTGGACTTTTGTAAAAATGAAATCAAACAATCCACATAGGATTCTCAGTTTGGTGTATGGTGCCTAAAAAGATATAAATATCTCATAATTAAAAGATGTATGTAAATGGAGCACTAAATGACAGCTCTGAATCTGTGTTTTCAGTATGAGTCACCTAATTGATTAGTCAAAAGCATCAGGAAGACAAGGGCAGAGTACATGCATCTTCTTAGAAAATTAAGGTAATCCTCTCTCTTATTGAAGAGGGGACTAGAAATTTACTAGAGATATCAGGAGATCTTCTTTACCATGAGTCTTGGCTAAGCAGAACCCTCAGTCACAGATTTGGAGAAAATATCAACTCAAAATTGGGCTATACTTCATGGAGGTTAGAACCCTGGAAAGCAGGCAGGATCATGAAGAAGAAATTAATAATAACTGATTCACCTGACTTTTAATATGGTCTCCTGGGAACAGAGAATTGGCAGTGAAAAACTTTGTTTCTGTCCAGAACCAAGACCCAGGGGGAAATAATCTGCTCAGAATTTGGAGTAACAATGGAAACAGCCCCTAATGAGCAGGTACAGGGGAATATAAATATCTCCTCTACTGCAATCCCTTAACATGGTGCATCCCTGTACAGGAGAGGTCATGGTTGTTGCTTTTGGGTTACTAAGTCTTGCTGGGGGACTCATGCTTTACTCCATCCTGCTGCCCTGTCTGGGAACAGGGCTTCAGCCTCTAGCTTCAAAAATTCGGGGAGGAATTCTGACCTCCATACAGAGATTTTCACTTTATAGACCCACCTAGGTGAGTCTCAGAACTCAGCAGGTATTTCAGAGAAGGATCAGAGGAAGTGGAACCTGAAAAACTTGAGGTTACCAGAGAGGTCAAGCAACCTATCCAGATACACGTTTGTGGGATGACTACAAAGTTTTCAAATAATTTACTTACTATATTTTAAAAACAAGTGTTTTTTTGGACTCAGAAATACAAGGACCATTGCTGATGATATGTGGTCAGAATGGAAGTCCAGTGGATGAGACAGAGGAAGGAATGAGGGCCATAAAATTGTTACAGTGAAATTAGAACATAATCAAGAGGTTTGCAGCTAATGGGAGTAGGAAAAAGTATGAGGTCTGGAGGTGTGAGCAGCAGAGGGAGAGCATTTTTTAAATTTTTGAATGTGGGAATGAGTTAAAAATAAAAGTTGTATCTAAGAAGTAGTGGTGGTTGTTCTCTTGTTGTCTTTTTTTTTTCTTCCTTTCTGGTTGGTTTTCTCGGGGAGGGGCCTGCCACGTGGGTTTCAGTCAATGATGTTCCCTGAGTTAAGTCTCCCCGCCCCCCTCAAGGGGTGGGCTCTGAGGAAACCAGTGTTTCAGGCTTTTGTTCTCTGGAGGTTTTTATGTTTGTTTGTTCATTTTTGTTTTTTTTTCTCTTGTCTTGGAAGATGTGGTCCATATACCCTATGGAGTATTATGCCTCTATCAAAAAAGATGAATACCCAACTATTGTAGCACCATGGACAGAACTGGAAGAGATTATGCTGAGTGAAATAAGTCAGGCAGAGAGAGTCAATTATTATATGGTTTCACTTATTTGTGGAGCATAACAAATAACATGGAGGACATGGGGAGATGGAGAGGAGAAGGGAGTTGAAGGAAATTGGAAGGAGAGGTGAACCATGAGAGACTATGGACTCTGAAAAACAACCTGAAGGTCTAGAAGGGATGGGGGTGGGAGGTTGGGGGAACATGGTGGTGGGTATTAGTGAGGGCACGTGTTGCATGGAGAACTGGGTGTGGTGGAAAAACAATGAACACAGTTATGCTTAAAAAAAAATTTTTAAACTGAAAAAAAAATTGGGGGGATGTAGTAAATTTAGCTTGTTCTGTATTATACAGACCCACAGAAGTACCTTTCTGATGGCTGTTTTTAAGCCATACATTTCACAGCCTTATCTCTCCCATTGCTATTCACCAGAAAAAATGTACCTAATATTCATGAAGGAAAATGTCAAGGAGTATCACTTAGTGACTATTTCATCACCAAGGAGGCTGAATATATTTTTGTTTGTTAGCCATTTACTTCAGATATGCAAATCATTTCCAAATACAATGTTTTCAAGTACTGAGATATCTGTGGTTTTACTTTATTTCTTTTCAGCGTAACAGTATTCCTTGTTTTTGCACCACACCCAGTGCTCCATGCAACATGTGCGCTCCCTAATACCCACCACCTGGTTCCCGCAACCTCCCATGCCTCACCCCTTCAAAATCCTCAGGTTGTTTTTCAGAGTCCATAGTCTCTCATGGTTCATCTCCCCTTCCAGTTTCCCTCAACTCCCTTCTCCTCCCATCTACCTATGTCCTCCTTGTTATTTGTTATGCTCCAAAAATAAGTGAAACCATGTGATAATTGGCTCTCCCTGCTTGACTTATTTCACTCAGCATAATTTCTTCCAGTCCCATCCATGTTGCTACAAAAGTTGGGTATTCATCCTTTCTGATGGAGGCATAATACTCCATCGTGTATATGGACCACATCTTCCTTATCCATTCGCCTGTTGAAGGGCATCTTGTTTCTTTCCACAGTTTGGTGGCTGTGGCCACTGCTGCTATAAACATTGAGGTACAGATGGCCTTTCTTTTCACTACATCAGCATCTTTGGAGTAAATACCCAGTAGTGCAATTGCAGTCATAGAGAAGCTCTATTTTTAATTTATTGAGAAAACTCTACACTATTCTCCAAAGTGGCTGCACCAACTTGCATTCCCACCAAAAGTGGTAGAGGGTTCCCCTTTCTCCACATCCTCTCCAACACATGTTGTTTCCTGTCTTGCTAATTTTGGCCATTCTAACTGGTATAAGGTGATATCTCAGTGTGGTTTTAATTTGAATCTCCCTTATGGCTAGTGATGATGAGCATTTTTTCATGTGTCTGATAGCCATTTGTATGTTTTCATTGGAGAAGAGTCTGTTCATATCTTCTGCCCATTTTTTGATAGGATTATATGTTTTGTGTGTGTTAAGTTTGAGGAGATCTATGTTTTTTTTCAACGTAACAGTATTTATTGTTTTTGCACAACACTCAGTGCTCAATGCAATACATGCCCTCCCTATTACCCACAACCTGGTTCCCCCAAAATCCCACCCCCCGCCCCTTCAAAACACTCAGGTTCTTTTTCAGAGTATATAGTCTCTCATGGTTCACCTCCCCTTCAAATTTCCCTCAAATTCCTTCTCCACTCCATCTCCCAATCTCCTCCATGTCATTTGTTATAATACACAAATAAGTGAAACCATATGATACTTAACTCTCTCTCCTTGACTTATTTCACTCAACATAATCTCTTCCAGTCCCAACCATGTTGCTACAAAAGTTGGGTATTCATCCTTTCTGATGGAGGCATAATACTCCATCGTGTATATGGACCACATCTTCTTTATCCACTCATCCGTTGAAGGGCATCTTGGTTCTTTACACAGTTTGGTGACCATGGCCATGGCTGCTATAAACATTGGGGTACAGATGGCCCTTCTTTTCACTCCATCTGTATCTTTGGGGTAAGTACCCAGCAGTGCAATTGCACAGTCATAGGGAAGCTCTATTCTTAATTTCTTCAGGAATCTCCACACTGTTCTCCAAAGTGGCTGCACCAACTTGCATTCCAACGAACAGTGGTAGAGGGTTCCCCTTTCCCCACATGCTCTCCAACACATGTTGTTTCTTGTCTTGCTAATTTTGGCCATTCTAACTGGTGTAAGGTGGTATCTCAATGTGATTTAATTTGAACCTCCCTGAAGGCTAGTGATGATGAACATTTTTTCATGTGTCTAATAGCCATTTGTATGTCTTCACTGGAAAAGTGTCTGTTCATATCTTCTGCCCATTTTTTTATATGATTATCTGTTTTGTGTGTCTTGAGTTTGAGGTGTTCTTTATAGATCCTGGATATCAACCTTTTGTCTGTACTGTCATTTGCAAATATCTTCTCCCATTCCATGGGTTGCCTCTTTGTTTTGTTGACTGTTTCTTCACTGTGCTGAAGCTTTTGATGTTGATGAAGTCCCAAAAGATTATTTTCGCTTTTGTTTCCTTGGCCTTTGGAGACATATCTTGAAAGAAGTTGCTGTGGCTGATATCGAAGAGGTTACTGCCTACGTTCTCCTCTAAGATTCTGTTGTATTCCTATCTCATGTTGAGGTCTTTTATCCATTTTGAGTTTATCTTGGTGTACGGTGTAAGAGAATGGTCAACTTTCATTCTTCTACATATAACTGTCCAGTTTTCCCAGCACCATTTATTGAAGAGATTGTCTTTTTTCCACTGCATATTTTTTCCAGTTTTGTCGAAGATTATTTGACCATAGAGTTGAGGGTCCATATCTGGGCTCTCTACTCTGTTCCACTGGTCTATGTGTCTGTTTTTATGCCAGTACCATGCTCTCTTGGTGATCACATCTTTGCAGTAAATCTTGAATCAGGTAACGTGATGCTGCCAGTTTTGTTTTTGTTTTTCAACATTTCCTTAGCAATTCGGGGTCTCTTCTGATTCCATACAAATTTTAGGATTATTTGCTCCAGCTCTTTGAAAAATACAGGTGCAATTTTGATCAGAATGGAATTAAAAGTATAGATTGCTCTAGGCAGTATAGACATTTTAACAATGTTTATTCTTCTGATTCAAGAGCGTGGAATGGTCTTCCATCTTTTTGTGTCTTCTTCAATTCCTTTCATGAGTATTCTGTACTCCTTGAGAACAGATCCTTTACCTCTTTGGTCAGGTTTATTCCCAGGTATCTTATGGTTCTTGGTGCTATAGTAAATGGAATCGATTCTCTAATTTCCCTTTCTGTATTTTCTTTTTTTTTTCCCCATTATTCTTTTAATTTATTTATTTTTTCAGTGTAACAGTATTCATTGTTTTTGCACAACACGCAGTGTTCCATGCAATACGTGCCCTCCCTATTACCCACCACCTGTTCCCCAACCTCCCACCCCTGACCCTTCAAAACCCTCAGGTTGTTTTTCAGAGTCCATAGTCTCTTATGGTTAGCCTACTGGAGGTCTTTTTTTTTTTTTTTTTTTCAGCGTAACAGTATTCATTCTTTTTGCACAACACCCAGTGCTCCATGCAAAACGTGCCCTCTCCATTACCCACCACCTGTTCCCCCAACCTCCCACCCCTGACCCTTCAAAACCCTCAGGTTGCCCCAACCTCCCACCCCTGACCCTTCAAAACCCTCAGGTTGTTTTTCAGAGTCCATAGTCTCTTATGGTTCGCTTCCCCTCCCCAATGTCCATAGCCCGCTCCCCCTCCCCCAATCCCACCTCCCCGCAGCAACCCCCAGTTTGTTTTGTGAGATTAAGAGTCATTTATGGTTTGTCTCCCTCCCAATCCCATCTTGTTTCATTTATTCTTCTCCTATCTCCTACCCCCCCATGTTGCTTCTCCATGTCCTCATATCAGGGAGATCATATGATAGTTGTCTTTCTCCGATTGACTTATTTCACTAAGCATGATACGCTCTAGTTCCATCCACGTCGTCGCAAATGGCAAGATTTCATTTCTTTTGATGGCTGCATAGTATTCCATTGTGTATATATACCACATCTTCTTTATCCATTCATCTGTTGATGGACATTGTTAGTGTATAAGAAAGCCACTGATTTCTGTACATTGACTTTGTATCCTGCCACGTTACTGAATTGCTGTATGAGTTCTAGTAGTTTGGGAGTGGCATCTTTTGGGTTTTCCATATGAGGAATCATGTCATCAGCGAAGAGAGAGAGTTTGACTTCTTCCTTGCCAATTTGGATACCTTTTATTTCTCTTTGTTGTCTAATTGCCATTGCTAGGACTTCTAATACTATATTGAACAAGAGTGGTGAGAGTGGGCATCCTTATCGTGTTCCTGATCTCAATGGGAAGGATGCAAGCTTTTTCCCATTGAGGATGATATTTGCTGTGGGTCTTTCATAAATAGATTTTATGAAGCTCAGGAATGTTCCCATATCCCTGTACTTTGAAGCGTTTTAATCAGGAACGGATGCTGGATTTTGTCAAATGCTTTTATTGCATCCGTTGAGAGGACCATGTGGTTCTTCTCTCTTCTCTTATTGATTTGTTCTGTCTCATTGATTGATTTGCGAATGTTGAATGATTATTGTAACCCAGGGATGAATGCCACCTGGTCATGGTGGATAATCTTTTTAATTTGCTGTTGGGTCCTGTTTCCTAGGTCTTGTTGAGAATCTTAGCATCCATATTCATCAGGGATATTGATCTAAAATTCTCCTTTATGTAGGGTCTTTGCCTGGTTTGGGGATCAGGATAATGCTGGCTTCATAAAAAGAGTCTGGAAGATTTCCTTCTGTTTCAATTTTTTGAAACAGCTTCAGGACAATAGGTGTTATTTCTTCTTAAAAGTTTGGTAGAATTCTCCAGGGAATCCATCAGGTCCTGGGCTCTTGTTTTTTTTTTGTTTTTTTTTGTTTTTTTTGTGGGGGGGGAGGTTTTTGATCACTGCTTCAATCTCCTTGTTGAATATCAATCTATTCAGGTTGTCAATTTCTTCCTGATTCGGATTTGGGAGTTTATAGCTTTCCAGGAATGCATCCATTTCATCTAGGTTGCTTAGCTTATTGGCATATAACTGTTGGGTATAATTTCTGATGATTGTTTCTACTTCCTTGGTGTTCGTTGTGATCTCTCCCTTTTCATTCATAATTTTATTAATTTGGGCTTTCTCTCTTTTCTTTTGGATTAGTGTGGCCAATGGTTTATCGATCTTATTGATTCTTTCAAAAAACCAGCTTCTAGGTTCATTGATACGTTCTACTGTATCTCTCATTTCTACCTCATTGATCTCTGCTCTAATCTTGATTATTTCCCTTCTTATGTGTGGAGTTGGTTTGATTTGTTGTTGATTCTCCAGTTCTTTAAGGTGTACAGACAGGTGGTGCATTCTGGATTTTTCAGGTTTTTTGAGGGAGGCTTGGATGGCTATGTATTTCCCCCTTAGAACAGCCTTTGCTGTATACCATAGGATTTGAACCGAAGTACTTTCATTCTCATTGGTTTCCATGAATTGTTTAAGTTCTTCTTTGATCTCCTGGTTGATCCAAGCATTCTTAAGCAAGGTGGTCTTTAGCTTCCAGGTGTTTGACTTCCTTCCGAACTTTTCCCTGTGCTTGAGCTCCAGTTTCAAAGCATTGTGATCTGAGAATATGCAGGGAATAATGTCAGTCTTTTAGTATCGGTTGAGTCCTGCTTTGTGACCCAGTATGTGGTCTCTTCTGGAGAAGGTTCCATGTGCCCTTGAGAAGAATGAGCCTTCTGTGGTTACAGGGTGGAATGTTCTGTATATGTATGAGGTCCATCTGGTCTAATGTGTCATTCAATGCTCTTGTTTCTTTATTGATTTTTTGCTTTGAAGATCTGTCTATTACTGAGAGAGGCGTGTTAAGATCTCCTACTATCAATGTATTCATATCAATATGACCCTTTATCTTGATTAATAGTTTTCTTATGTAATTGGGTGCTCCCATAATGGGGTGTAGATATTTACAATTGTTAGATCGTCTTGGCGGATAGTCCCTTTAAGAATTATGTAGTGTCCGGAGTCAAGATGGCGGGGAAGTAGGAGGAGGCACCATTTCAACCTGTACCCTAAAGTGAGCTGATTACCTACCAAAGAACTCCGACCACCCATGAAATCAGCCTGAGATCAGAATTATACACGTCTGGATCTCTACTGGAGCAGAAGACGCCAGTGGCAGGTAAAGCAGACTGGGAGCAACGGACTGATATCGGAAGATAAACAAAAGGGGGAGGGAGCCACCAGAGGTGACTGATTGGAAAGTAACACCCCAACAGGAGAGTGCTCTGCGTCTGGGGACCAGCATTAACTTGGAGTCTGGTTGAAAGCACTCAAAAAACAAACAGCAAAGGATCACGGGGGGTAATAGTGGGAACCTGGGCGGTTAGGGTCAGGGACCTAAGTCCCGGGACCCAGGACAGCCTCCCCTGGTGCGGAGGCAGAGAGAGTGTGGCGGAGAAATCAGGTCTCCGTCCCTGAGCCGCCAGTGCACCTGAATGCCAGCGCGCCTGAGAACGAGTGGGGTCTGGCTCCCGTGAGGGGCTGGGAGCCTGGCCAGACCGCAATCCTGAAATGCGCGCGTCCCACACCCTCCCTTGGGATAGGTGCTCATAGGCGCTAGCCTGGAGCGCTGGCATCCGGAAAAACCAGACATTCCCAGCCTGGGACAGCGGGAAAATCTCAGTGTGCGATCTCTGCTCAGAACCTCTCTGGCGGTCTGGAGCTGCCTAGACAGCCACCGCTGCCCTGGTTTTGGGTACAACGAGGAGCTCCTGCATCCCCAGGGACAGTGACTCAGAACCGACTGCCAGCAGCTTTTGCAAAACAGTCTGAGGCTTCTCTCTGAGAGGGAGGTCGGGGTGCACTTTGCTCTCCTCTAAACCTCCAAAAACCATCAAAAGCTGTCAAGGCGAGAGAAAGCAGATGAAAGAACATAAAAACCCCCAGAGAACAAAAGGCTGAAAAAACAGTTTCCTGAAAAAAAAAGAGCACACCCCCTAGAGGGGAGCAGGAGGACCTAACTCAGGGAACATCATTGTCTGAAAACCCACGTGGCAGGCCCCTCCCCCAGAAAACCAACCAGGAAGGAAGAAGAAAAAAAAAATGACTACAAGAGAACAACCACCACTACTTCATAAATACAACTTTTATTTTTAACTCTTTACCAATATTCTGGTTTTGTTTTATACATACAGATAATTTTTTAACCTATTTACCACCACACTGAGATGTCCAGTACATCAAATTCTTTAATAACCTTCTAACCTGAACTTTTTGAAACATACACCCGTGTTTTTCTTTTGTTTTTCTATTTTTTTAATTCTTTTTTAATTTTAACTTAGTTTAGTCTAGTTTATTCTTTTTTAATTTTTATTTTCTACTATACATATAGAGTTAAACTTCAAGGTAATCCCCTTTCCCCAATCAATGCTAGCCCTATAGGCAAACCAGTTTCTAATCCCCCTGTAACTTAGGAAAGTTGAGTTCCTTAAAAAAACATCAAGATACCTTCAGGAAGAATCAAAATAACCTTCCTCACCCACACTGAGAATCTATAACCATTCTCCCAATTTTTCCTTCTGTCAGTGTTTCTGTGAATTTGTGTTTGTCCTGATAATATATAAATCTTATACTTGGGGTTCTTTCTGATGAGGTTCTTCCCTTTTTTTTGCTTATATATACATATTTTTTTCTCTTCTCATATACTTTTATCACTCTTTTTTGTCTGTCTGTTTTTGTCTGTATACTCCACAAATCTTACCTTGTGGCCCATTTGGGCTGAGCCTTCTCTTTTATCTTCCCTTTTTTCCCCATCTCTCTCTCTCTTTTTTTTTCCTTTTTTCTTTCCCCTTTTTTTTCTTTCTTCTTCTCTATATCTTTTTCTTTTCTTTTTTCTCTCATTTGGGTGGGGAATCCTGATTGCACAGAAGCGTTCCAGGGTGCACATTAACTGCACCACAATCAATAAGTCCAGCTGCATCTGTTCAGTCATCTCTTACCAAAATGACTAGGAGGAGGAATACCCAACAGAAGAAAAATACAGAGGATGGGCCTTCTGCAACAGAGCTAATGGCTATCGACATAGACAATATGTCAGAAAAGGAATTCAGACTAACAATTATCCAGGCAATAGCTAGGTTGGAGAAAGCCATGGATGACCAAACAGAATTGATTAGGGCAGAACTGAAAGCCACCAGGGATGATGTTCACAATGTTAGGGCAGAACTGAAAGCCACCAGGGATGATGTTCAAAATGCTCTCAATGAGTTCCAATCCAATCTAAATTCTCCAAAAGCTAGGGTAACTGAGACAGAAGATAGAATTAGTGATCTGGAGGACAAACAGATAGAGAGAAAGGATCAGGAGGAAGCCTGGAACAAACAGCTCAGAAGCCATGAAAACAGAATCAGGGAAATAAACGATGCCATGAAACATTCCAACGTCAGAATTATTGGAATCCCTGAAGGGGAACGAAAAGAAAGAAGTCTAGAAGATATAGTGGAAGAAGTTGTCTATGAAAATTTTCCCAATCTCACGAAGGGAAACAACGTTCATGTACTAGAGGCAGAAAGATTTCCTCCCAAGATTTTAGATTCTCGAAAGTCCTCACGGCAGCTTATAGTTAGAATGGGGAATTATGTTTCAAGAGAGACCCTCTTAAAAGCAGCTAGGACAAAGAAGCTTCTTACATACAGAGGAAAGCCCATTAGAATAACGTCAGACCTTTCCACAGAGACGTGGAGTACTAAATGAGAAGAACATGCAACCAAGAATACTCTATCCAGCAAGACTGACATTTAAAATGGATGGAGAGATAAAGAGTTTCCAAGACCGGCAAGGCTTAAAAGACTATGCAACCACCAAGCCGACACTGCAGGAAATATTAAGGGGGGTCCTATAAGAGAGAAAAAAATCCTAAGAATATCATTGAACAGAAATATAGAAACAATCTACAGACAGAAAGACTTCAAAGGCAACACGATGTCAATAAAAACCTATCTCTCAATAATCACTCTCAATGTGAATGGCCTAAATGCGCCCATAAAATGACACAGGGTTGCAGATTGGATAAAACGACAGGACCCATCCATATGTTGTCTACAAGAGACCCATTTTGAACCTAAGGATACACCCAGACTGAAAGTGAAGGGATGGAGAAGCATCTTTCATGCCAGTGGGCCTCAAAAGAAGGCCAGGGTAGCGATTCTCATATCAGATAAATTAGATTTTAAACTAAAGACTGTAGTCAGAGATACAGAAGGACACTACATAATTCTTAAAGGGACTATCCGCCAAGACGATCTAACAATTGTGAATATCTATGCCCCCAATATGGGAGCACCCAATTACATAAGAAAACTATTAATCAAGATAAAGAGTCATATTGATACGAATACAATAATAGTAGGAGATCTTAATACGCCTCTCTCAGAAATAGACAGATCATCGAAGCAGAAAATTAATAAAGAAATAAGAGCATTGAATGAAACATTGGACCAGATGGACCTCATCGACGTATACAGAACATTCCACCCGAAAACAACAGAATACTCATTCTTCTCAAGTGCACATGGAACCTTCTCCAGAATAGACCACATACTGGGTCACAAAGCAGGACTCAACCAATACCAAAAGACTGACATTATTCCCTGCATATTCTCCGATCACAATGCTTTGAAACTGGAGCACAATCACAAGGAAAAGTTCAGAAGGAACTCAAACACCTGGAAGCTAAAGACCACCTTGCTTAAGAATGCTTGGATCAACCAGGAGATCAAAGACGAACTTAAACAATTCATGGAAACCAATGAGAATGAAGACACCTCGGTCCAAAACCTATGGGATACAGCAAAGGCGGTTCTAAGGGGGAAATACATAGCCATCCAAGCCTCCCTCAAAAAAATTGAAAAATCCAGAATACACCAGCTGTCTCTACACCTTAAAGAACTGGAGAATCAACAACAAATCAAACCAACTCCACATGCAAGAAGGGAAATAATCAAGATTAGAACAGAGATCAATGAGGTAGAAACCAGAGATACAGTAGAACGTATCAATGAAACTAGAAGCTGGTTTTTTGAAAGAATCAATAAGATCGATAAACCATTGGCCACACTAATCCAAAAGAAAAGAGAGAAAGCCCAAATTAATAAAATTATGAATGAAAAGGGAGAGATCACAATGAACACCAAGGAAATAGAAACAATCATCAGAAATTATTACCAACAGTTTTATACCAATAAGCTAAGCAACCTAGATGAAATGGATGCATTCCTGGAAAGCTACAAACTCCCAAAATTGAACCAGGAAGAAATTGACAACCTGAATAGACCGATATCTAGTAATGAGATTGAAGCAGTGATCAAAAACCTCCCAAAAAACAAGAGCCCAGGACCTGACGGATTCCCTGGGGAATTCTACCAAACTTTCAAAGAAGAAATAACACTAATTCTCCTGAAGCTGTTCCAAAAAATTGAAGCAGAAGGAAAACTTCCAGACTCTTTTTATGAAGCCAACATTACCCTGATCCCCAAACCAGGCAAAGACCCTATCAAAAAGGAGAATTTCAGACCAATATCACTGATAAATATGGATGCAAAGATTCTCAACAAGATCCTAGCAAACAGAATCCAGCAGCACATTAAAATGATTATCCATCATGACCAGGTGGGATTCATCCCTGGGTTACAAGGTTGGTTCAACATTCGAAAATCAATCAGTGTGATAGAACACATCAATAAGAGAAGAGAGAAGAACCACATGGTCCTCTCAATTGATGCAGAAAAAGCATTTGACAAAATCCAGCATCCGTTCCCGATGAAAACGCTTCAAAGTATAGGGATAGAGGGAATATTCCTGAACTTCATAAAATCTATCTATGAAAGACCCACAGCAAATATCATCTTCAATGGGAAAAAGCTTGCAGCCTTCCCGTTGAGATCAGGAACACGACAAGGATGCCTACAATCACCACTCTTGTTCAACATAGTATTAGAAGTTCTAGCAACGGCAATCAGACAACAAAGAGAAATAAAAGGTATCCAAATTGGCAAGGAAGAGGTCAAACTCTCTCTCTTCGCAGATGACATGATTCTTTATATGGAAAACCCCAAAGACTCCACCCCCAAACTACTAGAACTCATACAGCAATTCAGTAACGTGGCAGGATACAAAGTCAATGTACAGAAATCAGTGGCTTTCTTATACACCAACAATGAAAATACAGAAAGGGAAATTAGAGAATCGATTCCATTTACTATAGCACCAAGAACCATAAGATACCTGGGCATAAACCTACCCAAAGAAGTAAAGGACCTGTACTCGAGGAACTACAGAACACTCATGAAAGAAATTGAAGAAGACACAAAAAGATGGAAGACTGTTCCATGCTCTTGGATTGGAAGAATAAATATTGTTAAAATGTCTATACTGACTAGAGCAATCTATACTTTTAATGCCATTCCGATCAGAATTCCACTGGTATTTTTCAAAGAGCTGGAGCAAATAATCCTAAAATTTGTATGGAGCCAGAAGAGACCCCGAATTGCTAAGGAAATGTTGAAAAACAAAACCAAAACTGGCGGCATCACATTACCCGATTTCAAGCTTTACTACAAAGCTGTGATCACCAAGACAGCATGGTACTGGCATAAAAACAGACACATAGACCAGTGGAACAGAGTGGAGAGCCCAGATATGGACCCTCAACTCTATGGTCAAATAATCTTCGACAAAACAGGAAAAAATATTCAATGGAAAAAAGACAGTCTCTTCAATAAATGGTGCTGAGAAAACTGGACAGCGATATGTAGAAGAATGAAACTCGACCATTCTCTTACACTGTACACAAAGATAAACTCGAAATGGATAAAAGACCTCAACGTGAGACAGGAATCTATCAGAATCCTAGGGGAGAACATAGGCAGTAACCTCTTCAATATCAGCCACAGCAACTTCTTTCAAGATATGTCTCCAAAGGCCAAGGAAACAAAAGCAAAAATGAACTTTTGGGACTTCATCAAGATCAAAAGCTTCTGCACAGCAAAGGAAACAGTCAACAAAACAAAGAGGCAACCCACGGAATGGGAGAAGATATTTGCAGATGACAGTACAGACAAAAGGTTGATATCCAGGATCTATAAAGAACTTCTCAAACTCAACACACACAAAACAGAGAATCATATCAAAAAATGGGCAGAAGACATAAACAGACACTTCTCCAACGAAGACATACAAATGGCTATCAGACACATGAAAAAATGTTCATCATCACTAGCCATCAGGGAGATTCAAATTAAAACCACATTGAGATACCACCTAACACCAGTTAGAATGGCCAAAATTAGCAAGACAGGAAACAATGTGTGTTGGAGAGGATGTGGAGAAAGGGGAACCCTCTTCCACTGTTGGTGGGAATGCAAGTTAGTGCAGCCACTCTGGAGAACAGTGTGGAGATTCCTGAAGAAATTAAGAATAGAGCTTCCCTGTGACCCTGCAATTGCACTGCTGGGTATTTACCCCAAAGATACAGATGTAGTGAAAAGAAGAGCCATTTGTACCCCAATGTTTATTGCAGCAATGGCTACGGTCGCCAAACTGTGGTAAAAACCAAGATGCCCTTCAACGGATGAATGGATAAGGAAGATGTGGTCCATATACACAATGGAGTATTATGCCTCCATCAGAAAGGACGAATACCCAACTTTTGTAGCAACATGGACGGGACTGGAAGAAATTATGCTGAGCAAAATAAGTCAAGCAGAGAGAGTCAAGTATCATATGGTCTCACTTATTTGTGGAGCATAACAAATAACATGGAGGACATGGGGAGATGGAGAGGAGAGGGAGTGGAGGGAAACTGGAAGGGGAGATGAACCATGAGAGACTATGGACTCTGAAAAACAACCAGAGGGTTATGAAGGGGCGGCGGGGGTGGTGGGGTGGGGTGGGAGGTTGAGGAACCAGGTGGTGGGTAATAGGGAGGGCACGGACTGCATGGAGCACTGGGTGTGATGCCAAAACAATGAACACTGTTATGCTGTAAATAAGCAAATAAAAATAAATAAATAAAAAGTTTTTTTCAGTGCCACTGAAGGGTTCTAATAAACAGAACTTATCACAGTCCCTACAATGACTGAATACACTAGTTATTCAAAATTTTATGCAAACAGGATTCTTTTGTGAGGAAGTTATACAACTACCTGCACATTACTCTATCACAGGATCACAGTCTTGCTTCTCAAAGAGTGGCCTACAAACCACGCCCTGACAGCACCAACATCACCCAGGAACTTGTTAGAAATGATGAACTCCTGGGCCCACCAGTAGCTGCTAATTGGCCTTTAAGCTAGAATCCTGGGTGATTCCTGTGCACTTTTAAGTTGGAGAAGTGCTGGTCTAGAGTACATTTTCTCACATTCTCAATCTGAACTTTGAGGCAGGGTCCTTATTTGTTTTGGGAGTTGTTCTGCTCATTGGAAGTGTTTAGCAGCATCCCTCAGATATTGTCAGATATGCCCAGGGGAAAAACACATCTCTGCTTGGGACCACTGGCACAGAGTTTGAAAACTGGGAGCATCCTGAGAGGAGGTAATCAACACCCATCCTTTCCTGCAATGATAACTTTGAGAAGATCACTAAATTCTTCAAGCCCCCTGTCTCCATGAGGAATGGAGTTCACACTAGTGCTTTCTCACAGAATGGCTTTTATAAAAATTAAATGAGACAACACCTATATGGTGTTAACTCGGATTATAGTGCAAAGAAAGTTCTAAATATATCTCTTACAATTAACAAACATTTCATAGTGACATTCTAAGTCATAGTCTGAACTTTTGATAGAAGTGAAATTCCTAATTTTTTTTTGGTGATGGAATGGGGTTTTTTTATTAATTTCTTTTCAGTGTAACAGAATTCATTGTTTATGCACCACACCCAGTGTTCCATGCCATATGTGCCCTCCATAATACCCACCACCTGGCTCCCACAACCTCCCACCCCCATCCCCTTCAAAACCCTCAGATTGTTTTTCAGAGTCCATAGTCTCTCATGGTTCATTCCCCCTTCCAATTTCCCTCATCTCCCTTCTCCTCTCCACCTCCCTATGTCCTCCTTGTTATTTGCTATGTTCCACAAATAAGTGAAACCATATGATAATTGACTCCCTCTGCTTGATTTATTTCACTCAGCATAATCTCCTCGAGTCCCATCCATGCCTAATTGTTTTGGCAAAACTGTCAGGAAGCCAAGGACTATAGAGTCCAGGATTTTATATGAAGGGAACAAACTTTTCATCTTTGTTGAAAAAGGGAAAAGTAATGTTCTAGAGATATCAGGAGTTATGTCTCCAACATAAGTAAGTCAATGTTTTGAAGGACCCAAGAGACCTAATCAAGACTCACTCCCCAATCTTAAACAGGAGAAAATTTTCATTCAAGAGTGGGATAAGGTGTTGGGAGTTAGATCTCTGAAAGGCAGAAGAAGTTGTAGGAAAAAAGTAAGAAAAATTGACTTCACCTGGTTTATCACCCAGTCTCCTAGGAAAAAAAATTCAACAAGAAAAATGTCCTTTGTGTCCAAAGAAGTGTCCCACGGGGAAACCATGTGCCTAAAGTTGGGAGGAACAAGAGGGAAATGTGCCTAATGATCAGACCAAAGCAGCTGTAAATACCTCCTCTGCTGCAGTCCCACAGCACAGACAACCTCAAACTGGATGAGACCTGGGCATTTCTTGTGCAGTCCTAAGTCTGCATGGGGGCTGAAGTTTGACCCACTCCTGCTCTCTTATCTGGGGACAGAGCTTCATACTCCACCATCAGACAGGTATTTTGATTTCCATGTAGAGGCATTCCTCACAGAGAACCCATCTGGATAAGTTTTACCACCCAGTAGGGACTGAAGGAGAAGGTCAGGAGAATGAAAGTCAAAAGCATATACCTGAGGTCACCTGAGGGCCAATACAGCCTAGCCCAGAGCTGAGAGTTTGCTGTGGCTGTTTGCTGGTTTGATTAAGAAATTCACTGATTGATTCATTAATGTATTTGTGATGCTAGAAATAGAAGTTAATATTGAACTCAGAAATACAAGGTTCTACATTAACAACTAAATCATAATAGTGGAAACCCAATAAGACAAGGGATGGAAAGCATAAAATAGGACATGAGGCCAAGGATATTTTCAGGTAACTGCGGTAGAAAAGTCAAGTCATAGCTGAGGAGGGACATACAGTGAAGTGAGGCTGTCTTTTCATTTTTAAGTTGGGACATAGTAGACTACATTTCTGAACTAGGAGAAAATTCCTGACAAAATAATTCTCACTGGTACATCTCTGCAAGAGCAGTACATGAAGCATAATATCACTGTACCTCCTCTCTCATGAGTATTCATGAAAATTTTTATATGTATTATGTGAAAAGGGGTATGCTCGTGAGCTTTCTTTGTAATTATTCCATTACCTGTGAGCCTGAACATAGTTTGGCTTAGCTAGCCACTCTCTTTCTCCATAGAAAATTGTCTGTGGGAGTCCATGGTGTTTCCAGTGGGATCAGAGTGGTTTTATTCCTGTTTTTTTTATTACATTCTTTTTTTTATTACTGTTCTGTTTTTCACCATGCAGTACATCATTAGTTTTTGATGTGGTGTTCCATGATTCATTGTTTGCATATAACACCCAGGGGTCCATGCAATACATGCCATCCTTAATTGCTCTTGATTTCACTTGCCATTTTGCTTTTTTATGTATGTGTAGATGTATTTGTGCAGAATGTGTGAGAGTCTGTAAGTTTTGTGTGGTGAAGTCTGTGAGTCAGTAATAGTATATTCCCTCTACTGCTTTTTCTAGGGTTTTCTCCCCCTCAAAAGAATTTATCTATTATCTTAGTATTATTCACTTGTAGATACCTGCTGTCCAAAAAATAATGAAATGAAAGTGAATGTCCTTTTTCATACTAACTGCTCCCAAATATTGCTTTATACATATTTCTGACCAGTGTTCATGTTCATAATTAGTTTCAGAGGTGGAATTTAGTGAGTCACCAGTTGCCTAAAACACCCAGTGCAGAGGTGCCCGAGTGGCTCATTTGGAAAAATCTGCCTTCAGCTTAGGTCATGATCTCAGGGTTGTGGGATAGAGTCCCATGTTCACTCAGCAGGGGAGTCTGCTTCTCCCTCCCCCTCTCCCTCTGCCCCTGCTCATGTGCTTCCTCTCGCTTACACTCTCAAATAAATAAGATCTTTAAAAAAATATTTTACCACCCAGTGCACATTACATCATGTGCCTTCCTGAATGCCAATCACCCAACTACCCTATCTCCCATCTACCTCCCCCAGCCACTCTCAGTTTGTGTCCTATAATCAAGAGTCTCTTATGGTTTCCTTCCCTCTCCATTTTTATCTTATTTTATTTTCCCTTCCCTTCCCCTATGTTCATTAGCTTTCTTTCTTAAATTCCACATATGAATGAAATCCTATGGTATTTGTCTTTCTCTGACTAGCTTATTTCACTTTTATATATATGTGTGTATATATATACATATATAACAATATATGTACATATGTATATGTAACAATATATAACAAGAGTTAGAGTATATATATATATATATATATATATATATATACTCTAACTCCATCATGTAATTACAAATGGCAAGACTTGATTCTCTAATGGCTGAGTTATATTGAATTGTATATATACACCACAACTTCTTTATTTATTCATCTGTTGATGGACATCTGGTCTCTTTCCATAGTTTATCTATTTTGGACATTGCTGCAATAAACATTAAGGAGGGGACACCTGGGTGGCTCAGTCAGTTAAGCATCTGCCTGCAGCTCAGGTCATGATCCCAGGGTTCTGGGACTGAGTCCACCAACAGGCTCCTTGCTCAGTGGGGAGTCTGCTTCTCCCTCTGCCTCTGCTCATCCCCTTACTTACACTCTCTCTCAGACAAATAAGTAAAATCTTTTTTTAAAAAAATTGAAGTATATGTGCCCTTCAAATCACCTTGCTTTTACCCTTTGGATAAATAACTAGCAGTGCAATTGAGGGATCATAGGGTAACCCTGTTTTTAACTTATTGAGGAAACTCCATACTGTTTTCCAGAGTGGTTGCATCAGTTTGCATTCCAACCAAAAATGTAAGCATAAGAGTGTTCCCCTTTCTCCATATCTAAGCCAACATCTGCTGTTTCCTGAGTTGTTTATTTTAGAAATTCTGATTGTTTGAGGTGGTATCACAGTGGTTTTTATTTGTAATTTCCTGATGGTGAGTGATATTCATCATTTTTTCATGTGTCTCTTAGCTGTTTACAGTTGTCCCAAAAACCACAAGATATCTAGGAAAAAACTTAACCAAAGAGGTAAAAGATTTGTACTCTGAAAACTGTAGAACACTTGTGATAGATTTGAAGAAGGTACAAATATATGTAAAAACATTCCATGCTCATGGGATGGAGGAAAAAAATATTATTAAAATGTCTATGCTCCCCAAAGCAATCTACATATTCAATGCAATCCTTATCAAAATACTACCACCATTTTTTACATAGCAGGAACAAACAATCTAAAATTTGTAGGAAACCAGAAAAGACCCTAAGTGTTAAGCACAATTTTTTTACAATTTCTTTTCAGCATAACAGTATTCATTGCTTTGCACCACACCCAGTGCTCCACGCAACACATGCCCTCCCTAATACCCACCACCTTGTTCCCCCAACCTCCCACCCCCGCCCCTTCAAGACCCTCAGGTTGTTTTTCAGAGTCCATAGTCTCTCATGGTTCACCTCCCCTTCCAATTTCCCTCAACTCCAATTTTTTATGTTTCTTTACACACAGGTCAGGAAATGGCCATTACAAAATGGAGCCACGAGATGATTTGTCCCTGGGGAGCTATGAAAAGAAATTTCTGGGTCCTGTTTCTATATTCTATATTAAGGGTTATATGATTGTGTATGCATTCGTATCCTACACAATGTGTTGGAATGAATGGCAGGGAAGTGACAGGTACATAGAGTAACACACACCAGGAAGACACAGTGTGCTATCTTGTGTACATGTGACAATGTGTGTGAGTGTGTATATGCAAATTCCTCTGGGCAACTTGATGAGTGAGAGCATCCTCAGAGCAGAGATACACAAGCTCCTCTCTTTCAATGAGACCCTTATAATACACAGGCCAAACTTAAACATCAGATGATACTAAGGAGGGGTGTCAATGGACAGGACCTTATTGGAACAAAATCATAAAATGCAATATTGTGGACCATGAACTCCCTGTGTCTTGAACTTTAAGCATCTGTGAGTCCACATTATTCTATGAAATTCATTACCACCAATTCTCATCACTTCCCTACATACTGGCTTCCTTCTGAGTCTTGAGTTTCTGGCAGAAGCACTTAGTAGGGCCTTTGAACCAGCTGTTCGAAGAACAGAACAGAACCACCTGTTCTGTCAGGAAGACCTCCCTTCCACCCTCTCTTCCATGAGGTAGCTATTCAAATGCCACCCTCTAAGCCAATCTTGACTGAGCACCCAACATAACACCCCATGCACTGTCTTA
This sequence comes from Meles meles, assembly GCF_922984935.1. NCBI lineage: Eukaryota > Metazoa > Chordata > Mammalia > Carnivora > Mustelidae > Meles > Meles meles. Next base: position 11,693,562 of record NC_060085.1, read on the forward strand.
ACCTGCCTCTGTTTTCTTTAGAGCATCTGTCCGCGTCTCATGATTATTTAATTTTTATATCTGCTTCTATCCTTTAACCATCATTTAATTGTAGGGACTTTTGCTATTCAACACCCACTACTTTATGACTAGAATTCCCAAAACATAGTCGGCATTCAATATATTTCTCAAATGCATGAAATAATTTCTTAATAAAACTGTATAATATCTGACATTTTGGGGAACATCTGATGTTGCGATGAAAATTCCTAATAAGAGAGGAATCAGAATCCTCTCAAGGGGCCCAAATCTATTCACATAATATTGCAATAAGTTTTCTTGACTGGAAAATAAAAATTGTTGCATTTCCACAATGTAAGCAATGACCATTTTTGTGAAAATTTGTCATGTTATTTTCCTTTGTGCTGGTAGTCACTCCACTGCATGGACCCAGGAAACAATACAGGAATTTCAGAGTTTGAGCTTCTGGGATTTTCAGAGGAACCAGAACTGCAGCCAATCATATTTGGATTTTTCCTTTCCATGTACCTGATCACGCTGTTTGGAAACCTGCTCATCATCCTGGCAGTCAGCTCTCACTCCCACCTCCACACCCCAATGTACTTCTTCCTCACCAACTTATCCTTTGTAGATGTTTGCTTCACCTCCACCACAATCCCAAAGATGCTGTTTAACATCCAGACTCAGAGCAAAGTCATAACCTATGCAGACTGCATCACACAGATGTATTTTTTCATACTGTTTACAGGGCTAGACATCTTTCTCCTCACTGTGATGGCTTATGACCGCTTTGTGGCCATCTGTCACCCGCTGCACTACACAGTCATCATGAACCCCTGGCTTTGTGGACTGCTGGTTCTCATGTCCTGGATTCTGAGTGCCTTACATTCCTTGTTACAAACTTCTATGGTGTTGCGGCTGTCTTTCTGCACAGTCTTGGAAATCCCCCACTTTTTCTGTGAAATCAATCAGATGATCCAAATTGCATGTTCTGACACCTTTCTCAATAACATGGTGATATATTTTGCAGCTATGTTGTTGGCTGGTGGTCCCTTCACTGGTATCCTTTACTCTTACTCTAAGATAGTTTCCTCCATACGTGGGATCTCATCATCTCAGAGCAAATATAAAGCATTTTCCACCTGTGCATCTCACCTCTCAGTTGTCTCTTTATTTTATTGCACAAGCCTGGGAGTGTACCTTAGCTCTGCTGCTCCCCAGAGCTCCCACTCAAGTGCAGTAGCATCGGTAATGTACACTGTGGTCACACCCATGCTGAATCCCTTCATCTATAGCCTTAGAAACAAAGACATAAAGGAGGCTATGATGAGATTCTGTGGGATGGCAGCTCTAAAAGCATGAATCTTCATGGAGCTGAGAAAGTGCCCAAAATTACAGGGCCCAAAATATGAACAAAATAAAAGTCCTATAAACAGCAATAAGACAACAAAGAGAAATGAAAGATATTCAAATTGACAATGAAGAAGTCAAACTCTCTCACTTCACAGATGACATGATTCTTTATATGTAAAACCCAAAAGACTCCACCCCCAAACTACTAGAACTCATACAGCAATTCAGTAATGTGGCAGGATACAAAATAAATGTACAGAAATCAGTTGCTTTCTTATACTCTAACAATGAAAATACAGAAAGGGAAATTAGAGAATTGGTTCCACTTACTATAGCACCAAGAACCATAAGATACCTGGGAATAAACCTAACCAAAGAGGTAAAGGATCTGTACTTGAGGAACTACAGAACACTCATGAAAGAAATTGAAGAAGACACTGTCTATACTGCCTTGAGCAATCTATACTTTCAATGACACTCCAATCAAAATACCACCAGCATTTTTCAAAAACCTGGAGCAAACAATCCTAAAATTTGTATGGAATCAGAGGAAACCCCGAATTTCTAAGGAAATGCTGAAAAAGAAAAACAAAACTGGGAGCATCACATTGCCTGATTTCAAGCTTTACTATAAAGCCGTGATCACAGAGACAGCATGGTACTGGCACAAAAACAGACACATAGACCAGTGGAGCAGAGTAGAGAGCCTAGATATGGACCCTCGTCTCTATGGTCAACTAATCTTTGACAAAGCAGGAAAAAATATACAGTGGAAAAAAGACAGTCTCTTCAATAAATGGTGCCAGGAAAAATGGACAGCTATGTGTAGAAGAATGAAACACGATTCTCTTACACCAAATATTTAGATACTTTAATCAGATTGTAGAAGTGGTACATGTCTTTTTTATTTTTTTCCTAGAATTTCTTTTTTTTACCTTTCCATATAATTTATGAAACTCATTTTATTAAGCTTTGTGATATCTCTGATATTCAAGAGATTTTTCCCTTTGTCATTTTCCTAGTCTTTCAATGTTATTCCTAACTTTGCATGTGAAATGTTCAGAACATTCTCACTTATTCAAAGGACTACATGAATTGATTAAGAATAATTTCTTCTCAAATAAAATATATCACAGTGAGCATTTTTTCTTTTTTGACTGAATACTATTCCCATAGTATCTTAGCCACCACAGCCATTTAAATAAGTTTATAACAGAGAAAAATCTGAGACCACTGCACTTCCCTTTTGTGAACATCTTTCTTTGTATATCACTACCTTAACTGCTCTGCCAGAGAATGCACTTTTTAATTTAAATTCAATTAGCCAACATATAGTACAATATTAGTTTCAGACGTAGAGTTTAATACATCATCAGATGCATGTAACACCCAGTGCTCATCACATCACATGCCCTCCTTATCCCCCATCACTCAGTTAACCTGTTACCCCATAGATGCCCCTCCAGCAACCCTCAGTTTGTTTTCCAGTTACAAGTCACTCATGGTTTGTCTCTCTCTCTGATTTCTTCCCCTTTAGTTTTTCCTCCCTTCCATTAAGATTCTATGCACTATTTCTTATATTCCACCTATGAGTGAAACCAAATGATAATTACCTTTCTCTGACCTATTTCACTTAGCTTAATACCCCCTAGTTCCATCCATGTTGATACAAATGGAGTATTCATTATGAGTAATGAGAAATGAGTAATATTACATTGTATACTTGAACCACATCTTCTTTATCCATTCATCTGTTGAAGGACATCTTGGTTCATTCCACAGCTGAGCTATTGAGAACATTGCTTCTATGAACATTGGAGTCCAGGTGACCCATTATTTCACTACATTTGTATCTTTGGGGTAAATACTTAGTAATGCAATTGCTGGGTCATAGGGCAGCTCTATTTTTTTATTATTTCTTATTTTTTATAAACATATAATGTATTTTTTATCCCCAGGGGTACAGGTCTATGAATCACCAGGTTTACACACTTCACAGCACTCACCATAGCACATACCCTCCCCAATGTCCATAATCCCACTACCCCTCTCCCAACCCCCCCTTCCCCCAGCAACCCTCAGTTTGTTTTGTGAGATTAAGAGTCACTTAGGGTTTGTCTCCCTCCCATTCCCATCTCGATTCATTTATTCTTCTCTTATCCCCCTAACCCCCTATGTTGCATCTCCACATCCTCATATCAGAGAGATCATATGATAGTTGTCTTTCTCCAATTGACTTATTTCACTAAGTATGATACCCTCTAGTTCCATCCACGTCATCGCAAATGGCAAGATTTCATTTCTTTTGATGGCTGCATAGTATTCCATTGTGTATATATACCACATCTTCTTTATCCATTCATCTGTTGATGGACATCTAGGTCCTTTCCATAGTTTGGCTATTGTAGACATTGCTGAGGGCAGCTCTATTTTTAATGTCTTGAGGAACCTCCGTACGGTTTTCCAGAGTGGCTGTATCAGCTTGCATTTCCACCAACAGTGTGAGTGGGTTCACATTTCTCCACATCTTCACCAACATTTGTTATTCCCTGGCTTGTTAATTTAAGACATTCTAACTGATGTAAGGTGGTATGTCACTGTGGTTTTGATTTGTATTTCCCTGATGGCTAGTAATGTTGAGCATTTTTTCACGTGTCTTTTGGCCATATTTTTGTCTTCTTTGGAGAAGAGTCTGGTTCATATCTTCTGCCTATTTCTTAACTGGATTATCTGTTTTCTGGAGAGTTAGTTTTAAGTTCCTTATAGATCTTGGATATCAGTCTTTTATCTGATACATCATTTGCAAATATCTTCTCGAGTTCCATAGATTGCCTTATAGTTTTTTTGACTTCTGCTGTGCAGAATCTTTTTATCTTAATGCGGTTGAATAGTTCTTTTTTTATTTTGTTTCCCTTGACTTTAGAGATGTGTTTTGCAAGAAATTGTTGCAGCTGAGGTCAAAGAATTTGTTACATGTCTTCTCCTCTAGGATGTACTGGTGGCTATAGCTGATCATGGGAATTTATCTACACTTTAAGATCCTATTGTTAAAAAGTTTGTGGCCACCATGCCTCACATAGTCACTGGGGTTAAAAAAAAAAAATATATATATATATATATATATGGAAATACATTTTTCCAAGAGGAATGTACAGAGAAAGACAAATATGGAAAAAATAGGTTGATGTAATATGGTCTTAGAGCCAAGTTGAATTTAAAAATCATGAAGCAAAATATTAAAACATACATTTACTGCTGTGCAAACTATTTCTTTCTCGGGCACTTCATTTACTTACTGAACTACAGAATATCAGGATCTATTTGTAAGGTGTATTTAATAAGATGAAAGACTGGTAACATGTTGGGGATTTGTTAAATTATTTTCTGCTTTCTGGTTGAAATTTTCCAGTGCTTCATACAAATATGATTGCTTCCATTTCTATAAATGAAATATCTCCCACGATTTGAAATTGTGCCATAACCTCTAAAGGGACAGTGAATGAACAACATCATTATCATCCATTATACATGATCTTCATAAGCACAGGTTGAGTCACCAGCAACCCTTGGTTCCTGACCTGCATGTGCTTCAGACTCACATGCACACATACATGTTCTTCCAACCTCCCCATGTTACCTCTAAGAAACCTCAATGGAGTAATTTTTTTGGGGGGGGGTGGCATGATTTATTCTTTTTTTTAATTTATTTATTTTTTTATTTGCTTATTTTCAGCGTAACAGTGTTCATTGTTTTTGCACCACACACATTGTTTTTGCACCAGTGCTCCATGCAGTACGTGCCCTCCCTATTACCCACCACCTGGTTCCTCAACCTCCCACCCACCCACCCCCGCCCCTTCAAAACCCTCTGGTTGTTTTTCAGAGTCCATAGTCTCTCATGGTTCATCTCCCCTTCCAGTTTCCCTCAACTCCCTCTCCTCTCCATATCCCCATGTCAATGGAGTAATTTTTAATTCAATTATGTGAGATAAACTTGAAGAACAGAGTAATCATGAAAGCTACTTTGAAGTACCTGAAGAAATGCCTAGGAGAAAAAGAATCAGATTACTACAAATGCTGTGAGTTCTGCCTGATTTGATTATTATATCAGTTAGCTATTACTGCATACAAAGTATCCTACAATAAAATGTCTTCGTATAGGGTCGCCTGGATGACTCAGTTGGTTAAGCATCTGTCTTCAGCTCAGGTCATGATCTCAGGGCACTAGGATGGAGCCCCCCATCAGGCTTCTTACTCAGTGGGAAGTCTGCTTCTATCTTTCCCTCTGTCCCTACATCCCTTCCCACTCTCCTCGTGCTCTCTCTAGTTTGTCCTCTCGCTCTCTTTCTCAAGTAAATAAGTAAAATCTTCAAAAATGCCCTAGTATATTTTTATTATTAAAGGCGATTATACAGTAGGCAGCTGTTCTGATCTCAGCAGGGCTCCTCATGAGTCTGAAGTCAGGTAGGCATCTATAGATTGGGTTTCTAAGGCTCACCCATGAGGTCTGTGGCAGTAGTGCTCTTTTGCCTTGATCCAATTTATATCATTTTACTACTTTTATATATGTAGGCAATCTATTGTTTTAAAAACTGAACTTATCAAATGTGAATTCTCTTAATTTACTTCCACTATTTTAACATCCACATGTGAACCTTTGCTATCTCACAGTTGGATGAGGAGTCTCCCACACCAATAGTGTGACTCAACTAACTGTGCTCCAGATCTGACCCGGAGTTATGCAACACTAGAATTTCTAAATTATAATTAATTTACTAGACATTATGACATGTGATAAACTGTGCTTATTTTTTTAATTTATGTAATTTAATTTTTAATAGTAGCTTTTTTTATTTGTTTATTTTCAGTGTAACAGTGTTCATTGTTTTTGCACCACACCCAGTGCTCCATGCAGTACGTGCCCTCCCTATTACCTACCACCTGGTTCCTCAACCTCCCACCCCCCACCCTGGTTGTTTTTCAGAGTCCATAGTCTCTCATGGTTCATCTCCCCTTCCAGTTTCCCTCAACTCCCTCTCCTCTCCATCTCCCCATGTCCTCCATGTTCTTTGTTATGCTCCACAAATAAGTGAGACCATATGATAATTGACTCTCTCTGCTTGACTTATTTCGCTCAGCATAATCTCTTCCAGTCCCGTCCATGTTGCTACAAAAGTTGGGTATTCGTCCTTTCTGATGGAGGCATAATACTCCATTGTGTATATGGACCACATCTTCCTTATCCATTCATCCGTTGAAGGGCATCTTGGTTCTTTCCACAGTTTGGCGACCGTAGCCATTGCTGCAATAAACATTGGGGTACACATGGCTCTTCTTTTCACTACATCTGTATCTTTGGGGTAAATACCCAGCAGTGCAATTGCAGGGTCATAGGGAAGCTCTATTCTTAATTTCTTCAGGAATCTCCACACTGTTCTCCAAAGTGGCTGCACTAACTTGCATTCCCACCAACAGTGTAAGAGGGTTCCCCTTTCTCCACATCCTCTCCAACACACGTTGTTTCCTGTCTTGCTAATTTTGGCCATTCTAACTGGTGTCAGGTGGTATCTCAATGTAGTTTTAATTTGAATCTCCCTGATGGCTAGTGATGATGAACATTTTTTCATGTGTCTGATAGCCATTTGTATGTCTTCGTTGGAGAAGTGTCTGTTCATATCTTCTGCCCATTTTTTTTCCATTTTATTTATTTTTTCAGCGTAATAGTATTCATTCTTTTTGCACAACACCCAGTGCTCCATGCAAAACGTGCCCTCCCCATTACCCACCACCTGTTCCCCCAACCTCCCTCCCCTTCCAAATATTTTTTTTAATAAACATATAATGTATTTTTATCCCCAGGGGTACAGGTCTGTGAATCGCCAGGTTTACACACTTCACAGCACTCACGATAGCACTTACCCACCCCAATGTCCATAGCCCCCTCCCCCTCTCCCAATCCCACCTCCCCCCAGCAACCCCCAGTTTGTTTTGTGAGATTAAGAATCATTTATGGTTTGTCTCCCTCCCAATCCCATCTTGTTTCATTTATTCTTCTCCTATCCCCCTAACCCCCCATGTTGCTTCTCCATGTCCTCATATCAGGGAGATCATATGATAGTTGTCTTTCTCCGATTGACTTATTTCACTAAGCATGATATGCTCTAGTTCCATCCACGTCGTCACAAATGGCAAGATTTCATTTCTTTTGATGGCTGCATAGTATTCCATTGTGTATATATACCACATCTTCTTTATCCATTCATCTGCTGATGGACATCTAGGTCCTTTCCATAGTTTGGCTATTGTAGACATTGCTGCTATAAACATTCGGGTACACGTGCCCCTCCGGATCACTATGTTTGTATCTTTAGGGTAAATACCCAGTAGTGCAATTGCTGGGTCATAGGGTAGTTCTATTTTCAACATTTTGAGGAACCTCCATGCTGTTTTCCAGAGTGGTTGCACAAGTTTGCATTCCCAACAACAGTGGAGGAGGGTTCCCCTTTCTCCGCATCCTCGCCAGCATCTGTCTCTTTGGTTAGGTTTATTCCTAGGTATCTTATAGTTTGGAGTACAATTGTAAATGGGATTGACTCCTTAATTTCTCTTTCTTCTGTCTTGTTGTTGGTGTACAGAAATGCAACTGATTTCTGTGCATTGATTTTATATCCTGACACTTTACTGAATTCCTGTACAAGTTCTAGCAGTTTTGGAGTGGAGTCTTTTGCGTTTTCCACATATAGTATCATATCATCTGCGAAGAGTGATAGTTTGACTTCTTCTTTACTGATTTGGATGCCTTTAATTTCTTTTTGTTGTCTGATTGCTGAGGCTAGGACTTCTAGTACTATGTTGAATAGCAGTGGTGATAATAGACATCCCTGCCGTGTTCCTGACCTTAACGGAAAAGCTTTCAGTTTTTCTCCATTGAGAATGATATTTGCGGTGGGTTTTTCATAGATGGCTTTGATAATATTGAGGTATGTGCCCTCTATCCCTATACTTTGAAGAGTTTTGATCAGGAAGGGATGCTGTACTTTGTCAAATGCTTTTTCAGCATCTATTGAGAGTATCATATGGTTCTTGTTCTTTCTTTTATTAATGTGTTCTATCACATTGATTGATTTGCGGATGTTGAACCAACCCTGCAGCCCTGGAATAAATCCCACTTGATCGTGGTGAATAATCCTTTTAATGTACTGTTGAATCCTATTGGCTAGTATTTTGGCGAGAATTTTTGCGTCTGTGTTCATCAAGGATATTGGTCTGTAGTTCTCTTTTTTGGTGGGATCCTTGTCTGGTTTTGGGATCAAGGTGATGCTGGCCTCATAAAATGAGTTTGGAAGTTTTCCTTCCATTTCTATTTTTTGGAACAGTTTCAGGAGAATAGGAATTAGTTCTTCTTTAAATGTTTGGTAGAATTCCCCTGGGAAGCCGTCTGGCCCTGGGCTTTTGTTTGTTTGGAGATTTTTGATGACTGTTTCAATCTCCTTACTGGTTATGGGCCTGTTCAGGTTTTCTATTTCTTCCTGGTTCAGTTGTGGTAGTTTATATGTCTCTAGGAATGCATCCATTTCTTCCAGATTGTCCAATTTGTTGGCGTAGAGTTGCTCATAGTATGTTCTTATAATTGTCTGTATTTCTTTAGTGTTAGTTGTGATCTCTCCTCTTTCATTCATGATTTTATTGATTTGGGTCCTTTCTCTTTTCTTTTTGATGAGTCTGGCCAGGGGTTTATCAATCTCATTGATTCTTTCAAAGAACCAGCTCCTAGTTTCATTGATTTTTTCTATTGTTTTTTTTGGTTTCTATTTCATTAATTTCTGCTCTGATCTTTATGATTTCTCTTCTCCTGCTGGGTTTAGGGTTTCTTTCTTGTTCTTTCTCCAGCTCCTTTACGTGTAGGGTTAGGTTGTGTACTTGAGACCTTTCTTGTTTCTTGAGAAAGGCTTATACCGCTATATATTTTCCTCTCAGGACTGCCTTTGCTGTGTCCCACAGATTTTGAACTGTTGTGTTTTCATTATCATTTGTTTCCATGAATTTTTTCAATTCTTCTTTAATTTCCTGGTTAACCCATTCATTCTTTAGAAGGATGCTGTTTAGTCTCCATGTATTTGGGTTCTTTCCAGCTTTCCTCTTGTGATTGAGTTCTAGCTTCAGAGCATTGTGGTCTGAAAATATGCAGGGAATGATCCTAATCTTTTGATACCGGTTGAGACCTGATTTGTGACCCAGGATGTGATCTATTCTGGAGAAGGTTCCATGTGCGCTAGAGAAGAATGTGTATTCTGTTGCTTTGGGATGAAATGTTCTGAATATATCTGTGATGTCCATCTTGTCCAGTGTGTCATTTAAGGCCTTTATTTCCTTGTTGATCTTTTGCTTGGATGATCTGTCCATTTCAGTGAGGGGAGTGTTAAAGTCCCCTACTATTATTGTATTATTATTGATGTATTTCTTTGATTTTGTTATTAATTGGTTGATATAGTTGGCTCCTCCCACGTTAGGGGCATAGATATTTAAAATTGTTAGATCTTCTTGTTGGACAGACCCTTTGAGTAGGATATAGTGTCCTTCCTCATCTCTTATTATAGTCTTTGGCTTAAAATCTAATTGATCTGATAAAAGGATTGCCACCGGGGCGCCTGGGTGGCTCAGTGGGTTAGGCCGCTGCCTTTGGCTCAGGTCATGATCTCAGGGTCCTGGGATCGAGTCCCACATCGGGCTCTCCGCTCAGCGGAGAGCCTGCTTCCCTTCCTCTCTCTCTGCCTGCCTCTCTTGTGATTTCTCTCTGTCAAATAAATAAATAAAATCTTTAAAAAAAAAATAAATAAATAAAATAAAAGGATTGCCACCCCAGCTTTCTTCTGATGCCCATTAGCATGGTAAATTGTTTTCCACCCCCTCACTTTAAATCTGGAGGTGTCTTCGCATCTAAAATGAGTTTCTTGTAGGCAACATACTGATGGGTTTTGTTTTTTTATCTATTCTGATACCCTGTGTCTTTTGATTGGGGCATTTAGCCCATTAACATTCAGGGTAACTATTGAGAGATATGAATTTAGTGCCATTATTAGTCTGTAAGGGGACTGTTACTGTATATTGTCTCTGTACCTTTCTGATCTACTACTTTTAGGCTCTCTCTTTGCTTAGAGGACCCCTTTCAATATTTCCTGGAGACCTGGTTTGGTGTTTGCAAATTCTTTCAGTTTTTGTTTGTCCTGGAAGCGTTTTATCTCTCCTTCTATTTTCAATGATAGCCTAGCTGGATAGAGTATTCTTGGCTGCATGTTTTCCTCGTTGAGTGCTCTGAATATATCATGCCAGCTCTTTCTGGCCTGCCAGGTCTCTGTGGATAAGTCTGCCGCCAATCTAATATTTTTACCATTGTATGTTACAGACTTCTTTTCTCGGGCTGCTTTCAGGATTTTCTCTTTGTCACTAAGACTTGTAAATTTTACTATTAGGTGACGGGGTGTGGACCTATTCTTGTTGACTTTGAGAGGGGTTCTCTGCATCTCCTGGATTTTGATGCTTGTTCCCTTTGCCATATTAGGGAAATTCTCTCCAATGATTTTCTCCAGTAGACCTTCTGCTCCCCTCTCTCTTTCTTCTTCTTCTGGAATCCCAATTATTCTAATGTTGTTTCGTCTTATGGTGTCACTTATCTCTCGAATTCTCCCCTCATGGTCCAGTAGCTGTTTGTCCCTCTTTTGCTCGGCTTCCTTATTCTCTGTCATTTGGTCTTCTATATCACTAATTCTTTCTTCTGCCTCATTTATCCTAGCAGTGAGAGCCTCCATTTTTGATTGCACCTCATTAATAGCTTTTTTGATTTCAACTTGGTTAGATTTTAGTTCTTTAATTTCTCCAGAAAGGGCTTTAATATCTCCAGAGATGGTTTCTCTAATATCTTCCATGCCTTTTTCGAGCCCGGCTAGAATGTTCAGAATCATCATTCTGAACTCTTGATCTGACATATTACCAATGTCTGTGTTGATTAGGTCCCTAGCCTTCGGTACTGTCTCTTGTTCCTTTGTTTGTGGTGATTTTTTCCGCCTTGTCATTTTGTCCAGATAAGAGGATATGAAGGAGCAAATAAACTACTAAAAGGGTGGTAAAGACCCCAGAAAAATGTGCTGTAACCAAATCAGAAGAGACCCCTAATTGTAGGGGGGAGAAAGGGGATAAAAACAGGTTCTGAAAAAAAAGAAAAAAAAAAAAGAAAGAAAAAAATTTTAAAAATAAAACAAATAAAGAAAAAATATAAAAAAGAAAGAAAAATATATATATTTAGATGAACTAGTCAAAAAACGTTAAAAAAGAAAAGGGTAAAAGTTTTAAAAAATTTAGCAGAAGAAGAAAAAAGAAAAAAAAATTGAAAAAAGAAAAAAAAAATTGAAGTAGCCGCAAGACTAAAGAATCATGGGGAGAAAGCCATGAGTTCCGTGCTTTGCTTTCTCCTCCTCTGGAATTGCTCTGCTGTCTTAGGAATTGAACCTACTTTCCTTGATAGATGAACTTCGTCCTGGCTGGATATTTTGTTGATCTTCTGGGGGAGGGGCCTGTTGTAGTGACTCTCAAGTGTCTGCCCGATGCGGGATTGCACCGCCCTTACCAGCGGCCGGACTAAGTAATCGGCTCGGGTTCGCTTTTGGGAGCTTCTGTTCCCTGAACGCTTTCCGTAGAGTTCCGGAGGATGGGAATGAAAATGGCGGCCTCCCAGTCTCCGGCCCGGAGGAGCCGAGAGCCTGGGGTCCCACTCCTCAGTGCGCCCCCAGAGGACAGCACCCAATCACTCCCGTATCCCCAGCCTCTAGCCGCGCTCCGAGCTCACCCAGCCCGCAACCAGTTCAAGGCAACCCCGAGCTGAGAGTTCAGTCCTCGGCTCTGTCTCTGCAGCCGGCTTCTCCGTTCTAATACCTGCGAGCTCTCCGACACTCTGACACCCCCGATCCCTCCGTGACCCTGCGGGGCCTGGGGCCACGCTGACCCCGCGTGGGCTTCACCCTGGTTTAGCCTCTGGAGCAATGTCCCTCAGTGGAACAGACTTTTAAAAGTCCTGATTTTGTGCTCCGTTCCTCTGCCGCTTGCCGGGAGCCGGCCTCTCCCCCTGCGGTCTATCTTCCCATCGTTTTAGATTCACTTCTCCGCCAGTCCTACCTTTCAGAAAGTGGTTGATTTTCTGTTTCTAGAGTTGCTGTTCTTCTTCTCTTCGCTCTCCCGTTGGATTTGTAGGTGTTTGCAATGTTTAGATAAGCTATCGAGCTGATCTCCTGCTACCTGATGTAGTCTCAGGCTGCTACTTCTCCGCCATCTTGACTACTCCCTCTTCTGCCCATTTTTTGATATGATTCTCTGTTTTGTGTGTGTTGAGTTTGAGGAGTTCTTTATAGATCCTGGATATCAACCTTTTGTCTCTACTGTCATTTGCAAATATCTTCTCCCATTCCATGGTTTGCCTTTTTGTTTTGTTGACTGTTTCCTTTGCTGTGCAGAAGCTTTTGATCTTGATGAAGTCCCAAAAGTTCATTTTTGCTTTTGTTTCCTTGGCCTTTTGAGACATATCTTGAAAGAAGTTGCTGTGGCTGATATCGAAGAGGTTACAACTGTACTTATTTTAAGTGTACAATGTGGGCACCTGGGTGGCTCAGTCAGTTAATTGTCTGCCTTCAGCTCAGTTCATGATCCCAGTATCCTCAGATGAAGGCTCACTTCAGGCTCTGCTCAGCAGGCAGCCTGCTTCTTCCTCTCCCTCTGCCTGCATCTCTGCCTGTTTGTGCACTCACTCTATCTCTGTAAAATAGAAAAATAAATAAAATCTTTTTTAAAATATAAGAATAATGTGTACTACATTAGGAACTGAAAGAGACACTGAAAAATCATGGGTATATACTGCATGATTCATTTCCATAGAATTCAAACAGCTGCAGAGTAAGTTCTAACAGTTCTGTTATTCAACTGTTAGGGTGTAATCCCTCCAGCCTTAATTTCCTGCTGAACACAATGTGGTATCATAAACATAACTTCAAGGCATGTTGTGAGGAAAGATGAAATGTATATAAGTACTTTGTTTGATCAAAGAATGTTTAAATCTAAAGGTTGTGGGTATGTAAATGTATGTGTATTCATGTACATTTTTATTTCAAAAAAAACACATTCACAAGCATGAATGTACATGCACAAGACTCATAACTATTATTAAACTCATTATAACCTATTATTATGTTGAAAGAAAGCTTGAGAGAAATTTGGAGGGTAAAGAAGTGAAAAAAATGAACATTTTCTTTCAAAAGGAATATTAGGAATATACAAATTTAGACCAAAAAAATTGGGAACATGTGGCCTTAATTTTCACAATGAATTGGTTTTCCTATCTTAATGCCCAGTGGGTTCAAAGACACAACCACATTGACAGTTATGCAAGGGGAATTTCTCTGTATGACCAAATAAGGCTGATTATCTCCAAAAAGACTTTAGATCATTCTTCTACTTAAGATAGGGTTTCAGCACCAAACCCCTGTACCCAAAGAAGTTAAGTGAATGATTTGAGAGATTTAAATTCACTTTCTTCAAAGGAAACTTTATTGGGGAAATGTCTTTATCACTTTCTTGTTGCTGCTATCACCAATTGCCACACTGAGGGTTTAACAGAAACAAATTTCACTCTTCCAGTCCTGGAGGTCAAAGCTGAAAATAATTCTTATTAGGCTATAATCAATATGTCTCTGTAAGACACAGAGAGTGTGAATTCCTGCCTAGTTCTGTGATTCTAGGTCACTCTTTAGTCTCCAAAAAAAATGCATATGCTTCCAAAATCTACTTGGTAGCTGAAAAGGATCCTCATTAGAGTCACTCTTTCTGTTTAAGATTCGTTTATTCAGAGGCACCTGGGTGGCTCAGTGAGATAAAATCTCTGCCTTCGACTCAGGTCATGACACCGGGGTCCTGGGATGAGCCACACATTGGGCTCTCTGTTCGGCAGGGAAACTGCTTCCTCTTCTCTCTCTGCCTGCATCTCTGCCTACCTGTGATCTCTATCTGTGAAATAAATAAATAAAATCTTTTTTAAAAATTTGTTTATTTATTTGAAAGACAGACAGAGAGAGAGAGAGAGAGAGAGAAAGGGGGACAGGACAGAGGAGTGGGAGAGAGAATCTCAAGCAGACTTCTAGCTGACCATGGAGCCCAAAGTCATCCCAGGAGTCAGAGATCGTGACCCAGGCTGACACTAAGAGTTGGAAGCTCAGCTCACTGAGCCAAACAGATGCTCCTAGAATCACTTCTTAATAGCTATCAGAAACAAACTCGAATAACAGAATGATCATGAATGTTGCTACATAGCAAGCCACCCTGAAAGCAAATGACTTGCTAGAATGTCTTTTGTATCAAATGGCATTGTATGGTTATGAGTTGTTATAATCTCTGTTGATCTTCTCATGTCTTGACTCAGTTGTATGTCAGCCAGAGGAACTCTGCTGATCTCTCTCTGGGGCATTCTAATATAATCAGGGCTTAACTAGCTACCTGTGGCTGATCTAGGGTGGCTTTGGCTTGGACAACTGGGTTCTGCTGCACATGTCCTCACCTCCTCTGACAGCCCACCAAGCTCATCTCATTTATGGAGGCAAAGTCCCAAGAGAGAACAACAGAAATGCACCAAGACTCTAAGGTCCACTGTCATTCTCAGGATATCCTGCTGGCTACAACAAATTAAAAATTCCTAATCCAGCCCAGATCAAAGAGGGAGGAAAGGTCCATCACCTGAAGAAAGGTGCTGCACACTGCCAAACACGTGGCTACAGAGAAAGATGGGGATGTTGGGCCATCTCTGCAAACAGTCTACACTGGTGTAAATTTCAATTAGAAAGGTTTCATTTCCACTTTCACTTTCAGCAGTGGAATGATCTCAGAGAATACTGTGAAAATGAATTATGTGTCTACGGGGCAGTTTTGTAAATTTACTCTAGAAGATTAGGCTTTTCTCCAAATGTAAATATGTCCTCTCTGCCACTTGCCTGTAGATCACCATCCCTAGTCTAAGAAAAGATCAAAGCAATAAAATTCTTCTTTCCAGATGCCTCAGAGAGACCAGGGAATTCATATTTAACTCACTCATTGATGGAGTTAAGAACTATTGTATCACAGATGCTATCTTCATGGCATCCTTATGTACATAATGTTTTCCTATTGATTGACCTTCCTATTGACATATTCATAGTGGTTTTCTTTTTTTTCCCCAAATTTTTTTATTTCTTTTCAGTGTAACAGTATTCATTGTTTTTGCACCACACCCAGTGCTCCATGCAATACGTGCCCTCCCTATTACCCAATGGTTTTGTTTTTGTTTTCTTTTTTTATGGGAAAGGTTCTGCTGGAAGTAGGTGACATTTAAAATGCAAATAAAAGGCAGAGATAGGAACAGTTTTCTTTCATTTTTCCACTTTTAATGAAATATAATTGACATATAAAATTGTGGAAGTTGAAGCATACAACTTGGTGCTTTCATATACATATATGTTGTGAAGTGATCACCATGATAGGTTATTGAATCATCCATCACTTCACAAAGATATTATCTTTTTGTTGTAAGAATATTTACTATGTACACTGTCAGGAACATTCAGGTACACAGTGCAACAGAGTTAACCATAATGATCATGTTGTACATAAGTTCCCAGAACTCATTCATCTTATAACTGAAGTTTTATAGGTTTTCACCAGCATCTTCTCATTTCCTTAAGCCCCAGCCACAGGCAAACATCAACCTACTCTCTATTTCTGTGATTTCAGATTTTTGTATTTTACGTATAAGTGAGATCATTGTCATTCTCGGTCTGATTATTTCATTTAGTGTAATTCCCTCAGGGTCCATCCATGTTTTAACAAAGGACAGGATGTCTTCCTAATTTATTTGTTGAATTCCATTTTACAGCTATACCATCATTATTAATTCATCTGTTGATGGATATGGGCTGTTTCCATGTCATGGCTATTGTGAATAATGCTGCAATGAATGTAAGGACACATATATCTGATATATTCACAAGTATGTGGGAATTAAACCACTCCAGTCAATCAATAAATGTGATGCACCCTATTATTAGAATAAAATATAACAATCATATGATCACCTCAAAACATATAGAAAACGATTTTGAGAAAATACAACATTCTTTCATGATTAAAAAATAAAAAACCTTCAAAAAACTGGGTAAGAGGAATATACCTCAACATAAAAGAAAACCATATACAAAAACTCACAATAACATCATATTCAATGGCAAAAGGTTAAAAAACATTTTCTACACGGCACCTGAGTGGCTCAGTAGGTTAAGCCTCTGACTTCAGCTCAGGTCATGATCTTGGATCTGTGATCCAGCCCCACATTGAGCTCTCTGCTCATCAGGGAGCCTACTTCCCTCTCTCTCTCCCTGCCTCTCTGCCTACTTGTGATCTCTCTGTCAAATAAATAAATAAAATCTTTTTTAAAAAAGAATGAGACAAAACGTTTTCTTTGCAATCAGGAGAAAAATGAGGATATCCACTCTCACCACTCTTATTTAACATAATACTGCACATCCTAGCTAGAGCAATCAGGCAATACCAAGAAGCAAAAGGCATCCAAATCAGAAAGAAGTAAAATTTTTAATCTATTTATAGATGATATGACCTAAATATAGAAAATCTTGCAGTCTCAACCCTTAAAAGCACAATCACCATGATGACCCATGAGTCATCTGAAGAGTTGTTGAGTAACTCTATTGTACTGTACAGTATTGTTTTGTATGTTGACTTTTTGTCCTACACCAATAAATCTTTATTAAATTGAAAAATTACACCTGTGGTAGACCTTTTGCAGATAGCTCCAATTCACCATTTATCTCAGTATCCATATACTGGGAAATGTAACTGTAAAACTCCTCCCATTGAGAAGTGGAGTCTATTTCTTGCACTTTGAATCTGAACTGAACTTAGTGTTTTATTGACTAAAGTGTATGCTGAAAATGAAAATGTGCCTCAAGGGGGCTTTCTGTGTTTCTGCTGCTTTCTTGTAACTCTTGTGTCTGTCGTATATGAAAGTCGAGGCTAGCCTGCTGTAGGAGGAGAAAATATGTAGAGCAGAGCCCAGCTGTTCTAAAGATGGCCAACCTAGACCAGCCTACCATCAGCAAGAACCCAAATGTGAGAACACAGTTAGGATTACAGGAGCACTTCCACCTGACCCACAGCTGAACACAGCCTCATAAGGATACCAGCAGAGACCAAATGACTTTACCATGATAAACCCCAATAGAATTTTAAAAGAATTACCTTCTGAACTCAAACACCTGGAAGCTAAAGACCACCTTGCTTAAGAATGCTTGGATCAACCAGGAGATCAAAGAAGAACTTAAACAATTCATGAAAACCAATGAGAATGAAGACACTTCGGTCCAAAACCTATGGGATACAGCAAAGGCAGTTCTAAGGGGGAAATACATAGCCATCCAAGCCTCCCTCAAAAACATTGAAAAATCCAGAATACACCAGCTGTCTCTACACCTTAAAGAACTGGAGAATCAACAACAAATCAAACCAACTCCACACATAAGAAGGGAAATAATCAAGATTAGAGCAGAGATCAATGAGGTAGAAACCAGAGATACAGTAGAATGTATCAATGAAATTAGAAGCTTGTTTATTGAAAGAATCAATAAGATCGATAAACCATTGGCCACACTAATCCAAAAGAAAAGATAGAAAGCCCAAATTAATAAAATTATGAATGAAAAGGGAGAGATCACAACTAAAACCAAGGAAGTAGAAACAGTCATCAGAAATTTTTACCCACAGTTATATGCCAATAAGCTAAGCAACCTAGATGAAATGGATGCATTCCTGGAAAGCTACAAACTCCCAAAATTGAACCAGGAAGAAATTGACAACCTGAATAGACCGATATCTAGTAATGAGATTGAAGCAGTGATCAAAAACCTTCCAAAAAACAAGAGCCCAGGACCTGACGGATTCCCTGGGGAACACTCCCAAACTTTCAAAGAAGAAATAACACCTATTATCCCGAAGCTCTTTCAAAAAATTGAAGCAGAAGGAAATCTTCCAGACTCTTTTTATGAAGCCATTATTACCCATATCCCCAAACAAGGAAAAGACCCACCAAAAAGGAGAATTTCAGACCAATATAACTGATGAATATGGATGCTAAGATTCTCAACAAGATCCTAGCAAACAGGATCCAACAGCACATTAAAAAGATTATCCACCATGACCAGATGGGATTCATCCCTGAGTTACAAGGATGGTTGACCATTCACAAATAAATCAGTGTGATAGAACAAATCAATAAGAGAAGAGAGAAGAACCACATGGTCCTCTCAATAGATGCAGAAAAAGCATTTGACAAAATCCAGCTCCGTTCCTGATGAAAACGCTTCAAAGTATAGGGATAGAGGGAATATTCCTGAACTTCATAAAATCTATCTATGAAAGACCCACAGCAAATATCATCCTCAATGGGAAAAAGCTTGCAGCCTTCCCGTTGAGATCAGGAACATGACAAGGATGCCCACTCTCACCACTCTTGTTCAACATAGTATTAGAAGTCCTAGCAACGGCAATCAGACAACAAAGAGAAATAAAAGGTATCCAAATTGGCAAGGAAGAAGTCAAACTCTCTCTCTTCGCAGATGACATGATTCTTTATATGGAAAACCCCAAAGACTCCACCCCCAAACTACTAGAACTCATATAGCAATTCAGTAACGTGGCAGGATACCAAGTCAATGTACAGAAATCAGTGGCTTTCTTATACACTAACAATGAAAATACAGAAAGGGAAATTAGAGAATTGATTCCATTTACTATAGCACCAAGAACCATAAGATACCTGGGAATAAACCTAACCAAAGAGGTAAAGGACCTGTACTCGAGGAACTACAGAACACGCATGAAAGAAATTGAAGAAGACACAAAAAGATGGAAGATCGTTCCATGCTCTTGGATCGGAAGAATAAACATTGTTAAAATGTCTATACTGCCTAGAGCAATCTATACTTTTAATGCCATTCCGATCCAAATTCCACCGGTATTTTTCAAAGAGCTGGAGCAAATAATCCTAAAATTTGTGTGCAATCAGAAGAGACCCCGAATTGCTAAGGAAATGTTGAAAAACAAAAACAAAACTGGTGGCATCACGTTACCCGATTTCAAGCTTTACTACAAAGCTGTGATCACCAAGACAGCGTGGTACTGGCATAAAAACAGACACATAGACCAGTGGAACAGAGTGGAGAGCCCAGATATGGACCCTCAACTTTATGGTCAAATAATCTTCGACAAAACAGGAAAAAATATACAATGGAAAAAAGGTAGTCTCTTCAATAAATGGTGCTGGGAAAACTGGACAGCGATATGCAGAAGAATGAAACTTGACCATTCTCTTACACCATACACAAAGATAAACTCAAAATGGATAAAAGACCTCAACGTGAGACAGGAATCCATCAGAATGCTAGAGGAGAGCATAGGCAGTAACCTCTTCGATATCAGCCTCAGCAACTTCTTTCAAGATATGTCTCCAAAGGCAAAGTAAACAAAAGCGAAAATGAACTTTTGGGACTTCATCAAGATCAAAAGCTTCTGCACAGCAAAGGAAACAGTCAATAAAGCAAAGAGGCAACCCATGGAATGGGAGAAGATATTTGCAAATGACAGTACAGACAAAAGGTTGATATCCAGGATCTATAAAGAACTCAAACTCAACACACACAAAACAGAGAATCACATCAAGAAATGGGCAGAAGATATGAACAGACACTTCTCCAATGAAGACATACAAATGGCTATCAGACACATGAAAAAATGTTCATCGTCACTAGCCATCAGGGAGTTTCAAATTAAAACAACATTGAGATACCACCTAACACCAGGTAGAATGGCCAAAATTAGCAAGACAAGAAGTAATGTGTGTTGGAGAGGATGTGGAGAAAGGGGATCCCTCTTACACTCTTGGTGGGAATGCAAGTTAGTGCAGCCACTTTGGAGAACAGTGTGGAGATTCCTGAAGAAATTAAGAATAGAGCTTCCCTATGACCCTGCATTTGCACTGCTGGGTATTTACCCCAAAGATACAGATGGAGTGAAAAGAAGAGCCATCTGTACCCCCAAAGTTTATTGCAGCAATGGCCACGGTCCCAAACTGTGGAAAGAACCAAGATGCCCTTCAACGGATGAATGGATAAGGAAGATGTGGTTCATATACACAATGGAGTGTTATGCCTCCATCAGAAAGGATGAATACCCAACTTTTGTAGCAACATGGACGGGACTGGAAGAGATTATGCTGAGCGAAATAAGTCAAGCAGAGAGAGTCAAGTATCATATGGTCTCACTTATTTGTGGAGCATAACAAAGAACACGGAGGACATGGGAAGATGGAGAGGAGAGGGAGTTGAGGGAAACTGGAAGGGGAGATGAACCATGAGAGACTATGGACTCTGAAAAACAACCAGAGTGTTATGAAGGGGCGGGGGCGTGGGAGGTTGAGAAACCAGGTGGTGGGTAATAGGGAGGGCACGTACTACATGGAGCACTTGGTGTGGTGCAAAAACAATGAAAACTGTTATGCTGAAAATAAACAAATTAAAAAAAAGAATACATTATTTTGCAAGTTCATTTTGGGTCACTCTATTCTTTGTTCTTGGAAAGTCTGCAAGGCATTGTGCCTTCTTTCTTTCATCTTCTAGTAGAATTTCTTTAAATATCTTATTTATTTATTTATTTATTTATTTATTTATTTATTTTTTATGCAAAAAGGTGATTTTATTAAAGCATGGGATAGGACCCATGGGCAGAAAGAACTGCACTGGGGTCATGAGGAGTGGCCCATTATATGCCTTCAAGTTGGGAGGGGTTTAAGGATAGAGTCAATCTCTAAGCAATCTGAGATACCTTGAGGGCATACCTGTTGTTAGGTAAAGGTCATTTATTACCATCTAATAAAAATCTTTGTTGTGAGAACCTTCAGATGTATATGGCTGTGTCTTCTGTTTCAGGGGTGATTGCAAACATGTATCTTGGAGGGGAAGGTAAAGAAAATTTCTAAGAAAATTTGTGTATGTTAAAGTAGACTTACAGGATTCCTGGGGTTTGGTCATTGGGCTAGGATTGCCTTTTGCCCTTAGCAAAGTGACAGCATCACGGCAATTGAGGCCCCAATGGAATGTCATTCTGACTCTTTCAAGGACTTGTCAGTGGGCTGTTGGTAATAAGAAAATTTTAAAATTTTTATTCTGTCTTTGTTCCCCCCTGAGCTTCTCTGGCCCTTAAATCTTTAGGGTTGCTGGTGTGGAAGGTCTCATCTTCTGTAATTTCTTCCTCCTGAATAGGGGTGTAAAGATGTCCTTACCTATGGGTCAACATTGGTCAGTTGGGGTTTATATAGATTTAGGAGTTACCAAAAATAGAGACAGCTGAATCCAAGGGACACTGCATGTGTGGATCTTCCTCAGTGCAAAGGACTATCTATTGGCTTGAAGTTATGGCAATGAAGGAGTCTCAGCACCAAAGGAAGAGACATGGCAAAAGGCAACAAAACATGATTAATGTAACCAAAAGAAAAAAGTTGCCCAAATAAGAGTACTTTGATTGTTAACAAAAATCCTCATCCAGTCTAGAACTTTAACCAATCATTAAAGGAAAGAGAGGGATTGTTTTAAGCTCCAGTTTGAGTATCCGTGTCAGTTAGAAACCCAGAAATAGTTTTGTGATGATCAGGAACGTATACATAGCATTTTGTTTTTATGCTAGCACAAGTTCCACCTTGTGCAGCAGTTAAAATATCTAATGCCTATATGCTGGCTAAGTGAACATAATAAAAAATAAAAATTTAAAAAACCCTTTGCATAGAGGGTTTTAAAAATTTAAATAAAATAAATAAATAATACGTACTAAAAATGAAAAAAAGAAAAACATCTAATGCCATGCTGTTTACAAAACTGCTATACGCAGTTGTGTTGTTTCAGCTTTTAGTAGAGAAATGCTATTTTAAGTATCATTTAGGGCTTTGACAATGTACTTATTAAGAGCTTCCAGTGCCAAACAACATCATCTGTCCCAAAGAGGGAACAAAAGTTGATGTTAAGTGGTTATACCAATGAGACAAAGAATACGTCCAATGTTGCTTTAAATTTGAAAGGGTGGCTGGGTTGGTGATGCTTTTAATAATGCATGTGTGCATCCAGGAAAAACCCAGAGTACAGTGGTCTATCCAGTCTGGAGGAAGCCATGGACACAGCTTAGAGCCTCATAGACATTGAGTCACATTAGAAGACAATCATCTAATTCTGGGCCTCCTTTAACTTCAACCAAGATAGCAAGGGTTATTCAGTTTTGAAGGGCCATCTTTTGAATTTGTGCAATAAAAGTCTGTTGTCACTTGGTAAGGACCAAGGGAGTCCAAATCTAGGGACAATTTCTCTTAGTAAAGTTCTCATCACCTCTATAACCTTTTTACCCCAATCAATAGCCTGCTGTAAACCCTGTATTACCTACCATTGATTATTTGGGGCCATAAAGATTTTCCCCTTGTCATTTACAAAACCAGTCCTCTGCATTTCTTGGTCTGAACAGGCTGTACCTATGGACTTCGTTGGAGTTGAGACGGATAAAGACTTAATATTTGTTTATTTTGTGCTGTCTGCACAGTCTATCAAATTCTTTTGTTGTTGTTGTTTTGTTTGTTTTGCTTTTTAAGTTCTAAGGTCGTATCCTTTGATGTCCTTTGAGGTTAGCAATAGCTAAATGACAGTACAAAGCTCCCAAGGAGGGAGGGAACCCAAAGGGGTTGCCACCAGAGTTCTTAAGTCTAGGGGGTTTTATGGGCTTATTGGAGGGGTTTTTTTTTTAATTTTTTTAATTCTTATTGTGTTGTTAGCATACAATACATCACTAGTTTTTGATATAGTGTTCCAAGACTCATTGCTTATGTATAACACCCACTTCTCCATGCAATACATTCCCTCCTTAATACCCACGACAAGCCTCACTCAACCACTCACCCTTCTCCCTTCTAAAATCCTCATTTATCCAATTATCCTTCATTTCCCCCTCTGAAGAGGTAATCCTAACTATTGTTCAGGAAGTCATAGATATCTTACGAGAAAGTTTCCTTAATCTGGAAGAGGAAATATTAGAGAATCGGCAATGTTTCAAACAAGAGTCACAAAACTATAGTCATCTTTTTAGTCCTATGTTACTATTCTTGTTCAGTCTGAATGCAGGTTTTAGTTAGCTCTGGAAATTCTTTTTTTTTTCCAATTAATTAATTAATTTTTTATTATGCTCCATTAGCCAGCTTATAGCACATCATTGATGTAGTGTTCAATGATTCATTAGTTGCATATCACACACAGTGCTCACTACAACATGTTCTGGAAATTCTTAACTTTTTCAGTTTTATGATCATAAGGATTCTGAATATCTGTTTTTGTCCTAAAAGCCCTTTTTATCAATCTTCTTGAGGATGAAACTCACTTTGCAAGAGAATAAGAACAATTGTAAGTGACAAAAGGGCAGAACAAGACATTCTTAATGATCTGATATGAGAATTCATTATGATGCAATTGGCAAGGACACTTGGCTATTTCTGTGACACACAATGCTTCAATAGCCAGAATATCGAGTTTTGATGACCTTATACTAGAAGGTAACATACCAAACAAGCCTAATCAGTCAATGAGACTTTGTTTACAATAAAAATCTTGGCGAAATTTGTTAAAAATTTTTTAAATCACATGCCTAAATAGGGTTATGGGTGTTAAAGCCCTGATAAAGACAAAATATGGAAACTTGTTTTTCTGGGCAGGCAAAAACAACTGTTTACATTTTCTTATCAAGAGCAAACCAACATTTCAGGAAAACATTGCCCTTTTAACAAAGAGAAGGCAGACTTTCAATCTTATACCAATGTACTTTTAATATCCATTCATTTAAATCTTAATCTGTCCTCACCATAACTAAAATTGGGTTCCAAAGTTTTCCCATCCATCGCAAAGTTTTTACACCTTCCTTTGCCTTCAGATTTTTTCTCAAACCATTTATTTCCAAACAACAGGTCTCATTTATGACAAAATTGCATTCTTTTATGGTCAACAAATGTTCATTCCCATTCCTTATATCTTTCTTAATTTCTACAGAGTTGCTTCCTTTATTCCCATCAGTCTTAATTACATTTACTAGAATTTTGTACTCTTAGAAACCTTAGTCTCCAGTGAAGACTAAGTAGTAACCAATTTTGAACTGTTACACCAAAATTCTTTACATGGAAAATTTATGAATCTATTAAACACAAAGCATGTTTACCAACACATTTAGATATCTTTAGTTTCAAAAGCACAAACCTGTATCCAGTAATCAATGTGTTAGCACTTTATCCTATTTGGAAAAGACCTAAATGTCCAATGAATTTCCTCCCATTTGCCATCCAAAAAAAACTTTAAAATTCAAAGTTACCAAAGACTTTGAAAGCTATCTTAACTACTACCCATGAAAACATTGATGAGACAGACAACTGATTATCATTTTAGTCATGTTTTTACCAACAAACTGCAACAGAGATAACACAAACTTATTTGACCTTCAGCAAACATTAATAGAATAAAAGCTTCATGTTTACTGCTGATAACATTAAAGACATGTCTATCTTAATTTAACCAAGAAACTTAATTTAGTTTAAATAATGAGTTATGCTCTATCTGGATCCTCCCCATTGTCCATTTTTACCTGAGACACCAGTAGGGAAATCTGGAGTGGCTGGTGTTAAGTCCATGGGGTGCTCTTCTTGCTCCTTGATAGCGAGGGTAGGAGGAGAATGGTGCCTGAGGCACCGAGGGTGGTATAGAAGCTAGTTATGCAAGCTGCACCCAAGGTGGTGCAGACACCGAGGCGGGGGGTGGGGGGGGGCGGTGGTTGGGAGAAGAAGCAAAATGCTGCCAAAAGGCAGAGAAACGTTCCCAGTTCTAGATTTCATCAGCTCCACAGAGGAGCAGAGGCCAAATTTTCCCACCAATAAGGAGGAACAGGCAGTCCATGTCAGGCCAGAGAAGACAGGGAATTTCCCCCAAACAAAAGGAGTTTTGGCAGCTGCTTGGGAATATTCCTTAAAATTCCTGTCCCAAGGTAGACTAATCACAGTTGGGTCCAGGTATAGCCATTAACCTGGGAAATAGCCCCCCCCCCATTAGGAGGAGGAACAGTGAGAGAGAGAGAGAGAGTCAGAGGCTCCTTTGCTAGGGAAGGCCTGTTTCCTCCAGAAATGTGGGTTTATTTGGAGGATAATTTTGATCGTTATCATCCTATTTTGATAATTGCCATCCAATATGTCAGGAAGGTTTAGTAACCAGATACATTTGGGGAAACACATTCTGCCCTGTTTCCTGCAGAAGAGATCTATCCGACAGAAACTCCTGAGGCCAAGCAGTGTTACAAGAGCTCAGTTCTTTCTTAAGTTTTGCAATCTGAATTGTTTCCAGTGGGTTAAAAGGCATCCCAAGGATGAGTCCTTGGGAACTGAAGAAGAGGGTTACCGAGGCCATGCTCCCACAGGAGTAAAGAAGATCCGTTGCTAAAATTCCCCCAACTCTCAGTGTTGTCCCATGCAGGATATGTCAGAGGTTCTGTGTGTCAAAAGTGACCAGAGGTGTGGGAGGAGTCAAGATGGCAGAGAAGTAGCAGGCTGAGATGACATAAGCTACCAGGAGATCAGTTAGATAGCTTATTGAACCATTCCAAACACCTACAAATCCAACAGGAGCTCAAAGAGCAGAAGAGTAACAATTCTAGAAACAGAAAATTGACAACTTTCTGAAAAGTAGGACTGGCAGAGAAGTGAATCCAAAGCGAGGGGAAGATAGACCATGGTGGGAGGGGTCAGCTCCTGGCAAGTGGTGGAGCAATGGAGCACAAAATCAGAACTTTTAAAAGTCTGCTCCACTGAGGGACATCGCTCCAGAGGCTAAATTGGGGTGAATCCCACGCAGGGACAGCATGGTCTCGGGCCCCTCGTGGTTACAGAAGGATTACAGGTGTCTGAGTGCCCCAGAGCTCACAGGTGTTAGAGCAGGGAAGCCAGCTACAGAGACAGAGCTGAGAAGTGAGCATCCAACTCATGGTTACCTTGAACCATAATCCATGGCAAAGGCCACTGCTCTGTGAATGGGGTCCCCACAAAATCCAGGGAGACATCCCTGGAAGAGCTCAGGGATCTTCATGGTTCAGAGACTCCAGGCAGAGCTGTGCACCAGAGACAAAGACACTTGGTCACAGGCTGGGTGAGCTCAAAGCGCAGACAGAGGCCAGGGTGATGGGAGTGACTGAGTGCTTTTCTCTGAGGGCTCACTGAGGAGTGGGGCCTAAGCTCTCAGCTCCTTCAGGCCAGATATTGGCCACCATTTTCATTCCCATCCTCCAGAACTCTATGGAAAGCATTCAGGCAACAAAAGTTCCCAAAAGTGAACCCAAGCAAATTACATAGCCTGGCCCATGGTAAGGGCAGTGCAGTTCTGTCTCAGGCAAAGACTTGAGAATCACTACAACAGGCCCCTCCCTGGGAAGATCAGCAAGAAATCCAGCCAAGACCAAGTTCACTTACCAAGGAGAACAATGGAATTCCAGAGGAGGAGAAAGCAAACCAAGGAATCATGGTTTTCTCCCCATGATACTTTAGTTTTACAAAGTTAATTAATTTTTTTAATTTTCTTTTTTTTCTTCTGCTAATTTTTTTTAACTTTTACCCTTTCTTCTTTTAACTTTTTTAACTAATTTATCTTAACAATACCTATCATTTTACAAAAATCTTTTTGGAACCTTCATTATTATACTCATATTTAATCCTCCATTATATCTAACTCTATTTTTTGTATACACATAGGGTTTTTTCTTCTAAAAAATTTGTGGTACAACTTCTTCTAATAGATCAAAATACACCCTAAATCTAGCACCGTGCTTGTTCTAGTCTCCAGCCCAAACAAATTCTCTCCACTTTCTCCCAACCAACTTATCTTATCAACATCCATTTTACAAATTTTAAAAAAATTTCTTTTCACCTTTATAGTCATATTCCAACCCTTCATTGGGTTTACCCTTATATATGTTTTTCACTCTTTTTAAAATTTTGGGAGGTAGTTTCTTCTAAGAGACCAAAATACTCCCAAAATTAAGTGGGTGACCCTGTACTAGTCACCAGTCTAATATATATTTTTTCTTTTTTATATTTTTTCTTTATTTGTTTTCCTTTTTTAATTTTCTTTTCTGAACTTCTTTTTACCCCCTTTCGCCCCTCCCCCACAACTTAGGGTCTCTTCTGATTTGGTTAAAGCACGTTTTCCTGGGGTCTTTGCCACACTTTTAGTATTTTATTCTCTCCTTCATATATTCTTATCTGGACAAAATGACAAGGCAGAAAAACGCACCACAAGAAAAAGAACAAGAGGCAGTACCAAAGGCTAGGGACCTAATCAATACGGACATTGGTAATATGTCAGATCTAGAGTTCAGAATGATGATTCTCAAGGTTCTCGCAGGCTCGAAAAAAGCATGGAAGGTATTAGAGAAAACCTTTTGGGAGAAATAAAAGCCCTTTCTGGAGAAATAAAAGAACAAAAATTTAACCAACTTGAAATCAAAAAAGCTATTAATGAGGTGCAATCAAAAATGGAGGCTCTTACTGCTAGGATAAATGAGGCAGAAGAATTAGTGATATAGAAGACCAAATGACAGAGAATAAAGAAGCTGAGCAAAAGACAAACAACCACTGGACCACGGGGGGGAGAATTCGAGATATAAGTGATAACATAAGATGAAACAACATTAGAATAATTGGGATTCCAGAAGAAGAAGAAAGAGAGGGGGGAGCAGAAGGTATATTGAAGAGAATTATTGGAGAGAATTTCCCTAATATGGCAAAGGGAACAAGCATCAAAATCCAGGAGGTGCAGAGAACCCCCCTCAAAATCAATAAGAATAGGTCCACACCCTGTCACCTAATAGTAAAATTTACACGTCTTAGCGACAAAGAGAAAACCCTGAATGCAGCCCGGGAAAAGAAGTCTGTAAGATACAATGGTAAAAATATTAGATTGGTAGCAGACTTATCCACAGAGACCTGGCAGGTCAGAAAGAACTGGCATGATATATTCAGAGCAATAAATGAGAAAAACATGCAGCCAAGAATACTATATCCAGCTAGGCTATCATTGAAAATAGAAGGAGAGAAAAAGATCTTCTAGGACAAGGGCACCTGAGTGGCTCAGTGGGTTAAACCTCTGCCTTCGGCTCAGGTCATGATCTCAGGGTCCTGGGATCAAGTCCCACATTGGGCTCCTTGGTCAGCAGGGATTCTGCTTCCCCCCCACCACCTGCTTGTGATTTCTGTCTGGCAAATAAATAAAATCTTTTTTTAAAAAAATCATCTAGGACAAACAAAAACTGAAAGAATTTGCGAACACCAAAACAGCTCTACAGGAAATATTGAAAGGGGTCCTCTAAGCAAAGAGACACCCTAAAAGTAGTAGACCAGAAAGGAACTGAGAAAATATACAGTAATAGTCACCTTACAGGCAATACAATGGCACTAAATTCATATCTCTCAATAGTTACCCTGAATGTAAATGGGCTAAATGCCCCAATCAAAAGACACAGGGTATCAGAATGCATAAAAAAAAAAACCCATCTATATGTTGCCTACAAGAAACTCATTTTAGACGCAAAGACACCTCCAGATTTAAAGTGAGGGAGTGGAAAACAATTTACCATGCTAATGGGCATCAGAAGAAAGCTGGGGTGGCAATCCTTATATCAGATCAATTAGATTTTAAGCCAAAGACTGTAATAAGAGATGAGGAAGCATACTATATCATACTCAATGGGTCGGTCCAACAAGAAGATCTAACAAAAAAAAAAAAAATCTAACAATTTTGAAAAATCTATGCCCCTAACATGGGAGCAGCCAACTATATAAACGAATTAATAACAAAATTAAAGAAACACATCAACAGTAATACCATAATAGTAGGGGACTTTAGCACCCTCCTCACTGAAATGGACAGATCATCCAAGCAAAAGATCAACAAGGAAATAAAGGCCTTAAATGACACACTGGACCAGATGGACATCACAGATATATTCAGAGCATTCCATCCCAAAGCAACAGAATACACATTCATCTCTAGTGCACATGGAACATTCTCCAGAATACATCGCATCCTGGGTCATAAAGGTCATAAATCAGGTTTCAACCGGTATTGAAATATTGGGATTGTTAGGGTCCGTGATCAAAGGAATGAGACTGACACAAAGAGAAAATCAAGCAAAGCTTTATTTCACACTGTGCATCAGAAACGAAACTGACCAGTAGGTGCCCTAGCCCCATGCATTAGAAATCAAACTGACCGGTAGGTGCCTGAGCCTTGCTGGGGGCACCGCCTCCTTGCCCTGGGGTCCCTCCTGGAGGCTCCCTACCACACCCTCACTGTACCACAGGCCGCTCCTGACAAGGACAATCCCTGGACGAGGCCACTCCTGATGAGGCTGCTTCCTGACCGTCTAGTGACAGCGCCACTGCTCAGGCGGTGAGGCTTCTCATGGCAGCACCATAGCTCAGGGTGGCGAGGCCACTGCAGATGAGGCTGATCACAATAAGGCCTCTCCAGACGGGGCCGCTCCCCGGGATGAGGCTGCTCCTGACGAGGCCGCTCCCCGACCGTCTAGTGACAGCACCGCTGCTTGGGGTGGATAGGCCACTCACAGTGGTGCTGCTGCTCAGGGTGGCGAGGCTCCCAGCAATGCTGCTCCCGATGCTACCGATGACAAAAAGGGCACAGTCACTCTCCACAACCCCGACATTACCACTCCTATCACTACCCTAACGGCTCCCAATGGCTCCCCTAATGGCTACTCTAATGGCTCCTGCTACCGGCTATTCTAACTCCTCTTGCTACCCCCCACCCCCGAAACCTCACAGACCAGCCTTTATAGAGGTGGTTGAGCCCGGCCCACACAGAGGTGGCCAATGGAAATGCAACTCACCTCAGTAAATATATGCATGCCCCACTGATTGGATGTCTCCATCTAGCTGGCCTGGCCTGCCCCTACAGAGATCATTCCCTGCATATTTTCAGGCCGCAATGCTCTGAAGCTAGAACTCAATCACAAGAGGAAAGCTGGAAAGAACCCAAATACATGGAGACTAAACAGTATCCTTCTAAAGAATGAATGGGTCAACCAGGAAATTAAAGAAGGATTGAAAAAATTCATGGAAACAAATGATAATGAAAATACAATGGTTCAAAATCTGTGGGACACAGTAAAAGCAGTCCTGAGAGGAAAATATATAGCAATACAAGCCTTTCTCAAGAAACAAGGAAGTTCTCAAATACACAACCTACCCTTATACCTAAAGGAGCTGGAGAAGGAAAAACAACAAAAGCCTAAACCCAGAAGGAGAAGAGAAATAATAAAGATCAGAGCAGAAATCAATGAAATAGAAACCAGAAAATACAGAACAAATCAATGAAACTAGGAGCTGATTCTTTGAAAGAATTAATAAGATTGATAAAACCCTGGCCAGACTTATCAAAAAGAAAAGAGAAAGGACCCAATAAATAAAATCATGAATGAAAGAGGAGAGATCACAACCAACACCAAAGAAATACAATTATAAGGACATATTATGAGCAACCCTACGCCAGCAAGTTTGACAATCTGGAAGAAATGAATGCATTCCTAGAGACATGTGAACTACCACAACAGAACCAGGAAGAAATAGAAAACCTGAACAGACCCATAACCAGTAAGGAGATTGAAACAGTCATCAAAAATCTCCAAACAAGCAAGAGCCCAGGGTCAGATGGCTTCCCAGGGGAATTCTACCAAACATTTAAAGAAGAATCAATTCCTAATCTCCTGAAATTGTTCCAAAAAATAAAAATGGAAGGAAAACTTCCAAACTCATTTTATGAAGCCAGTATCACCTTGATCCCAAAAACACACAAGGATCCCATCAAAAAAGAGAATTACAGACCAATATCCTTGGTGAACACTGATGTGAAAATTCTCACCAAAATACTAGCCAATAGGGTCCAACAGTACATTAAAAGGATTATTCACTACGATCAAGTGGGATTTATTCCAGGGCTGCAAGGTTGATTCAAAATCCACAAATCAATCAATGTGATACAATACATTAATAAAAGAAAGAACAAGAACTATATGATACTCTCTATGGATGCTGAAAAATCATTTGAAAAAGTACAGCATCCCTTCCTGACCAAAACTCTTCAAAGTGCAGGGATAGAG
Source organism: Meles meles (assembly GCF_922984935.1). Classification (NCBI taxonomy): domain Eukaryota; kingdom Metazoa; phylum Chordata; class Mammalia; order Carnivora; family Mustelidae; genus Meles; species Meles meles. The sequence goes on from NC_060085.1 coordinate 11,725,269, forward strand.
GGCACAACCTCAATACTATTAAAGCCATCTATGAAAAACCCACTGTAAATATAACTCTCAATGGAGAAAAACTGAGAGCTTTTTCATTAAGGTCAGGAACACAGCAGAGATGTACACTATCACCACTGTTATTCAACATAGTACTAGAAGTCCTAGCCTCAGCAATCAGACAACAAAAAGAAATTAAAGGCATCTGAATTGGCAATGAAGAAGTCAAACTATCACTCTTCGCAGATGATATGATACTATATGTGGAAACCCAAAAGACACCACTCCAAATCTGCTAGAACATGTACAGGAATTCAGTAAAGTGTCATGATATAAAATCAATTGCAGAGAAACCAGTTGCATTTCTTTACACCATCAACAAGACAGAAGAAAGAGGAATTAAGGAGTCAATCCCATTTACAATTGCACCCAAAACTGTAAGATACCTAGCAATAAGCCTAACTAAAGAGGCAAAGATTCTATGCTCAGAAAACTATGAAGTACTCATGAAAGAAATTGAGGAAGACACAAAGAAATGGAAAAATATTCCATGCTCATGGATTGGAAGAATAAATATTGTGAAAATGTCTATGCTACCTAAAGCAGTCTACACATTTAATGCAATCCCTATCAAAATCCCAGGCATTTTTTTCAAAGAAATGGAACAACTAATCCTAAAATTTATATGGAACTAGAAAAGACCTCAAATAACCAGAGGAATATTGAAAAAGAAAGCCAAAGTTGGTGGCATCACAATTCCAGACTTCAAGCTCTATTACAAAGCTGTCATCATCAAGACAGTATGGTACTGGCAAAAAAACAGACACATAGATCAATAGAACAGAATAGAGATCCCAGAAATAGACCCTCAATTCCATGGTCAACTAATCTTCGACCATTCTTTCCTTTGGAAAGAATGTCCAATGGAAAAAAGACAGCCTCTTCAGCAAATGGTGTTGGGAAAATTGGGCAGCCACATGCAGAAAAATGAAATTGGACCATTTTCTTACACCACACATGAAAATAGACTCAAAATGGATGAAGGACCTCAGTGCGAGAAAGGAATCCATCAAAATCCTTGAGAAGATGAGAGGCAGTAACCTCTTCAACCTCAGCTGCAAAGTTCTTCCTAGAAACTTTACCAAAGGCAAGGGAAGCAAGGGCAAAAAATGAACTATTGGGATTTCATCAAGATCACAATCTTTCGCACAGCAAAGGAAACAGTTAACAAAACCAAAAGACAACTGACAGAATGGGAGAAGATATTTGCCAACAACATATCAGATAAAGGGCTAGTATCCAAAATCTATAAGGAACTTAGCAAACTCAACACCCAAAGAATAAATAATCCAATCAAGAAATGGGCAGAGGACATGAAAAGACCTTTCTGCCAAGAAGACATCCAGATGGCCAATAGTCACCTGAAAAAGTGCTCCACGTCACTCGGCATCAGGGAAATACAAATCAAAACCACAATAAGGTACAACCTCACACCAGTCAGAATGGCTAAAATTAGCAAGACAGGAAATGACAGATGCTGGCGAGGATGCGGAGAAAGGGAACCCTCCTACACTGTTGGTGGGAATGCAAGCTGGTGCAGCCAGTCTGGAAAACAGCATGGAGTTTCCTCAAAAAGCTGAAAATAGAAGTACACTATAACTCAGCAATTGCATTGCTGATATTTAACCTTAAGATACAAACATAGTGATCCGAAGGGGTCCCAAGTGCACCCAAATGTTTATAGCAGCAATATCTACAATAGCCAAACTATGGAAAGAATCTAGATGTCCATCAACAGATGCATGGATAAAGAAGATGTGGTATGTTTATACAGTGGAATACTATGCAGCAATCAAAGGAAATGAAATCTTGCCATTTGCGATGACATGGATGGAATAGAGGGTATTATGGTTAGCAAAATTAGTCAATCAGAGAAAGACAACTGTCATATGATCTCCCTGATATGAGGAAGTGGAGATGCAACGTGGGAGCTTGGGGTTCAGGAAAAGAATAAATAATACAAGAGGGGATTGAGAGGGAGACAAATCATAAGAGACCCTTAATGTCACAAAACAAACTGACGGTGGCCAGGGGAGGGGGTAGGCAGAGGGTGGTGGGTTTATGGACATTGGGGAGGGTATGTGGTATGGTGAGTGCTTTGAATGTGTAAACCTGGGGATTCACAGACCTGTACCCCTGGGGCTAATAATATGTTATATGTTTATTAAAAAGTAAAAATAAATCAATTTTTTAAAAGGGGGGGGGGGAAGTGGCCAGAGGTGTCACTCAAAGAAAAAACAATTGATCACCACCCAGCCTTAACCATGAAGGCATTCCTGCTGGGAAAGCCCCCCCATAGGAGTGATGCTGCCATCCCTCCCCTTCCCCATCACATCCTAGGCTACTGATGAGTGCCTAGTGAAAGGACTAAAATAATACCATGCCCTGTCACCCTATGCCATAAAAGTTGCAAATTGCCCTGCCATTTTTAACCCATGGAAAATACTAGAAAAGTTTTAAAAAGGGGACATTACCAGATTTTGCAGCTTAGGTAGTTAGTAAGGACATTGACAGAAAACAGCACCTAGTTGGGTTTTAATTCAATTGGGTACTGGTTTCAGCCAACTCCCAGTGGAGGTCTCACAGCCAGAAGTTGCTAGACCAGGGATGTGAAGGGGTTACATTAGATCATTCAGGAGAACACTTCACACAGCACTCTTAAGATTGGCAGCCATCCTGGTGACTTAGGTGGCTGTCCTGACCTAATGTCCTGACATTAGGTGGTGCCCAATACTGACAACTTCGTATGAGGAGTTATAGAAAGACAACTTTGTATAAGGAATAAAGAGAGGGCATCATGTTTCTGGGTCTTATTACCATTCTGGCCAGGGTACTAACTTCCAGCCAAAAGGCAGGCTTTCTCCTCCTCATAGAATAGCCCCAGGCTGGAGGTTTGGAGCCTGAGCAATCAACATGAAAGTGTTTCAATAAGATCATGCTCCTAGAAGGGCCCCTGAAATGAGAGAAAAGGAAGAAGAGAGAAAGTACTCACCAAGTTTGCACCATGGCTCAAAGTCCAGAGGAAACTCAGGACTCAAGGCCCCAGGTTCAGGCACCATATGATGTAGGAAAGACGTTAGGGTTTGAAGCCAATGGCCAAGAGAGCATTCTTGAGATGTCTTGGGTGCAAAAAGGTGATTTTATTAAAGCATGGGGACAAGACACGCAAGCAGAAAGGGCTGCCTAAATATCATTTTTAAAACTAAATGAGCACCACAAATTATGCTGAAGTTATATTTGAGCATGCTCTGTTTAAGGTTACAATTCTTTTTTTTTATTTGTTTATTTTTTTATTTAAAGCATAACAGTGTTCATTGTTTTGGCATCATACCCAGTGCTCCATGCAGTACGTGCCCTCCCTATTACCCACCACCTGGTTCCTCAACCTCCCACCCCCCCTCCCCGCCCTTTCAAAACCCTCTGGTTGTTTTTCAGAGTCCATAGTCTCTCATGGTTCATCTCCCCTTCCAGTTTCCCTCAACTCCCTCTCCTCTCCATCTCCCCATGTCCTCCATGTTATTTGTTATGCTCCACAAATAAGTGAGACCATATGATACTTGACTCTCTCTGCTTGACTTATTTCGCTCAGCATAATCTCTTCCAGTCCCGTCCATGTTGCTACAAAAGTTGGGTATTCGTCCTTTCTGATGGAGGCATAATACTCCATTGTGTATATGGACCACATCTTCCTTATCCATTCATCCGTTGAAGGGCATCTTGGTTCTTTCCACAGTTTGGCGACTGTAGCCATTGCTGCAATAAACATTTGGGGTACAGATGGCCCTTCTTTTCACTACATCTATATCTTTGGGGTAAATTAAGGTTACAATTCTAAATCCTGCGTATTTCATGACTCTAAGTCAGGCCTTTTCTCGCTCTGCAGGGCTGCCTCAGGCACTGCTTCACATATAAGTGGAAAGGCTAATCCTGGAACCTGAGAGGTGAGCAGACATACAGCAGGGTCAGCTACTGCTCCAGGGGCTGAGGGGTCATGCAATGATGCTCTGAGAGGACAAGCAAGAAGAGCTGGAAAGGAGTGAGAAGAAAGAATCCCCTTCACTCATGAAATGTGCAGAATTTGAAATCCATCCTATTGCACTATCAAATCAACCTGTTCACCCAGAAGACATGGTTAATAAAATCTTTCCTTCCCTACACACCAGTTTTCCAGAGTACTTACTGGACTGTTCTAGCTTCCCCTGATGCCTCACTCAGTGGTTCTACAGGTCCTTGCTACCAAGGACAATTGATGTAGAAAGGACAAGAAATGTAGGCCAGGCGCTGGTTCATTGCAGTGGGTGGACATCTCAGAGAGGCTTGGAGAGGATGCTCTTAGCCTGTGGTTGATGAGCAGCAGGTGAGCCTGGCAGAGGGAGATTTAGAAGCTGAATTCTCAGAGCTCCTGATTAAATAAATTCCCTTCATGTTACTCAATTCTCTAAGCAATTCGGCTCTCCTGAAGCCTTGGGACCATAAATAAAGGAAAATCTTCTGCCACTTCAGTCCCCATGTGTCCACCTTGGGAGCCAAGTGCATATTCCCTTTCTACCAGTTGGTCCATCTCCCTGGAGTGGACATCACTCCAATGTATACAACTTCCCATGCAGGCACATCAGAAAGACCATGCTGTGAGCCTGGGAGCTGCTGTGAGTGACAGTCTCCAGTGTCTGACTCAGAGATACAGCTGTCACCTGACCACATCCATCCCAGCTAAGACCCTCCCTGGAACTTCATCCTGAATTTAATTTTGAACACTTCAGACAGATTGTGAAGAAAATGCATGTATCATTGCATTTGGTGGATGGTAAACTTTTTTGACACAGAGGTAGAATTTTCTTTATACATGTTCCCCAAATCCAGTCATTCAGGATTTTCATCTGGGGTAAAGGCATTCACATGTTTAAACACAGATGGGTATTTTTTTTCTGGCTATATACCCCTGTGGGCTGTTCAGAACACTCTTCTCCAATGGGAAAGGATACTCTGTGTGTTTTTTCATTGTTTTGTTTGTTTGAGTATAATTGACACACAATGTTACATTAATTTCAGGTATAAAACATAGTGATTTGACAAGTTTATGCACTATGCAATGTTCACCACAAGTGCAGCTACCATCTGTCCTGATACATCAGTATTACAATATTATTGACTGTATTCTTGATGTTGTGCCTTTTATTCTCATGATTGATTCATTCCATAACTAGAAGCCTGTTCTTCCCTCTCCCCTATCATCCACTCTGTCCATCCCCCACACCCCTCCTCTTAAAAACACTTGTTTGTTCTCTGTATTTATAGGTCTGATTCTGCTTTTCGCTCATTTTTTAAAATTTTTAAATTTTTATTAACATATACTGTATTATTAGCCCCAGGGGTACAGGTCTGTGAATTGCCAGGTTTATGCTTCACAGCACTCACCATAGCACATACCTTCTCCAATGTCCATAACCCATCCACCCTCTCTCTACTCCCCTCCCCCCAGCAACCCTCAGTTTGTTTTGTGAGATTAAGAGTCTCTTATGGTTTGTCTCCCTCCTGATCCCATTTGTTTCATTTTTATCTTCTTAACCCCCAAGCCCCCACGTTGCCTCTCAGCTTCCTCATATCAGGGAGGTCATATGATAATTGTCTTTCTCTGATTGTCTTATTTCTCTATTTGCTCATTTATTTTTTAGACTCCACTTATGAGTAGACTCATATGGTATTTGGTTTCTCAGTCTGACTTACTTCACTTAGCATAATATCTTCTGGGTCCATAAATGTTGTCTCAAATGTCACGATCTTATTTTATGACAGAGAAATATCCCTGGGGGGGGTGTACCACATTTTCTTTATCCATTTGACTATCATAGATACTTAGGTTGCTTCCATATCTTAACTACTGTAAATAATGCAACAGTAAACATAGGGGTGAGTATATTTTTTTAAATTGCTGTTTTTGTTTTCTTTGGAAACAGTAGTGGCATTATTGGATCACATGATAGTTCCATTTTTAAGTGCCTGAGTAACGTTCATACTGTTTTCCATAGTGGATACACCAGTTTCCATTCATACCAGTAGTTTGTAAGGGTACCTTTTCCTCCACTTCCTCACCAACAATGGTTGATACTTCTGGTTTTGATTTTAGCCATTATGACAGGTGTGAGGTGGTATCTAATTGTGGTTTCCATTTCCATTTCCCTCATGATATTGAACAAATTTCCATATGTCTGTTGGCTATCTGCATGTCTTCAATAAAAAAAATCTACTCAAGTCTCTGCTCATTTTTTATTAGATTAGTTGTTTTTTGTTTTTGTTGAGTTGTAGAAGTTCTTTATGTATTTTAGATATTAACCCCTTATCAGATATATCATTTGCAAATATCTTCTCCCATTAGTAGGTTGTCATTTGGGGTTGATTGTTTCCTTAACAGTAATAAAACTTTACTGGTAGAGGGGCACCTGGGTGGCTCAGTGGGTTAAGCCTCTGCCTTCAGCTCAGGTCATGATCTCAGGGTCCTGGGATCAAGCCCCACATCGGGCTCTCTGCTCAGCGGGGAGCCTGCTTCCTCCTCTCTCTCTCTGCCTGCCTCTCTGCCTGCTTGTGATCTCTGTCTGTCAAGTAAATAAATAAAATCTTTAAAAAAAAAACTTTACTGGTAGAGTGCCATGCTTGGAGAAGGCTTGGAAGATCCACACTATTTCCTATACCTTTTCCCATCTGGTGTCATCCCTTCCCTGTGGCAGCATGGCTCAAGAGTGAAATACTCAAGAGGGCCCCATAAACTTGAGCATGCCCAAGCTTATCTCCTGAATCAATCATGTGGCCACTAACGTCAGACCTGAGGAGAGCATAAGGATTCTTGCTAGAGAAGGTCTGAAATCAATTATCCCTGACTGAAACCTGAAATACGGCCTTAATACTCAAACAGTGGTCCATAGAACAAGACCGATGCCATCAGTATCAACTGGGAAACAGTTGTAATTACAAGATCTCTGAACCTCACCCACAACCTCCCAAATTAGATCTCAATTTGAACAGGATCCTCAAGTGATTCAAACACATGTTAATGTTGGAGAAGCTCTGGTCTAGAAAAGACTTTCTCAATCTCTCTATGTTGATATCTGTGCTAGATAATTCTTTGTACTGGGGGCCGTACTGAGCATTGTAAGATATGGGGCAGCATTCTGGGCCTCAACCCACTAGATGCTAGTAGGACATCCCTAATTATGACAACCAAAGATTTCTCCAGTGTTGTCTTTAGAGGGGAAAAAGCCCCTGTTTGAGAACCATTGACCTGGCATGTGAACTGGAAATATCTTGGTGGCATTCCAAGCAAACTCTTCCCTCCTTCAGATCATAATTTGGAGTAGCTAATTTCACACTTCTGAGCCCCACTTTTACAACTGTAGGTTAAGGCTCATTATAGTACAGACCTTATAAAGTGGACTTTTGTAAAAATGAAATCAAACAATCCACATAGGATTCTCAGTTTGGTGTATGGTGCCTAAAAAGATATAAATATCTCATAATTAAAAGATGTATGTAAAAGGAGCACTAAATGCCAGCTCTGAATCTGTGTTTTCAGTATGAGTCACCTAATTGATTAGTCAAAAGCATCAGGAAGACAAGGGCAGAGTACACGCATCTTCTTAGAAAATTAAGGTAACCCTCTCTCTTATTGAAGAGGGGACTAGCAATTTACTAGAGATATCAGGAGATCTTCTTTACCCATGAGTCTTGGCTAAGCAGAACACCTCAGTCATAGATTTGGAGAAAATATTGACTCAAAATTGTGCTATACTTCATAGAGGTTAGAACCCTGGAAAGCAGGCAGGATCATGAAGAAGAAATTAATAATAACTGGATTCACCTGACTTTTAATATGGTCTCCTGGGAACAGAGAATTGGCAGTGAAAAACTTGGTTTCTGTCCAGACCCAAGACCCAGGGGGAAATAATCTGCTCAGAATTTGGAGTAACAATGGAAACAGCCCCTAATGAGCAGACACAGGGGAATATAAATATCTCCTCTACTGCAATCCCTTAACATGGTGCATCCCTGTGCAGGAGAGAACATGGTTGTTACTTTTGGGTTCCTAAGTCTTGCTGGGGGACTCATACTTTACTCCTTCCTGCTGCCCTGTCTGGGAACAGGGCTTCAGTCTCTAGCTTCAAGCATCCAGGGAGGAATTCTGACCTCCATAAAGAGACTTTCATCTTATAAACCCCACCTAGGTGAGTCTCAGAACTCAGCAGGTATTTCAGAGAAGGATCAGAGGAAGTGGACCAGAGAAACTTTACTTGAGGTCACCAGAGAGGTCAATCGGCCTATCCAGATACATGGTTGTTTGCTGGATGACTACTAAGTTTTAAAATAGGAGTCAATTATCATATGGTTTCACTGATTGATTTGTGAGGCATAACAAATAACACGGACATGGGGAGATGGAGAGGAGAAGGGAGTTGAGGGAAATTGGAGGGGGAGATGAACCATGAGAGACTATGGACTGTGAAAAATAACTTGAGGGTTTTGAAGGGGCAGATGGTGGGAGATTGGGGGAGCCAGGTGGTGGGTATTATGGAGGGCATGTATTGCATGGAGCACTGCATGTGGTGCATAAACAATGAATTCTGTTACACTGAAAAGAAATTTTAAAAAAATAAAATATAGCTAGAGGAATTAAAAAATAATTTACTTAATATGTTTTAAAAACAAGTGTTTGTTGGACTCAGCAATACAGGGACGATTGCTGATGATACATTGTCAGAATGGAAGTCCAGTGGATGAGACAGAGGAAGGAATGAGGGCCATAAAATGGTTAGAGTGAAATTAGAACATAATCAAGGAGTTTGCAGCTAAGGGGAGTAGGAAAACAGAGTATTAGGTTTGGAGGAATGAGCAGTGGAGGGACAGCATTTTTTAAATTTTTTGGATGGGGTAAATTTAGCTTGTTCTGTATTTATTAGAAGGATATAGACCCATGGAAGTAAATACTACCTTTGTGATGGCTATTTTTAAGCCATACATTTCACAGCTTTATCTCTCCCATTGCTATTCACTAGGAAAAAATGTACCTAATATGCATGAAGGGATATGCCAAGGAGTATTATTTGTGACTATTTCATCACCAAGGAGGCTGAATATATTTTTGTTTGTTAGCCATTTACTTCAGATATGCAAATAGTTTTCCAAATACATTGTTTTCATATACTGAGATATGTGCGTTTTTGTTATGTTTGGATCCCATTCTTTCAAGGAAAAAAATGGCATTTTTTTCACCAGGTTTGCTGTTTGCCACTTAATCCTTGTATTGTGGAGAGATGTATTTATGGGACGCAGGGAGAGGTTACATATTTTGAGGGGTCGAAATGATCAGTTAATGACATCGTGTTCCCCTCATTGCTTTGAAACATTGAAATTCTTCTGCATCCTTAATAATAATTGCTTTTTACACATATTGCCATCTTACTGCACATCTAATTGTCCTCATTTCTACCATTTTATATTCTGGAGTTAGAACTTTTTTTTTAAATAACAATCACCTCCTGTCATTATGTGAAACATGTTCTTTTGTATTCAACTAAAGATCCCCTGCATCTTTTTCATAAGCATGATTGAGTCCATTTAGGTTACACACAATAAAATTATAACCTTAGCTACTGCTTATTGTACTGTGTATTAAAAAGAACCTTTTCCTATTTTTTTATTTCCAAGCTTTTAACCATTTCATCCTGAAATAGTGACTGATGCTGACATGAAGTTTGGTATTGTATATCATTTCTGTTAAATATTAGTTTTAGATTATTGTTCAGTTTTGTTGAAAACAGTTGTTTGGATCCACCATATTTAACATGATTTTATTTTCTCTACCATTCTTTCTATTTAATGAATTCTCATTTTCTTAAAACTTGTTTCTGTACAAATGTACACCTTTGTCAGCAAGAGACATGAACAAAGCAGGTGAGACCATGCTCCTTTAGATCATATGTTATAATGGAGAACAGGGAAATAAATGCTTGTATGACATTTGGTCTTCAAGGATAAATCATATATAGAAAGTGGGTAGGTTGTCATGGAACATGCCAGATTTCAGATAGTATGGTCTGGTAAGGTTTCTGCGTTGCAGACAAGGAACAGCAAATCAGGACTAGCATGTGTCCTTTGGATTTTGTGTCCAACAAAGATCAAACTCCAAAGCACAAGGTAACAAAGGAGCAAATGTCACCAAGGAAAATAAGAGAACAGCCAGCATCCCTCACTCTTGGGTCATATAAAAACAAGTATGGTCAAGTAAACAGGGCATAGAGACAGGAATGACACTTAGATCATGGGCCTGAGGTGAACCCCGTGATGAGGCCAGCAGAAAAGTCAGCATGGGCCCTCTGGAGTTTGATGTAACATCAGCACCCGTGCTAACTGCCTTTTCCCTCTGCAACCTGGTTCTGATGTACTTTTCATTCATACTGTTTTTCCAATTTTAGGAGCCACTAGCCTTCTATTAAAATGATTTTTTTCTCCTTTATTGAATTGGATTCCATTTTTTTTTACTGTGCATAGTAAGCATGCCTTTTACATTAAGATCAAGAGTGTGCACACGTGCAAACACACAAATCTACATGTGTGCATGCACACACATAAAAACAGTGCTGAATAAAGAGAATAACAGTTCAAATATTTACAGGAAGGAACTATGCTCATTTTTTAACATATAAAAACTAAATCTAAATCCATCAACCACCTTAGGAACAAAGATACCACTATCCCTACTATTCCAATGAAAATATTATCATTTTAGAACAAATTGTTTGGTTGTCTTTCCACATTCAAAAAGTTACTGTGTGGTATATCCACGATTCAAAACTCATACACTAATTCCAAAATTTTGCATTTAATATCATTTAGAAAAACTTTCATTTCTTCTTGATAAATCCCTGCTATTTTTGTACATTATGTATTTACTTTTGTCAATTATGGAATTGTTCTTTCACTCATATTTCTAGTATGTGTTCATACAATAAGGTGTCTTGACACCATAAATATATCACTCTTTTCTCTTTTGGACAAATGGAGGTTTGCTGCTTTGTTAGTTATTCTGGACATCAAGTGGATATACCTAGGGTTGCAATGGAACCAGGATCAGGGAAGCATTCTCCTCATCATGATCTCTCAGGGACTGCCTGGGCTTATAGACCTTTCTCCCCCTTCTTCTTTTTCTGTTCCTCTAAATTTTTAATACTTCTCTAAATACAGGACAAACTGGTCATATTAAAATGAAGCACCAAGTTACATGTTCATGGGAGTCTTACCAACTGGAATTTGGGGACTTTTCTATATCCACTAGGGTAATGATAATTTGATGTTGAGAGCTTAACTAATTTCATTTCTTTCCTAAATATTGTAGCTGGAGGTGAGAAGAGCCTGGTACTTACATGGTCCCAGGCATCTGTAGTGTGCCAATGTGGGACCCTTGAAATATGGACTCCAGGATTTTAACCAACCCTGAAAAAAGGAATGGATCTATTTTTACTGACAATTTATCAGGAGACAAATTAATGATGTGCAAGGATCACCATTTGAATGAAGGTTCAGGTGGAATGAAGGTCTAATGTGCAGCAAGGAGGCCACATCATTCCTCAACATTCCCTGACACCACCTCTCATCACTCTCCCTCTTGCTCTTCTCCTTACTATACTGGCTTCATTTTGAGTAGACCTACCTAGGTGACTTCCTCTGACCTTTCCACTTGCTCTTTCTCTTACAGGACACACACATCCCCCAATTAACCCTGTGTCTCCATGCAGATTTCCCTAAGGTCTTTCTTCAAATGTCACAATGTTTTACATCTTCCTGAACTCCCAGCAAAGATAACACTCCATCCACTTCCCTTCATGCCTGCCTGTATTCCCACATGTCACTGAATTATAGCATTTCTGCCATGTTACTTATGGCTGTTTGTATTAAAATTAATCATTTTTCCTAATTTCTAGTTATCAAACCACCACATGGGACCAGACAATGATACCCAGTTTTCAAGATTTCTTCTTCTGGGATTATCAAGCAAACCAGAACTGCAGCTCCCCATATTTGGGCTTTTCCTCTGCATGTACCTGATCACAGTGTTTGGAAACCTGCTCATCATCCTGGCTGTCAGCTCTGACTCCCACCTCCACACCCCCATGTACTCCTTCCTGGCCAACCTGTCCTTTGTAGACATCTGTGTCACCTCTATCATCATTCCAAAGATGTTGGTGAATATACAGACTCAGAGCAAAGTTATAACCTATACAGGATGCCTCAGCCAGATCTGCTTTTCATTACTCTTGGCAGGCTGGGAAGACTTTCTCCTGGCGGTGATGGCCTATGACCGCTTTGTGGCCATCTGCCACCCCCTGCACTACAGAGTCATCATGAACCCCCGGCTCTGTGGACTCTTGGTTCTGGTGTCCTGGATCATGAGTGTCCTGAATTCCTTAATACAGAGTTTAATGGTGTCACGGCTTTCCTTCTGTTCAGAGGTGGAAATCCCCCACTTTTTCTGTGAAATCCATCAGATGATCCAACTTGCATGTTCTGATATCTTTCTTAATGACACAGTGATGTATGTTTCAGTTGTGGTGCTGGGTGGAGGTCCCCTTGCTGGGATCCTTTATTCATACTCTAAGATTATTTCCTCCATATATAGAATCTCATCAGCTCAAGGCAAGTATAAAGCATTTTCCACTTGTGCATCTCACCTCTCAGTTGTCTCCTTGTTTTATTGTACAGTCCTAGGAGTGTACCTTAGCTCTGCTGTTACCCAGAGCTCCCATGCAAGAACAGTAGCCTCGGTGATGTACACGGTGGTCACACCCATGCTGAACCCCTTCATCTACAGCCTGAGGAACAAAGACATAAAGAAAGCTCTGATAAGATTCTTCAGGAGAGTAACCATAGCTAGGTGATGGGTATTAAGGAGGACACGTGTTGTGATGAGCACTGGGTGTTATAGGCAACTAATGAATCTTTGAACACTACATCAACAACTAATAATATACTGTATGCTGGGCAACTTAACATAATAAAAATTAAAATAATAATAATAATAATAATAATAATAGACAGCTGTCCTGGTGGTGAAGAAGTGCCTTGATTGTACGGTTCAAAATCATGATTTTTGACCATTGTTAAATAGAATTTGCTCCTATGCATTTTCAGAAATTTGAATTTCTTAGAATCCAATTTCTCTCTACAATTTCAGAATACTCCATTTACAAAGCTTTCTGCTCTGTCTGATATACATACAGTTTTTTTCTTTATATATTTTCATATGTTCCCACAGTTCTTCCCAACCTTGGATCAGGAATATTTGGAAACTTCCATATATTTTACAAGAACAACTTGATTTCTTAAAAATGATTTCTTTTCATTTGTATGTCTTCTTTGCCGAAGTGTCTGTTCAAGTCTTCTGCCCATTTTTTGACCTGATTTTTGTTTTTTGGATGTTGAGTTTGAGAAGTTCTTTCTAGATCTAGGATATCAGCCCTTTATCTGTAATGTCATTGACAAATATCTTCTCCCATTCGATGTGCTAACCCTTAGTTTTGTTGACTGTTTCCATTGTGGTGCAGCTTTTTTTTTAAAGATTATTTATTTATTTATTTGAGAGCAAGAGATCACAAGCAGGCAGAGAGGCATTCAGAGAGAGAGAGAGGGAAGCAGGCTCCCCACTGAGCAGAGAGCCTGATGCGGGGCTCAATCCCAGGACCCTGAGACCATGATCTGAGCCAAAAAGAGAGACTTAACCCACTGAGCCACCCAGGCACTCCTGTTGTGCAGCTTTTATCTTTATGAAGGCCCAAAAGTTCATTTTTGCTTTTTTTTCCCTTGCCTTTGGAGACACGTCTTGCAAGAAGTTGCTGTGGCCAATGTCAAAGAGGTTACTGCGTATTCTCTCCTCTAGGATTTTGATGGATTCCCATCTCACATTGAGGTCTTTCATCCCTTTGGAGCTTATCTTTCTGTATGGTGTAATGGGATGGTCCAGTTTCATTCTTCTATATGTAGCTGTCCTATTTACCCAGCACCACTTATTGAAGAGACTGTGTTTTTCCATTGGATATCTTTTCCTGATTTGTCAAAGTTTAGTTGACCCTATTGTTCAGGGTCCATTTTGAGGTCTCTATTCTGTCCAATCAATCTGTGTGTCAGTTTTTGTGCCAGTACCACATTGTCTTGATGATCACAGCTTTGCAATATAGCCTGAAGTCAGGCATTGTGGTGCTCTCAGTTTTGTTTTTCTTTTTCAAAATTTCCTTGGTTATTCAGGGTCTTTTTTGGTTCCACGCAAATTTTAGGATTGTTTGTTCCAACTCTTTGAAAAATGCCAATTGTGTTTTAATATGGATGGCTTTGAAAGTGTAAGTTGAAAAATGCCCAGCATCACTAGCCACTAGAAAAATATAAATGGAAACCATAATGAGATACCACTTTACACCAGTTAAAATGGCAAAAATTAGTGAACTAAGAAAGAACAAATATTGGTGAGGATGCAGAGGAGGATGAACTCTCTCACACTGTTGGTGGGAATGCAAACCAGTACAGCCACTCTGTAACTGTATGGAAGTTCTTCAAGATGTTAAAAATAAAGCTCCCCTTAGACCCAGAAATTGCACGACTAAGTATTTACCCCAAAGACACAGACGTAGTGAAAAGAAGGAGTACATGCACCCCAACGTTCATCACAGCAATGTCCACAATAACCAAACTGAGGAAGGAGACAAGATGCCCTTCAACAGACGAATGAATAAAGATGTGGTACATATATATACTGGAATATGATTCAGTCATCAGAAAGGATGAATAACCACCATTTGCATCAACATACATGGAACTGGAAGGGATTATGCTGAGTTAAAAAAGTCAAGCAGAGAAAGACAAGTACCATATGGTTTCACTCATATGTGGAACATAAGCAATAGCACAGAGGATCAGAGGGGAACGGAGGGAAATCTGAATGGGGATATATCAGAGAAGGAGATGAACCATGAGAGACTATAAACCCTCAGAAACAGATTGAGGGTTTCAGAGGGGAGGAGGGTGGGATGAGGGCATTACAGGGTGATGGGTATTAAGGAGGGCACATGTTGTTATGAGCACTGGGTGTCAGAGATAACTAATGAATCATTAAACACTGCATCAAGAACAAATGGTGTACTATACATGGGCTAATGGAACATTTTTTATAATTTTTTATTTTTTTTATTTATTTTTATTTTTTTTCATTTTATTTATTTTTTCAGTGTAACATTATTCATTCTTTTTGCACAACACCCAGTGCTCCATGCAAAACGTGCCCTCCCCATTACCCACCACCTGTTCCCCCAACCTCCCACCCCTGACCCTTCAAACCCTCAGGTTGACCCAACCTCCCACCCCTGACCCTTCAAAACCCTCAGGTTGTTTTTCAGAGTCCATAGTCTCTTATGGTTCGCCTCCCCTCCCCAATGTCCATAGCCCGCTCCCCCTCTCCCAATCCCACCTCCCCCCAGCAACCCCCAGTTTATTTGTGAGATTAAGAGTCATTTATGGTTTGTCTCCTTCCCAATCCCATCTTGTTTCATATATTCTTCTCCTATCCCCCTAACCCCCCATGTTGCTTCTCCATGTCCTCATATCAGGGAGATCATATGATAGTTGTCTTTCTCCGATTGACTTATTTCACTAAGCATGATACGCTCTAGTTCCATCCACGTCATCGCAAATGGCAAGATTTCATTTCTTTTGATGGCTGCATAGTATTCCATTGTGTATATATACCACATCTTCTTTATCCATTCATCTGTTGATGGACATCTAGGTTTTTTCCATAGTCTGGCTATTGTAGACATTGCTGCTATAAACATTCGGGTACACGTGCCCCTTCGGATCACTATGTTTGTATCTTTAGGGTAAATACCCAGTAGTGCAATTGCTGGGTCATAGGGTAGTTCTATTTTCAACATTCTGAGGACCCTCCATGCTGTTTTCCAGAGTGGTTGCAAAAGCTTGCATTCCCACCAACAGTGGAGGAGGGTTCCCCTTTCTCCACATCCTCTCCAGCATCTGTCATTTCCTGACTTGTTAATTTTAGCCATTCTGACTGGTGTGAGGTGATATCTCATTGTGGTTTTGATTTGTATTTCCCTGATGCCGAGTGACGTGGAGCACTTTTTCATGTGTCTGTTGGCCATCTGGATGTCTTCTTTGCAGAAATGTCTGTTCATGTCCTCTGCCCATTTCTTGATTGGATTGTTTGTTCTTTGGGTGTTGAGTTTGCTAAGTTCCTTATAGATTTTGGATACTAGCCCTTTATCTGATATGTCGTTTGCAAATATCTTCTCCCATTCTGTCAGTTGTCTTTTGGTTTTGTTAACTGTTTCCTTTGCTGTGCAAAAGCTTTTGATCTTGATGAAATCCCAAGAGTTCATTTTTGCCCTTGCTTCCCTTGCCTTTGCCGTTGTTCCTAGGAAGATGTTGCTACAGCTGAGGTCGAAGAGGTTGCTGCCTGCATTCTCCTCAAGGATTTTGATGGATTCCTTTCTCACATTGAGGTCCTTCATCCATTTGGAGTCTATTTTCGTGTGTGGTGTAAGGAAGTGGTCCAATTTCATTTTTCTGCATGTGGCTGTCCAATTTTCCCAGCACCATTTATTGAAGAGGCTGTCTTTTTTCCATTGGACATTCTTTCCTGCTTTGTCGAAGATTAGTTGACCATAGAGTTGAGGGTCTATTTCTGGGCTCTCTATTCTGTTCCACTGATCTATGTGTCTGTTTTTGTGCCAGTACCATGCTGTCTTGATGATGACAGCTTTGTAATAGAGCTTGAAGAATACACATTCTTCTCTAGTGCACATGGAACCTTCTCCAGAATAGATCACATCCTGGGTCACAAATCAGGTCTCAACCGGTATCAAAAGATTAGGATTATTCCCTGCATATTTTCAGACCACAATGCTCTGAAGCTAGAACTCAATCACAAGAGGAAAGCTGGAAAGAACCCAAATACATGGAGACTAAACAGCATCCTTCTAAAGAATGAATGGGTTAACCAGGAAATTAAAGAAGAATTGAAAAAATTCATGGAAACAAATGATAATGAAAACAAAACAGTTCAAATTCTGTGGGACACAGCAAAGGCAGTCCTGAGAGGAAAATATATAGCGGTACAAGCCTTTCTCAAGAAACAAGAAAGGTCTCAAGTACACAACCTAACCCTACACGTAAAGGAGCTGGAGAAAGAACAAGAAAGAAACCCTAAACCCAGCAGGAGAAGAGAAATCATAAAGATCAGAGCAGAAATCAATGAAATAGAAACCAAAAAAACAATAGAAAAAATCAATGAAACTAGGAGCTGGTTCTTTGAAAGAATCAATAAGATTGATAAACCCCTGGCCAGATTCATCAAAAAGAAAAGAGAAAGGACCCAAATCAATAAAATCATGAATGAAAGAGGAGAGATCACAACTAACACCAAAGAAATACAGACAATTATAAGAACATACTATGAGCAACTCTACGCCAACAAATTGGACAATCTGGAAGAAATGGATGCATTCCTAGAGACATATAAACTACCACAACTGAACCAGGAAGTAATAGAAAACCTGAACAGGCCCATAACCAGTAAGGAGATTGAAACAGTCATCAAAAATCTCCAAACAAACAAAAGCCCAGGGCCAGATGGCTTCCCAGGGGAATTCTACCAAACATTTAAAGAAGAACTCATTCCTATTCTCCTGAAACTGTTCCAAAAAATAGAAATGGAAGGAAAACTTCCAAACTCATTCTATGAGGCCAGCATCACCTTGATCCCAAAACCAGACAAGGATCCCACCAAAAAAGAGAACTACAGACCAATATCCTTGATGAACACAGACGCAAAAATTCTCGCCAAAATACTAGCCAATAGGATTCAACAGTACATTAAAAGGATTATTCACCACGATCAAGTGGGATTTATTCCAGGGCTGCAGGGTTGGTTCAACATCCGCAAATCAATCAATGTGATAGAACACATTAATAAAAGAAAGAACAAGAACCATATGATACTCTCAACAGATGCTGAAAAAGCATTTGACAAAGTACAGCATCCCTTCCTGATCAAAACTCTTCAAAGTGTGGGGATAGAGGGCACATACCTCAATATTATCAAAGCCATCTATGAAAAACCCACCGCAAATATCATTCTCAATGGAGAAAAACTGAAAGCTTTGCCGTTAAGGTCAGGAACACGGCAGGGATGTCCATTATCACCACTGCTATTCAACATAGTACTAGAAGTCCTAGCCTCAGCAATCAGACAACAAAAAGAAATTAAAGGCATCCAAATCGGTAAAGAAGAAGTCAAACTATCACTCTTCGCAGATGATATGATACTATATGTGGAAAACCCAAAAGACTCCACTCCAAAACTGCTAGAACTTGTCCAGGAATTCAGTAAAGTGTCAGGATATAAAACCAATGCACAGAAATCAGTTGCATTTCTGTACACCAACAACAAGACTGAAGAAAGAGAAATTAAGGAGTCAATCCCATTTACAATTGTACCCAAAACTATAAGATACCTAGGAATAAACCTAACCAAAGAGACTAAGAATCTATACACAGAAAATTATAAAGTACTCATGAAAGAAATTGAGGAAGACACAAAAAAATGGAAAAATGTTCCATGCTCCTGGATTGGAAGAATAAATATTGTGACAGTGTCTATGCTACCTAAAGCAATCTACACATTTAATGCAATCCCTATCAAAATACCATCCATTTTTTTCAAAGAAATGGAACAAATAATCCTAAAATTTATATGGAACCAGAAAAGACCTCGAATAGCCAAAGGAATATTGAAGAACAAAGCCAAAGTTGGTGGCATCACAATTCCGGACTTCAAGCTCTAATTTTTTATTTTTAATGGAACATAATTTAAATAATTAAGCAAATGAATAAGTAAATAAATAAATAAGCAGACATGTCACTTTAAAAAAAAAGATTTCTTTTCAAATGACATATATCCTGCTAAGTTAAATTTCCCTAGACAGCCTGAATACATAATTGTATTGCTCATATGGATAAAACTACTAGGCCCTTTTATATAATATCAACAGAGAAGAAACTATGAAATCACAGTTTTCACATTGGTTTTGTTGTAATTTCTTTTTACTCCTTAACTGCTCTTCCAGATGATGTAGACTTTATCATCGCCCCCTTTAAACCTTAGCCCGTGTATAGTGATGGTATAGGATAACAATGCCTGTGACATTCACCTAGGCCCAAAATACTTGTAACTCAGACCTGAGCCAATGTTATGGAGGAACTGTTTCTTGTCGTTATTATTGTTGTTGATGATGTTCTTAAAATATCACTGACATCGCATTGCATTAATTTCAGGTGTACAATGCAATGTTTCAATATTTCAAAGTGAGCAGAATAAGTTCCATTGTCACCCATCACAATATACAAACTTCATTTCATGATAACAACTGTCAAGATCCCTTCTCCTAGCTATGTTCACATCTGCAATACAGTTTCTTAGTTAGAGTCACCATGCTGGACATGACATCCCCATGACTTACTCATTTTATAACTGGAAATTTGTACCTTTTCATACTTTAAACTATTTCACCCACTCCCCATACCCTATCTCAGACTACTTCTAATCTGCTCTTTTTATCCTCAAGTTTGGTTTGGTTTTATCTTGTTTTTAAGATTCCACATGTAAGTGGGATCATATGGTATTTATCACTTTCTGCTTAACTTATTTCACTTAGAAGAATGCCCTCAGGGTCCATTCCATCAGGCTGACACAAATGCCTAGACTTCGTTCATTCTTATGGCTAAATAATATATATAAAATTATATATTACATACTATATATATAAAATATTTTTTTCTTGCCTCCTTTGTCATGAACTAATTAACCACTTATCTGAGGATTATTTCTGGGTTCTCTATCCCATTCCATTGACCTGTGTGCCTTTTATGCAAATAACATACTGTTTTGGTTACCATATCTTTATAATATTGTTTGCAATCAGAGAGAATCATGCCTCCAGGTTTGCTCCTCATTCTCAAGATAACTTTGACTCTGCAGGGTCTTTGTGATTCCATAAAAATTGAGCCATATAATTAAAAAAATTGAAAGAGTGTTTGTTCTATTTCTGTAAAATATGCCATTGGAATTTTTTTTTATTTTTTTCAGCGTAACACTATTCATTGTTTTTGGACAACACCCAGTGCTCCATGCAATATGTGCCCTCCCTATTACCCACCACCTGGTTCCCCAACCTCATACCCCTACCCCTTCAAAACCCTCAGGTTGTTTTTCAGAGTCCATAGTCTCTTATGGTTCACCTCTCCTTCCAATTTCCCTCAACTTCCTTCTCCTCTCCATCTCCCAATGTCCTCCATGTCATTTGTTATGCTCCACAAATAAGTGAAACCATATGATACTTGACTCTCTCTGCTTGACTTATTTCACTCAGCATAATCACTTCCAGTCCCGTCCATGTTGCTACAAAAGTTGGGTATTCATCCTTTCTTTTTTTCTTTTTTTTTCTTTTTTTTTTATAAACATATAATGTATCTTTATCCCCAGGGGTACAGGTCTGTGAATCACCAGGTTTACACACTTCACAGCACTCACGATAGCACATACCCTCCCCAATGTCCATAACCCCCTCCCCCTCTCCCAACCCCACCTCCCCCCAGCAACCCCCAGTTTGTTTTGTGAGATTAAGAGTCATTTATGGTTTGTCTCCCTCCCAATCCCATCTTGTTTCATTTATCTTCTCCTATCCCACTAACCCCCCCATGTTGCATCTCCACGTCCTCATATCAGGGAGATCATATGATAGTTGTCTTTCTCCAATTGACTTATTGCACTAAGCATGATACCCTCTAGTTCCATCCACGTCATTGCAAATGGCAAGATTTCATTTCTTTTGATGGCTGCATAGTATTCCATTGTGTATATATACCACATCTTCTGTATCCATTCATCTGTTGATGGACATCTAGGTTCTTTCCATAGTTTGGCTATTGTAGACATTGCTGCTATAAACACTCGGGTGCATGTGCCCCTTCGGATCACTATGTTTGTATCTTTAGGGTAAATACCCGGTAGTGCAATTGCTGGGTCATAGGGTAGTTCTATTTTCAACATTTTGAGGACCCTCCATGCTGTTTTCCAGAGTGGTTGCACCAGCTTTCATTCCCACCAACAGTGGAGGAGGGTTCCCCTTTCTCCACATCCTTGCCAGCATCTGTCATTTCCTGACTTGTTAATTTTAGCCATTCCACATTAGGGGCATAGATATTTTAAATTGTTAGATCTTCTTGTTGGACAGACACTTTGAGTATGGAATAGTGTCCTTCCTCATCTCTTATTATAGTCTTTGGCTTAAAATCTCACTGATCTGATATAAGGATTGCAACCCCAGCTTTCTTCTGATACCCATTAGCATGGTAAATTGTTTTCCACCCCCTCACTTTAAATCTGGAGGTGTCTTAGAATCTAAAATGAGTTTCCTGTAGGCAACATATTGATGGGTTTTGTTTTTTTTTAATCCATTCTGATACCCTGTGTCTTTTGATTGGGGCATTTAGCCCATTAACATTCAGGGTAACTATTCAGAGATATGAATTTAGTTCCATTATATTGCCTGTAAGGTGACTGTTACTGTATATTGTCTCTGTACCTTTCTCATCTACTACTTTTAGGGTGGCTCTTTGCTTAGAGGACCCCTTTCAATATTTCCTATAGAGCTGGTTTGGTGTTTGCAAATTCTTTCAGTTTTTGTTTGTCCTGGAAGATTTTTTTTAAGGTTTTATACTGTTTTTTTATTTTATTTTATTTTATTTTTTATTTGTTTATTTACAGCATAACAGTGTTCATTGTTTTGGCATCACACCCAGTGCTCCATGCAGTATGTGCCCTCCCTATTACCCACCAGCTGGTTCCTCAACCTCCCACTCCCCTGCCCCTTCAAAACCCTCTGGTTGTTTTTCAGAGTCCATAGTCTCTCATGGTTCATCTCCCCTTCCAGTTTCCCTCAACTCCCTCTCCTCTCCATCTCCCCATGTCCTCCATGTTATTTATTATGGTCCACAAATAAGTGAGACCATAAGATACTTGACTCTCTCTGCTTGACTTATTTCGTTCAGCATAATTTCTTCCAGTCCCGTCCATGTTGCTACAAAAGTTGGGTATTCATCCTTTCTGATGGAGGCATAATACTCCATCATGTATATGGACCACATCTTCCTTATCCATTCATCCGTTGAGGGGCATCTTGGTTCTTTCCACAGTTTGGCGACTGTAGCCATTGCTGCAATAAACATTGGGGTGCACATGGCCCTTCTTTTCACTCCATCTGTATCTTTGGGGTAAATACCCAGCAGTGCAATTGCAGGGTCATAGGGAATCTCTATTCTTAATTTCTTCAGGAATCTCCACACTGTTCTCCAAAGTGGCTGCACTAACTTGCATTCCCACCAACAGTGTAAGAGGGTTCCCCTTTCTCCACATCCTCTCCAACACACGTTGTTTCCTGTCTTGCTAATATTGCCCATTCTAACTGGTGTTAGGTGGTATCTCAATGTGGTTTTAATTTGAATCTCCCTGATGGCTAGTGATGATGAACATTTTTTCATGTGTCTGATAGCCATTTGTATGTCTTCATTGGAGAAGGGTCTGTTCATATCTTCTGCCCATTTTTTGATACAATTCTCTGTTTTGTGTGTGTTGAGTTTGAGAAGTTCTTTATAGATCCTGGATATCAACCTTTTGTCTGTACTGTCATTTGCAAAAATCTTCTCCCATTCCGTGGGTTGCCTTTTTGTTTTGTTGACTGTTTCCTTTGCTGTGCAGAAGCTTTTGATCTTGATGAAGTCCCAAAAGTTCATTATCGCTTTTGTTTCCTTGGCCTTTGGAGACATATCTTGAAAGAAGTTGCTGTGGCTGATATCGAAGAGGTTACTGCCTATGTTCTCCTCTAGGATTCTGAGAGATTCCTGTCTCACTTTGAGGTGTTTTATCCATTTCGAGTTTATCTTTGTGTATGGTGTAAGAGAATGGTTGAGTTTCATTCTTCTACATATCGCTGTCCAGTTTTCCCAGCACCATTTATTGAAGAGACTGTCTTTTTTCCATTGAATATTTTTTCCTGTTTTGTCAAAGATTATTTGACCATAGAGTTGAGGGTCCATATCTGGGCTCTCCACTCTGTTCCACTGGTCTATGTGTCTGTTTTTATGCCAGTAACATGCTGTCTTGGTGATCACAGCTTTGTAGTAAAGCTTGAAATCGGGTAACGTGATGCCACCAGTTTTGTTTTTGTTTTTCAACATTTCCTTAGCAATTCGGGGTCTCTTCTGATTGCACACAAATTTTAGGATTATTTGCTCCAGCTCTTTGAAAAATACCGGTGGAATTTTGATCGGAATGGCATTAAAAGTACACATTGCTCTAGGCAGTATAGACATTTTGAAAATGTTTATTCCTCCAATCCAATAGCATGGAACGGTCTTCCATCTTTTTGTGTCTTCTTCAATTTCTTTCATGAGTGTTCTGTAGTTCCTCGAGTACAGGTCCTTTACCTCTTTGGTTAGGTTTATTCCCAGGTATCTTATGGTTCTTGGTGCTATAGTAAATGGAATCAATTCTCTAATTTCCCTTTCTGTATTTTCATCGTTAGTGTATAAGAAAGCCACTGATTTCTGTACATTGACTTTGTATCCTGCCACGTTGCTGAATTGCTGTATGAATTCTAGTAGTTTGTGGGTGGAGTCTTTGGGGTTTTCCATATAAAGAATCATGTCATCTGCGAAGAGAGAGAGTTTGACTTCTTCCTTGCCAATTTGGATACCTTTTATTTCTCTTTGTTGTCTGATTGCCGTTGCTAGAACTTCTAATACTATGTTGAACAAGGGTGGTGAGAGTGGGCATCCTTGTCGTGTTCCTGATCTCAACGGGAAGGCTGCAAGCTTTTTCCCATTGAGGATGATATTTGCTGTGGGTCTTTCATAGATAGATTTTATGAAGTTCAGGAATGTTCCCTCTATCCCTATACTTTGAAGCGTTTTCATCAGGAACGGATGCTGGATTTTGTCAAATGCTTTTTCTGCATCATTTGAGAGGACCATGTGGTTCTTCTCTCTTCTCTTATTGATTTGTTCTATCACATTGATTGATTTGCGAATGTTGAACCAACCTTGCAACCCAGGGATGAATCCCACCTGGTCATGGTGGATAATCTTTTTATGTGCTGCTGGATTCTGTTTGCTAGGATCTTGTTGAGAATCTTTGCATCATTATTCATCAGTGATGTTGGTCTGAAATTCTCCTTTTTGGTAGGGTCTTTGCCTGGTTCGGGGATCAGGGTAATGCTGGCTTCATAAAAAGAGTCTGGAAGTTTTCCTTCTGCTTCAATTTTTTGGAACAGCTTCAGGAGAATTGGTGTTATTTCTTCTTTGAAAGTTTGGTAGAATTCCCCAGGGAATCCGTCAGGTCCTGGGCTCTTGTTTTTGGGAGGTTTTTGATTACTGCTTCAATCTCGTTACTAGATATTGGTCTATTCAGGTTGTCAATTTCTTCCTGGTTCAATTTTGGGAGTTTGTAGCTTACCAGGAATGCATTCATTTCATCTAGGTTGCTTAGCTTATTGGCATATAACTGTTGGTAATAATTTCTGATGATTGTTTCTATTTCCTTGGTGTTAGTTGTGATCTCTCCCTTTTCATTCATCATTTTATTCATTTGGGCTTTCTCTCTTTTCTTTTGGATTAGTGTGTCTAATGATTTATTGATCTTATTGATTCTTTCAAAAACCCAGCTTCTAGTTTCATTGATACGTTCTACTGTATCTCGTTTCTACCTCATTGATCTCTGTTCTAATCTTGATTATTTCCCTTCTTGCATGTGGAGTTGGTTTGATTTGTTGTTGATTCTCCAGTTCTTTAAGGTGTAGAGACAGCTGGTGTATTCTGGATTTTTCAATGTTTTTGAGGGAGGCTTGGATGGCTATGTATTTCCCCCTTAGAACCGCCTTTGCTGTATCCCATAGGTTTTGGACCGAAGTGTCTTCATTCTCATTGGTTTCCATGAATTTTTTAAGTTCATCTTTGATCTCCTGGTTGATCCAAGCATTCTGAAGCAAGGTGGTCTTTAGCTTCCAGGTGTTTGAGTTCCTTCTGAAATTTTCCTTGTGATTGAGCTGCAGTTTCAAAGCATTGTGATCTGAGAATATGCAGGGAATACTGTCAGTCTTTTGGTATCGGTTGAGTCCTGCTTTGTGACCCAGTATGTGGTCTATTCTGGAGAAGGTTCCATGTGCACTTGAGAAGAATGAGTATTCTGTTGTTTTAGGGTGGAATGTTCTATCTTCTGTCTCAGTTACCCTAGCTTTTGGAGAATTTAGATTAGTTTGGAACTCACTGAGAGCATTTTGAACATCATCCCTGATGGCTTTCAGTTCTGCCCTAACATTGTGAACATCATCCCTGGTGGCTTTCAGTTCTGCCCTAATCAATTCTGTTTGGTCATCCATGGCTTTCTCCAACCTAGCTATTGCCTGGATAATTGTTAGTCTGAATTCCTTTTCTGACATATTGTCTCTGTCAATAGCCATCAGCTCTGTTGCAGAAGGTCCATCCTCTGTATTTTTCTTCTGTTGGGTATTCCTCCTCCTAGTCATTTTGGTAAGAGATGACTGAACAGACTCAGCTGGACTTATTGATTGTGGTGCAGTCAAGGTGCACCCTGGAACACTTCTGTGAAATCAGGGTTCCCCACCCAAATGAGAGAAAAAGAAAAAGAAATAGAGAAGAAGAAAGAAAAAAAAGGGGAAAGAAAAAAGGAAAAAAAAGAGAGAGAGAGAAAAATAGGGAAAAGGGGAAGATAAAAGAGAAGGCTCAGCCCAAATGGGCCACAAGGTAAGATTTGTGAAGTATACAAACAAAAACAGACAGACAAAAAGAATGATAAAAGTATATGACAAGAGAAAAATATATATATATATATATTTATATGCAAAAAAAAGGGAAGAACCTCATCAGAAAGAACCCCAAGTATAAGATTTATATATTATCAGGACAAACACAAATTCACAGAAACACTGACAGAAGGAAAAATTGGGAGAGTGGTTATAAATTCTCAGTGTGGGTGAGGAAGATTATTTTGATTCTTCCTGAATGTATTGATGTTTTTGTTAAGGGACTCAACTTTCCTAAGTTACAGGGGGATTAGAAACTGGTTTGCCTATAGGAGTAGCATTGATTGGGGAAAGGGGATTACCTTGAAGTTTAACTCCATATGTATAGTAGAAAATAAAAATTAAAAAAGAATAAACTGACTAAGTTAAAATATAAAAAGAATTAAAAAAATAGGAAAGCAAAAGAAAAACACGGGTGTATGTATCAAAAAGTTCAGGTTAGAAGGTTATTTAAGAATTTGATGTACTGGACATCTCAGTGTGATGGTAAATAGGTTCAAAAATTATCTGTATGTATTAAAAAAAGAACCAAAATATTGGTAAAGAGTTAAAAATAAAAGTTGTATTTATGAAGTAGTGGTGGTTGTTCTCTTGTCATCTTCTTTTTTTTTTTTTTCTTCCTTCCTGGTTGGTTTTCTGGGGGAGGGGCCTGCCGCGTGGGTTTTCAGACAATGATGTTCCCTGAGTTAGGTCCTCCCGTTCCCCTCAAGGGGGTGAGCTCTTTTTTTTTCAGGAAACTGTTTTTTTCAGCCTTTTGTTCTCTGGGGGTTTTTATGTTCTTTCATCTGTTTTCTCTCGCATTGACAGCTTTTGATGGTTTTTGGAGTTTTAGAGGAGAGCAAACTGCACTCCGACCTCCCTCTCAGAGAGAAGCCTCAGAATGTTTTGCAAAAGCTGCTGGCAGAGTCGGTTCTGAGTCACTGTCCCTGGGGATGCAGGAGCTCCTTGTTGTCCCCAAAACCAGGGCAGCAGTGGCTGTCTAGGCAGCTCCAGACTGCCAGAGAGGTTCCGAGCAGAGATCGCACACTGAGATTTTCCCGCTATCCTGGGCTGGGAATGTCTGGTTTTTCCGGATGCCAGAGCTCCAGGCTAACGCCTATGAGCACCTATCCCAAGGGAGGGTGTGGGACGCGCGCATTTCAGGATTGCTGTCTGGCCAGGTTCCCAGCCCCTCACGGGAGCCAGACCCCACTCGTTCTCGGGTTCGCTGGCGGGTCAGATGTACTGGCGGCTCAGGGACGGAGACCTGATTTCTCCGCCGCACTCTCTCTGGCTTAGCGCCAGGGGAGGCTGTCCTGGGTCCAGGGACTTAGGTCCCTGTCCCTAACCGCCCAGGTTCCCACTATTTCCCCCCGTGATCCTTTGCTCTTTGTTTTTTGAGTGCTTTCAACCAGACTCCAAGTTAATGCTGGTCCCCAGATGCAGGGCACTCTCGTATTGGGGTGTTACTTTCTGATGGGTCACCTCTGGTGGCTCCCTCCCCCTTTTGTTTATCTTCCGATATCAGTCCGATGCTCCCAGTCTGCTTTACCTGCCGCTGGTGTCTTCTGCTCCTGTAGAGATCCAGACGTGTATAATTCTGATCTCAGGCTGATTTCATGGGTGGTCGGAGTTCTTTGGTAGGTAATCAGCTCACTTTAGGGTACAGGTTGAAATGGCGCCTCCTCCTACTTCCCCGCCATCTTGACCCTGTCCCTCCTGGAAGCTTTTTATCTCTCCTTCTATTTTCAATGATAACCTAGCTGGATAGAGTATTCTTGGCTGCATGTTTTTCTCGTTTACTGTTCTGAATATATCACGCCAGCTCTTTCTGGCCTGCCAGGTCTCTGTGGATAAGTCTGCTGCCAATCTAATATTTTTACCATGGTATGTTACAGACTTCTTTTCCCAGGCTGCTTTCAGGATTTTCTCTTTGTCACTAAGACTTGTAAATTTTACTATTAGGTGATGGGGTGTGGGCCTATTCTTGTTGACTTTGAGAGGGATTCTCTGCACCTCCTGGATTTTGATGTTTGTTCCCTTTGCCATATTAGGGAAATTCTCTCCAATAATTCTCTCCAGTAGACCTTCTGCTCCCCTCTCTCTTTCTTCTTCTTCTGGAATCCCAATTATTCTAATGTTGTTTCATCTTATGGTGTCACTTATCTTTCGAATTCTCCCCTCATGGTCCAGTTGCTGTTTGTCCCTCTTTTGCTCAGCTTCTTTATTCTCTGTCATTTGGTCTTCTATATCACTAATTCTTTCTTCTGCCTCATTTATCCTAGCAGTGAGAGCCTCCGTTTTTTATTGCACCTCATTAATAGCTTTTTTGATTTCAACTTGGTTAGATTTTAGTTCTTTAATTTCTCCAGAAAGGGCTTTAATATCTCCAGAGAGGGTTTCTCTAATATCTTCCATGCCTTTTTTGAGCCCGGCTAGAATGCTCAGAATTGTCATTCAGAGCTCTTGATCTGACATTTTACCAATGTCTGTGTTGATTAGGTCCCTAGCCTTTGGTACTGCCTCTTGTTCTTTTGTTTGTGGCAATTTTTTCCGCCTTGTCATTTTGTCCAGATAAGAGGATATGAAGGATCAAATAAAATATTAAAAAGGTGACAAAGACCCCAGAAAAATGCGCTGTAATTAAATCAGAAGAGACCCCAAATTGTGGGGTGGAGAAAGGGGATAAAAAGAGGTTCAGAAAAAAAAGAAATAAATTTTAAAAATAAAACAAAGAAAAAATATAAAAAAGAAAGAAAAAATATATATATTAGATAAACTAGTCAAAAAAGTTAAAAAAGAAAAGGGTAAAAGCTTTTAAAAATTTAGAAGAAGAAGAAAAAAGAAAGAAAAAAAATTGAATTAACTGCAAGACTAAAGAATCATGGGGAGAAAGCCATGAGTTCCATGCTTTGCTTTCTCCTCCTCCGGAATTCCGCTGCTGTCCTAGGTATTGAACCTGCTTTCCTTGATAGATGAACTTCGTCCTGGCTGCATATTTTGTTGATCTTCTGGGGGAAGGGCCTGTTGTAGTGACTCTCAAGTGTCTTTGCCTGAGGCGGAATTGCACTGCCCTTACCAGGGGCCAGACTAAGTAATCCGCTCAGGTTCGCTTTTGGGAGCTTCTGTTCCCTGAACGCTTTCCATAGAGTTCCGGAGGATGGAAATGAAATGGAGGCCTTGCAGTCTCTGGCCTGGAGGAGCCGAGAACCCGGGGCCCCACTCCTCAGTGCGCCCCCAGAGGACAGCACCCAAACACTCCCGTATCCCCAGCCTCCAGCCACGCTCCGAGCTCACCCAGCCCACGACCGGTTCAAGGTAACCCCGAGCTGAGAGTTCAGTCCTCAGCTCTGTCTCTGTAGCCGGTTTTTCTGTTCTAACACCTGCAAGCTCTGTGACTCTCCGACACCCCCGATCATTCTGTGACCCTGCAGGACCTGGAGCCACGCTGCCCCTGCATGGGCTTCACCCTGGTTTAGCCTCTGGAGCAATGTCCCTCAGTGGAACAGACTTTTAAAAGTCCTGGTTTTGTGCTTGCCAGGAGCCGGCCCCTCCCCCCGCGGTCTATCTTCCCATCATTTTGGATTCACTTCTCCACCAGTCCTACCTTTCAGAAAGTGGTTGATTTTCTGTTTCTAGAATTGCTGTTCTTCTTCTCTTCAATCTCCCGTTGGTTTTGTAGGTGTTTGCAATGTTTAGATAAGCTATCGAGCTGCCCTCCTGCTACCTGATGTAGTCTCAGCCTGCTACTTCTCCGCCATCTTGACTCCTCCCTCTAGATCATTTTTTCTTATGTAACGATACATGGATTGAAATATGCTTAGGAAGGTAAAGGCAATCTTCAGTCAAAGGTAAAGAGGAGATGACAGCCAAAGATGGTGCAACTTTTAGAAATGGATCTCATCACAAAGAGACAAAAGAACCCATGGGGAATGACAGAGATGCATAAACAATTGGGAAATATATATAGAGGTGATTTATTAGCACTCAATGTACAAAGTATCATTTATTTTCACTTTTGTTTATTGCAAGGACTGCCAAGTAAAAAAATATTAGTGACAGCTCAATATTTCAGGATGGTTAATATCAAAAAATCAATAAAGTGAACACCATAAAACCAAGTGACATAGTTGAGTCCATACTAATAATGAACACAATTCCCCACATATGCATCTATACATACATACTAGAACGCAATGCAAACAGCAAAGTTGATAAAAACAAATACAAAACACTCCTCTAATTCTTTGTTTGAAAGAATGCAATCAAAAAAAGGAATAACCACACCCCCGGACTCCACTGTACAAATACAAAGACCTGGTAGAGACAATGTACAGTAGAGAAAAAATGAATAACTAATCCACACAAATATATTCAGCTCCCCTAATGATGAAATCATTGCAAAGCAAAGCTCCTTCATATAGTTCTCATTGTTAGATAGTTGTTTTTACATGAATACCCAGAGGAACAGGGGATGTGGTGAAAAATGTATGTCTCATGAATTACTGTTGTGAGGTCCTATCTGCAAGAAATAAATTCTAGGTCTTTCTCATTCAGTTATGGAAACAGAGTCCAATGTGCCCCATTTTAAAGACAAGAAAGAAATGCCCTGACTTCACTGGACATCCCTCCATACCTAATAATCCTACTCTGTTTAATTGCAAAACTTGGTGGTTGTGTTCTATTTTTACTGGAAGTACTTTATGCCTCCCATACCTTCTCTTCAATGTCAGCAATCACCCATATGCTGCTGAGCTCACTATTCAGTATTCTTTCTTTAACATCATCAGTGAATCCATTCTTCAGTTCATTGGCAAGCAAATGAGCATAGAGATTTCTAGGTTCTGGGCTAGGCTGGAAGTTGTCAGGTGAACTCAGATAATTGCACCAGGCTTGGATTGTGTCTCGCCCTTGCCTGAAGGACCTGCTGGGCTCTGGGATTGACCTGAATGATAACTGTGAGGGAGGGGTCTCTATGTGGCAGTCTGAATTCCTCCTGTGTCGGGATGATGGTGATTAAACTCTGTCCCCTGACAAGATGGCAGGAAGGAGGTTGGCATCAGTCTCCCAGCCAAGCTTAGGACTCCAGAGGCAAAACCAGGCCCTATCCAGCCCAAGGTGGCACAGACACAAGGACTGCTACACAGGGGATATTTAGAGCTTCTCTGTTCATGAGGCACGTTTTCTTCCTGTTTCTCCAACATCTAAGCACATGAGTTTCCTTTGGAACACTGGTGTGGACACAAAGGAAAATTTTCCTGGAGACTGTGTGTTCCCCACAGACCGGCTTATAACCAAGTGAATCCAGAGTTAATTACTCCTTGCTCAGGAGCTCTGTTGCTCCCAGAGTTTGGACCCTCCAGCACCTTATCTCAACCCTGACTTCAACTTTTCCACAAAGCCTAGGACTGAATAATGTGTCTCGATGAGATCCCTTGGATCTCCAAATTCTTGACTTGTGGTGGACACACAGCCCTGTCTTCTATAGAATATCCATGTATTCCTTTTCAACGAGGAGAACTAAGCTTTTTTGATATAAACCTTGAGCAAGGGATGCCTGGGTGGTTCAATCCATCAGGCATCTGTCTCCAGCTCGGGCCATAATCTCAGGATACTGGGATTGAGTTCCAGGTTCCTTACTCAGTGGTGAGCCTGCTTCTCCCTCTGTCTGCCTCTCCTCTGGCTTATGCATGCTCTCTCTCTCTCTCTGACAAATAAATAAATACAATAATATTTTAAACCAAGCAAACAAACGAAAAACCTTGAGCAAGACATACCTCGGTTTCATGACACATTTGCCAAATGATTAGGAATTTCATGCTTATAAATTAAGAGCTATCATTTGGTCCCTTAGTGTGACGCTTTTATTAATTATAAGAAATATATTTAGAATTTTTGCACTATTTTAATTATGTTGGAATAAAAAAGTAGATAGATTCTTCCCTGTGTCGTCCAGAATGCACCAAGACTTGCAAACGTTTATTTAGCCCAGTGAGAACCATTTCGGGCTTCTGACCCCCTGAATTTGTCAGAGCATAAATGTGTTTTAAACACTAATGTAGTCATTTTACATTAGCATTAGGAACTGAATACAAACATTTATCCAATAAAATTTTGCTCAGGAAACTAAGCTTAAGCAATCTTAGGAACTTGTTCTGTCCTACGACAATTGACCATGTAGAATCTCCCTCACAAAGAATGTTTTCAGAGCCCTCTTTATATCTTTATTCCTCAGGCTGTAGATGAAGGGGTTCAGCATGGGTGTGACCACCGTGTACATCACTGAGGCCACTGCACTTGCGTGGGAGCTCTGGGTAGCAGCAGAGCTAAGATACACACCAAGCATTGTACAATAAAATAAGGAGACAACAGAAAGGTGAGACACACAGGTGGAAAATGCTTTATACTTGCCCCTAGCTGATGATATTCCACGTATGGAGGAAACAATTTTAGAATAAGAGTAAAGGATCCCAGCAAAAGGACCACCACCCAGCATGACAGCTGCAAAATACATCACCAAATTATTAAGAAAGGTATCAGAACAGGCAAGTTGGACCATCTCATTGAGTTCACAAAAAAAGTGAGGGATTTTCACCTCTGTGCAGAAGGAAAGTCGCAACATCATTAAACTTTGCAACAAGGAATTCAGGATGCACATGATCCAGGACAACAGAACCAGCAGTCCACAGAACTGGGGATTCATGGTGACTGTGTAGTGTAGGGGGTGACAGATGGCCACAAAGCGATCATAGGCCATCACACTCAGGAGAAAGACATCCAACACAGCAAAGAGTATGAAAAAATAAATCTGTGTGACACAGCCTGCAAATGTTATGACTTTGCTTTCTGTATGTATATTCATCAGCATCTTAGGGACAGTGGTGGAAGTGGAAAAGATGTCTACAAAGGACAGGTTGGCCAGGAAGAAGTACATGGGAGTGTGGAGGTGAGAGTCAGAGCAGACGGTCAGGATGATGAGCAGGTTACCAACCACCGTGATCAGGTACATGGAGAGGAAAAGTCCAAATATGAGGGGCTGCAGTTCTGGTTCCTCTGAAAATCCCAGAAGAAGAAACTCTGAAATTTGTGTATCATTGCTGGGTTTCATGTGGTGGAGGTGACTTCAAGGACAGAGGCAAACAGCTTGATTAATTTTCATGTGCTTGTATTGTTCACAGATTTAAAATGTTACATTTTTCATTTTGTAGTCTAAATATTCATTTTAATATTTTGCACTTGGTTATGGTCCAATTCAGGGGATCCCCTGCACCATAATAATTATGGAATTTTTCTTCCAATCATTTAATTTACAAAAGGCCATGTATTCCACACTTTCAAGTAAAAAATTATTTCAAATCCCAGAAATACAAATTAAATCCTGGCCATGATTTAAGCCTTTTCTAGGTGATGAGTATAGGGGGCTAAGGAAAAAAATTCCCTATCACTCAATAATGGAGAAGGAATGCACTAACAAATAAGAAAATAAATAGCCTTTCAGAGAGTGGCAGATGGTATGAAGAAAAAGAAAACAGGGATAAAGCAGAGAGTGAATAGGGCATGCTATTTTCATGGGTATGTAAGCCAACTCTGTGAACAAGGTGACATTGCTACAAAAATCTCAATTAAGAGATGGATGAAGTGTGTACCTGGCAGAGGGAATGGCCAGTGCAAAGGCCTTGAAGATGGTACTTGTTCCCAACTGTTCAAGTCAAAAGCGAAGCCAGTGCTACAAGGGGAATGAGCAGGAGGGAGACTGAGGAGAGAAGTCCTCAGACACACTGAGGAGAGAAGTGACCTCTCTTTTACCTCTGAAACCTCAAGGCATAGGGATTTCCTTGTCCCAACTGCCTCTCCCACTGTATTCATCGTGTTGCAAAGGCATCTCATGAATTGAACAAGATCCTCTTCTTAGTGGCCTCTCTTGATTGAATGCTGGCCCCTGTGTTGTGTCACTTTAGGAGTTATGAGTCCTGGCACCTTGCTGTGGGGACAGTTCATACTCTACAAGTCACAAGTCACACACACACACACACACACACACACACACACACACACCACCACCACCACCACCACCACCACCACCACCACCACCACCCTCTCCTGGCTTGTGTTATTCCCTTGTCTTTCTCTGTCCCTGCCACCTCGATTGTGCCAGGAATGAATTCGACCCACATAGGCCATATCAGTGAATTTTCCCCTGCAAAACGCAGAGTTGCCAATTCTTAAGCCTCCCATGGATAAATAACATATTTAAATGTTAAAATATATGATGAAAATAAATAAATAAATTTTTAAAAATCTCCAAAAAATATGTCCACATACATTTTTTTTCTTAAAATTGAGGACTGGGTTAAACAAACACTTCACAAAAAGAAGTGAGTGCTGTGAAGTGTGTAAACCTGGCGATTCACAGACCTGTACCCCTGGGGATAAAAATACATTATATGTTTATTAAAAAAAAAATTTGGAAGGGGAGGCGAACCATAAGAGACTATGGACTCTGAAAAACAACCTGAGGGTTTTGAAGGGTCAGGGGTGAGGGGTTGGGGGAACAGGTGGTGGGTAATGGGGAGGGCACGTTTTGCATGGAGCACTGGGTGTTGTGCAAAAAGAATGAATACTGTTACGCTGAAAAAATAAATAAAATGGAAAAAAATTTAAAAAAAAGAAGTGTGTTACGCTGAAAAAATAAATAAAATGAGAAAAAAAAAAAAAGAAGTGTACATAACACAACAAAAGTTGGACGTTTTTATATGTGATGTACCTCTTGCATCATTTCTGGCCAATTCATTTCTGTGTGGTCTGATAGGGGATGAGGTTAATCCCTTTCTCCCTTCTCTATGTGGCATATTTTATTGATATTATTGAGCTCTGGGTATATATCTCTCTTTTTTGAACCCAGTGGGCACACTCTAATCATCATTCTGGATTTCACCCAATGCGTAAATGGGTCCACAGACCACACTCTACAATCCTGTCCACACCATGACAATTCTTTTTGTACTCAATAATTTGCTTCATATCATTGTGTCTGTGGATATCATTTCATACACACATTTATTTCATTAGGTTCTATCCTCATTGTCATGGTTCATGATTCGAAAGTTCAGGGACTTCACCTTTTTTTTAATTAAATTTTTTTATTTGTTTATTTACAGCATAACAGTGTTCATTGTTTTGGCATCACACCCAGTGCTCCATGCAGTATGTGCCCTCCCTATTACCCACCTTTTTCGTTCATTTTTTTTTTCACCAAGTTTTATGAATATATGTTTTTCATATAAAAAGCCCTAAGAATGTGGGTCGGTTTAGAATGAACAGAATGAAGGTATCACAAAACCAAGTTAAAATGTAAATTGAGTAATTTCAAAACACCCCTTCTAGGCAAAATTGCATGAAAAACCAAAATGAACTAAAACAGGATATAAAATAGCAATTATTAATGATATCAATATGAATCAATAATTAACTTGTCTAGGTCCTAGATACGAAAGAATATAATATATAATGTTCCTAGAATGCTCAGTATTTATTTGTTAAATGAGTTAGAAATTAGATGTCAGTGTATAAGGACATTTACCATGTGGCAAGGTTGTATTTCAATTTCGTTGGAAAGGTGGAATTTCTCAAAGAATGCTGCATAAAGGAAGATCTGTCTGGAAGAATATGAAATCTCTCCCCTCCTTCAGACCTTACAAAAAACCACAGGGCTTATGTCCTCAGGGTAAGTGTAACCAAACAATACAGTAGAACATCAATAAAACTACATGTAAAATTACAGGGGGGCAATAACACTAAATAAAACGAGAAATTCAGAAGTAAGAAGGTAGACATATTTACATAAAATGCAAAGGTTTTATGGTCAAAATATGTTCCAAATGTCAATTGAGAAACAATTATCAGAGGAAATAATTTGAAATACTGATAATTTTTTTAAAAAGAGACAGACAGAAAATAACATATGGGCATCTAATGATAAAGGCCAATCAGAATAGCTATCAAATATATGAAGTTTACTAAACCTGAAGGACACTGTAAGAAAACAAGAAACATCTCTATCATCAGCAGCCTGGGGGAAAAAAATCACAGGCCTGTTGCATTGTTTGTGGTTGGAACTAATTTTATTTTAAAGATCTCGTTTATTCATTCAGGTAGAGGGAAAGAGAGAAGCTGAGCTGAAAGCCCTCTATGGGGCCAGATCCCAGGACCTAGAGATCATGACCTGAACTGAAGGCAGATGCTTAACCATCTGAGCCACCCAGGTACCACTGTGGTTAAAACTTTTAAACTGGTAGCCAAGGGGTTACTGTGAATTTGCTGGCAGAAAAGTAAGTGTTACAAGCTTGAAGGCAGAACCTGAAGATAGTCGTGATCCAAATACTGATATTCTTTACCTCAGGGTTTCTCTGGCTTTGCACATGGACATTCTGCTCAAAGCCTGCCCTGGATGGGGTGTGCCCTGTGCACTGTAGGATGTTTGGGCATTCCTGTCCTCCACACACCCTTCTCCAATGTGACAGGCAAAGCTGGATCCAGGCAGGGATCAATGACGCACAGGGGACAAAATCATACCCAATTAGAACCACATATGAGTGTAACAATCTCAGCATACTTTATCTAGCATTGTTATATTAGCAGATTAATAATAAAGAATATGAAAGACCTTCAAAAGTGTGAGCAGCAGTCACTCTGTGAAATTGACATTAGCACTAATAATACATTAATTACTTAATCAAACAAACAGACAAATACAGTGATCAGTTGTTCTGGGCTAAGTTGAATTGGCTCTCACATGGTGATGGGTCAGTGTTCTAGGCTTCCATTATCTCTGAGCCTGTCATCCATTGTCCACTGGGATTCTAGACTCACCTGGTTGGGGTGTGTGACAAGAAGGTGTCCTTGTGGAAGTCTGAATTCCTCCCTGGATGACAAATGATAGGGACTCAAGCTCTCTCCTCAGATGAGGCAGCAGGAAGGAGTGAAACATCAGCCTCCAGTCAGAATAAGGACTCAGAACAAACAAACAAGAATCATGGCCTTTCCTATCCAAGGTTGCCAGGACTGGCGGACTGGAGATGAGAAAATATTTACAACTCCCTGTGTCTGCTTATTTGCAACACTTCCCTCTTGTGACTCCAAGCCCTAAGCACATGATTCCCCAGTGGGAAAGTTCTCTGGACAGAAAGGTGATTTTTCCAATGAATCTCAGTTCCCAAAAGACTAGGTTAGAGGTCAAGTGAAAACAGTTTTTCTTTTCTTTTCTAGTGTCTTTCCCAGAACTTACCTCTTTCATGATATGTGAATCTTCTAGCATCTTACCTCAGCTTCAAGTTATAATTTTCTCCAAGTCTATGATCCAGTGGCCACCTGGAAAGGGTCTCTTTATCTTCAAAGCATTGATATGTGTTGCAGACCCAGCCCTGCTATCTCCAGACATGGTCTATTATTTTTCTCAGTAAGGTAGAACAGTGGGTTCTTCTGATAATAAACTTTGGCCAGTACACACATTGGCTTCAAGACACATGTGTTGTTACAATTAGGAATTTCTTACTTTATACAAGTTAAGGGCTGTCACTTAGTCCTTTGTCATAAAATACTTGTAATTATAACAGACATGTTTAGATCATTTTAGGTACTGTAATATGAACTTGCATCTTATAGGGATTGTTTGACGTAATTTTTTAAGTATTTTTATTAATGTATAATGAATTATTTCCCCGAGGGGTACAGGTCTGTGAATCATCAGGCTTACACATTTCACAGCATTCATCATAGCACATACCCTCCCTAATGTCCATAATAATTTTTATAAAAATTTCATCCTTAAATATATAGCAATACAAGCCTTTCTTAAGAAACAAGAAAGGTCTCAAATACACAATATAGCCCAACACCTAAAGGAGCTGGAGAAAGAACAACAAAGAAGGTCTAAACACAGCAGGAGAAGAGAAATCATAAAGATCAGACCAGAAATCAATGAAATAGAAACAACAACAAAAAAAAAAACCAGTAGAACAAATCAACAAACCTAGCAGCTGGTTCTTTGAAAGAATTAATAAGATTGATAAACCCTTGGCCAGACTTGTCAGAAAGAAAAGAGAAAGGACCCAAATAAATAAGATCATGAATGAAAGGGGAGCAGTCACAACCAACACCAAAGAAATACAAAAAATTATAAGAACATATTAAGCAACAATATGCCAGCAAATTTGACAATCTGGAAGAAATGGATGCATTCCTAGAGACATATAAACTACCACAACAGAACCAGGAAGAAATAGAAAACCTGAACAGACCCATAACCAGTAAGGACATTGAAGCAGTCATCAAAAATCTCCCAACAAACAAGAGCCCAAGGCCAGACAGCTTCCCAGGGGAATTCTACCAAACATTATAAGAATTAGTACCTATTCTCCAGAAACTGTTCCAAAAAATAGAAATGGAAGGAAAATGTCCAAACTCATTTTCTGCTGTACAGAAGCTTTTATCCTGATGAAGTCCCAGAAGTTCATTTTGCTGCTTTTCCCTTGCCTTTGGAGGCACGTCTTGCAAGAAGTTGCTGTGGCCAATGTCAAAGAGGTTACTGTGTATGCTCTCCTATAGGATTTTGATGGATTCCCATCTCACATTGAGGTCTTTCATCCCTTTGGAGCTTATCTTTCTGTATTCTGTAAGGATACAGTTTCATTCTTCTACATGTAGCTGTCCAATTTACCCAGTACCACTTATTGAAGAGACTGTGTTTTTCCATTGGATATTTTTTCCTGATTTGTCAAAGATTAGTTGGCCCTATTGTTCGGGGTCCATTTCTAGCTCTCTATTCTGTCCAGTCAATCTGTGTGACAGTTTTTGTGCCAGTACCACATTGTCTTGATGATCATAGCTTTGCCATATAGCCTGAAGTCAGGCATTGTGGTGCTCTCAGTTTTGTTTTTCTTTTTCAAAATTTCCTTGGTGATTCAGGGTCTTTTCTGGTTCCACACAAATTTTAGGATTGTTTGTTCAGCTCTTTGAAAAATGCCAATTGTGTTTTAATATGGATGGCTTTGAAAGTGCAAGTTGAAAAAAATGCCCAGCATCACTAGCCACTAGAAAAATATAAATGGAAACCATAATGAGATACCACCTTACACCAGTTAAAATGGCAAAAATTAGTGAACCAAGAAAGAACAAATACTGGTGAGGATGTGGAGGAAGATGAACCCTCTTACACTGTTGGTGGGAATGCAAGCTTGTACAGCCACTCTGGAAAACTGTATGGAAGTTCCTCAAGATGTTAAAAATAAAGCTACCATTAGACCCAGAAATTGCACTACTAGGTATTACCCCAAAGATACATATGTAGTGAAAAGAAGGAGTACATGCACCCCAACGTTCATCACAGCAATGTCCACAATAACCAAACTGAGGAAGGAGAGAAGATGCCCTTCAACAGACGAATGGATAAAGATGTGGTACATATATATACTGGAATATTATTCAGTCATCATAAAGGATGAATAACCACCATTTGCATCAACATACATGGAACTGGAGGGGATTAAGCTAAGTGAAATAAGTCAAGCAAAGAAAGACAAGTACCATATGGTTTTACTCATATGTGGAACATAAGCAATAGAAAGAGGATCATAGGGGAAGGGAGGGAAATCTGAAGGGGAAGAAATCAGAGAAGAACCATGAGAGACTATGAACCCTGGGAAACAGATTGAGGGTTTCTGAGGGGAGGAGGGTGGGACGAGGGGGTTACTGGGTGATGGGTATTAAGGAGGGCACATGTTGTTATGAGCACTGGTTGTCATACATAACCAATGCATCATTAAACACTGCATCAAGAAATAATGATGTACTATACATGGGCTAATGGAACACTATTTTTTTAATTTTTTATTTTTAATGGAACATAATTTAAATAATTAAGGAAATGAATAAGTAAATAAATAAACAGACATGTCACTTTAAAAAAAAATATTTCGGAAGGGGGGTCAAGATGGCAGGAGCCTGGCCAGACGGAATTACCAAAACACGCGCGTCCCACACCCTCGCCTGGGAGAGGTGCGCACAGGTACTAGCCTAGACACTGGCATCCTGAAAAACCAGGCACTCCCAGCCTGCGCAGCAAGAAAATCTCAGTGTGTGATCGCTGCTTGGAACCTCTCTGGCAGTCTGGAGCTGCCCAGACAGCCGCGTCTGCCATGGTATTGGGCACAAGGAGGAGATCTGCATCCCCAGGGATCGTGACTCAGAACCTATTCTGCCAGCAGCTCTGCAGAGCATTCTGACACTTCTCTCTGAGAGGGAGGTTGGGGTGCAGTTTGCTCTCCTCTAAACCTCCAAAAACCATCAAAAGCTGTCAAGGCAAGAGAAAACAGATGAAAGAACATAAAAACCTCTAGAGAACAAAAGCCTGAAAAAAATGGTTTCCTCAGAGCCCAACCCCTTGAGGGGGGTGGGAGGACCTAACTCAGGGAACATCACTGTCTGAAAACCCACGTGGCAAGCCCCTCCCCCAGAAAACCAACCAGGAAGGAAGAAAAAAAAAAGAAGATGACAAGAGAACAACCACCACTACTTCAAAAATACAACTTTTATTTTTAACTCTTTACCACTATTCTGGTTCTTTTCTTTTTATACATATAGATAATTTTTAACCTATATACCATCACAGTGATATGTCCAGTACATCAAATTCCTTAATAACCTTCTAACATGAACTTTTTGTTACATACACCCAAGTTTTTCTTTTGCTTTTCTATTTTTGTTTAATTCTTTTAAAATTTGAATTTAGTTTAGTCTAGTTTATTCTTTTTTAATTTTTATTTTCTAATATACATATAGAATTAAACTTCAAGGTAATCCCCTTTCCCCAATCAATGCTACCCGTATAGGTAAACCAATTTTTAATCCCCCTTTAATTTAGGAAAGTTGAGTGCCTTAACAAAAACATCAAGTTACATCCAGGAAGAATCAAAATAACCCTCCTCGCCCACACTGAGAATTTATAACCACTCTCCCATCTTTTCCTTCTACCAGGGTTTCTGTGTATTTGTGTATGTCCTGATAGTATATAAATAATATACTTGGGGGGCGCCTGGGTGGCTCAGTGGTTTAAGCCTCTGCCTTCGGCTCAGGTCATGATCTCAGGGTCCTGGGATCGAGCCCCGCATCGGGCTCTCTGCTCAGTGGCGAGCCTGTTTCTCCCTCTCTCTCTGCCTACCTCTCTGCCTGCTTGTGACCTCTCTCTCTGTCAAATAAATAAATAAAATATTTAAAAAAATAATAATAATAATATACTTGGGGTTCTTGCTGATGAGGTTCTTCCTTTTTTTTGCTTTTATATCTATTTTTTTCTCTTCTCATGTACTTTCATCAGTCTTTTTGTTTCTCTGTTTTTGTTTGTATACTTCATAAATCTTACCATGGGACCCATTTGGGCTGAGCCTTTTCTTTTATCTTCCGTGGTTTTTTTTTTCCTCTCTCTCTCTCTCTCTCTCTCTCTCTTTTCTTTTCTTTTCTTTTTTTGTCTATTTCTTCTCTATTTCTTTTTCCTTTCTTTTTTCTCTCATTGGGGTGGGGAATCCTGATTGCACAGAAGTGTTCCACGGTGCACATTGACTGCACCACAATTGATACATCTAGCTGCATCTGTTCAGTCATCTCTTACCGAAATGACTAGGAGGAGGAATGCCCAACATAAGGAAAATACAGAGGATGGACCTTCTGCAACAGAGCTAATGGCTATCGACATACACAATATGTTGGAAAAGGAATTCAGGCTAACAATTATCCATACAATAGCTAGGTTGGAGAAAGCCACGGATGACCAAACAGAAATGATTAGGGCAGAACTGAAAGCCACCAGGGATGATGTTCAAAATGCTCTCAATGAATTCCAATCTAATCTAAATTCTCTAAAAGCTAGGGTAACTGAGACAGAAGATAGAATTAGTGATCTGGAGGACAAACAGATAGAGAGAAAAGATCAGGAGGAAGACTGGAACAAACAGCTCAGAAGCCACGAAAACAGAATCAGGGAAATAAATGATGCCATGAAACGTTCCAACGTCAGAATTATTGGAATCCCTGAAGGGGTGGAAAAAGAAAGAATTCTAGAAAATACAGTGGAATGAGTTGTCTATGAAAATTTCCCCAATCTCACGAATGGAAAAAATGTTCATGTACTAGAGGCAGAGCGGTTTCCTCCAAGACTTTAGATTCTAGGAAGTCCTCACAGCACCTCATAGTTAGAATGAAGAATTATGCTTCTAGACAGACCCTCTTAAAATCAGCTAGGACAAAGAGGCTCCTTACATACAGAGGAAAGCCCATTAGAATAACATCAGACCTGTCCACGAGACCTGCAAGCAAGGAAGGGCTGGAAAAATATATTCAGAGTACTAAATGAGAAGAACATGCAACCAAAAATACTCTATCCAGAAAGACTGACATTCAAAATGGATGGAGAGATAAAGAGTTTCCAAGACTGGCAAGGCTTAAAAGACTATGCAATCACAAAGACGACACTGCAGGAAATATTAAGGGGGGGTCCTATAAATGAGAAAAAAATCCTAAGAATATCATTGAACAGAAATATAGAAACAATCTACAGACAGAAAGACTTCAAAGGTAACACGATGTCAATCACAACCTATCTCTCAATAATCACTCTCAATGTGAATGGCCTAAATGCACCCATAAAATGACACAGGGCTGCAGATTGGATAAAATGACAGGACCCATCCATATGTTGTCTACAGGAGACCCATTTCAAACCTAAGGATACACCCAGACTGAAAGTGAAGGGATGGAGAAGCATCTTTCATGCCAATGGGCCTCAAAAGAAGGCCGGGGTAGCGATTCTCATATCAGATAAATTAGATTTTAAACTAAAGACTGTAGTCAGAGATACAGAAGGACACTACATAATTCTTAAAGGGACTATCCACCAAGATGATCTAACAATTGTAAATATCTACGCCCCCAATATGGGAGCACCCAATTACATAAGAAAACTATTAATCAAGATAAAGAGTCATATTGATATGAATACAATAATAGTAGGAGATCTTAATATGCCTCTCTAAGTAATAAACAGATCGTCAAAGCAGAAAATTAATAAAGAAATAAGAGCATTGAATGAAACATTGGACCAGATGGACCTCATAGATATATACAGAACATTCCACCCTAAAACAACAGAATACTCATTCTTCTGAAGTGCACATGGAACCATCTCCAGATTAGACCACATACTAGGTCACAAAGCAGGACTCAACCTATACCAAAAGACTGAGATTATTCCCTGCATATTCTCAGATCACAATGCTTTGAAACTGGAACTCAATCACAAGGAAAAGTTCAGAAGGAACTCAAACACCTGGAAGCTAAAGACCACCTTGCTTCAGAATGCTTGGATCAACCAGGAGATCAAAGATGAACTTAAACAATTCATGGAAACCAATGAGAATGAAGACACTTCAGTCCAAAACCTATGGGATATAGCAAAGGCGGTTCCAAGGGGGAAATACATAGCCATCCAAGCCTCCCTCAAAAAAATTGAAAGATCCAGAATACACCAGCTGTCTCTACACCTTAAAGAACTGGAGAATCAACAACAAATCAAACCAACTCCACACGCAAGAGGGGAAATAATCAAGATTAGAGCAGAGATCAATGAGGTAGAAACAAGAGATACAGTAGAACATATCAATGAAACTAGAACCTGGATTTTGAAAGAATCAACAAGATCGATAAACCATTGGCCACACTAATCCAAAAGAAAAGAAAGAAAGTCCAAATTCATAAAAACATGAATGAAAAGGGAGAGATCACAACTAACACCAAGGAAATAGAAACAATCATCAGAAATTATTACCAACAGTTATATGCCAATAAGCTAAGGAATCTAGATGAAATGGATGCATTCCTGGAAAACTATAAACTCCTAAAATTGAACCAGGAAGAAATTGACAACCTGAATAGACCGATATCTAGTAACGAGATTGAAGCATTGATCAAAAACCTCCCAAAAAACAAGAGCCCAGGACCTGACGGATTCCCTGGGGAATTCTATCAAACTTTCAAAAAAGAAATAACACCTATTCTCCTAAAGTGGTTCCAAAAAACTGAAACAGAAGGAAAACTTCCAGACTCTTTTTATGAAGCCAGCATTACCCTGATCCCCAAACCAGGCAAAGACCCTACCAAAAAGGATAATTTCAGACCAATATCACTGATGAATATGGATGCTAATATTATCAACAAGATCCTGGCAAACAGGATCCAGC
This sequence comes from Meles meles, assembly GCF_922984935.1. Lineage (NCBI taxonomy): Eukaryota > Metazoa > Chordata > Mammalia > Carnivora > Mustelidae > Meles > Meles meles. The sequence goes on from NC_060085.1 coordinate 11,769,562, forward strand.
AGCACATTAAAAAGATTATCCACCATGACCAGGTGGGATTCATCCCTGGGTTGCAAGGATGGTTCAACATTCACAAATGAATCAATGTGATAGAACAAATCAATAAGAGAAGAGAGAAAAACCACATGGTCCTCTCAATGGAGAATGCAGAAAAAGCATTTGACAAAATCCAGCATCCATTCCTGATGAAAACGCTTCAAAGTATAGGGATAGAGGGAACATTCCTGAACTTCATAAAATGTATCTATGAAAGACCCACAGCAAATATCATCCTCAATGGGAAAAAGCTCACAGCCTTCCCGTTGAGATCAGGAACACAACAAGGATGCCCACTCTCACCACTCTTGTTCAACATAGTATTAGAAGTCCTAGCAATGGCAATCCGACAACAAAGAGAAATAAAAGGTATCCAAATTGGTAAGGAAGAAGTCGAACTCTCTCTCTTCGCAGATGACATGATCCTTTATATGGAAAACCCCAAAGACTCCACCCACAAACTACTAGAACTCATACAGCAATTCAGTAATGTGGAAGGTCACAAAGTCCATGTACAGAAATCAATGGCTTTCTTATACACTAACAATGAAAATACAGAAATGCAAATTAGAGAATCGGTTCCATTTATTATAGCACCAAGAACCTGGGTTATAGCACCAAGATACCTGGGAATAAACCTAACCAAAGAGGTAAAGTATCTGTACTTGAGGAACTACAGAACACTCATGAAAGAAATTGAAGAAGACACGAAAAGATGGAAGACCATTCCATGCTCTTGGATCGGAAGAATAAACATTTTCAAAATGTCTATACTGCCTAGAGCAATCTATACTTTTAATGCCATTCCAATCAAAATTCCACTGGTATTTTTCAAAGAGCTGGAGCAAATAATCCTAAAATTTGTATGGAATCAGAAGAGACCCTGAATTGCTAAGGAAATGTTGAAAAACAAAAACAAAACTGGTGGCATCACATTGCCTGATTTCAAGCTTTACTACAAAGCTGTGGTCACCAAGACAGCGTGATACTGGCATAAAAACAGACACATAGACCAGTGGAACAGAGTGGAGAGCCCAGATATGGACCCTCAACTCTATGGTCAAATAATCTTCGACAAAACAGGAAAAAATATACAATGGAAAAAGAGAGTCTCTTCAATAAATGGTGCTGGGAAAATGGGACAGCGATATGTAGAAAAAATGAAACTCGACCATTCTCTTACACCATACACAAAGATAAACTCGAAATGGATAAAAGACCTCAGTGTGAGACAGGAATCCATCAGAATCCTAGAGGAGAACATAGGCAGTGACCTCTTCGATATCAGCCATAGCAGCTTCTTTCAAGATATGTCTCCAAAGGCAAAGGAAACAAAAGCGAAAATGAACTTTTGGGACTTCATCAAGATCAAAAGCTTCTGCACAGCAAAGGAAACAGTCAACAACACAAAGAGATAACCCACGGAATGGGAGAAGATATTTGCAAATGACAGTACAGACAAAAGGCTGATATCCAGGATCTATAAAGAACTTCTCAAACTCAACACACATAAAAGTGATAATCAGGTCAAAAAATAGACAGAAGACATGAACAGACACTTCTCCAATGAAGGCATACTGTTATGCTGAAAAGAAATTTTTTAAAAAATTATACTATAAAATTTAAAAAAAAAAGAAAAAGAAAGTGAATATTACTGGTTATAAAGTGAAAGTTGAAACCCAGGTTATAACCTGTAAAAACATAGAGAAGACAAGGAATCCTCAAGGAAAGAACTGCTTTAAAATGGGTACACTTGGGGAAACAATAAAAATAATGGATGAAGGAAGCCAGGATTTCTCAGCCTGTATATTAGGTGTCCAGCTACTCAGGAGTGTCCTGTAATGGTCCTGACACTGTGTGGCACCATCCTGATGAATAGCCTGCTCAGGGCTCTCTTCATGTCCCTGTTCCTCAAGCTGTAGATGAAGGGGTTCATCATGGGGGTGACAATGGTATACATCACCGAGGCCACCAGACTCATCCTGGAGGATGAAGTTGCTGCAGAACTGAGGTAGACACCAAGGCCCGTGCCATAGAACAAGGAGACCATGGAAAGGTGAGACCCACACGTGGAAAAGGCTTTGTACTTCCCTGCAGCTGAGGAAATGCTGAGTATGGAGGAAATAATTTGATAGTAAGACAACAGTATTGCATGGAAAGGAATCACGGCCAGAAGTCCAGTTGCAGAATACACCACTATGTTATTGATGAGGGTGTCAGAACAGGCAAGCTTCAGGATTTCAGGAAGATCACAAAAAAAGTGTGGAATTTCCATGTTTGTGCAGAAGGACAGCCTCAAAAGGGTCAAGGTCTCGAGCAGGGAGCCCATGACACTGATGCACCAGGACCCCAGGGCCAACAGCCCACAGAACTTGGGGTTCATGATGACTGAGTAGTGCAGGGGGTGACAGATGGCCACAAAGCGGTCATAGGCCATCACAGTCAGGAGTAAATTGTCCAGGCATCCAAATACAATGAAGAAGAATATCTGGCTGAGGCACTCTTCATATGTTATGGCTTTTCTTTGAGTCTGGATGTTCATCAGCATCTTGGGGACTGTGGTGGAGGTGAAACAGAGGTCAGCAAATGACAGGTTGGAGAGGAAGAAGTACATGGGCACGTGGAGATGGGAGTCTGAGCAGATGGCTAGGAAGATGAGCAGGTTCCCTGTGAATGTGACCAAGTATATGAACAGGAACAGCCCAAAGAGCATGAACAGAATCTCTGAAGTCACTGAAAACCCCAGGAGGATAAATTCTGAAGTATGTGTTTGATTTCCTGATTCCATGTGGATGAAATAACTAGCAGGAAAGGGAATAAAATCAACATCCAGTGATCATCACAGTGAAAACACAGAAATGTGATTGTCTTTAATTTCAGGTGAGTGGATTAATAAAGTAGTACCCTGTTATAATTGGGTAATTTGAAATGCTTCCATCCTTCCCTCTGCTGCCACTACCATCTGGAAATCTAGTCCTAACCCCAAAGCAGTTATGTCCTTTATAGCCTGGTTACTGAGAGTGTGGTCCATGGGCCAGCAGGAGATAAAAGTTGAAGGATTGGAAGCCACACATGATCTGTGGTCATGATGTGTGGAAGCCACACATGCAGGAGCAGCATTGCCCAGAGCTGCTTTGAATGCAGAGTCCCACGCCACATTCAGACTTGCTGAATCTGAACCCACATTGTGACAAGATCACAGTGGCTTCCCAAAGGCATTTCTCCTTCGTGACTGAGGAGAGCTGGCATAGATCATGTGTGGCTTCCAATCCTTCAACTTTTATCTCCTCACTTTTATTTTCCCCTACACCTTCCCTCAAACCTCCTTACTCCATATGTAGGCAAAAATAGGAGCTCAAATAAGAATTAACATGGAGAAAGAACCTAGATGTCCATCAACAGATGAATGGATAAAGAAGATGTGGTATATATACACAATGGAATACTATGCAGCCATCAAAAGAAATGAAATCTTGCCTTTTGCGACGACGTGGACGGAACTAGAGGGTATCATGCTTAGTGAAATAAGTCAATTGGAGAAAGACAACTATCATATGATCTCCCTGATATGAGGACATGGAGATGCAACATGGGGGGTTAGGGGGATAGGAGAAGAATAAATGAAACAAGATGGGATTGGGAGGGAGACAAACCACAAATGACTCTTAATCTCAAAAAACAAACTGGGGGCACGTACTGCATGGAGCACTGGGTGTGATGCCAAAACAATGAACACTGTTATGCTGTAAATAAACAAATAAAAATAAATATTAAAAAATTTTAAAAAAAAATAACAAACTGGGGGTTGCTGGGGGGGAGGTGGAGGGTATGTGCTATCGTGAGTGCTGTGAAGTGTGTAAACCTGGCGATTCACAGACCTGTACCCCTGGGGATAAAAATACATTATATGTTTATTTAAAAAAAATTGGAAGGGGAGGCAAACCATAAGAGACTATGGACTCTGAAAAACAACCTGAGGGTTTTGAAGGGGCGGGAGTGGGAGGTTGGGGGAACCAGGTGGTGGGTAATAGGGAGGGCACGTATTGCATGGAGCACTGGGTGTTGTGCAAAAACAATGAATACTGTTACACTGAAAAAAATAAATAAATTTATTAAAAAAAGAATTAACATGGAGGACATGGGGAGATGTAGAGGAGAAAGGAGTTGGGGGAAATTGGAGGGGGAGATGAACCATGAGAGACTATGGACTCTGAAAAACAATCTGAGGATTTTGAAGGGGAGAGAAATGGGAAGTTGGGTGAGCCTGATGGTGGGTATTATGGAGGGCACATATTGCATGGAGAACTGGGTGTGGTGCATAAACAATGAATTCTGGTACACTGAAAAGAAATTTAAAAATAAAAAATTATAATAAAAAAATAGGAGCTCAATGAATAAGAGGAACTCAATAATTAGCTCAATAGGACCTCTTCTGCCAGCCATCTGTGTGTAGTCAATAATTTTCATCCATTGGTCTTGACCAATTATAAATCCTATATTTAGTTTTTAACACAAATATCTGTAACTTTCACAATGATTTCATTTGTTATGTGAGCAGATTATACTATTTTTCATGGTCATTTTGTGACACTCTGTTCTGTCACTTGAAAACCAGCCTTTATGCCTTATTTCTTTTATCCTTGAGTGGAATTTTTAAGTTTTAAGTTCATGCTGATATTATACTTGGGCATTTTTTGTTTTCAAGGTAAAGATTCAGAGCTTGGTACACATACATAGCACACATGTACTTCAAAAACTGTTCTCAGTGTGCCTGGGTGGCACAATCAGTCAAGTGTCCAAACCTTGGTTTCAGCTCATGTCACTTGATTTCAGGTGGTGAGCTTGAGCCCCACGTCAGGCTGGGCCCTCAGTGCAGAGTCTACTTAAGATTCTGTATTCTTCTCATTCAAATAAATCAATAAATCTTAAGAGAAAAAAGGAAATGCACCAATAAAATAAATTGTTAATGACAGAGGAGAAGATGGAGTAGGGAACTCCTATTCAAGAAAGCATTGAAAATCCTGGGGAAAACTATCAGTATCAACATTATCAGGAATCTAAAAAATAGTTGATGGTTTTCAACAAGGATGTGAACTTTTGGTTCCTCATTAAATTCCCTTAAAACATGTGTGAATCCAAAAGCATAGGGGTTCTTCTGTAGAGGAAGCATTTTCTTCTTCAGCTTTGGCCTCCCTTCTGAAGAAAGACCAAGGAAATGATCCCAGAGTTCCTGAGCCAGGAGTTCTCCATACTCAAAGGGAACAAGATACACATTCGTTCAAAGCCTATTGAAATTCTGGTACCTTCATTCAGAGATATGCTGACACTCCCTGAATGCACCCATCCTCACCTAAGACAATCCCAAGAGCACTTCCATGTCTCTAATGTTGATCCACTGAGGGAGGACCCCAAAAATAGAAATGATTTCAAGGATGAGAGACAAAGAGAAGTGACACGCACCCAGGATCTGATAATAATGTTTTCAGGTTACGAATTGCAGAGCACAGAGTTCTGTCCTGTCATTTCATATAAGATCAGTATATAAAAATTATAATAGCTCCAGGAAATATTAATTTGAATATCAGTAGGATCAAATGGTGACTTGTTATTTGGAGCCACCATATTAGTGTTAATGCAGCTAAACAAGATGGTGCCATTAGCCTCTACTACGCAGAAATCTGAATACTTTCATAGATCATATGGGGTAGGTAATTTTAACTTTGATTAAGGTTTACTACTGATTTTTACAGTATATTTTAATACTTGAACCATGATAATAGTTGTCCTGCGTCACCTCTCCCACAGTGTGACCACTACCCCATGTGTGATTCCTCTAGCCTACATTAAGAAACATTTCAAGTACTTTAAAATGTGTTTTGAATTCTGTAAAGGGAATTAACATTTCTCCTTCGCTCACACAATGTGACTTTCATGAGAATTGAGGAGATCACTGACGTTCTGCCTTAGTGTCAGGAAGAGTCATGCTTCTAACAAGCAATTGTATGTTTTCATGTTATGGATACCGTGACTCTTTTAATTGATCATTGAGCCAGAGATTGGCTACATAACATATCCATTCTCCTATTCCCTGTTGTCAGACACTGATTATATTTGGACATGGTCACACAACCAGATAAGATACTGTATTTCTCAATTTCACCTTAAATCCTGGACAGTTGGTGGAGAGTATAAGAATTTATCAAGTAGGAATACTTGAATGCTCTTTATAATTAATTTCCTTTTCTATCTTTTCCTTGCATAGAATTCATGCATGACACTGGGACTCCCACAGCTGATGTATCCTGGAAAACCACACACTATGGAACTGGAAGCAGAGATAGAATGAACCTTGTCCCCTCACATTAGCATACAGACGTCATTCACTTTCTTTGGCAATGGAGACAAATTATCCCTAATTGAATATGGACACTTTTTCTTCTTAGTTTTTTTACCTACATGGTCAAATTTCCTCCTAACAGCATAAATTGAGTCCTTTTTCTTCATTGGAATTATCAGAGTTCTATCAAGTGCCCAATTCTCACAACAATGTAACATTTGGGGGTAGATATTTGGTTTACTTCTGTAATTATCCACCTGGTTTTATGTCCCATTTCCTTCAACCATAATATTTATCTTGTCATAAACATTTAAGGTATTTTGGATTGTCCTAAGCATTGTGTAGGTTCCTCAAATGTCTTTTGGAATGTGTCATGAATGAGCGAATGAGTAAATAAACGGTGTTTTTCAGCTGGTATCATGTCCTGGACACTCAATTCATCACATCTGCCCTTCCACAAACATTCTCTGATACTGCCTTATGTTCACTCTGTGCTGATGAGAAAAAGATCCACATCAGAAAAAACATTGCTGAGGTCCATCATACACCTGATGTAAAGTGGCATTTCAAACTCACATCTGCTTGACTCCAAGTCAAGGCTCCTCTTACTCTGCAGGGCTGCCTCAGACAGTCAGTGTTTCACAAATAAGAGGAAAGGCTAATGTTGGGATAAAGCAGAACCCCACAGATAAGCAGACATATGGGAGGGTCAGTTCCAGATGCAGGAGGAGAGGGGCCCTACAATGATGTTCTTAGAAGAGAAACAAGAAGAGCTGAATGAGAAGGAAGGAGGATCAAGAATCCTCTTCAGACATGAAATGTACAGGATTTAGAGTCAATTTCATTTCACTGTCTCAGCAACCTGTTTCCCCAGAAGACATGATTAATAAAAGTTTTCCTTCTGTCCATGCCATTTTCCTGGAGTACTTACCAGAATACTCTGGATACCTCTAAAGCCTTATTCAATGGATTTGTCTCTAATGGGCCTTCCTTCCAAAGACAGTTGTGATGAAAAGGACAAGAAATGGGGGTCAAGCACTGGTTCTTCGGAGTGGGTGGACATCTCAGAGAGGCACGGTGAGGATGCTCTTAGTCTGTGACTGATGAGTAGCAGGTGAACTCTGCAGAGGGGGATTCAGAGACTAAATTCTCAGAGCTCCTTATTAAATAAATTCCTTTCATGTTGCTCAATTCTCTAAGCAATTCAGCTCTCCTGTAGCTAAAGGATCATAAACAAAGACAAGTTTTCTGCCATGTCAGTCCTCATGTGTCCACCTTGAAATCCAAGTGCATATTTCCTTTCTACTAATTGATACATCATCCCTGGAATGGACTCTCTCCAATGTATATAACCTCTCATGCAGGCACATCAAAAAGACCACCCTGTCAGCTTATGAGCTTCTGTGAGTGACAGTCTCCAGTGACTGACTCAGAGATATTGTTGTGTCACTTGACCACCTCCATCCCAAATGGGATTTTCCCTTGAACTTCACCTGAATTTTACTAGAAAATTTCAGACAGATTCTGAAGAAAATGTGTAAATCATTGCATTTAGTTGATAGTAAATTCTTTGGCTCCAGAGGTGGACTTTTCTTCATACATGTTCCCAGATCTAGTTATGCAGGTTTTCATCTAGAGTGAATGTATTCACATTTTTTTCTATCAACCCAGGTAGGATATTCAGAGCATTCTTTCCCAATAAGAAGGAAGAGTACGTAATATGTTTTCTTCTTGTTGTTGTTTATTTTAGTATAGTTGACATATAATGATACATAAATTTCAGGTGTGCAACACAGTGATTTGACTATTTTATACACTATGCTATGTTCACAAGGGTAGCTACCTTCAGTCATGATACATCAGTACATCACCGTTATGATATCATTGACTGTATCCCTTATGTTGTGCCTTTTATTCCGATGAATTATTTCATTCCATAACTTGAAGCCTGTATCCGCTCCCCTTCACTCAATCAACCCATGTCCACACACTTCTTCACTTGAGAAACCATCAGTTTGTTGTCTGTATTTATAGGTCTGATTTTGCTTTTTGCTCATTCATTTTTTAGACTCCAATTATGAGTGGAATCATGATATTTGTCTTTCTCAGTCTGACTTATTTTGCTTAGCATAATATTCTCTAGGTCTGTTCACATTGTCTCAAAATGCATGATCTCATCCTTGTTTATGGGTGAGAAATATTCTGGTGTTTGTGTATGTGTTTACCATATTTTCCTTATCCATTCATCTATTGATAAACACTGAGGTTGCTTCCATGTCTTGAATTATCTCACTTAGCATAATACCTTCCAGTTAGATATGGTTCATATATACAATGGAATATTATTCATCCATCAGAAAAGATTTGTGTTCAAATCATTTGGCAGAATAAATCAATCAAAGAATGACTATTGTCATATGGTTTCAATCATATATGGAATAAATGAAACAGTGCAAAGGATCATAAGGGAAGGGGAGGGGTCAAGAAATCATCAGAGAGTCATCAGGGGACAAGAAGTCATCAGAAAGACTCTTAACATGGCCAAAATTAGCAACACAGGAAACAACGTGTGCTGGAGAGGATGTGGAGAAAGGGGAACCCTCTTACACTGTTGGTGGGAATGCAAGTTGGTGCAGCCACTTTGGATAACAGTGTGGAGATTCCTCAAGAAAATAAAAATAGAGCTTTCTTATGACCCTGCAATTGCACTGCTGGGTATTTACCCCAAAGATACAGATGGAGTGAAAAGAAGGGCCATATGTACCCCTATGTTTATAGCAGCAATGGCTATGGTCGCCAAACTGTGGAAAGAATCAAGATGCCCTTCAACGGACGAATGGATAAGGAAGATTTGGTCCATACACACAATGGAGTATTATGCCTCCATCAGAAAGGATGAATACCCAACTTTTGTAGCAACATGGACGGGACTGGAGGAGATTATGCTGAGCGAAATAAGTCAAGCAGAGAGAGTCAAGTATCATATGGTCTCACTTATTTGTGGAGCATAACAAAGAACATGGAGGACATGGTGAAATGGAGAGGAGAAGGGAGTTGAGGGAAATTGGAAGGGGAGATGAACCATGAGAGACTATGGACTGTGAAAATCAACCTGAGGATTTTGAAGGGGCGGGGGGGTGGGAGGTTGGGGAACCAGGTGGTGGGTAATAGGGAGGGCACGTACTGCATGGAGCACTGGGTGTGGTTCAAAAACAATGAATACTATTACACTAAAAAGAAATTTTAAAAAATATATATAATAATAATAATATATTAAAGTAATACATATTAAATAAATAATATGTATAATAAGGACTTGCCAGCCCTTTCTGGCTTGCCAGGTTTCTTTTTTTTTTTTTTTTTTCGTTTATTTGTTTATTTACAGCATAACAGTGTTCATTGTTTTGGCATCACACCCGGTGCTCTATGCAATACGTGCCCTCCCTATTACCCACCACCTGCTTCCTCAACCTCCCACCCCTCCCCCCGCCCCTTCAAAACCCTCTGGTTGTTTTTCAGAGTCCATAGTCTCTCATGGTTCATCTCTCCTTCCAGTTTCCCTCAACTCCCTCTCCTCTCCATCTCCCCATGTCCTCCATGTTCTTTGTTATGCTCCACGAATAAGTGAGACCATATGATACTTGACTCTCTCTGCTTGACTTATTTCGCTCAGCATAATTTCTTCCAGTCCCGTCCATGTTGCTACAAAAGTTGGATATTCGTCCTTTCTGATGGAGGCATAATACTCCATTGTGTATATGGACCACATCTTCCTTATCCATTCATCTGTTGAAGGGCATCTTGCTTCTTTCCACAGTTTGGCGACCATAGCCATTGCTGCAATAAACATTGGGGTACAGATGGCCCTTCTTTTCACTCCATCTGTATCTTTGGGGTAAATACCCAGCAGTGCAATTGCAGGGTCTTAGGGAAGCTCTATTCTTAATTTCTTCAGGAGTCTCCACACTGTTCTCCAAAGTTGGCTTGCCAGGTTTCTGTGGACAGGTCTGACATTATTCTTTTGTTCTTTCCTCTCTACGTAAGTAATCTCTTTCCCCTAGCTGCTTTCAAGAGCTCCTGTCTGCAATTATGATTCATCATTTTCACTATCAGGTGTCTTGAGGTCTTTCTAGATTGTATGAACTTGGAGGCAGACCTTTCTGCCTCTAGTACACGAGCATTGGTTCCATTCACGAGATTGGGAATATTTTCATGGAGAATTTGTTCAACTACATCCTCTAGTCTTCTTTCTTTCTCCTCCCTCTCAGGGATTCCAATAATTCTGACGCTGGAATATTTCTTGGCATCATTTATTTCCCTAATGCTGTTTTCATGGCTTCTAAGCTGCTTGTTTCAAGCTTCCTCTTGATCCTTTTCCTCTATCTGTTTGTCCTCCAGATCACTAATTCTATCTTTTGCCTCAGTTACCCTATCTTTTAGAGAATTTAGATTAGATTGGAACTCATTGAGAGCATTGTTAACAGCATCCTTGGTGGCTTTCACTTCTGCCCTAATCAATTCCATTTTTTCATCCATGGCTTTCTCCAATGTAGATATTGCCTGGATAATTGTTATCCTGAATTCCCTTTCTGACATACTGTTTATGTCCATATCCAATAGCTCTGATGGAGAGGGCACAGTCCCTGAATTTTTCCTCTGTTGGGCATTCTTCCTCCTAGTCATTTGGGTGAGAGATGGCTGAAGGGATGTGTAGCTGAACGTACCAACTGTGGTGCAGGCAATGTGCACTCTGGAATGCTTCTGAGCAATTGGAGTCCCCACCAAAAAGAAAGGAGAAACAAAAAAAAAAGAGAGAGGGGAAAAAGAAAGAAAAATAAAAGAGAAGGCCCAGCCCTAATGGGCCCCAAAGGTAAGATTTATAAAGTATAAAAACAAAAACAGACAAACAAAAAGACTGACAAAAGTAGATGACAAGAAAAAATAAATAAATAAATAAATAAATAAAAATAACCCAGCCCAAATGAACCCCAAGTGTAAGATTTATGTACTACCAGAACAAAAACAAATACACAGAAACACTGACAGAAGAAAAAGATGGGAGGGTGATTATAAATTTTGTGTGCTAGGTAGGTTATTTTGATTCTTCCTGGATGTATCTTGATATCTTTGTTAAAGGATTCAACTTTCCTGAGATAAAGGGGGATTAAACCTGGTTTACATATAGGGGTAGCATTGATTGGGGGAAAGGGATTACCTTGAAGCTTATCTCTATGTAAATATTAAAAGAAAATAAACATAAAAATAGAAAAGCAAAAAAGGTAAATGTATCAAAAAAGTTCAGGTTAAAGGTTATTATGGAATTTGATGTACTAGACATCTCATTGTGATGGTAAATAGATTAAAAAGTTATATAAAAAATGAAAAGAACCAGAATAGTTGGTACGATTTAAAAATAAAAGTTGTATCTATGAAGTAGTGGTGGTTGCCCTCTTGTTGTTTTTGTTGTTGTTGTTGTTCTGTTTTTTGTTTTTGTTTTTTTGGGGGGGGCAGGCTTTGTGGGAAAGGGGCCTGTTGCATGGTTTTTCAAGGAGTCTTGCTAGAGTTGAGTCCTTCTACTCCCATCAAGAGGCTGGGCTCTGAGGAAACCTGTTTTTCATGTTTTTGTTCTCTTGAGGTTTTGTTTGTTTGTTTGTTTGTTTGTTTGTTTTTTCTCCCCTTGGTGGTTTTTGACAGTTCTTTGGAGGTTTAGAGGGAGGCAAACTGCACCCAGACCTCCATCTCAGAGGGAAGCCTCAGTCTGTTCCCCTCTGGCTGCTCCAGAGCACATAAATTCCCCCTCTGCCACTGGCAGAGCACGTCCCCAATCATAGTCTCTGGGGTCACAGGAACTCTTGCTTGTACCCAAAACCATGAGAAATACTAGCCATGGTTGTCTGGGCAGGTCCAGACTGCCAGAGAGGTCCAAACCAAAGATAGCACACTGAGATTTTCTCTCTGGCTCAGGCTGAGAGTGTTCAGGATCTCCCAGTCCTAGAGAGCGCCAGCTAGTGCCTGCATGGACCTCTCACGGGAGGGTGTGGAGCGCGACTCAGAACATGGTCGCACAGAGCACGTGCAGAGCACAAAAGGCTGTGGTTCTAGAGAGTGCTGGCTGGCATCCACACCAGACTCCCTCATGGTCACCACCACCCAGATGCTCTCAAGCGCACCAGCAGCTCAGGGACCAAGACCTGGTTTCTTCACTGCTCTCTCTGGTTCCCTGCTGGTGGTGGCCATCCTGGGTCCGTGGGCTTAAGTCCCTGTCCCTAACCGTCCAATTCCACCAATTTCCCCTTAAGATCTTTTGCTCTTTTTGAGTGCTTTCAACCTGACTCCAAGTTAATGCTGGTCCCCAATCACAGAACAATCTCATATTGGGGTATTACTTTCCAATGGTTGCTTCTGGTAGCTCCCTCCCCCTTTTGTTTATCTTCTGATATCAGTATGATATTCTCACTCCGCTTTACCTGTCCACTGGCATCTTCTGCCCCCACAAAGATCCAGAAGTGTATAATTATAATCTCAGGCTGATTTCATAGGTGATCAGAGTTTTTGGTTGGTAATCAGCTCACTTCAGGGGACAGGTTGAAACCGCGTCTCCTCCTACTTCTCTGCCATCTTGTCTCCCCCTATATGTCCACATCTTAACTCCTAGTACCTTTATTTATTTTTTTTTTTAGAATTTTATTTGAATTCAAGCTAGTTAACATACAGTGTATTATTAGTTTCAGGGGTAGTACTTAGTGATTCATCAGTTGCATATAACACCCAGTGCTCATTACATCACATGCCTCCTTAATGCCTATCACCCTATTATACTACCCCCTCACTCAACTCCCGTCCAACAAACTTAATTTGTTCTCTATAGTTGAGTCTTTTATGTTTTGGTTCCCTCACTGTTTTTATTTTATTCTATTTTTCCCTCCCTTCCCTATGTTCATCAGTTTTGTTTCTTTAATTTCACATATAAGAAAAGTCATATGGTATTTTTCTTTTTCCGACTACTTCTTTCACTTAGCATAATGCTGTAGTTCCACCCATGCCATTTCAAATGGCAAGGTTTCATCCTTTTGATTGTTGAGTAATTCTCCTTTGTATATATGTACCACGACTTCTTTATCCATTTATTGGTTGATGGACATTTGGTTTCTTTCCATGCTTTGGCTATTGTGGATATTTCTGTTATAAACACTAGAGCTCATGTGACCCTTCAAATCACTATCTTTGTATCCCTTGGATAAATTCTTAGTAGTACAATTGCTGGGTCCTATGTAGACCCATAACCAGCAAAGAAATTGAATTGGTAATCAACAATCTCCAAACAAACAGGAGTCAAGGGCCAGATAGTTTCCAGGGAAATTCTACCAGACATTTTTTTAAAGATTTTATTTATTTGCCAGAGAGAGAGAGAGAGCAAGTACAAGCAGGGGGAGAGACAGAGGGAAAAAAGCACACTTTCCACTGAACAGGGAGCCTGATTGGTACTCGATCCCCGAATGTTGGGACCAAGACCTAAGCTGAAGGCTGACACTCAACCAACTGAGCCATCAAGAGTCCCTCTACCAAATATGTAAAGAAGAACTAATCACTATTCTTTTGAAACTGTTTCAAAAAATAGAAGTAGAAGGAAATCTTCCAAACTCACTTTACGAGGCCAGCCTTCCTTTGATACCCAAATCAGACAAAGACCAGAGTTAAAATGAGAATTATGTACCAATATCCCTGATGAACATGGATGAAAAATTCTCAACAAGGTACTAGTTATTCAGACCCTTCAGTACTTTATTTTATATTTTTATTTTTTGGGTTTCTTTTTTTTAATTTATACTTAATTAATTAACATATAGTGTATTATTAGTTTCAGAGTTAGAGTTCAGTGATTTATCAATAGCATAGAACATCCAGTGGTCATTACATCACGTGCTCTCCTTAATGCCCATCACCCAGTTACCCTGTCTCTCCACCACCTCCCCTCTAGCAACCCTCAGTTTGTTTCCTATGCTTAAGAGTCTTATGACCCACATCAAATATCATCCTCAATGGGAAAAAGCTTGCAGCCTTCCAGTTGAGATCAGGAACACGACAAGGATGCCCACTCTCACCGCTCTTCTTCAACATAGTATTAGAAGTTCTAGCAATGGCAATCAGACAAAAAAGAGAAATAAAAGGTATCCAAATTGGTAAGGAAGAAGTCAAACTCTCTCTCTTCGCAGATGACATGATTCTTTATATGGAAAACTCCAAAGACTCCACCCGCAAACTACTAGAACTCATACAGCAATTCAGTAACGTGGCAGGATACAAAGTCATTGTACAGAAATCAGTGGCTTTCTTATACACTAACAATGAAAATATAGAAAGGGAAATTAGAGAATCGATTCCAGTTACTATAGCACCAAGAACCATAAGATAGCTGGGAATAAACCTAACCAAAGAGGTAAAGGATCTGTACTCAAGGAACTACAGAACACTCATGAAAGAAATTGAAGAAGACACAAAAAGATGGAAGACCGTTCCATGCTCTTGGATCGGAAGAATAAACATTGTCAAAATGTCTACACTGCCTAGATCAATCTATACTTTTAATGTCATTCCGATCAAAATTCCACTGGTATTTTTCAAAGAGCTGGAGCAAATAATCCTAAAATTTGTATGGAATCAGAAGAAACCCTGAATTGCTAAGGAAATGTTGAAAAACAAAAACAAAACTGGTAGCATCACGTTACCCGATTTCAAGCTTTACTACAAAGCTATGATCACCAAGACAGCGTGATACTGGCATAAAAACAGACACATAGACCAGTGGAACAGAGTGGAGAGCCCAGATATGGACCCTCAACTCTATGGTCAAATAATCTTCAACAAAACAGGAAAAAATATACAATCGAAAAGAAACAGTCTCTTCAATAAATAGTGCTGGGAAAACTGGACAGTAATATGTAGAAGAATGAAACTCGAACATTCTCTTACACAGTACACAAAGATAAACTCGAAATGGATAAAAGACCTCAGTGTGAGACAGGAATCCATCAGAATCCTAGAGGAGAACATAGGCAGTAACCTCTTCAATATCAGCCACAGCAACTTCTTTCAAGATATGTCTCCAAAGGCCAAGGAAACAAAAGTGAAAATGAACTTTGGTGACTTCATCAAGATCAAAAGCTTCTGCACAGCAAAGGAAAACAGTCAAGAAAACAAAAAGGCAACCCACGGAATGGGAGAAGATATTTGCAAATGACAGTACAGACAAAAGGTTGATATCCAGGATCTATAAAGAACTTCTCAAACTCAACACACACAAAACAGAGAATCATATCAAAAAATGGGCAGAAGATATGAACAGACACTTCTCCAACGAAGACATACAAATGGCTATCAGACACATGAAAAAATGTTCATCATCACTAGCCATCAGGGAGATTCAAATTAAAACCACATTGAGATACCACCTTACACCAGTTAGAATGGCCAAAATTAGCAAGACAGGAAACAACGTGTGTTGGAGAGGATGTGGAGAAAAGGGAACGGTCTTACACTGTTGGTGGGAATGCAAGTTAGTGCAGCCACTTTGGAGAACAGTGTGGAGATTCCTGAAGAAATTAAAAATAGAGCTTCCCTATGACCCTGCAATTGCACTACTGGGTATTTACCCCAAAGATACAGATGGAGTGAAAAGAAGGGCCATCTGTACTCCAATGTTTATTGCAGCAATGGCCACGGCCGCCAAACTGTGGAAAGAACCAAGATGCCCTTCAACGGACGAATGGATAAGGAAGATGTGGTCCATATACACAATGGAGTATTATGCCTCCATCAGAAAGGATGAATACCCAATTTTTTTAGCAACATGGGTGGGACTGGAAGAAATTATGCTGAGTGAAATAAGTCAAGCAGAGAGAGTCAAGTATCATATGGTTTCACTTATTTGTGGAGCATAACAAATAACATGGAGGACATGGGGAGATGGAGTGGAGAAGGGAGTTGAGGGAAATTGGAAGGGGAGATGAAAAATGGGAGACTATGGACTCTGAAAAACAACCAGAGGGTTTTGAAGGGGCGAGGGGTGGGGGGTTGAGGAACCAGGTGGTGGGTAATAGGTATTGAAAGTACTGCATGGAGCACTGGGTGTAATCCCAAAACAATGAACACTGTTATGCTGTAAATAAACAAATTAAAAAAAAAACCTCAACATGAGACAGGAATCCATCAGAATCCTAGAGGAGAACATAGGCAGTAACCTCTTCGAGCCACAGCAACTTCTTTCAAGATATGTCTCCAAAGGCAAAGGAAACAAAAGCGAAAACGAACATTTGGGACTTCGTCAAGAACAAAAGCTTCTGCACAGCAAAGGAAACAGTCAACAAAACAAAAAGGCAACCCACGGAATGGGAGAAGATATTTGCAAATGACAGTACAGACAAAAGGTTGATATCCAGGATCTATAAAGAACTCCTCAAACTCAACACACACAAAACAGATAATCATGTCAGAAAATGGGCAGAAAATATGAACAGACACTCCTCCAATGGAGACATATAAATGGCTATCAGATACATGAAAAAATGCTCATCATCACTAGCCATCAGGGAGATTCAAATTAAAACCACATAGAGATATCACCTTACACCAGTTAGATGGACCAAAATTAGCAAGACAGGAAACAACGTGTGTTGGAGAGGATGTGGAGAAAGGGGAACCCTCTTACACTGTTGGTGGGAATGCAAGTTGGGGCAGCCACTCTGGAGAATAGTGTGAAGATTCCTCAAGAAATTAAAAATAGAGCTTCCCTATGACCCTGCAATTGCACTGCTGGGTATTTACCCCACAGATACAGATGGAGTGAAAAGAAGATCCATCTGTATCCAATGTTTATAGCAGCAATGGCCACGGTCACCAAACTGTGGAAAGAACCAAGATGCCCTTCAATGGACGAATGGGTAAGGAAGATGTTGCCCATATATACTATGGAATATTATGCCTCCATCAGAGAGGATGAATACCCAACATTTGTAGCAACATGGATGGAACTGGAAGAGATTATGCTGAGTAAAATAAGTCAAGCAGAGAAAGTCAATTATCATATGGTTTTGCTTATTTGTGGAGCAGAAGAAATAACACAGAGGACATGGGTAGATGGAGAGAAGGGAGTTGGGGGAAACTGGAGGGGGAGACGAACCATGAGAGACTGTGGACTCTGAAAAACCATCTGAGGGTTTTGGAGGGGTAAGGAGTGGGAGGTTGGGTGAGCCTGGTGGTGGGTATTATGGAGGGCACATATTGCATGGAGAACTGGGTGTGGTGCATAAAAAATGAATTCTGGAACACTGAAAAGAAATTTTAAAAAATAAATAAATTTTTAAGAAAAAGATATATATTTAAGTATAGAGCTTGAAGTTTACCAGATGAAAAGAATTCTGGGGATGAATGGTGGTGACAGCTCACAACAGTGTGAAAGTATTTCATCCCACTGAGCTGTGCACCTAAAAATAGTTAAGGGGCACTTTGTTGAATCAATTAGCCCAGCCTCTGACTCCTGATCTCGCCCAGGTCTTGATATTGTCAGGGTCATGAGTTCAAGCCCCACAGTGGGCTTTGAGCTGGGCATGGAGCCTACTTAAAAATAAAATAAAATACTCTAAGTTGGCTAATTGAATTTAAATTAAATTAAATAATTAAAAATTTAAAGAATGGTTGAGGTGGATGAAAGAGGTCATTGGGATTGAGGAGGATGTTTGCCCCGATGAGTACAGGTTGATGTATGGAAGTGTTGAATCACTAAATTGTATAACTGAAAGTAATAATTTGTTGTATGTTAACTAAATGCAATTTAAATAAAAACTTGACAAAAAAGAATTTACATTTCTTAATGAGTACTGAGAAATGTATAGAATTATTGAATCATTATATTGTCCCCTGAAAATAATAAAACACTGTACATTAGTTATAATTCAACAAAAAATTTTTTAAGTAAAAATGAATTTTCTAAAAAGGTAAAAAGATTAGCCATGTTTGTCCAAGTGGAACTAAGGTAATCACAATGGTCCTCCAAATGTTGATGAGGGAGACAAAAGAGTTGGTATCAGAGAGACTTTGAAAATGTTCCCCTGTTGGCTCTGAATGTGGAGGAAGAGCCAGGAACCCAGGAATGCACGTGACCAGCAAGAAAGACTAGAATTGGATAGGAAACAGATTCTCTCTTGAGCCTCTAGAAGGAGCTCAACCCTGCAGACATCTTGCTATTAGCCCAATGAGACTCCTTCCAAGCTTCTGACTCCAGAACTATAAAAGCATGCATGTGTTTGTTTTAAGCAACTAGTGTGGGACTATTTTACAGCAGCAGAACGAATCTCATATGGACATAGTCATAAAATTTTTTGAGGGAACTGAGTTTAAGCCTCATAATTCACTCATCAGCTTCCCTTGGTTAAGGGCAATTTATATTACAAACCCACAGGAGGTAGAAATTAAAACCAGAACTGCCCTATGATCCAGGGATCCCACTACTGGGTATTTATTCAAAGAAAACAGATCCTCATACTTGTAGTCTTTCTGACACTAAAAACATATGAATTTAATCTATTTATTCAAATTTGTATTTCCATGTAGACTCCACTGGGACATACATGTTTGTTGATTAGTATTTGCAAGTGGTGACAGTAGGCACTCTGAACACCTAGGTGAATAATAAAATAAAACAAGGAGACTAGTTTTAAGTAAGATGTTGTCCATATACACTATGGAGAATTATGCCTCTATCAGAAAAGATGAATACCCAACTTTTGTAGCAACATGGATGGGACTGGAAGTGATTATGCTGAGTGAAATAAGTCAATCAGAGAGAGTCAATTATCATATGGTTTCACTTATTTGTGGAGCATAACAAATAACATGGAGGACATGGGGAGATGGAGAGGAGAAGGGAGTTGAGGGAAATTGGAATGGGAGATGAACCATGAGATACTATGGACTCTGAAAAACAACCTGAGGGTCTAGAAAAGGGCGGGAGGTGGGAGGTTGGGGGAACAAGGTGGTGGGTATTAGTGAGGGCACGTGTTGCATGGAGCACTGGGTGTGGTGCAAAAACAATGAACACTGTTATGCTGAAATGAAATTTAAAAAAACACAGTAACATGTTTGTAGAGGAAGTGCCTGATATTAAGCTTTTGATTTCTGAGCCATCCATTTCAAGAACAACCATGTTAAATAAATATATTGTCAGGTGTGTGACTATCATCAGATAAGCACTCAGACTCCCTCAGCCATGAAGTACCTCTTCAGAAAGCCCTGGGTAACCTGGATACTGAAACATGAATGATCCACCGTTGCATTTCTGTACCAAAATTTCACTCTTATGTTTTAAACTGGTCAATAAAGAGAAAACCTAGGGATCCCCAGCCATTCATGGACCCCCTAATTCTGGACTTTCTCTCTCCTGCAGTGAATCTCTGCCTCGCAGACCTTTCTGCCTCTGCTCTCCAGGAGTTGTAATAAACCTGGTTTCATTAGAGTTCTCCAATGGGTTTTGCTGATGTGCATATTACAATCACATTAAGAACCCAAGGGCTGGTGCAGCTACAGCAGAGACTCTGGTCAGGGATGCATTTGTGGGAATTTCCACAAGCACACGGATGCAAGGCAGTGCCTCGGCTTTCCTAGCCTAAGCATCCCTGTCAGGAGCCTGAGACTTAAACAGAACAATGTTAGAGACCACATTCTCAGAAAGAGGTGTGAAGGCATATATATATAAAGATTGACAGAGTCAAAGGAGAACTGTGGTTTTATATTCTTCTCTACAATAAAGTCATGTGAAGAACTTAGTGACCAATGTAATGTTCTCCATATGAGGAAAACAACTCATGATTATTCTTTTGGGAAACCTAAAGAAAATTTATGTAGCGTGATATGTCATTTGAAATAAAATTTGTTTGAAGAAGTCCAACTTGCTCCTTTAAAGATGCAGAAATTTCTAGGCATTTGTGATCCAAGGTCGGAAACCCCTGGAATGTATGAAAAAATCATATAAAGCAGAGCATTAATAAAGTGAGTTACTTAAATGCATGGGAAAGTTGAATTAAAACTAATGGAAATTCCAAGAAATGAATAGAAGGAGCAATTCTATTTCCCCACTCTGGTCAAAGAATAGCAGGTCCTCACTCTCGGACTGTGAACCTTGCAATCATGGGCACTTCTTCAGCCCCAGGATGATCGGTTCTTACATCACTGGAACCCCAACAATGCTTTTCAGAGCCCTCTTTATGTCTTTGTTTCTCAGGCTGTAGATGAAGGGGTTCAGCATGGGTGTGACCACTGTGTACATCACCGAGGCTACTGCACTTGAGTGGGAGCTCTGGGGAGAAGCAGAGCTAAGGTACACACCTAAGAGTGTACAATAAAATAAGGAAACAACTGAAAGGTGAGATGCACAGGTGGAAAATGCTTTATACTTGCCTTGAGCTGATGAGATATGAAGTATGGAGGAAATGATCTTAGAATAAGAGTAAATAATCCCAGCGAGGGGACCACCAGCCAGCAGCACAGCAGCAAAATACATCATCATGTCATTAAGTAAGGTGCTGGAACAGGCAATTCGGACTACCTGATTGATCTCACAGAAAAAGTGGGAGACTTCCACCTCTCTGCAGAAAGACAACCACAGCACCATTAAACTTTGTAATAAGGAATTCATGGCACTCATCATCCAAGACACCAGAACCAGCAGTACACAGTAGGTGGGTTTCATGATGACAGTGTAGTGCAGGGGGTGACAGATGGCCACAAACCTGTCATAGGCCATCACAGTCAGGAGAAAATCATCCAATCCAGTGAAGAGTAGGAAAAAGTATATCTGAGTGACACAGCCTCTATAGGTTATGACTTGGCTCTGAGTCCAGATGTTCTGCAGCATCTTGGGGACTGTAGTGGAGGTGAAACAGATGTCTACAAAGGACAGGTTGGCGAGGAAGAAGTACATGGGGGTGTGGAGGTGGGAGTCAGAGCTGACAGCCAGGATGATGAGCAGGTTTCCAAACACAGTGATTATGTACATGGAAAGAAAAAGTCCAAATATGAGGGGCTGCAGTTCTGGATCTTCTGATAAACCCAGAAGAAGAAATCCTGAAATTTGTGTATCATTTCCCGGTTCCATGTGGTGGAGGTGACTACCATGGAATAAAAAATAACATGACTGTTTTTCTCAATAATGAACATTACAAATGTCATTTAAATTCTGCAATTTTTATTTTACATTCAAATGTGAATATCCATATACATTTTTTTGTATAGAACCTATCCCCTCTCAGGAACCTGCATGCCAGCTCTGAATAAGAATGTGAATCCCATACATGGCCATTTCCCCCAAGAACTCATGTATTCTATACTTATAATGAGAAATTCTGTCACACATTTGAGGTATAAACTTGAGTAGTCACTAATCTCCAGGCAAAGAGCATAGATGTCAAGAAACAAAAATATGCATCATTCAGTGATGGAGAACATAAGCAGATAAATATCAGATAAAATATCAGAAGGTGTCAGGTGCAATGAAGAAAAAGTTGGTAAAAAGAAAAGAGTGCATGGAGGTGTTATTTTTTAGTGGTTGTTCAGGTAATAGCACACGTTTAAATAGAGGCCTCAAGGAAGAGACAGCAAGACCTAGGGGAGGAAAGACAGTGGAATAGTAGGGCACCTCCTTTCATCTGGTCCCTTGAATTCAGCTAGATAACATTAAAATCATTCTGAACACCTGTGAATTCAACCTTACTTGTAAGAAAAAATTTCTGGAATTCTACAAATAGAGAAGTGAACACTTTTTTGCAAGGCAGGAGGTGAAGAGAAGTGAATCTTGGGGATACTCAGAAGATAAACAGGGGAGAGAGCCTCTGTAAGCTTGCTACCTGAAAGTGATATGGCCCTGACACACAAAATTGGAACTTTCAGAAATCTCCTCCAGTGAGAGACATCCCTGCCTCACAGGTGCTCAGGTGGCAAAGTGGGGCAGAATCCTAGGTGGGACAGTGTCCCAGGATCCTCTGGGTCACAGAAAGAATGGGAGTGCCTGAGCAGATAGAGGTCTCAAGGTTTGGAGCAGGAAACTGGTGAGGGTCAGCGAACCTGGGAGGGGCCTCTCATCTTTGTTCATCATAAACCACGAAGAAGGGCTCAACAAGTGACCACTCTCCATGTGGGAACCCCAAAAAGAACAGAATTGCAGCTACCCTACACCTTCCCCCAGGAGAGTCAGCAAGGGTGTACTCACAACTGGGCAGCTGTTCTCCATGCAGGGGTCCTGCAAAGGGTAGAAACAAGGCAATCCACCACTGTCCCAAGGGAAGATCTGTGCAGGTGCACACAACAGTTTCACACACACAAAAGGGAAGACTGCTTATCCCTGAGGGTTTACTGAAGAGAGTGTGCAAAAATTTTTTCAGCACCAAGGCTAGAGGCCATTTTTTTTTAAGATTTTATTTATTTATTTGACAGACAGAGATCACAAGTAGGCAGAGAGGCAGGCAGAGAGAGAGGGGGAAGCAGGTTCCCTGCTGAGCAGAGAGCCTGACATGGGGATTGATCCCAGGACCCTGAGATCATGACCTGAGCCAAAGGCAGAGGCTTTAACCCACTGAGCCACCCACGTGCCCCGAGTTTTGTAATTTTATAAGATGTTCACCATAGGGGCGCCTGAGTGGCTCAGTGGTTTAAGCCTCTGCCTTCGGCTTAGGTCATGATCTCAGGGTCCTGGGATTGAGCCCCGCATTGGGCTCTCTGCTCAGTGGGGAGCCTGTTTCTCCCTCTCTCTCTGCCTGCCTCTCTGCCTACTTGTGACCTCTCTCTCTGTCAAATAAAAAAAAAAAAGATGTTCACCATAATTTAGGATATATAAAAATATTTTTATCAACTTAATTTGCATTTTTAAATTAGATACCTTATAGTGTCTTTTAAAGGGATAAGTGTTTTGTGATTAACAAGAAAAAATAATGTTAAATCTGTCTCCGTATTCCCTAATAAATTTCTTTTTAGAAAAGTTTTTATTTCAATTCCAGTTACTTAACATACAGTGTAATATTAGTTTTAGGTGTACGATTTAGTGATTCTAATATTTACTTTAAAAAAAAAAAGTTCTACACCCAACATGGGGCTTGAACTCATGACCCCAAGGTTAAGAGTCACACCCTTTACTGACTGAGCCAGCCAGGTACCTATGTTCCCTAATAAATTTCAATGTTAAATGTTAAGTGGGGAACGAGAGACCATACAATCTATCAGAAGAAAATAGATAAAAAACATAGGTAAATAAATTTATATGAAGATACATAATCTTTGAGAGTAGTTCTCTCTGAATAAAAAGTCTAAAAATAAGAGAAATAAGAGAAGAAATGATCAATAACTGGACCATAAATTGAAGAAATTCTTAATGATAAATTATGTCATACAGAAAATTAGAATATAAAAATAATAAAAAATAATGAAGCCTTGCCATTTGCAACAACATGCTCGGAACTGGAAGGTATTATGCTAAATGAAACAAGTCAGAGAAAGACAAATGTGATTTCACTCACGGGGCACCTGGGTGGCTTAGTGGGTTAAAGCCTCTGCTTTTGGCTCAGGTTATGATCCCAGGGTCCTGGGATCGAGCCCCACATCAGGCTCTCTGCTCAGCGGGGAGCCTGCTTCCTCCTCTCTCTCTGCCTGCCTCTCTGCCTACTTGTGATTTCTATCTGTCAAATAAATTTAAAAAAATCTAAAAAAATGTGATTTCACTCATACGTGGAATTTAAAAAACAAAACAGATGAATATGGGGGAAGGGAAGGAAAAATAAATAAGATGAAAACTGAGAGGGAAACAAGCCATAAGGGACTCTTAACTATACAGAACAAACTGAGGGTTGCTATAGGGGAGGGGTGTAGGAGGATAGGGTAACTGGGTGATGGGGAATAAGGAGGGCATTTGATGGAATGAGCACTGGATGTTATATTAAGTAGTGAATCATTGAATTCTACTCCTGAAACTGATACTACACTATATATTAATTAAATTGAATTTAAATAAAATCTTGGAAGAAAAAAAATTATGACAATTTGAAAGACAAAAAAGTCTACTATTTCAATTGTTGTTTATCAACACCTGGGAAATTACAGCTAATGCAATTCAAGAAGAAAAAGACGTAAGGGATGTTAAATATGGAAAACACAACACTTTTCACTATGAAGATAATGGATTGACTGCGGGTAGCGAGTTGGCAGCTGAAAACCTCTGAACTGAGTATGATTTTAGTAATGCAGTTGATACAAATCACATATGTAAAACCCAGGAGCCATTTTAAAGTAACATTCCATGGCAAGAAAGTACATTTAATGTATTTAGCAATCATTGCTTCTATCTGATTCCAAAATGTTTTCATTACCATGGGAACTCTGAACTATTTTTGTAACTTTTCTCTAAATGTAACATTATTCAAAAACAAAAATAGCAAAAAGAAAAGAAAAGGGCACAAAACACAGCAGTGTTTATATGTGCAGTTACATTTAGAAAATAGATCACAGGCCACCTGGGTAGCTCAGTCAGCTAAACCTCAGACTCTTGATCTCAGCTCAGGTCTTGACCTCTGGTGGTGAGTTCAAGCCCTGGCGCTGGCCCCCACACTGGGTGTGGAGTCTACATAGAAAAAAATAGGTCACAATTGTTTCACATGTTAACACAAATATAAATCTCCTGGAATAGGAACCAGAAACTTGCAAATACACAGTAAATGAGAACAATGCATTTGTTAAATTAGCTAAAATTTCTTGAGGATCTCCATGTGTCAAATACATATATTGTGTTTTTTTATGCTTTAGCTTTCTTTATTATCATTACTATATTTTTATTTCACAAATGAATATGAGTTAGTAGTAACACAGTGATAACAATGAACAGGTTAGGTTTTCATTAAGCAATAGAGACAATAAAAAACCCTCCCAAGCATCATCTCTCTTAATTTAATCCTCATGTTAACCTCTGAAGTGGGTACTACTATTCTCCTAACTTTACAAATGTGGAAGCTGAGGCACAGAACATTAAGGAACTTAACAGATCAGAAGATGTATGAATGGACTTGTAAGCCCTAACTGTGTGGAATCCCATGGAATGTTTCTTGTTTGAATGAATAAATGAAGATTTTCCAGATGAAAGAATACAGGGGCATCTTGATAGAGGAGAACAGTGATGTTTGTAATGGCTGCCAAAAAACTGAGAGGAGGAGAAATTGGGAGACAGAGGAATGGAGTTGTGTAGAATGCTTTAATTAAGTGGACTCTCACCAGCATCTTATCCCCATTTGTAGTGCCCAAAATTCATCCTCTGAGAGCTTTGCCTGCCCCCCTACCTGTTTTCCACAGCTGGCACTCTGATGGCATTGGGGCACCTCTAGTTCTGTGTGTCCTTTATCCCCTGGCAGACGGATATCCAGGGAAGGGCAGGGAAGTGGCGTCAGGTACCTGTTCTCTGAGAGGGCTCAGCTGAACTCCCTCCTCCCGGACAGTTGAGCTGTAGATGAGGAGAGGACATTGCATATTTACTATTTATAGTTCTGTGGAGGTTGGATTCTGACAATTCTCATTAAGTTAATTGTGCTGTTATTACTCTGCTCTCTGAGAAACTTGTTTCCCATGGGTGAGGGAACCAAAATGAAAAAGAACTTCTCCTCTGCTGGGTTTGTCCTCTTGGGAACATCTTGGATGTCAGATATGTCTATGCCACCTCATGGCCCCTCTAAGTCCTGGTGTTCTTTTCTCCACGGGCCTGAGCATCATTGTTTTCTTTTCGAACATTTCCTCAACATTTGACATGGAATTTCTTTGTCTATCAAAGACAGAAGCAGGTGCATTTTTCAAGAGTCCGCGAGTCCCAAGCATTTCGACTTGGGATTGTGAACAGGGATCTGAACCACATCCAACTCCCAACAAGTGTTGGGTAGTTACACGGAAAAAGAGTAGAGATGGGTCATTGTGTTTGGTGGAGGGTAATAAAAAAGCTCATTATTTGACTGCACAGGTAGATTTTTCTTTGCAAAAGTCCCCCAGGTCCACTTACTTAGTTTTTTTTTCCCAATCAGGAGTAAACACGTTCATATCTTTAAGCTCACATGGCAGAATTTTTCTGGCTATACTCCCCAGGCAGGCTCTTCAGAGCATTCTTTCCCAGAAGGATCATCTACTTTGGAAATATTAATAACTGACAGCGACTTAGAGCACAGGTTGGCAAACATTTTTGTGAATGATCAGATACTAAATATTTGGGGGGGGGTTGTGGGCTCTATGTTCTTTGTTGCAACCACTTCACTGCCACTACAGTGCATAAACATGTATAGACAGTATGTGCACAAGTGGGCGTGGCCATCGGTATGAGTGTCCTGTGGCTGCTCTAACAATTCATCAAGAACTAAGTGAATTAAGAAAATGGGCAACTACTTTGTTACAGTTCTGGAAGGTCAGAATTTTAAAATCCAGGTCTCAGTAGGGCTGTGCTATGTCCCAAAGCTCTAAGGGGAATTCTATTCCCTGCTTTTCCTGCTTTTGGAGACTCCAAACATTTCTGGGCTTTGTGGGTACATCGTTCCAATTGCCACCTCTGTAGTCATGTGGTCTCCTCATCTCTATGTACTGCTTGCCTTTGTGTCTCTTATAAGCACACCTGTCACTGGATATAGGATCCACCTGGATAATCCAGGGCGATTGTATCTTGAAATCCTTAATTATATATGTAAAGACCTCTTTTTTTAAAGCAACTTTAAAAAATTTATTTATTTATTTGACAGACAGAGATCACAAGTAGGCAGAGAGGCAGCCAGAGAGAGAAGTTCAGCAGGGGCTGAACAGAGAGCCCGATGTGGGGCTTGATCCCAGGACCCTGGGATCATGACCTGAGCGGAAGGCAGAGGCTTTAACCCACTAAGCCACCCAGGTGCCCCAAGACCTCTTTTCCAAATGAGGTCATTCACAGGTATTGGAGGTTGGGATGTGACATATCATTTTTGGGGCCACCATTCATACCACTACACTGTGTTCCAGTAAAACATTTTTATAAAAAAAGACTGTGGGTTGGATTTGGTGTATGGGTAGTGGTTTGCTTCTTCTCTTAGTAGATTTAGATATATGGAACTGATAATCTTAGAGAACATTTTAAAATTAAAGAAAAGTTTAATATGGCTTATTTCATGCTAGCGGGGTTCACCTACTAGAAGGTGAGTGATGTCTACATCATTCAGGCTCTGAATGCTTTCTCCACACCATGGCTTATTTAACTGTCAGACCCATGCAGCATCCTGACTCTCTTCCCAACAGAGCTACACCCCTATGCCAATGTACGCCATTAAAGTCAACATAAAGAATTTCACCTCTTAGCTCTTGGAGAGGGCAGAGGGGAGACCAAGCCAGGATCTGTCCTTTGGTTTTTTTACTGATGACTCCAACAGCCTGACAGGCAATTCTCTTACTAAGATACTTGGGAGTAGCCCTTCTGGACCACCAAACCTAGAGTAAAACACAGATTTCCTGGGTTAAATTGTGGCAGCCTTGACCAGGATATGGGAAGAGAGAGGAGGGGCTAGGCTGTGTAAGTCTGGTCACTTCTACCTAACTGGTAGGATGAGTCATTCTCCATTCTTGGGTAAGTGGGAGGCCAGAGAGTCATGAGTAAGAGACTTGCATGTGGTAATTTTGGCCCTGGGCTTGGCCGGAAGGTGCCCAAGTGTGCCAGTGACTGTTCAATGCATGGGTCTGAATCAGGAGTGAATTTGGCCATGCCTACGTGCTCAGGAACGGGTTCCTCTTTGGTTTTCCCAGGCACCCCAGGTGAGCACTATTTTCTTGGGTGCCATCTGTAATTTGCCAGTGGTTCAGCTCGTCTTTGCCTTCTGATGCCTTAGCTTTCCAGAAGCTCAGAGGCAAACCAGTTTCTCCTCTATTTCTCCATGCGTTCATTTTAGCTCAGGATGGCCCCATGCAGGGCAAGACGAGGATTAGGAAAGCTGTGTACTGGAGTTACAAAATGTAAACAGTGTCTCCTTGTGTCCTGGGCACCCTACGCTAGCTCCCCTCCCATCTCCACACCAATTCTTGGCCAAAAGCCCTTTCCCTGGTAGCCAGATGTTTCCTTTTTGGCTTTCCTTGCAGTTCAGAGTATCCCTGCAGGTGGAGTGCGCTCCCCTTCCTCTGGCGTCCTTGCGTTTTCTCCTGGTTCAGGAGCAGCATCTCCAGCGGCTGAGTCTTCCTCTGGGTGGAGTGGGGCCTCTTTCCCTGGTCGCTTTCCTTTTGTTTCCATCTTGTTTCAGGGGCACTCGGTGTCCCCAGGCCTCTCGCCAGCTCAGCCTCACACTTTCACCTTTGTTTTTTTTCTTGGACTCCCCTCAGCATAGTGCTGCCCCATTCCCCTGCAGGGTCCTCTGGTTGGACACCTTGAGATTCCCCCAGCTTCCAGGTGACCAGGCTGGGCCTCTCCCCTCAGTGGTGCTGGACTCCTCGTGGCTCTTCAGGATATGGCAAAGTCCGACCATCCCACCAAGTGTTGCTTCCCCTCCACGCAGGACACGCGTATTTGCATTTGCACATTTGTGCTACATCCCCAAGGTGTTTACTCCTCGGAGACCTGGGCATGTTTCTCTATAAATTCCTCCGCAGATCTGCGTTTCCTACTTGGGTTCCCTGTGGCCCAACACGGCGCTCTTTCCTCTGGGATTTCATTTCACAGGCGTTTGTCCCAGACAAAAATTTTTAAAAGTTTTTATTTTTAGGACTTCTGGGTGGCTCAGTTGATTAAGTGTCTGCCTTCAGCTGAGATCATGACTCCAGGGTTCTGGGATGGAGTCCCACACCAGGCTCCCTGCTCAGGGGAGAGTCTGCTTTTCCCTCCACCCCTGCCCCGTGCTTGTGATCTCTCTCTCACGCTCTTGCTCTTTCTCTCCAATAAATAAAAAATAAAATCTTAGAAAAAGATTTGAATTTTAAGTAATCTCTATACCCAAGGTGGAGCTTGAAGTCACAACCCCGAGATCAAGAGTTGCATACTCTTCCAACTGAGCCAGCCAGACACCCCCTGGACAATTTACAGTATACTCTTACTATCTCACTTCTGAAATATGGATTTCAGTTTTAAGTATTCTAATTTAAGCAGTTATTGCAGACTCAGGGCGACTTAGGCACAAATAATGATGCTATTGCAATTAATGAAATAGAGTACAGAGCCTCTGGAGTGAGAAGAGAATGTTATTCCTTACCAATAAATGTTTAGACAGTAGGGAGGAATGAATCACTACAATATTATAAAATACATGATGAATTTACAGATTTTTAATTTTTCATTTTTAGAGACATAATCCGGGCCCAGCTTAAATACTCTATGGCCAAAGGGAATATTCTTACCAGGAATTGCTATGCTCTGTTGCACATTGGGGGAATTATGAGAGAATTCTCCCACTCGAGAGCGAAGTTCTTTCCACCTTTAGGCTATGGTAAGTCAGCCTATTTATTCACACTTGTTTTGGATAGTGTACTCCATTTTTGTGAAGACCAGCTCTATTCCTGCAGACCTACCAGACGCTGCAAGAGGACTTAGCTGATGGGAAGGTGTGTACAATTGTGGGCACATCAGGGTGGTGGTGGGTGAGCCAGAGGCGGTGGGGGTAGACTGATGGAGTGAGCCTCATCTCTCCTCTCAGCCAAATAATCTGAGCAAACTCCCAACGAGAGATTTCGTCCTGGGAATTGAACATCTTTTATATGTTTTAGTGGAACTAATCTGGAAAATGATAACATAATAATCAAGGAAAAGAAAGATCTCTAAGAATCCTATGTTGTTCATGGACGGGACTGGAAGAAATTCTGCTGAGTGAAATAAGTCAAGCAGAGAGAGTCAAGTATCATATGGTCTCACTTATTTGTGGAGCATAACAAATAACATGGAGGACATGGGGAGATGGAGAGGAGAGGGAGTTGAGGGAAACTGGAAGAGGAGATGAACCATGAGAGACTATGGACTCTGAAAAACAACCAGAGGGTTTTGAAGGGGGCGGTGGGAGGTTGAGGAACCAGGTGGTGGGTCATAGGGAGGGCACTTACTGCATGGAGCACTGGGTGTGATGCCAAAACAATGAACACTGTTATGTTGTAAATAAACAAATAAAAACAATAAAAAAAATCCTATGTTGTTAACTGAGATATTAGAGATTCCTTTGTATTAATTTTTTCTTGATGCATAAAGTGGCTCAGCTGGTTAAGCAATTACCTCTTGATTTTGGCTCAGGTCATTATTTCAGTGTCATGAGATTGAGCCTTGCATTGGGTTTGGTGTTGAGCATGGAGTCTGCTTAAGATTCTCTCCTAAAGACAATTATCATATGATCTCTCTGATATGAGGAATTTGAGTGGAAGGGTGGGGGGTTGTGGGGTGTAGGGAAGGGAAAAATGAAGCAAGATGCGATCAGGAGGGAAACAAACCATAAGAGACTCTTAATCTCACAAAACAAACTGAGGGTTGCTGTGGAGTCGGGTGGGGGTAGGGATAGGGTGGCTGGGTGATGAACATTGGGGAGGGTATGTGGTATGATGAGTGCTGTGAAATGTGTAAGCCTGATGATTCACAGACCTGTACCCCTGGGGCTAATAATACATTATATGCTAATAAAAATAATTAAGAAAAAAGATTCTCTCTCTCGAAAGTCAATTATCATATAGTTTCACTTACTTGTGGAACATAAGGAATAACATGGAGGACATTAAGAGAAGAAAAGGATAAGTGAATTAGGGGGAATCAAAGGGGGAGATGAAGTATGAGAGACTGTGGACTCTGAGAAACAAACTGAGGGTTTTGGAGGGGAGATGGGTGGGGGGATAGTTGAGCCTGGTGGTGGGTATTAAGGAGGGCACATATTGCATGGAGTCCTGGGTGTGGTGCATGAACAATGAATCTTGGAACACTGCAAAAAAAAAAAAAAGATTCTCTCTCTCAGGGTGGCGATTCAATTGATTAAGCGGCTGCCTTCAGTTCAGGCCATGATCCTGGGGTCCTG
Organism: Meles meles; assembly: GCF_922984935.1. Lineage (NCBI taxonomy): Eukaryota > Metazoa > Chordata > Mammalia > Carnivora > Mustelidae > Meles > Meles meles. The sequence continues at coordinate 11,800,975 of NC_060085.1, forward strand.
GGATTGAGCCCCATGTTGTGTTCCCTGCTCAGTGGGGGATTCTGCTTCTCCCTTTCCTATCTCAACCTCTGTCCCCCCTTCTCATTCTCTCTTTCTCTCAAATAAATAAATAAAATCTTGAAAAAAGAAAAAGATTCTTTCTCTCTTTCTCCCTCTGCCCCCCATCTCTCTCATGCTCTCTCTCTCATAAAAAATACATATCTCATTATATATATATATAATATAAATAAATATAAATATACAATTATATATATCTCATAAATGAACACACACACACACACACACACACACACATATATATACATATATATATATATATATATATTTATCACAATTCCCAAATAAGTGGCTTAAAACACCAATCAACATTTACTATTCAACATTGTTTCTTTGTGTCAGGTTTTTGGGAGTGGTTTCACCCAAAATTCTGGTCTGACGTCTGTCATGGCCTTGCACTTCAAATGTTGGCTGGTGCTGCTGACACTGGAAACTCCAGCATGGGCAGAAGGATCTTATTTTAGCTGCTGACAGGAAGCCTCAGCTTCTGACCACTTCTTCACAGGGCAGATTGAGTGTTCTCACAACAGGGTTGCTAACTTCCCCCCTCAGAGACAGCAATGCAGAGGAGGGTAAAGGGCAAAGCTTTAATGCCATTTATAATCTATCTTTGAATAGATACTTAGTCATCAAAAAATGAAATCTTGCTATTTGCAATGATGTGGATGGAACTAGAGTGTATTATACCTAGCAAAATAAGTTAATCAATTATCATATGATCTCACTGATATGTGGAATTTAAGAAACAAGGCAGAAGACCATAGGGGAAGAGAGGAAAAAATGAAACAAGATGAAACCAGAGAGAGGGAGACAAACCATAAGAGACTCTTAATCATAGGAAACAAGCTGATGGTTGCTATAATTGAGGGGGGTGGTGGGATTGGGTAACTGGGTGATGGAAATAAGGAGGGCACCTGATGTAATGAGCACTGGGTATTATATAAGACCGATGAATCACTGAACTCTACCTCTGAAACTAATCATACATTATATGTTAATTAATTGAATTTATCCTTTCTGATGGCTGAGTGATTATGCTAAGTGAAATAAGTCAAACAGAGAAAGACAATTATCCCATGGTTTCACTCATATGTGGAACATAAAGACTAGCACTGAGGACCATAGAGGAAGGTTGGGAAAACTGAATGAGAAGAAATCAGAGAGAGGGACAAACCATGAGAGACTCTGGACTCTGGGAAACAAACTGAGGGTTTCAGAAGTGATGGGTAGGGGGGATGGGGTAGCCAGGTGGTAGATATTAAGGAGGGCATGTGTTGTGATGAGCACTGGGGTTTATACACAACCAATGAATCATTGGATAATGAGTAATGTCACAAACTAATGATGTACTATATGTTGGCTAGTTGAACATAATAAAAAAAAGAAAAAAATTAATTGAATTTGAATAAAATGAAAAAAAAGAAAAAAGTTAAAAATAAAACTATCTGCTGTGAATTGTGTAAGACTGATGATTCACAGACTTGTACTCCTGAAACAAATAATACATTACATAGTAATAAAAAAATAGAACTATCTTCTGGTCCAGCAATTGCTTTACAAGTCATTTACCCAAGGATATAAAAATACAGATTCAAAGGGATACATGCACCTCAATGTTTATAGCAGCATTAACAACAATAGCCAAACTATAGGGAGAGCCCAGATGCCCATTGACTGATGAATGGATAAAGAAGATATGGCATAGCCAATGGAATATTAGTCAGCTATCAAAAAAAAAAAGAAATTTTGCCATTTGCAATAACATGGATGGAGCTAGAGTGTATTATGCTAAGCAAAATAAATCAGTCAGAGAAAGACTAATACCATGGGATTTCACTCATATGTGGAAGTTAAGAAACAAAACAGATGAACATGTGGGAGGGGGAAAAGAGAAAAAAGAGAGAGGGAAACAAACTGTAGAGACTCTTAAAGATAGAGAACAGGGAAACTAATGTATTTTATGGTGACTAACATAACACACACACACACACAAGACAGAGAACAGGGGCACCTGGGTGGCTCAGTCAGTTGAGTGTCCTACTTTTGGTTTCTGCTTGGGCCTTGATCTCAGGATCATGAGATCAAGCACCACAGTGGGCCTGTGCTTGGTGTGGAGTTTGCTTGAGATTCTCTCCCTCTGCCCCCTCCCCTGCTCACAAGCTCTCTCTTTCTGAAATAAATAAAATCTTAAAAAAAAAAAAGGAGACAACAAACAGGGTTGATGGAGGGAGGTGGGTGGGGGATGGTCTAGATGGGTGAGGGATATTAGGAGGGTACTTGTGATGAGCCCTGGGTATTGTATGTAAGTGATGAATCCTGAATTCTACTCCTGGAACCAATATTGCACTGTATGTTAACTAACTAGAATTTAAATAAAAAACTGAAGAGAGAGAGAGAAAAAAAAAGGAAAGACACTCCTCTGTGGCTCTCAAGTGGGGGTGATTTGGCCTCCATGGAGCATTTGGTTATATCTGGAGGCATTTTTAATTGTTGTAACTTGGCTGGCAAGGCTACTGGCACCCAGTGTTTACAGGCCTGAGATACTGCGAAACATCCTATAATGCACAGGACAACTACCACAGCAAGGAATGATCCAGCCCTAAATATCAGTAATGCCAAGGTTGAGAGATTTTGCCCTACATCAAAGTCTTTTCCTTCCTGGGGTCACTGAGCTTTATGACTTAGTCATAATGGAGGACAGCACTTGGGAAGAGAAACTAGCTTAATTGTATGGAAAAAAAACCTGGAACATCATAAAAAAATAGCTCTTTTTTTTTTTTTTTTGTAACAGTAGCTGATATTTACTTAGGACTTGCCACTTTCATATCCTGTGCTGGAGCTTAACATATTATTCCATTCAATCCTTTCATCACCCTGATTAAGCATGCTTTGTTATAGTTCCATGGAGAAATGGAGGTGCATGAAGGGTGAGCATTTTTCTCAAGATCATTATCTATCAAAGGCAGCACTAGCATTTGAACCCAGTCAGGGAAATTTCAGAGTCCACACTATTAAGAACTCTGTTCTGTTGTCCTTGATCACTTTCCCAGGCACAGGGTCATTGTTGTTGTCACTGGGAGGACAACACACTACAGAGAAGCTTTCTTAGGGCCCTCTTCATGTCCTTGTTCCTCAGGCTGTAGATGAAGGGGTTCATCATGGGAGTGACCACGGTGTATAGGACTGAGACAAACACTCCTGTCTGAGAGGCATGTGTCCACATAGAACTGAGATAGACCCCCAGGCAGGTTCCATAGAACAAGGAGACCACAGAGAGGTGAGACCCACAGGTAGAAAATGCTTTATACTTTCCTCCCACTGTTGAGATCTTCAGTACAGAAGAGACAATTCGGGAATAAGAGAAAAGGATCCCAGCGAGAGGAAAAAAACCCATAACACCTGTCACAATATATAATACGACATTATTGATGAAGGTGTCAGAGCAGGCGAGGTGCAGGATCTTGGGGAGTTCACAGAAATAGTGTGGGATTTCAATGACTGCACAGAAGGAGAGCTGCAACATGGTTAAACTCTCAGGAAGGGCCCCCAGAACACTGATGAGCCAGGTCAGGATGAGTAACTGGGCACAGAGCTGGGGATTCATGATGACTGTGTAGTGCAGGGGATGACAGACAGCCACAAAGCGGTCATAAGCCATTGCAGTCAGGAGTAAATTGTCCAAAAGTCCAAAAACGGTGAAAAAATACATCTGTGTGATGCAGCCTGCATAGGTAATGACTTTTCTCTGAGTCTGGATGTTCAGCAGCATCTTGGGGATGGTGGTAGAGGTGAAACAGATGTCAGAGAAGGACAGGTTGGAGAGAAAGAAGTACATGGGTGTGTGGAGGTGAGAGTCTGAACTTATCGCCAGGATGATGAGCAGGTTCCCAAAGACAGTGACCAGGTACAAAGACAGGAACAGCCCAAAGAGAACAGACTGAATCACTGGCTTCCCAGAAAGTCCCAGGAGGAGAAATACTGGAATACCTGAGTGGTTTCTTGGATCCATGTAAAGGGAGTGTCTGCCAAGAGCACGAGAAGCAAGATTAAATCAATGACCAACAGGAATCTCAGAAACATAATTATCTTTACCTTGAACCTGTTATTGAGGAGACAATTATTTGATTAATGGTCTCTTCTTTCTTGTCTGTCAATTTGGGGTTTCCAGATGCCACCAAATTCCCCTGTGTTGCCACCACCAGCTGGAAAACCTACATGTAAAAACTAATTTTGTACTCAAAGCTCACCTCAGTTGTTCAACTGTACCGACACCTGATCACCCAGCCTTAGCCTTATCAGTATCTTTAATTCATACTTTGCTTCTAAATAGAATAAAAGGACATTCTTTATAATAAAAGTATAATTTTTATTATCATTTTAATAATACAAAATAAAAGGGTTTGGGTCTAATAATTTCCATAAGCTATGATAACATCATGATATTTGTTACTCGCTTGACCATTCAACATATATAATGGACTGGGTTGCCTGGGTGGCTCAGCTGGTTAAGCACCCGACTTGATTTCAGCTTGGGTCATGATCTCAGGATTGTGAGATCGAGCCCTGTGTTGGGGCTCAGCATGGAGCCTGCTTAAGATTCCCACTCTTCCTCATCCCCTCCACCCCACCAACTGCTCTCTCTCTCTCAACATAAAAAACAAATAAGTAAATAAAATAAAATAAAATGTTTAATGGACCAATCATCAAAGAAGAAATTGAGTCATCAACCAAATTTACTTCCCAGAAAAATATGATGCTAAATCACTGACTTTGAAATCTCACAAAATGTATTTGCAATAAATAAAAATCATTTGGAATCATGTAAAAATAAATGTCCCAGTGAGTTTTCTGAAGCCATTTCAATCAGGATACAAAAAACCAACAGCCCTCTATGATAGGAGGAATATAACAAAAATCACTGCTTAATCTCTTTAATTAGGATATTAGGAAAAAGAGCAAAGACAATAGCAATATACCATATGGTGAATAATGTGACATAATAATAAAAAAGATTCTTCCAAAAAAAAAAAAAAAGAAAATAGCAAAAAAATACATCCAGCAATTGATCAAGCAAACCAAATGCTATGACTAGGTAGCATTCAACCCTGGAAAGCAACCAGTGCTTCATATTGATAGCTTATTTAGTATAGTAGATCAAATGAGCAGGAAAACATCATCCAAATATAAGATGTTAGAGATTCTGCATGAAAGCAGTTCTGAGGACACTGTATACAGGATATTTCTTAACTATGATAAAATGGCTCCCTGATTGGGGCACCTGGGTGGCTCAGTTGGTTAGGCGACTGCCTTTGGCTCAGGTCATGATCCCACAGTCCCGGGATCAAGTCCTGCATGGGAGTCCCAGCTCCATGGGGAGTCTGCTTCTCCCTCTGTCCTTCTCCCCTCTCATGCTCTCTCACTCTCTCTCTCAAATAAATAAATAAAATCTTAAAAAATGGATCCCTGATCATCAGCTAGTATCAATCTTGACATGAAAATATTTGAGGAATCCCCACGAAGATCATAGAGAAGACAACTATGCCTGCCATTGCCACTACGCAGCACTCTTCTGAAATTTCAAACCAATATAACTAGAGAGAAAACAATGATATTTGAATTTAAATAAAAAAAATCAGTACAAAGAAAACAACAATAAGTTTATGTCTTAAGTAAAAGTAAATTGATCACATTTCTCAGGTGATATAATTGGTTACATAAGATCAGTTAGAAAGCTGTTACAATCAAGAAGTCATTCTGATAAGGCTAGATTAAAAAAATAAACATGTATCTTTTCCTTCTCTAGTTCCAGCAATAAGCAGATACACAATGGGAAAAACAGCCTATTTACAATTTTATGAAAATATGACATACACAAACCAGGGGCTGGCTTTTGAAGGTGCTTGGAAAAATGATACAAATAGTAATTAATATTTTGGGGGGGATGCTTTTTAGGGCATATTAAAGCTTATATATTTTATATCAAGTACAATTGGAAACCATTGAATAGTTTTAGGTAATAAAACAGTAATTAATATTTATTAACACTTACAAGGTGCTGGAACCATGATAACCTTTTCTGAACGTTCTCATCTCATCTCTTTAGAAACAGGTGGAACGAGAAAGTTGCCATCACTCATGGACAAGGCAGAGACAACTGAGTGAATGCTTGTTGGGTGTGTGAGTCTGTGAGGAGTGTAGTCCCTCTGTGGTGCAAGTGCCAATAGGGTGACCAAGGGGAGACCAGGCACTGGGTGAGGTGTTAGGGGAAGCCCCAAGACACTGGGGAGAGAATTAGGAGAAGGACAGTTCCTGTGAAGAGGGGGAGGGCTGTGGAAAAGTTGAAACAAGCAAAGGATGAAGTACATCCTGCTTGGTTGTTTAGTTGGACATTTCAAATTTACTGAATCATTTTGAATGTATAGACTTTCCCAATCTCCTTACCCCTGGCTGTGCAGCTAGGGAAACTGCTTCTTCTCCCTCTTATTTCATTTCCCAAGAATGTGCTGTCTTGTTCTCCCTACTTGACCTCAGGTGGAGTCATCTACAGGATGTGTTTTGTTAATCCAGTCTTCCCAGGAGGGTGAAAGGTGGAGGCAGCAGTTGTATCCTCCAGATCAAGGAGATGGAATCAGGCATAGATCTCTGGACCAGGATGATGGTTCTGGGAGGCACAAGAGGGTTTCTTTCTTTCCTCAGACTTATGAATTGAAGGTGAGGGACAAAGTTTGTTGAACTCCATGCTGAATTCTCATAGCTTACTCTTAAATAAAATTTTCTGTTGTTGTAATCTTGGGGCAGTATAACTGCTAGGAATCTGGGTATTGTAATCAAAATGGAAAATTTTCAGTCAATTGTGTCTCTTGGGGGTGTCTTTGATATCAGAAGAATGTGTCCTCTCCCACTGGGACCATTAAAAACATTTTTAATTATGGAAAACCCAAACATATGGAAGGAGAGAGAAGATTCTAATCATCATGGATGAAATCCCATTCACATATTCACCCCTGAGGTTCAACAATTATTAGCCCATGACATGTTTTATATTATCATTAACCATGCCACTCTATTTCTAGTCACCAGAAGAGGATTATTTTTTTAAAATTTCTTTTCAGCATAACAGTATTCATTATTTTTGCACCACACCCAGTGCTCCATGCAATACGTGCCCTCCCTAATAGCCACCACCTCGTTCCCCCAACCTCCCACCCCCCGCCCCTTCAAAACCCTCTGGTTGTTTTTCAGAGTCCATAGTCTCTCATGGTTCATCTCCCCTTCTAATTTCCCTCAGCTCCCTTCTCCTCTCCATTTCCCCATGTCCTCCATGTTATTTGATATGCTCCACAAATAAGTGAAACCATATGATAATTGACACTCTCTGCTTGACTTATTTCACTCAGCATAATCTCTTCCAGTCCTGTCCATGTTGCTACAAAAGTTGGGTGGTATTCATCCTTTCTGTTAGAGGCATAATACTCCATAGAGTATATGGACCACATCTTCCTTATCCATTCATCCATTGAAGGGCATCTTGGTTCTTTCTACAGTTTGGCGACCGTGGCCATTGCTGCTATAAACGTTGGGGGTACATATGGCCCTTCTTTCACTACATCTGTATCTTTGGGGTAAATACCCAGTAGTGCAATGGCAGGGTCATAGGGAAGCTCTATTTTTAATTTCTTGAGGAATCTCCACACTGTTCTCCAAAATGACTGCACCAACTCGCATTCCCACCAACAGTGTAAGAGGGTTCCCCTTTCTCCACATCCTCTCCAACCCATGTTGTTTCCTGTCTTTCTAATTTTGGCCATTCTAACTGGTGTAAGGTGATATCTCAATGTGGTTTTAATTTGAATCTCCCTAATGGCTAGTGATGATGAACATTTTTTTCATGTGGACACAGCAATTTCTTGCTAGACACATCTCCAATGCAAAGGATACAAAGGCAAAAAAGAACTTCATCAAAATCAAATCTTTCCATAGCAAAGGAAAGAGTCTACAAAACCAAAAGACAACCAACAGAATGGGAGAAGGTATTTTCAAATGACAGATCAGATTAAGGGCTTGTATCCAAAATGTATAAAGAATTTATTAAACTCAACACACAAAGAACAAATAATCCAATCAAGAAATGGGCAGAAGACATACAGACATTTTTCCTTAGAAGAGATCCAAATGACCAACAGATGCATGAAAAAGTGCTCAACATCATTCGGCATCAGGGAAATACAAATCAAACCCACAATGAGATACCACCTCACATCAGTCAGAATGGCTAAAATTAACAAGTGAGGAAATGACAGATGATGGTGAGGATGTGGAGATAGGGGAACCCTCTTACTCTATTGGTGGAAATGCAATCTGGTGCAGGCACTCTGGAAAGCAGTATGGAAGTTACTAAAAAAGTTGAAAGTAGAGCTATCCTGTGACCCAGGAATTGCACTATTGGGTATTTACCCTAAAGCTACAAATGTAGTGATTCAAAGGGGCACCTGAACACCAATGTTTATAGCAGCAATGTCCACAATAGGCAAACTATGGAAGGAGCCCAGATGTCCATTGACAGATGAATGGATAAAGAAGAGGTGGTAGATAGATATAGATATTGATATAGATAGAGATCAATATTAATACCCTGAATATATCAGGCCAGACCTTTTTGGCCTTCCAGGTCTCTCAGGATAGGTCTGTTCCCAGCCTAATATTTTTACCCCTGTTGGTTAAGAACCTCTGTCTTGAGCTGCTTTTAGGATTTTCTCTTCATCTCTGAAAATTGCAAGCTTCACTATTATATGTTGGGTGTTGATCTATTTTTTATTTTTTATTTTGGGAGGGGTCATTTCTACCTCTTGGACTTGAATGCCCGTTTCCTTCCTTAGATTAGCTAAGTTCTCAGCTATTATTTGCTCTAATATACCTTTTGTCCCCCCCTCTCTTTTTTCTTCTTCAGAGACCTCATTAATTCTAGTATTGTTCCACTTCATGGTATTGCTGATTTCTCAAAGGCTCCACTCATGGTCCATTAGTTGTTTTTTTTCTCTTCTCCTCAGCCTCCTTCATTTCTATCTCATCTTCTTTTTAAAAATAATTTTATTTATTTATTATTTTAAAAATTTTTTTTAAGTTTTAATTTTTATTTATTTATTTTTATTTCTTTTCAGCGTAACATTATTCATTGTTTTTGCACCAAACCCAGTGCTCCATGCAATATGTGCCCTCTCTATTACCCTCCACCTGATTCCCCAACCTCCCACTCCCCACCCCTTCAAAACCCTCAGGTTGTTTTTCAGAGTCCATAGTCTCTCATGGTTCATCTCCCCTTCCAGTTTCCCTCAACTCCCTCTCCTCTCCATCTCCCCATGTCCTCCATGTTATTTGTTATGCTCCACAAATAAGTGAGACCATATGATACTTGACTCTCTCTGCTTGACTTATTTCGCTCAGCATAATCTCTTCCAGTCCCGTCCATGTTGCTACAAAAGTTGGGTATTCATCCTTTCTGATGGAGGCATAATACTCCATCGTGTATGGACCACATCTTCCTTATCCATTCATCCGTTGAAGGGCATCTTGGTTCTTTCCACAGTTTGGCGACTGTGGCCATTGCTGCTATAAACATTGGGGTACAGATAGCTCTTCTTTTCACTATATCTGTACCTTTGGGGTAAATACCCAGCAGTGCAATTGCAGGGTCATAGGGAAGCTCTATTCTTAATTTCTTCAGGAATCTCCACACTGTTCTCCAAAGTGGCTGCACTAAGTTGCATTCCCACCAACAGTGTAAGACGGTTCCCCTTTTTCCACATCCTCTCCAACACACGTTGTTTACTGTCTTGTCAATTTTGGCCATTCTAACTGGTATCAGGTGGTATCTCAATGTGGTTTTAATTTGAATCTCCCTGATGGCTAGTGATGATGAGCATGCAATTGCACTGCTGGGTATTTACCCCAAAGATACAGATGTAGTGAAAAGAAGGGCCATCTGTACCCCAGTGTTTATTGCAGCAATGGCTATGGTCGCCAAACTGTGGAAAGAACCAAGATGCCCTTCAACGGACGAATGGATAAGGAAGATGTGGTCCATATACACAATGGAGTATTATGCCTCCATCAGAAAGGATGAATACCCAAATTTGTAGCAACATGGACGGGACTGGAAGAGATTATGCTGAGTGAAATAAGTCAAGCAGAGAGAGTCAAGTATCATATGGTTTCACTTATTTGTAGAGCATAAGAAATAACAAGGGGGACATGGGGAGATGGAGTGGAGAAGGGAGTTGGGGGAAATTGGAGGGGAGATGAACCATGAGAGACTATGGACTCTGAAAAACATCCTGAGAATTTTTAAGGGGCGGGGGGGGGGTGGGAGTTTGGGTGATCCTGGTGGAGGGTATTATGGAGGGCATGTATTGCATGGAACACTGGGTGTTGTACATAAACAATGAATTCTGGTACACTGAAATTTAAAAAATAAATTAAAAAAAATTAAAAAGAAGTACAATGCAATATAAGCCTTTCTCAAAAAAAAATCAGGAAAGTCTCAAATACACAAGCACACCTTATACCTAAAGGAGATGGAAAACAAATAGCTAATTAAGCCTAAACCAAGGAGAAGAAGAGAAATAATAAGGATTAGAGCAGAAATCAATGAAATAGAAACCAAAAAAAGTAGAACAGATCAATAAAACAAAGAGATTGTTCTATGAAAGAATGAATAAAATAGAAAAACCCCTAGCTATACTCATCAAAAAGAAGAGAAAGGACCCAAACAAACAAAATCATGAATGAAAAAGGATCACAACCAACACCAAGGAAATAAAACAACTTTAAGAAAATATTATAGGCAACTATATGTCAATAAATCAGGTAATCTGGAAGAAATGGATGCATTCCTGGAGACTTATAAACTACCTAAACTGAAACATGAAGAAATAGAGAACCTCAACAGACCCAATAACCAGAAGGGAAATTGAAGCAGTAATCAAAAATGTCATGACAAACATGAATTCAAGGCCAGATGGCTTCCCAAGGGAATTCTACAAAACATTTAAAGAAGAAATGATACCTATTCTTCTAAAGCTGTTTCAAAAAATGAAAATGAAAGGAAAATTTACAACTTGTTCTACAAGGCCAGCATGACTTTGATCCCAAAACCGAAGACCTCATAGTAAAGGAGAATTATAGACCAATATCCTTGATGAACATGAATGCCAAAATTCTTAACAAGATACTAGCCAGTAGGTTTGTTAAAAGGATTATTCATCAGGAAAAAGTATGATTTATTTCCGAACTGCAAGGGTGGTTCAACATTTCCAAATCAATCAATGTGATACATCACATTAATAAAAGAAAGAATGGAAACACGAACCTCGCAACTGATTAAGAAAATGTATTTGACAAAATATAACTTCCCTTCTTGATTAAACCTCTTCACAGTGTAGGGATAGAGGGAACATACCTTTATATCATAAAAGTCATCTATGAAAAGCCCACAGGAAATATTATTCTCAATGGGGAAGACTGAAAGCTTTTCCTTTAAGGTCAGAAACAAGATAGGGATACCCACTCTCAAGACCATTGTCCAAAATAGTATGAGAAGTCCTAGCCTCAGCAATCAGACAACAAAAAGAAATGAAATGTATTCAAATTGGCAAAGAAGTGAAATTCTCACTCTTCACAGATGACATGATACTTTATGCAGAAAACACAAAAGCCCCACTCCAAAACTGCTAGAACTCATACAGCAATTCAGCAACATGGCAGGATATAAAATCAGTGCACAGAGATCAGTTGCATTTCTAACCACTAACAATGTGATTGAAGAAAGAGAAATTAAGGAACTGATTCCATTTAAGATAGCACCAAAAACCATAAGATACCTATGACTAAACCTAACCAAAGAGGTAAATTATTGGTACTCTAAAAACTGCAGAACACTTATGAAAGAAATTTAGGAAGACATAAAGAAGTGTAAAAATATTCCAAGCTCATGGGTTGGAAGAATAACTATTGTGAAAATGTCTATGCTACAGAGAGCAATGCACTTTGAATGCACATTCAATGCAATCCCATTAACACAGGTCTCTATCTCAAAATGGAATAGGCAAAAGCTGGAAAAAAAAATAATAGAAAAATGCAATTTACACTTTGCAATTATTAATGATCCTTAAAATATGCAGACAGCAGTATCTAAAGTTATAATGTCATCCTATATAAACATAAGTGGAATCAAACATGCTTGTGAAAAAATATAAATTGAATGTAAAAGATTATGTTCTGCAGGATAGATGATTTCTAGTTTAGGAAAAAAGATCTAATAACAAAAGTTTAAAAGTAGCAGTAAGGAAGCACAGATGTGAAATTAGACCACAATGAATATAAAAGGCCATTTATTATGACAATGCAATAAAAGCATAGTGTGGGGGTACAAAATATATAATAGATTTGACTGCTTAAATTTATAAACTCTCACACTACCCAACAAATACATCTCTACATGCATACGAGAATTAAACTGCAAATAACAAACTTGGCTTAACATTTCTAATTATTTCATTGGAAGAGTGCAATCAAAAAGAAGGGAAGGGGCACCTGGGTGGCTCAGTGGGTTAGGCCTCTGCCTTCAGCTCAGGTCATGATCTCGGGGTCCTGGGATCGAGCCCCACATCGGGCTCTCTGCTCAGCAGGGAGCCTACTTCCCCCTCTCTCTCTGCCTGCCTCTCTGCCTACTTGTGATCTCTCTTTCTCTGTCAAATAAATAAATAAAATCTTTTAAAAAGAAGGGAAAAAACAATTCAGAAAGAACAACACACAAACAAAAACAAGAGTAAGAATGCTCATACCCCAGTATATAGAACAAAGAACTTGCACAGACAATTTGCCATAGAGAAATAAATAGCCAATAAAACCCAAAATATATTCCACCTTCAAGTAATGAAATAAGTACAAAATAAAGCCCTTTAGCATATGCCTGTTTGTGTTTTATATTTTTTTACTTTTTTAAGATTTTTATTTATTTATTTGACATAGAGAGAGAGCACACAAGCAGGGGGAGCTGCAGGCAGAAGGAGAGGGAGAAGGAGGCTCCCCACTGAGCAGAGACCCCAATGCAGGGCTCAATCCCACGATTCCAGGACCATGACCTGAGCTGAAGGCAGACGCCTAACCAACTGAGCCACCCAGGTGCCCCAACCTGTTTGTGTTTTAAATAATCTTTTTAAGTGAATACCTAGTGTGAGAGAGGATTCTGTGAAATGTATATCTCAAGAAGAGCAGTTGCAAGATAGTGTCTTCCTCCATCGATGTAGATCTTTCTAATGAATACAAATTTGGTACAATATACCCCATCCTAAATATTTTTTATTTTTACTTTTTAAAAGATTTTTTATTAGAGAGAGAAAAAGAGTGCAAGCTGGGGGGGTGGGGTGGAGGGATAGCTAGACCGAGAATCTCAAGCAGACTCCCCACTGAGCATGGACCCAGTGCCGGACTTGATCCCTGGAACCTGAGATCATGACCTGATCTGAAACCAAGAGTAAGATGTTTACTGACTGAAGGGCACCTAGGTGTCTCAGTTGGTTAAACGTCTTCCTTTGGCTCAGGTCATGATCCCAGGGTCCTGGGATTGAACCCCCACATCAGGCTCCCTGCTCTATAGGCAGCCTGCTTCTCCCTCTCCCACTCCCTCTGCTTGTGTTCCCTCTCTGTCTGTATCTCTCTCTGTCAAATAAATAAATAAAATCTTTTTTAAAAAAAAAGATGTTTACTGACTGAGCCACCCAGACACCCCATGAAAATATTTTGTAAATGCCCTCACTGCTCTGCACCCAATTCCATTCCTAAAAGTCTATTTTCCTATTTCCCCTTAATGCAAATCTCCCTGGAGGCATTCACAGTTTCCTAGAGAGAGTACCCTCCATTCTTTTAGTCACATCTAACTGTACTTTTGTTCTCAGAACTTATTTATCTACAGTAATTTTTGTATTGTCAAGTTCAGAGACATTTCCTTTTTTAACATTTTAAATAAATTGACTAGAAATGAATGAATTCATGACACCAACAAACACAGTGATTACTTGACTCCAGTATAGGATGGATAGGCTGTCAGGTGGCCTCAAGTAAAAGCTTTCTGCTTCCATTCTCTCTGAATCTTCCCTGAAATACCTGCTGAGCTTTGAAACTCACCAGGATAGGGTCTCTGAGAAGGTCTCCACGTGGAGGTCTGAATTTCTCCCTGGATTGTTAATGATGGAGACTGAAGCTCTGTTTGCAGATAGGACAGCAGGAAAGAGTGAAGCATGGGCCCCCCAGCAGATTTATGAATCCAAACACAAAAATCATATCTCCTTCAGTTCAAGGTTGAAGATGTCCGGGTGCTGCAGCAGAGGAGATATTTAAAGCTCCTTAGGTTTGCTGTTTCTGTTCCCTATCTTTCTTCATTAGACACTTTTTCCATTATTACTCCAACCCATGAGCACGTCTCCCCATGGGAACTTATCCAGGCAGAATGGAATTTTTTCCTGTAGATTCTCTGTTCCCAAAAGACCAGGTTAGAACTCAGGTGAATCCAGACTTTATTACTTCTTCATGAACTTTCCTAGCTTCCGCAGCTTTAACATTGAAACTTTCTACAACTCGGAGTGAAAGGTTTTTTTTCCAGATCTAAGACTGAGGAACTTGTCTTGACTATGTCCCTTGGATCTCCAAAACATTGACTTGTGGTGGGAGCACAACTCCTGATAGCTCCAGAAAATTGCTCTTCCTTCTCTAGCAAACAAAATTGTGTTCCTTTCCTATAAAACCTTAGGTAAAACAATTCTTTGATTCATAATTCTTTTCACCAATCAATTAGGAGTTTAGTATTTTGGGCACTTTGTGGGATTTGTTTTGTTTTGTCTTTATACAGGTTAAAAGTTGATATATTCCTTCTCCATCATCAGATGTAAGGACTTTTTTCCCCTCTAACTTCTTAAATAAATTCCAGGGAGTTGAGAGAGGGAGGCAAGATGGCAGAGGAGTAGGGGGCCCCATTTCCAACTGTCCCCTGAATTCAGCTGGATATCTATCAAAAAAATTGGGAACACCCACGAAATCAGCCTGAGATGTAAGAATATATATCTGGTTCTCTACAAGCAGAAAAACGACTGCTTTTTGTAAGGTAGAACATGCAGAGGCCTGAATCTGTGGAGAAATATCAGAAGATAAAAAGAAGAGTAAGGGACCCTCTATAAGCTGACTCCTGGAAAGTGATATAACTCCAGAACACAAATTTGGAAGTCTTAGAAATCTGGTCCAGTGAGAGACATCCCTCTCTGAAAGGAAATGAAAAGACAGAATCATTGTGCTTTCAGGATATGAGGAACCACAGAGCAAAAGGGGTTTCATGAACTGGTAGAGGGCCCAAGAAGTGGAGTGAGAAAGCTGGTTATGGTCAGTGAGAGGGGACTCTCAGTTGGATCACCATAAAACACAAGTCTGGCCAGTTGATAATGTCTCTTTTCTCAAGTAGCCTGAAAAAAATCTGACACCTAAAACTGCAGAGTGATAGCACCAGGAAGGGGCTTTAGAGCAGTGCCCAGACTTGATCTAGGAGATTCAGGGTCACACACAAGCCCTCGGCCACTCACGATTCTAGAATCAAAAAGGGCAGTGGCACTTCTGGACCCCTGGCACTACATCTGAGACAGTTGCTGTGGGCATGCACTATAGGACGCTACAGTTTTTGGCATATACAGAAGTGGAGACCGTTTGTCCAAGAGGGTTTATTAAAGAGAACAGGCAGATTCTTCTGCTCTGGGCCAGAGGTTTGGCTGTGGCCATTTTTGTTCTGATCATCTGAAGATGAGAGGAAAGCCCTCAGGGAACAAAGGCCCAAAAAAGGACCAGTTCCCCCTGACAGTGGGTGGGCAACTCAACCCAGGCAGGGTTACCTGAGAAAGAGAACAGCAGAGAAAACAGCTTCTACCCAGAAGACAGGGTGGAAGAACAGGTTAACAACAAGCCTATAGTTCTCACAAGACAGTACTATTCCAATTCCAGGGTAAATACTATATTGAGATCCAGGTATGGCCTCATGACTTGCATGTTTTTCAGATAAGGTTCTCCTTTTTTTTCTTTTTCTTACTTTTTTTCTCTGTTCTTTTTTTCTTCACTTCCACTAGTTGTTTATTATATCAATTTATATTCCATTGTCGCTTTTTTCTTATATTCCTTCACACCTCTATTTTTTATAGATATATGCTTTATTTTAGTCATTTTTTACTCTATTCAATTTTACCTTTATTACTATACAAATTTTACATTCATTGTAATTTGGGGATGTAGTGCCATCTAACACAGAGACCAAAATACACCCTAGAATAACTGAAGCATCCTGCTTCATTGCCACTGAAAGATTATAGCTCCTCCATCTGATCCTCCACTTTTTAAAATTTTTTAATATTTTAATTTTATTCCTGTTTTTCATTTTGTCTTATTTTTTTGGTGGTTGCTTCTGACTACTCCAGATATTACTAGGGTGCACTTTCCTTTGGTTGTGATATGTTTTGGACAAAACTGTTCCTGAACAGAATGACTAGGAGGAGGAATTCTCAACAAAGAAAAGAAACAGAGACAATGTCATCTGCCATGGAACCAATGGATATGGATATAAGCAAAATGTCAGAGACAGAATTCAGGATAACAATCATGAAGGCTGTGGGACATAAACATTGAATTTTGGAACACTGAAAAGAAATTTAAGAAAAATAAAATAGGGGCGCCTGGGTGGCTCAGTGGTTTAAGCCTCTGCCTTCGGCACAGGTCATGATCTCAGGGTCCTGGGATCGAGCCCCGCATCAGGCTCTCTGCTCAGTGAGGAGCCTGTTTCTCCCTCTCTCTCTGCCTGCCTCTCTGCCTACTTGTGACCTCTCTCTCTCTGTCAAATAAATAAATAAATATTTTTAAAATAATAATAATAAACAAATAAATAAAATATACTTCCTCTTCTCTCCCTGTCTGGCTACTTGTGATCTCTTTTTGTCAAATATATAAAGAAAAATAAAATATAAATAAAATTTTAAAAATATTCACCTTAAAAAAAAATGAAGTGAATAGCTAGACGTGAAAGATGCATTCGTGACAATATACAATCTCTAAGAGCAGAAATGAGATATAATCAGGCTGAAATTAAAAATGCCCTGGGGGGGGGGACAAGTTGGCGGGGAAGTAGGAGGAGGCGCCATTTCAACCTGTACCCTAAAGTGAGCTGATTACTTACCAGAGAACTCCAATCACCCATGAAATCAGCCTGAGATCAGAATTATACACATCTGGATCTGTACGGGGGCAGAAGACACCAGTGGGCAGGTAAAGCGGAGTGGGAATGTCTGACTGATATCGGAAGATAAAAGGGGGAGAGAGCCACCAGAGGTGACCGATTGGAAAGTAATACCCCAATACGAGAGTGCCCCGTGACTGAGGACCAGCATTAACTTGGAATCTGGTTGAAAGCATTCAAAAAGAGCAAAAGAAATTGTGGGAATTGGGGTGGTTAGGGAAAGGGGCTTAAGTCGCTGGACCCAGGATGGCCTCCCCTGGTGCTGAGCCAGAAAGAGTGCTGAGCCAGAGGGAGTGCGGTGGAGAAACCAGGGCTTGGTCCCTGAGCCACCAGCCCACCTGAGAACGCAAGGGGCCTGGCTCCTGTGAGGTGCTGGGGGCCTCGCCAGAGGGCAGAACCTAAGAGTTGCGCCCCACACCCTCCCCCGGGAGAGGTGTGCACCCGGCACTCTTAGACACGGTGCAGGCAGCCCAGTGCTCTCGGACCAGAAAGACAAGGCACTCCCAGCCCAGGCCAGTGGGAAAATCTCAGTGTGTGATTGCTGCTTGGAACCTCTCTGGCGATCTGGAACTGCCCAGACAGCTGACGCCACCATGGTTTTAGGTACAAGGAGGAGATACTGCAGCCCAAGGGACCATAACTCAGAACCTACTCTGCCAGCAGCTCTGCAGAGCATTCTGAGGCTTCTCTCTGAGAGGGAGGTCGGGGTGCAGTTTGCTTTCCTCTAAACTTCCAAAAGCCATCAAAAACTGTCAAGGTGAGAGAAAAAAAAAAATGAACAAACAAACATAAAAACCTCCAGAGAACAAAAGCCTGAAAAAACCAGTTTCCTCAGAGCCCACCCCCTTGAGGGGGGCGGGAGGACCTAACTCAGGGAACATCATTGACTGAAAACCCACGTGGAAGGCCCCTCCCCCACAATACCAATCAGGAAGGAAGAAAAAAAAAAAAGACGACAAGAGAACAACCACCACTACTTCATAAATAAAACATTTATTTTTAACTCGTTCCCACAATTCTGGTTCATTTTTTAATATAGATAATTTTAACCTATTTACCATCACAGTGAGATGTCCAGTACATCAAATTCCATAATAACCTTCTAACCTGAACTTTTTTTTAATTAATTAATTTATTTTCAGTGTAACAGTACTCATTGCTTTTGCACCACACCCAGTGCTCCATGCAATATAGGCCCTCTCTATTACCCTCCACCTGGTTCCCCAACCTCCCACCCCCCGCCCCTTCAAAACCCTCTGGTTGTTTTTCAGAGTCCATAGTCTCCCATTTTTCATCTCCCCTTCCAATTTCCCTCAACTCCCTTCTCCACTCCATCTCCCCATGTCCTCCATGTTCTTTGTTATGCTCCACAAATAAGTGAAACCATATGATACTTGACTCTCTCTGCTTGACTTATTTCGCTCAGCATAATTTCTTCCAGTCCCATCCATGTTGCTACAAAAGTTGGGTATGCATCCTTTCTGATGGAGGCATAATACTCCATCGTGTATATGGACCACATCTTCCTTATCCATTCGTCCATTGAAGGGCATCTTGATTCTTTACACAGTTTGGCGACCTGGCCATTGCTGCTATAAACATTGGGGTACAGATGGCTCTTCTTTTCACTCCATCTGTATCTTTGGGGTAAATACCCAGTAGTGCAATTGCAGGGTCATAGGGAAGCTCTATTTTCATTTCGTGAGGAATTTCCACACTGTTCTCCAGAGTGGCTGCCCCAACTTGCATTCCCACCAACAGTGTAAGAGGGTTCCCCTTTCTCCACATCCTCTCCAACACACATTGCTTCCTGTCTTGCTAATTTTGGCCATTCTAACTGGTATAAGGTGATATCTCAATGCTAACCTGAACTTTTTGATACATACACCCGTGTTTTTCTTTTGCTTTTCTATTTTTTCATTTTTTTAAATTTTAGTTTAGTTTATTCTTTTTTATATTTTTATTTTCTCATATTCATATAGAGTTAAACTTCAAGGTAACCCCTTTCCCCCAATGAATGCTACCCCAATAGGTAAACCAATTTTTAATCCCTCTTTATTTGAGTCCTTTAACAAAGATATCAAGATACATCCAGGAAGAATCAAAATAACCTTCCCTGCCCACAATGAGAATTTATAACCACTCTCCCATATTTTTCTTCCAACAGTGTTTCTGTGTATTTGTGTTTGTCCTGATAGTATATAAATCTTATACTTGGGGTTCTTTTTGACGAGGTTCTTCCATTTTTTGTTTTTATATATATTTTTTTCTCTTGTCATATACTTTTATCACTCTTTTTGTTTGTCTCTTTTTGTTTGTATACTTCATAAATCTTACCTTGGAGCCCTTGGACTGAGCCCGCTCTTTTATCATCCCTTTTTTTCCTGTCTCTCTCTCTCCCTCTCTTTTTTTCTTTTTTTCTTTTTCTTTTCTTATTCTTTTCTTTTTTCTCTCATTTCGGTGGGGAATCCTGATTGCTCAGAAGCGTTCCAGGATGCACCTTGACTGCAACACAGTCGATACATCCAGCTACATCCATTCAGTCATCTCTCACCAAAATGACAGGGAGGAGGAATGCAAAACAGAAGAAAAATACAGAGGATGGGCTTTCTGCAACAGAGCTAATGGCTATCGACATAGACAACATGTCGGAAAAGGAATTCAGACTAACAATTATCCAGGCAATAGCTAGGTTGGAGAAAGCCACAGATGACCAAATGGAATTGATTAGGGCAGAACTGAAAGCCACCAGGGATGATGTTCACAATGTTAGGGCAGAAGTGAAAGCCATCAGGGATGATGTTCACAAAGCTTTCAATGAGTTCTAATCTAATCTAAATTCTCTAAAAGCTAGGGAGACAAAAGATAGAATTAGTGATCTGGAGGACAAACAGAGAGAAAGGATCAGGAGGAAACCTGGAACAAACAGCTTAGAAGCCACGGAAACAGAATCAGGGAAATAAATGATGCCATGAAACATTCCAATATCAGAATTATTGGAATCCCTGAAGGGGAGGAGAAAGAAAGAAGTCTAGAAGATACAGTGAAACAAGTTCTACATGAAAATTTTCCCAATCTCGCGAATGGAACCAGCATTCATGTACTAGAGGTAGAACGGTCTCCCCCCAAGATTATAGATTCTAAAAAAACATCAAGGCACCTGAGAGTAAAGTTGAAAAATCATAATTGTAGATACAATCTCTTGAAAGCCGCTAGGACAAAGAGGCTCCTTAACTACAGAAAAAAGCCCATCATAATAATGTCAGACCTGTCCACAGAGACCTGGCAAGCAAGAAAGGGCGGCAAGATATATTCAGGGTATTAAATGAGAAAAACATGATGCCAAGAACACTTTATCTGGCAAGACTGACATTCAAAATGGATGGAGAGATAAAGAGTTTCCAAGACCGGCAAGGCTTAAAAGACTATGCAACCATCAAGCTGACACAGCAAGAAATTTAAAGGGGGGTTCTATAAAAGAGAAAAAAAAACTAAAAATATCATTGAACAGAAATATAGAGACAATCTACAGAAAGAAAGACTTCAAAGGTAAACAATGTCAATAAAAACATATCTATCAATAATCACTCCCAATGTGAATGGCCTAAATGCACCCATAAAACGACACAGGGTTGCAGATTGGATAAAACGACAGGACCCCTCCATATCTTGTCTACAAGAGACCCATTTTGAACCTAAAGATACACCCAGGCTGAAAGTGAAGGGATGGAGAAGCATCTTTCATGCCAATGGGCCACAAAAGAAGGTCGGGGTAGTGATTCTCATATCAGATAAATTAGATTTTAAAATAAAGACTATATTCAAGATACAGAAGGACACTACATAATTCTTAAACAGACTATCCACCAAGATAATCTAACAATTGTAAATATATACGCCCCCAATATGGGAGCACCCAATTACATAAGAAAACGATTAATCAAGATAAAGAGTCATATTGATACAAATACCTTAATAGTAGAGATCATAACACACCTCTCTCAGTAATAGACAGATCATCCAAACAGAAAATCAATAAAGAAAAAAGAGCATTGATTGAAACATTGGGCCAAATGGACCTAATAGATATATACAGAACATTCCACCCGAAAACAACAGAATACACATTCTTCTCAAGTGCACATGGAACCTTCTCCAGAATAGACCACATACTGGGTCACAAAGCAGGACTCAACCGATACCAAAAGACTGACATTATTCCCTGCATATTCTCCGATCACAATGCTTTGAAATTGGAGCTCAATCACAAGGAAAAGTTCAGAAGGAACTCAAACACCTGGAAGCTAAAGACCACCTTGCTTCAGAATGCTTGGATCAACCAGGAGATCAAAGATGAACTTAAACAATTCATGGAAACCAATGAGAATGAAGACACTTCCGTCCAAAACCTATGGGGTACAGCAAACGCGGTTCTAAGGGGGAAATATATAGCCATCCAAGCCTCCCTCAAAAAAATTGAAAAATCCAGAATACACCAGCTGTCTCTGCACCTTAAAGAACTGGAGAATCAACAACAAATCAAACCAACTCCACACGCAAGAAGGGAAATAATCAAGATTAGAGCAGAGATCCATGAGGTAGAAACCAGAGATACAGTAGAACGTATCAATGAAACTAGAAGCTGGTTTTTTGAAAGAATCAATAAGATCGATAAACCATTGGCCACACTAATCCAAAAGAAAAGAGAGAAAGCTCAAATTAATAAAATGATGAATGAAAAGGGAGAGATCACAACGAACACCAAGGAAATAGACACAATCATCAGAAATTATTACCAACAGTTATATGCCAATAAGCTAAGCAACCTAGATGAAATGGATGCATTCCTGGAAAGCTACAACTCCCAAAATTGAACCAGGAAGAAATTGACAACCTGAATAGACCGATATCTAGCAATGAGATTGAAGCAGTGTTCAAAATCCTCCCAAAGAACAAGAGCCCAGGATCTGATAGATGCCCTGGGGAATTCTACCAAACTTTAAAGAAGAAATCACACCAATTCTCCTGACGCTGTTCCAAAAAATTGAAGCAGAAGGAAAACTTCCAGACTCTTTTTATGAAGTCAGCATTACCCTGATCCCCAAACCAGGCAAAGACCCTACCAAAAAGGAGAATTTCAGACCAATATCACTGATAAATATGGATGCAAAGATTCTCAACAAGATCCTAGCAAACAGAATCCAGCAGCACATTAAAATGATTATCCACCATGACCAGGTGGGATTCATCCCTGGGTTACAAGGTTGGTTCAACATTAGCAAATCAATCAATGTGATAGAACAAATCAATAAGAGAAGAGAGAAGAACTACATGGTCCTCTCAATGGAGAATGCAGAAAAAGCATTTGACAAAATCCAGCATCCGTTCCTGATCAAAACGCTTCAAAGTATAGGGATAGAGGGAACATTCCTGAACTTCATAAAATCTATCTATGAAAGAGCAACTGCAAATATCATGCTCAATGGGAAAAGCTCGCAACCTTGCCATTGAGATCAGGAACACGACAAGGATGTCCACTCTCACCACTCTTGTTCAACATAGTATTAGAAGTTCTAGCAATGGCAATCAGACAACAAAGAGAAATAAAAGGTATCCAAATTGGCAAGGAAGAAGTCAAACTCTCTCTCTTCGCAGATGACATGATTCTTTATATGGAAAACCCCAAAGACTCCACCCACAAACTACTAGAACTCATACAGCAATTCAGTAACGTGGCAGGATACAAAGTCAATGTACAGAAATCAGTGGCTTTCTTATACACTAACAATGAAAATACAGAAAGGGAAGCTAGAGAATCGGTTCCATTTACTATAGCACCAAGAACCATAAGATACCTGGGCATAAACCTAACCAAAGAGGTAAAGGACCTGTACTCAAGAAACTACAGAACACTCATGAAAGAAATTGAAGAAGACACAAAAAGATGGAAGACCATTCCATGCTCTTGGATTGGAAGAATAAACATTGTTAAAATGTCTATACTGCCTAGAGCAATCTATACTTTTAATGCCATTCCAATCAAAATTCCACTGGTATTTTTCAAAGAGCTGGAGCAAATAATCCTAAAATTTGTATGGAATCAGAAGAGACCCCAAATTTCTAAGGAAATGTTGAAAAACAAAAACAAAACTGGTGGCATCACGTTACCCGATTTCAAGCTTTACTACAAAGCTGTGATCACCAAGACAGCGTGGTACTGGCATAAAAACAGACACATAGACCAGTGGAACAGAGTGGAGAGCCCAGATATGGACCCTCAACTCTATGGTCAAATAATCTTCGACAAAACAGGAAAAAATATACAATGGAAAAAAGACAGTCTCTTCAATAAATGGTGCTGGGAAAACTGGACAGCGATATGTAGAAGAATGAAACTTGACCATTCTCTTACACCATACACAAAGATAAACTCGAAATGGATAAAAGACCTCAACGTGAGACAGGAATCTATCAGAATCCTAGAGGAGAACATAGGCAGTAACCTCTTCGATATCAGCCACAGCAACTTCTTTCAAGTTATGTCTCCAAAGGCCAAGGAAACAAAGCAAAAATGAACTTTTGGGACTTCATAAAGATCAAAAGCTTCTGCCCAGCAAAGGAAACAGTCAACAAAACAAAAAGGCAACCCACGGAATGGGAGAAGATATTTGCAAATGACAGAACAGACAAAAGGTTGATATCCAGGATCTATAAAGAACTTCTCAAACTCAACACACACAAAACAGAGAATCATATCAAAAAATGGGCAGAAGATATGAACAGACACTTCTCCAATGAAGACATACAAATGGCTATCAGACACATGAAAAAATGTTCATCATCACTAGCCATCAGGGAGATTCAAATTAAAACCACATTGAGATACCACCTGACACCAGTTAGAATGGCCAAAATTAGCAAGACAGGAAACAACGTGTGTTGGAGAGGATGTGGAGAAAGGGGAACCCTCTTAAACTGTTGGTGGGAATGCAAGTTAGTGCAGCCACTTTGGAGAACAGTGTGGAGATTCCTGAAGAAATTAAGAATAGAGCTTCCCTATGACCCTGCAATTGCACTGCTGGGTATTTACCCCAAAGATACAGATGGAGTGAAAAGAAGGGCCATCTGTACCCCAGTGTTTATTGCAGCAATGGCTATGGTCGCCAAACTGTGGAAAGAACCAAGATGCCCTTCAATGGATGAATGGATAAGGAAGATGTGGTCCATATACATGATGGAGTATTATGCCTCCATCAGAATGGATGCATACCCAACTTTTGTAGCAACATGGATGGGACTGGAAGAAATTATGCTGAGCGAAATAAGTCAAGCAGAGAGAGTCAAGTATCATACGGTCTCACTTATTTGTGGAGCATAACAAAGAACATGGAGGACATGGGGAGATGGAGAGGAGAGGGCGTTGAGGGAAACTGGAAGGGGAGATGAACCATGAGAGACTATGGACTCTGAAAAACAACCAGAGGGTTTTGAAGGGGCGGTGGGGTGGGAGGTTGAGGAACCAGGTGGTAGGTGATAGGGAGAGCATGTACTTTATGGAGCACTGTGTGTGATGCCAAAACAATGAACACTGTTATGCTGTAAATAAACAAATAAAAAAATAAAATTTAAAAAAATACATTGTTAAAATGTCTATACTGCCTAGAGCAATCTATACTTTTAATGCCATTCCAATCAAAATTCCACTGGTATTTTTCAAAGAGCTGGAGCAAATAATCCTGAAATTTGTATGGAATCAGAAGAGACCCCAAATTTCTAAGGAAATGTTGAAAAACAAAAACAAAACTGGTGGCATCACGTTACCCGATTTCAAGCTTTACTACAAAGCTGTGATCACCAAGACAGCGTGGTACTGGCATAAAAACAGACACATAGACCAGTGGAACAGAGTGGAGAGCCCAGATATGGACCCTCAACTCTATGGTCAAATAATCTTCGACAAAACAGGAAAAAATATACAATGGAAAAAAGACAGTCTCTTCAATAAATGGTGCTGGGAAAACTGGACAGCGATATGTAGAAGAATGAAACTTGACCATTCTCTTACACCGTACACAAAGATCAACTTGAAATGGATAAAAGACCTCAGCATGAGACAGGAATCCATCAGAATCCTAGAGGAGAACATAGGCAGTAACCTCTTCGATATCAGCCACAGCAACTTCTTTCAAGTTATGTCTCCAAAGTCCAAGGAAACAAAAGCGAAAATGAACTTTTGGGACTTCATCAAGATCAAAAGCTTCTGCACAGCAAAGGAAACAGTCAACAAAACAAAAAGGCAACCCACGGAATGGGAGAAGATACTTGCAAATGACAGTACAGACAAAAGGTTGATATCCAGGATCTATAAAGAACTTCTCAAACTCAACACACACAAAACAGAGAATCATATCAAAAAATGGGCAGAAGATATGAACAGACACTTCTCCAACGAAGACATACAAATGGCTATCAGACACATGAAAAAATGTTCATCATCACTAGCCATCAGGGAGATTCAAATTAAAACTACATTGAGATACCACCTTACACCAGTTAGAATGGTCAAAATTAGCAAGACAGGAAGCAATGTGTGTTGGAGAGGATGTGGAGAAAGGGGAACCCTCTTATACTGTTGGTAGGAATGCAGGTTGGGGCAGCCCCTTTGGAGAGCAGCGTGGAGATTCCTGAAGAACTTAAGAATAGAGCTTCCCTATGACCCTGCAACTGCACTGTTGGGTATTCACCCCAAAGATACAGATGGAGTGAAAAGAAGAGCCATCTGTACCCCAATGTTCATTGCAGCAATGGCCACGGTCCCCAAACTGTGGAGAGAACCAAGATGCCCTTCAATGGACAAATGGATAAGGAAGATGTGGTCCATATACATGATGGAGTATTATGCCTCCATCAGAAAGGATGCATACCCAACTTTTGTAGCAACATGGACGGGACTGGAAGAAATTATGCTGAGTGATATAAGTCAAGCAGAGAGAGTCAAGTATCATACGGTCTCACTTATTTGTGGAGCATAACAAAGAACATGGAGGACATGGGGAGATGGAGAAGAGAAGGGAGTTGAGGGAAACTGGAAGGGGAGATGAACCGTGAGAAACTATGGACTCTAAAAAACAACCTGAGGATCTAGAATGAGCAGGAGGTGGGATTTGGGGGGAACAAGGTGTTGGGTATTAGTGAGGGCTTGTGTTGCATGGAGCACTGGGTGTGGTGCAAAAACAATGAAAACTGTTATGCTGAAAAGAAATTTTAAAAATGAATAAATAAATAAATAAATTGCATTATTTTGGTCATTTATGAAAGCAATAAGAGAGGTTACAAATTCACTCCTGAAGGAGTGAATACCTGGTTTCCTCAAAATTTCATGCTATGACATTTGGTGCAGAACTCTTAAATCTCCTACACCTAACTCTAACACAGGATCACAGCTTTGCTCATCAAAGACTTGTCCACACACCATTATCCAAGAGTTTGCTACAAAGGCAGACTCTCTGGGCCACCCAGGACCTGTGATCAGATTCTGTATTTATAGTGGGACCTGTGTGGATTCACAGGCACATTGAAGTTGGAGAGATGCTGGTCTAGATGAATTTCTCATGTGTTATGGTTGACATTTGTGGTAGGATAACATTTTGGGGGTGCTTTCTTTTGGATTGTAGGTGTTCAACAGCATCCATTCAGAGATCACCTGACATCCCCAGGGTCAAATTATTTTATGGCTGAAGCAAATGCCACAGAGATTGGGAACTAGAAACAACCTGACAGAGCTTGAGAACTAGAAACAACCTGACAGAATGACACTCAAAGCCCACCATATAGTCACATATTCAGTGTGGACAGATCATTAGTGTGGACAGATCATTAGTTAGCAACAAGCACCATGTCTAAATTAATATTGGAGTATATAAATGTACTTCCTTGGGAATAAAATGTTTATAAAAGTAAATCAAACAATCCCTATGAGATGCAAGCTCATGTCATAGTACATAAAAATATCTAAACACGTTTGCTATAACTATCAACCATTTTATGACAAAGGAGCATGTGATAGCTCTTAACTTGTATAAAGTAATGCCTAATTGCAATGGCAAATGTATTTTTTGAGCCAATGTGTGTGATGTCCAAGCTTTATTATCAGAAGAACCCTCTTCTCTGCCTTAAAAAAGAATAGACCCTGTCTGGAGACAGCAGGGCAGGTCCACACTACATGTTATTTCTTTGACGATAAAGAGATCTAATCCAATTGGGTTACTAGGTCTTAGATTTGAAGAAAATTATAACTTGGAGCTCAGATAAGATGCTATGAGACTCACACATCAAAAAGGGGGCAAGTTCAGAGAAAGGGAGTAAAAGGAACTTAAAAATTACCAAAAACTGGCTTCAGTTGACCTCTAACTCGTCTTTTGGAAATTGAGATCCATTAAGAAAACATCCTTTCTGTCCAGAGGACTTTTCCACTTGGGAATCATATGCCTAGAGACTGGAGTCACAAAAGGGCAATGTGACTAATGAGCAGATACAAAGGGCTCTAAATACCTCCTTGTCTCCAGTCCTTCAGCCTGTGCAACCTTGGATGTAAAAGCATGCTCCTTGTCTGTTTGTTCCAAATCCCAATTCTGACTGGAGTCTGATGCTTCACTCCCTGCTGCCTTGGATGAGGACAGAGCTTTCGGCCCTACCATCTGCTCTCTAGGGAGGAATTCAGACTTCCACAAGATACCTTCCTGTCAGACACCCCAGCCAGGTGAGTCCAACACCTCAACTGATGGTGGATGACAGGGCCAGGGAGAATGGAAGCCAAGAACATTGACCAATCATCACCTGAGAGCCAATTCAACCTAGCACAGAGCAAAAGATCCCTGTGTTTGCTTGTTTGTTTGATTGATTTATTCAGGGTTAATGTCAGTTTCTCATAGGGACTGCTACTCACACTTTGGAAGGTCTTTCATATTCTTTATCATTAAATTACTATTATTACAATGCTAGAAAAAATATGTTGAGATTGTTAAACTCAATGTGTGATTCTAATCCAGTGTGATTTTGTCCCCTGAAGGTCATTGATCACTGTCTAAAGCAAGCTTTGCCTGTCACAGGGGAGATGGGTGTATGGGGGTAATGTCTAAACACCCTACAAGGCACCCCACCCCAGGGCAGGATCTGTCCAGCATGTCCATGGTGCAGAGACAGAGAAACCACGAGGTTAAAAATATCAGTATTTGGAACACAGCTGTCTTCAGGTTCTGACTTCAATCTTGTAACAACTTACTTTTCTACCAGCAAATTCACAGTAACCCCTTAGCCACCAGTTTAAAATTTCCAACCACGAAGAATATAACAGCTCTATAAATTTGTTCCCCAGGCTGCTGGTGATAAAGATGTTTCTTGCTGTTCTTAAACTATCCCTCAGTTTCAGGCAACTTCATATATTTGATGACCATTCTCATTGGTTTTTATTATTATATGCCTATATGTTATTCTCTTTCTCCCTCTTTTATTTTTAAAACACTGTCAGCATTTTCTTTGTAGATAGGAGATTCCTTTTTATTTCTCTAGTGACAATATTTACAGCTGAATATAAATTAAAGTCCTGCTTGCACACCAAAGCCAGGTCCTTTGGGTGGTTCAGTCAAAGAGGTAAGACCTCCAGCTGGCTCACAAGAGAAACGTCCACTCCTTCACCCAGGTTTTGGAACTTTGCCGCTTTGAGCTCATCAATAATTTCTTCGATATCCTTAGGTGTCAGATCCTCATAGTAGTTGTCATTTATTTGAACCATTGGTGCATTTACACAGGCCCCTAAACATTCCACCTCTATAAGAGTGAAAAGTTTATCAGGTGTAGTCTCCCCAACTTTTATTCCAAGTTTTTTTCTGAACAGCCTCCAGTATGCTGTCAGAGTTTCGAAGCATGCAAGGTGTAGTAGTGCAGACCTGAATGTGATACTTTCCAACTGGCTTTCGATTATACATTGTATAAAAAGTTGCTACTTCATATACTCTCATTGGAGGTACTTGTAAAACTTCTGCAACCTTGTTCATAGCTGAGATGGGCAGCCATCCATTCTGTCTTTGGGCTAAATCCAGCACTGGGAGCACAGCTGCTGCTTTATGTCCTTCTGGATAGTTTTTTACAATTGCCTATATCCTCTAATAGTTTTCTGGCGTGAAATCAAATGGAGTATCTGGGTTATTCTCAGGAGTATCTCTGTGCACAAATAAGGCTCCACCAGCTCCATTTTGTACAGCTGTCTTATGTAAATTCCTTATATGTCTACCCCACTGGGTCGTGAGACCAGCCGCCTTGGCCCGGAGCTCCGCGGAGAAGAACATGGCGGACCAAACCGTTGGCCTTTCCCTATGGCACCAGGCTAGAATCCCGAGTCACTGTCAGCATTTTTAAATGATTTCTTCAGATCTTTATTTCTCAATTGACTTTTGGAACACATATTGACCATAAAAAATTGACATTTTATTTAAATGTCTCTACTACTTACTTCTGAGTTTCTTGTTATATTTAAGTGGTTTTGCCCAACTGCAATTTTGTGTGTAGTTTTATTGATGTTCTAATATATGCTATGGTTACAGTAATACCAAGGCCATAATCCTCTGAGTTTTAGTAAGATCTGAGAGGGGACTGATTTCAGATTCTTCCAAACAGATATTCTTATATGCCAATATTTATTTAGTAATTCAACCTTGTCCAACAAAATAGAAATACAACCTTGCCATATGGTAAATGTCCTTATACAATAAGACCTAATTCCTGACACATTTGACAAATAAAAACTGAGGATCTGCCATAGGCCAGAACATTCTAGGAATATTACATGCTATATTCTTCATATATAGGCTTTTTCCAATTTAGTTATTAATCCACACTGATATCATTGATGATTGCTATTTTATATCCCATTTCAGTTCATTTTGGTTTTTCATACAAATTGGCCTAGGACAGGTGTTTTGAAACTACTCATTTTACATTTTAACCTAGTTTTGGTTAACCTAGTTAAACCTAGTTTAACCTAGTTTTTTCATTCTCTAACTTTTTATATTCTTAGGTCTTTTTATATTAAGCACATATATTCACAAAACTTGGTGAAAAAAACTAAAGTGAGCCAGGAAGGTAAAGTCCACGCACTTTTGATTCATGTCTCATAACAGTGAGGACAGCACAATGAAATAAATGTGTGTATGATATGACGCCCACAGACAGAAGATCTGAAGCAAATTATTGAGTACAAAATGATAGAATTGTCATGGTGTGGGCAGGCTTATAGAGCATGGTCTGTGGGCCCTTTTGCATGTTGGATGAAATCCAGTTTGAGGATTAGAGTGGGCACCTTGGGTTTGTCAAAGGAGAGAAAAACACCCAAAGCCCAAGAATGTCAATAAAAAGATGCCACATAAGACCTCTGAAATTTGTGTCTGCCACTGAGTGTAGCAGATCTGAAGATATTTCCTGGATGTGGACTGTAATTTTTCAAAAGCCACGGTGTGACAAAAACACTGTGTGGGATTTGTTGAAAATTTTTTGGGAGATTGACTCTTCCAAAACTGCTTTTTACTAGCATCCTTAGAATTGCTGGAAGGATGTATATTTATCAATTAATATTGGAACAATATTACCAAGATCAGATGGAATTAAAGTTGAAATTGGCATAAGAATCAAAAGAGAAGAAAAGTTAATACTACATGGAGATGAACTATAATTGTTTAAAGATCTATTGAAATTATACATTGATTATAAATAATCTAGTAGATCGGGAACACTGAAAAGAAATTTTTTTAAAATAAATTAAAAATTTAAAAAAAATAAATAATCCAGTAGAAAGTTAAAAAAAAGATGCCACGTAAGAGAAGGGAGAAAGGGACTAACCTCATCTCCTATCAGACCACATATAAAAGAGTCAGGCAAATCATGATGCAGGAGGTACAGGCCAAATAAGTCTTCTATGCTCGATATAAAAATCTCCAACTTTTGTTGTTTTGTATACCTTTCCTTTTGGGAAGTGTTGGTTTATCCCATTGCTAATTTGAGGGGGGTGTACATATATATCACACCCAATTAGAACCACACATTGAGTTTAACAATCTCAACATACTTTTTCTAACATTCTGATAATAGCAATTTAATGATAAAGAATACAAAAGACCTTCAAAATTATGAGTAGTGGTCACTCTGTGAAATTGACATTAGCACTGAATAAATTAATGAATTATATATATATATACATATACATAAATATTTTTTATATATTATTTGTCCATAGGAGAAGAATTGGCATTTCTGCATTTTTTAGGGGAAAGTCACTGATCTGGCCTACTTGCATTGGATCCATTCCTAGCATATCCAGGATGGTCAGGACTGAGAAAGGGGAATAACACAATCCAGAAGACCATGGTGTCCTCTGCGTGTATGACTTGTAGAGTGTGAGCAGTCCCCACAAAAGGGTGCCAGGACTCATTACTCCCAAGGTGACACAATACAGGGGCCAGAAACGAATCAAGAGAGGACCCTAAGAAGGAGATCTTGTTCAGTTCATCGGATGCCTTTGCAATACGATGAATACAGTGGGAGCAGTGGGAGAGGCAGTGTGGACCTGGATATCCCTGTGCCTTGAGGGTTCAGAGGTAGAGAGGCCACATTCCTCCTCAGCATGTCTGATGACATCTCTCCTCAGTCTCCCTCCTGCTCATTCCATTCGCAGCACTGATTTTGCTTCTTTGACTTGAACCTTGGAAACAAGTACCTTTTTTGAGGATTTTGCACTGGCCATTTCCTCTGATGGACACACACTTCCCCCATATTCCTTCATCTATCCTCTGTCTTACTTGAGATCTATATTCCAGTATCACCTTTGCAGAATGTCTTACATACCCAGGAAAATGGCATGCCCTATTCACTCTATGCTTTACCCCTGCTTTCATTTTCTTCATACCACCTGCCACCATCTGAAATGCTTTTTAATTTTTTTTTCTTTTTTTACAGATTGAGAGAGAGAGAGAGAGAGAGAGATTACAAGTAGGCAGAGCAGCAGCCAGAGAGGGGAGGAAGCAGGCTCCCTGCCAAGCAGAGAGCCCGATACGGGGCTCGATCCCAGGACCCTGAGATCACGACCCGAGCCGAAGGCAGAGGCTTAACCCACTGAGCCACCCAGGTGCCCCTGAAATGCTTTTTAACTTTCTTATTTGTTAATGTATTTTTTTCTCCATCAGTGAATACTAAGGATATTTATTCTTTACCACCCCATAGTCCTTGCCTAGACAATGCCTAAAATGCGGAGAACACCCAATTTATGTTTGGGGAAAAAGTAAGTAGAACAAAAATTCCAAAACTATGGGGTATAGAGGTTCCCCTGAAGTGTACCATATCTATGCACAACATATTAAAGTGAATTTCTAAAATATAAAATTTTAAAAGTAGCACTTAAAAACTGAGAGTAAAAACAATGAATACTGTTACACTGAAAAGAAATTTAAAAAAATAAAAAAATAAAAACTGAGAGTAATACAAGATTGTGTGAAAATTAGTCATGCTATTTGTTTCCATCCTTGAAGTCACCTCTACCACATGGAACCAGGAAATGAAACACAAATTTCAGAGTTTCACCTTCTGGGCTTATCTGAGGACCCAGAACTGCAGCCCCTCATATTTGGGCTTTTCCTCTCCATGTACCTGATCACTGTGTTTGGAAACCTGCTCATCATCTTGGCCATCAGTTCAGACTCCCACCTCCACACCCCCATGTATTTTTTCCTTGACAACCTGTCCTTTGTTGACATGTGTTTCACCTCCACCACCATCCCCAAGATGCTGTGGAACATCCAGACTCAGAGCAAGGTTATAACCTATGTAGGCTGCGTCACACAGATTTATTTTCTCATACTCTTTGCTGTGTCAGATATCTTCCTCCTGAGTGTGATGGCCTATGACCGGTTTGTGGCCATCTGTCACCCCCTGCACTACACGGTCATCATGAACCCCAGGCTTTGTGGACTGCTGGTTCTGGTGTCCTGGATCATCAGTGTTCTGAATTCCTTGTTACATAGTTTAATGATGTTGCGGCTTTCCTTCTGTGCACATTTCCAAATCCCCCACTTCTTTTGTGAACTCAATCAGATGATCCAACTTGCCTGTTCTGATACCTTTCTTAATAACTTGGTGATGTATTTTGCAGCTGTCCTGCTGTGTGGTGGTCCTTTTGCTGGGATCCTTTACTCTTATTCTAAGATTGTCTCTGCCATATGTAGAATATCATCAGCTCAAGGCAAGTATAAAGCATTTTCCACCTGTGCATCTCACCTCTCTGTTGTCTCCTTATTCTATTGTACATTGCTTGGAGTGTACCTTAGCTCTGCTGCTCCCCAGAGCTCCCACTCAAGTGCAGTGGTCTCCATAATGTACACCGTGGTCACACCTATGTTGAACCCCTTCATCTATAGCCTGAGGAACAAAGATATAAAGAGGGCTCTGAAAGCAATCATTGGGGTTCCAGTGATGTAACAGCCAATCATCCTGGGGCTGAGGAAGTGCCCATGATTGCAGAGTCCACAGCCTCAGAGCCAGGAACTGATATTCTTTGATTAGAATTTGGATGTAGAATTGGATCCTTCTATTGATTTTCTGGAATTTCCATTTGTTTGAATTCAACTTCTCTGTATATTTAAGTAACTCACTTTATTAATGTTCTTCTCTATCTGATATACAGACAGTTTTTCCCTTTGTTCATAATATATTTTTTCCACCCTTGATCAAAAATATTTGGAAATTCTCATTTATGTCATGGAGTACCATGGATTTTTAAGAATGTTTTCTACTTGGGTCACCTAGGTGTCTCAGTCAGTTAAGTATCTACCTTTGGCTCAAGTCGTGATCCCAGGGCCCTGAGATTGAGCCCTATGTTGGACTCCCTGCTTGGTGGGGAGTCTTCTTGTCTCTCTCCCTCTGTCTGCTGCTTCCCCTACTTGTGTTCACTCTCTCTCTCCCTCTCTTTCACTCCATCAAATAAATGAATTTTAAAAAATCTTTAAAAAAAAAAAAAAGAATACTTTCGGGGCACCTGGGTGGCTCAGTGGGTTAAGCCTCTGCCTTCGGCTCAGGTCATGATCTCAGGATCCTGGGATCTAGCCCCACATCAGCCTCTCTGCTCTGCGGGTGGCCTGCTTCTCCCTCTCTCTCTCTCTCTCTGCCTGTTTGTGATCTCTCTCTCTGTCAAAAAAAAAAAAAAGAATACTTTCTATTTAAAGACCATATATCATCCTAAGTAATTTTCTCTTATTTTACAAAAGAATAGTCATGAGTCATATTATTCATACAGAAAAAAATACTAGTTTAATAACTATGGTCGTTTATATAATTTTATAATAAAGGAAAGTATGAGATCCCAGTTTTTCTCTTTTGTGTATATCAAAACTTTGTATATCACTGCCTCACTGCTCATCCTGACAATGTAGACAAACTTAGTTTGTCCTATAGGTAGTCACTGTTCCAGTCTCCTTATTGAGCTCATCTTCTCCCCCACAGCTGTGTCCACTGTGCCTACCACAGTGATAGGCAAAATGAATACCAAGTACATGTCTCCAAATGGAGTCTACACAGAAACACGTATTAGAATAAATAGATTAACTTCATATGGCCTTTGAGTCAGGGAAGATCTTAAATATGATGAAGAAAAATTGAAATTATACTTTGTATTACTGAGCAAAGTATTTCACTTTATGCTGTCATAAAATACTCATATTCACTGAAGTATGCAGTTTGGTGTCCATGTACAAGAATTGGGTTCCCCTTTGGAGAACAGTGTGGAGATTCCTGAAGAAATTGAGAATAGAGCTTCCCTATGACCCTGCAATTGCACTGCTGGGTATTTACCCCAAAGATACAGATGGAGTGAAAAGAAGGGCCATCTGTACCCCAATGTTTATTGCAGCAATGGCCACGGTCGCCAAACTGTGGAAAGAACCAAGATGCCCTTCAACGGATGAATGGATAAGGAAGATGTGGTCCATATACACAATGGAGTATTATGCCTCCATCAGAAAGGATGCATACCCAACTTTTGTAGCAACATGGACGGGACTGGAAGAGATTATGCTGAGCGAAATAAGTCAAGCAGAGAGAGTCAAGTATCATATGGTCTCACTTATTTGTGGAGCATAACAAATAACATGGAGACATGGGGAGATGGAGAGGAGAGGGAGTTGAGGGAAACTGGAAGGGGAGATGAACCATGAGAGACTATGGACTCTGAAAAACAACCAGAGGGTTTTGAAGGGGCGGGGGGTGGGAGGTTGAGGAACCAGGTGGTGGGTAATAGGGAGGGCATGTACTGCATGGAGCACTGGGTGTGATGCCAAAACAACGAACACTGTTATGCTGTAAATAAACAAATAAAAAAAAAAAGAATTGGGTTCCCCCCTTGGGGTAAATAATTGGTTGGCATGTTTACAGTGTTTTACTGACTCATCTTCCTCCTTCCACTGCATAGAAATAGGACTATTTTGTCCCTCTTAAATGAAATATCTCACCTTTTCTAAATTTTGTCATAACCATAAAATGGGCAATGATTGAATAAAATCAATATCATCCATTATATATCATCCATAAATATCTTCAGGATCAAAGGATGATTCATTAGAGAGACTGAATTCCTATCCAGTCATGTGATTCAGATCACAATCTTTGTGCAAAGAGACATCTCCTTCCAGCTTCTCTTGGTGATCTGGAAACTACTCTAACAAAGTCTGTCTTCATTTCAGCCACCTAAAATAAATCACTTTGTTGAGTCCAAAGGAAACGTTCAAGGTTAGGAGTGTGAGTATGTACATGTGTGTGTACTTGTATACATCTTTCTCTAAAATAAACACATTCACACAATTTATGTAGACATATAGAGAATTATTTAAATCTCATCTACTGTATTGAAAGAAAACATAAAAAAGGGAGAGGATACAAATCCAAAGAATAAACATTTGAATCAACATAAAATAGGAAGAATGTAGAATTTTGACACAAACATCTAAAGTAGAATGAGTAAATTTAATTTTTTAAATTTATTTATTTATTTTCAGAGTAACAGTACTCATTGGTTTTTTTTTAATTTTATTGTTTTATTGTTTTTGTGGTTTGACTTGTACATTTTTTTTAATTTTATTTATTTATTTTCAGCGTAACAGTACTCATTGTTTTTGCACCACACCCAGTGCTCCATCCAATACATGCCCTCTCTATTACCCTCTACCTGGTTCCCCAACCTCCCACCCCCCCGCCCCTTCAAAACCCTCTGGTTGTTTTTCAGAGTCCATAGTCTCCCATGGTTCATCTCCCCTTCCAGTTTCCCACAACTCCCTTCTCCTCTCCATCTCCCCATGTCTCCATGTTATTTGTTATGCTCCACAAATAAGTGAGACCATATGATACTTGACTCTCTCTGCTTGACTTATTTCGCTCAGCATAATCTCTTCCAGTCCCGTCCATGTTGCTACAAAAGTTGGGTATGCATCCTTTCTGATGGAGGCATAATACTCCATCGTGTATATGGACCACATCTTCCTTATCCATTCGTCCATTGAAGGGCATCTTGGTTCTTTCCACAGTTTGGCGACCGTGGCTACGGCTGCTATAAACATTGGGGTACAGATGACCCTTCTTTTCACTCCATCTGTATCTTTGGGATAAATACACAGCAGTGCAATTGCAGGGTCATAGGGAAGCTCTATTTTTAATTTCTTCAGGAATCTCCACACTGTTCTCCAGAGTGGCTGCACCAACTTGCATTCCCACCAACAGTACAAGAGGGTTCCCCTTTCTCCACAACCTCTCCAACACACGTTGTTTCCTGTCTTGCTAATTTTGGCCATTCTAACTGGTGTAAGGTGATATCTCAGTGTAGTTTTAATTTGAATCTCCCTGATGGCTAGTGATGATGAGCATTTTTTCATGTGTCTGATAGCCGTTTGTATGTCTTCATTGGAGAAGTGTCTGTTCATATCTTCTGCCTATTTTTTGATATGATTATCTGTTTTGTGTGGAGTAACCTTAATTTTAATAAGGAATTGTTTATCTCAAAATTTCAAGGACCTCAGATTCAAAACCACATTTACATTTTTGCAGTGGGAAATCACTGTCCAGGTAATGAGGCAGAATAGCTCCAAACTTAAACTGATTTTCCCCTTCCAGTTAAAGTGAGATTTCACTACCAAATGCCTTTACCCAAAAGAAGTTCACTAAATGAGTTGAAAGGCTCAAACTCCCTTCCTAGAAAAAATATTTTTCTGAACAAATGTACTCAATTCCTGTTGTAATGAATTACCACATGAGTGGCTTAAAACAATGATTTATCCTGTTTCTAGAAGGTCATAAGCCTGAAATAGATCTCATTGGGCTACAAGTAAGAAGTCTGCAGGGCTGCGATCCTTCTGGACACTCTAGAGGAGAACTGATTCCCTTTCCTGTTTCACTTTTTCAGTAGCTACCTGCCTTTCTTGTCTTGTGCCTTTCTTCCATCTTCAAGCCCACAGGACAGAGTCTGAAAATGTCTCTCAGATTCCAATTCTTAGTCCTCCCTCTTCCACATTTAGAAGACCATTGTGATGACACTAGTCCTGTCTGGATATTCCAGGCTAATCTCTTTAAATCAAGATCAGTGATTAGCAGCTTTTTTCCATATACTAGCTGAATTATCCATGCTTGATAAACAAATGCTTTCAACAGTTCTTTGGGTTAGGATGTAGAGACTCTTCAGAAGCCCTTATTGTGGCTGTCACAAAGTCTGTT
Source organism: Meles meles (assembly GCF_922984935.1). Lineage (NCBI taxonomy): Eukaryota > Metazoa > Chordata > Mammalia > Carnivora > Mustelidae > Meles > Meles meles. The sequence continues at coordinate 11,839,136 of NC_060085.1, forward strand.
TCAAATATAGATTTTTTTGTGCCACCCAAGAGCCCTTATATAAAGACTTGAGGGTCACCTGGGTGGCTAAGACAGTTGACTTTCTGACTCTTTACTTCATCTTAGCTCATGATCTTTGGGTCCTGGGATCAAGTCCTGCATCAAGCTTTGTGCTCTGAACAGAATCTGCTGAAGATTATCTACTTCTCCCTCTCTCTCTGCTCCTTCCCTGCTGTCTCTCTCTTTCTCTCTCCCTCCCTCTCTCTCCCTCTCTCTGTAAAATAAATAAAATCTTTTTAGAATTTTTTTCTTTTTTTCCATTTTATTTATTTTTTCAGCGTAACAGTATTCATTCTTTTTGCACAACACCCAGTGCTCCATGCAAAACGTGCCCTCCCCATTACCCACCACCTGTTCCCCCAACCTCCCACCCCTGACCCTTCAAAACCCTCAGGTTGTTTTTCAGAGTCCATAGTCTCTTATGGTTCGCCTCCCCTTCCAATTTTTTTTTTAAATAAACATATAATGTATTTTTATCCCCAGGGGTACAGGTCTGTGAATCGCCAAGTTTACACACTTCACAGCACTCACGATAGCACTTACCCTCCCCAATGTCCATAGCCCCCTACCCCTCTCCCAATCCCACCTCCCCCCAGCAACCCCCAGTTTGTTTTGTGAGATTAAGAGTCATTTATGGTTTGTCTCCCTCCCAATCCCATCTTGTTTCATTTATTCTTCTCCTATCCCCCTAACCCCCCATGTTGCTTCTCCATGTCCTCATATCAGGGAGATCATATGATAGTTGTCTTTCTCCGATTGACTTATTTCACTAAGCATGATACGCTCTAGTTCCATCCACGTCGTCGCAAATGGCATGATTTCATTTCTTTTGATAGCTGCATAGTATTCCATTGTGTATATATACCACATCTTCTTTATCCATTCATCTGTTGATGGACATCTAGGTTCTTTCCATAGTTTGGCTATTGTAGACATTGCTGCTATAAACATTCGGGTACACGTGCCCCTTCGGATCACTATGTTTGTATCTTTAGGGTAAATACCCAGTAGTGCAATTGCTGGGTCATAGGGTAGTTCTATTTTCAACATTTTGAGGAACCTCCATGCTGTTTTCCAGAGTGGTTGCACCAGCTTGCATTCCCACCAACAGTGGAGGAGGGTTCCCCTTTCTCCACATCCTCGCCAGCATCTGTCATTTCCTGACTTGTTAATTTTAGCCATTCTGACTGGTGTGAGGTGATATCTCATTGTGGTTTTGATTTGTATTTCCCTGATGCCGAGTGACGTGGAGCACTTTTTCATGTGTCTGTTGGCCATCTGGATGTCTTCTTTGCAGAAATGTCTGTTCATGTCCTCTGCCCATTTCTTGATTGGATTGTTTGTTCTTTGGGTGTTGAGTTTGCTAAGTTCCTTATAGATTTTGGATACTAGCCCTTTGTCTGATATGTCATTTGCAAATATCTTCTCCCATTCTGTCAGTTGTCTTTTGGTTTTGTTAACTGTTTCCTTTGCTGTGCAAAAGCTTTTGATCTTGATGAAATCCCAAGAGTTCATTTTTGCCCTTGCTTCCCTTGCCTTTGCCGTTGTTCCTAGGAAGATGTTGCTACGGCTGAGGTCGAAGAGGTTGCTGCCTGCATTCTCCTCAAGGATTTGGATGGATTCCTTTCTCACATTGAGGTCCTTCATCCATTTGGAGTCTATTTTCGTGTGTGGTGTAAGGAAGTGGTCCAATTTCATTTTTCTGCATGTGGCTGTCCAATTTTCCCAGCACCATTTATTGAAGAGGCTGTCTTTTTTCCATTGGACATTCTTTCCTGCTTTGTCGAAGATTAGTTGACCATAGAGTTGAGGGTCGATTTCTGGGCTCTCTATTCTGTTCCACTGATCTATGTGTCTGTTTTGATGTCTGTCTTGATGATGACAGCTTTGTGAGCTTGAAGTCCGGAATTGTGATGCCACCAACTTTGGCTTTCTCTTTCAATATTCCTTTGGCTATTCGAGGTCTTTTCTGGTTCCATATAAATTTTAGGATTATTTGTTCCATTTCTTTGAAAAAAATGGATGGTATTTTGATAGGGATTGCATTAAATGTGTAGATTGCTTTAGGTAGCATAGACATTTTCACAATATTTATTCTTCCAATCCAGGAGCATGGAACATTTTTCCATTTCTTTGTGTCTTCCTCAATTTCTTTCATGAGTACTTTATAATTCTCTGTGTATAGATTCTTAGTCTCTTTGGTTAGGTTTATTCCTAGGTGTCTTATAGTTTTGGGTACAATTGTAAATGGGATTGACTCCTTAATTTCTCTTTCTTCAGTCTTGTTTTTGGTGTACAAAAATGCAACTGATTTCTGTGCATTGATTTTATATCCTGACACTTTACTGAATTCCTGTACAAGTTCTAGCAGTTTTGGAGTGGAGTCTTTTGCGTTTTCCACATATAGTATCATATCATCTGTGAAGAGTGATAGTTTGACTTCTTCTTTACCAATTTGGATGCCTTTAATTTCTTTTTGTTGTCTGATTGCTGAGGCTAGGACTTCTAGTACTTTGTTGAATAGCAGTGGCCCTGCCGTGTTCCTGACCTTAGTGGAAAAGCTTTCAGTTTTTCTCCATTGAGAATGATATTTGCGGTGGGTTTTTCATAGATGGCTTTGATAATATTGAGGTATGTGCCCTCTATCCCCACACTTTGAAGAGTTTTGATCAGGAAGGGATGCTGTACTTTGTCAAATGCTTTTTCAGCATCTGTTGAGAGTATCATATGGTTCTTGTTCTTTCTTTTATTAATGTGTTCTATCACATTGATTGATTTGCGGATGTTGAACCAACCCTGCAGCCCTGGAATAAATCCCACTTGATCGTGGTGAATAATCCTTTTAATGTACTGTTGAATCCTATTGGCTAGTATTTTGGCGAGAATTTTTGCGTCTGTGTTCATCAAGGATATTGGTCTGTAGTTCTCTTTTTTGGTGGGATCCTTGTCTGGTTTTGGGATCAAGGTGATGCTGGCCTCATAGAATGAGTTTGGAAGTTTTCCTTCCATTTCTATTTTTTGGAACAGTTTCAGGAGAATAGGAATGAGTTCTTCTTTAAATGTTTGGTAGAATTCCCCTGGGAAGCCATCTGGCCCTGGGCTTTTGTTTGTTTGGAGATTTTTGATGACTGTTTCAATCTCCTTACTGGTTATGGGCCTGTTCAGGTTTTCTATTTCTTCCTGGTTCAGTTGTGGTAGTTTATATGTCTCTAGGAATGCATCCATTTCTTCCAGATTGTCCAATTTGTTGGCGTAGAGTTGCTCATAGTATGTTCTTATAATTGTCTGTATTTCTTTGGTGTTAGTTGTGATCTCTCCTCTTTCATTCATGATTTTATTGATTTGGGTCCTTTCTCTTTTCTTTTTGATGAGTCTGGCCAGGGGTTTATCAATCTTATTGATTCTTTCAAAGAACCAGCTCCTAGTTTCATTGATTTTTTCTATTGTTTTTTTTTGTTTGTTTCTATTTCATTGATTTCTGCTCTGATCTTTATGATTTCTCTTCTCCTGCTGGGTTTAGGGTTTCTTTCTTGTTCTTTCTCCAGCTCCTTTACGTGTAGGGTTAGGTTGTGTACTTGAGACCTTTCTTGTTTCTTGAGAAAGGCTTGTACCGCTATATATTTTCCTCTCAGGACTGCCTTTGCTGTGTCCGACAGATTTTGAACTGTTGTGTTTTCATTATCATTAGTTTCCATGAATTTTTTCAATTCTTCTTTAATTTCCTGGTTAACCCATTCATTCTTTAGAAGGATGCTGTTTAGTCTCCATGTATTTGGGTTCTTTCCAGCTTTCCTCTTGTGATTGAGTTCTAGCTTCAGAGCATTGTGGTCTGAAAATATGCAGGGAATAATCCTAATCTTTTGATACCGGTTGAGACCTGATTTGTGACCCAGGATGTGATCTATTCTGGAGAAGGTTCCATGTGCACTAGAGAAGAATGTGTATTCTGTTGCTTTGGGATGAAATGTTCTGAATATATCTGTGATGTCCATCTGGTCCAGTGTGTCATTTAAGGCGTTTATTTCCTTGTTGATCTTTTGCTTGGATGATCTGTCCATTTCAGTGAGGGGAGTGTTAAAGTCCCCTACTATTATTGTATTATTATTGATGTGTTTCTTTGATTTTGTTATTAATTGGTTGATATAGTTGGCTGCTCCCACGTTAGGGGCATAGATATTTAAAATTGTTAGATCTTCTTGTTGGACAGACCCTTTCTTTTTAGAATTTTTAAAAATTTTTAAAAAGATGAGCACTGGGTGTCATATGCTACTAATGAGTCATTGAACACTACATCAAAAACTAATGATGTGATCACAGCTTTGTAGTAAAGCTTGAAATCGGGTAACATGATGCCGCCAGTTTTGTTTTTGTTTTTCAACATTTCCTTAGCAATTCGGGGTATCTTCTGGCTCCATACAAATTTTAGGATTATTTGCTCCAGCTCTTTGAAAAATTTCGGTGGAATTTTGATCGGAATGGCATTAAAAGTATAGATTGCTCTAGGCAGTATAGACATTTTAACAATGTTTATTCTTCCAATCCAAGAGCATGGAACAGTCTTCCATCTTTTTGTGTCTTCTTCAATTTCTTTCATGAGTGTTCTGTAGTTCCTCGAGTACAGGTCCTTTACTTCTTTGGTTAGGCGTGGTACTGGCATAAAAACAGACACATAGACCAGTGGAACAGAGTGGAGAGCCCAGATATGGACCCTCAACTCTATGGTCAAATAATCTTCGACAAAACAGGAAAAAATATTCAATGTAAAAAAGACAGTCTCTTCAATAAATGGTGCTGGGAAAACTGGACAGCGATATGTAGAAGAATGAAACTCGACCATTCTCTTACACCGTACACAAAGATAAACTCGAAATGGATAAAAGACCTCAACGTGAGACAGGAATCTATCAGAATCCTAGAGGAGAACATAGGCAGTAACCTCTTCGATATCAGCCACAGCAACTTCTTTCAAGATATGTCTCCAAAGGCCAAGGAAACAAAAGCGAAAATGAACTTTTGGGACTTCATCAAGATCAAAAGCTTCTGCACAGCAAAGGAAACAGTCAACAAAACAAAGAGGCAACCCACGGAATGGGAGAAGATATTTGCAAATGACAGTACAGACAAAAGGTTGATATCCAGGATCTATAAAGAACTTCTCAAACTCAACACACACAAAACAGATAATCATATCAAAAAATGGGCAGAAGACGACTCTACGATTCTGAGTAGACGGAGTGTCATTTGACAAGTGCACCTTGAGCTGCCTTTGCAAGCTCCCGTCCATGTGGCAGCCTGAGGTGTACCCACCTCCAGGAGCAATGGACTGGGGTGGGAGAGAACATGCACTTGAGCGGACAGGCTGGGGGACCCAGAGTAGGTCCAGTGAGGACAGGGAGGGAGGAGGGGAGGTGCTACCTTACCTTTCCAGGAGTACCCCCTCCATCTCTTGGGGGGCCTGGTTGGGAAAGAGCACCTCTTCTCCAGCTGCGTGAGGTTTGGCGCCTCTGACTCTCACGGCGCCTGCCCAAACCCCTCTTCCCTCCGTCTTTTCTATAGCATCCTTCCACAACGCCCACCCCTGCCCTTCCCTAGAGGTAAATTTTAAATTTTCACAACAGGTTTTTTGCACATCTGCATTTATTGCTAAATGTTGTAGATGCAAACCCCCTCTCTCCCCCAAAACTGTATTTGGGATCTTGTGTGCTCTGTTTTTGGTGATTGTTACTAAAGATTGCTTGGTGACCCCGCCCAGGCCTGGTCTCCTGCAGCCACACCTGCAGCTGGGACAGCCCTGGGCAGGGTGGGGTGTGCGTGTCCATTTCCTTTGTTGAATGTCTTCTATACCATGTGTTTCCATAGCTATGATCTGTCCCTTGGCCTTAATTTTGGAACCTGGAGATTATATGCAAACATGTGTAAAGGCTTATGAATATGGATGACACTGGAATTTTATAAATTCTAAAATAAAACATGAAACCAGAAAAAAAATGGGCAGAAGATATGAACAGACACTTCTCCAACGAAGACATACAAATGGCTATCAGACACATGAAAAAATGTTCATCATCACTAGCCATCAGGGAGATTCAAATTAAAACAACATTGAGATACCACCTAACACCAGTTAGAATGGCCAAAATTAGCAAGACAGGAAACAACGATTGTTGGAGAGGATGTGGAGAAAGAGGAACCCTCTTACACTGTTGGTGGGAATGCAAGTTAGTGCAGCCACTTTGGAGAACAGTGTGGAGATTCCTGAAGAAATTAAAAATAGAGTTTCCCTATGACCCTGCAATTGCACTGCTGGGTATTTACCCCAAAGATACAGATGGAGTGAAAAGAAGGGCCATTTGTACCCCAATGTTTATTGCAGCAATGGCTACGGTCGCCAAACTGTGGAAAGAACCAAGATGCCCTTCAACGGATGAATGGATAAGGAAGATGTGGTCCATATACACAATGGAGTATTATGCCTCCATCAGAAAGGACGAATACCCAACTTTTGTAGCAACATGGACAGGACTGGAAGAGATTATGCTGAGCGAAATAAGTCAAGCAGAGAGAGTCAAGTATCATATGGTCTCACTTATTTGTGGAGCATAACAAATAACATGGAGGACATGGGGAGATGGAGAGGAGAGGGAGTTGAGGGAAACTGGAAGGGGAGATGAACCATGAGAGACTATGGACTCTGAAAAACAACCAGAGGTTTATGAAGGGGCGGCGGGGGGGGTGTGTGGGGTGGGGTGGGAGGTTGAGGAACCAGGTGGTGGGTAATAGGGAGGGCACGTACTGCATGGAGCACTGGGTGTGATGCCAAAACAATGAACACTGTTATGCTGTAAATAAACAAATAAAAATAAATATAAAAAAAAACTAATGATGTACTACTATATGTTGACTGGCTGAACTTAATTTTTAAAAAAATACTTGACCAGAGAATTTATCAAAACCCATAGAGTTATCTGAAAACATTTTCTTTCAAAATTACAAACACAGAAGTTTCCTGGTGGAGAAGACCTAAAACTACCTACACATCACTCTAACTCAGAAACAGAGTCTTACTCTCAAACTGTGCCCTGCAGACCAAGAACTGCAGTATCAACACCACCTGGGAGCTTGTTGAAATGCAGAGTCCCTGGGACCACTGGACACGTGATGAATCAGAATTTGCATTTTAACTATGAACTTTTGTGATTTGTATGTACGGTGAAGGTAGAGAGGTGTTGGTCTAGAATCATAGTTCTCACCTTCTCACTGTTGACCCTTGGAGCTGAATAAGTATTTGTGCTGTCTCATGGATTATAAATATTCAGCAACATCGACTGAGACATGGTCACATATCTCCAGAAGCAAAATCATGTCTGGTTGATAACCACTGTTGCAGAGTGAGAACTGAAAGCATTCTGACAGAATCCAATCAAGGCTTCTTCAAGTACTACATTTATAACTGTAATATTGCCATTTATAATAAAAAATATACATAAAATAAATATATAAAATATAAATATATTTACACATATAAAATAATTGTTTATAAATATAAAATATAAATGTAATATAAAAAATAATAAAAATATACATTTGGTCTTCATCCTCATTTCTGGCATAGAGCTTCTAAAACTTTGAATTTCCAAAGTGATGAGAGCCATAAAGATGTCTTTCATCAGGTTAATGAGGTGACTCTGGGAAAGTACCTATGGAGAGGGCCTGCTTCCCAGGACCAATCATGTGATTAGAGAACTGGAACTTGAGTTCCCATGCCTTGACCTCCTGGGATGGGGAAGGCGCTGGAAATGGAGTCTAACCACAAATCGCCAATGATTTAACCAATTGTGTCTATATCATGAAGCTTCCATAAAGCTCAAAAGAATGATTCAGTGAGCCTTCAGACTGCTGAACTCATGAAGACTGGTAGAGTGGTATACCTGGAGAGTGCATGAAAGCTCCACACTCTTTCCCCATACTTTGTCTTGTGCATGTCTTCCATCTGGCATCATCCTACCCATGAGGCCACACAGTTCAGGAAGGAAATATTCAAGAGGCATGCATAAACTTGAGTCAGGTGGTGGGTATTATGGAGGGCACATATGGCATGGAGCACTGGGTGTGGTGCATAAACAATGAATTCTGTTAAGCTGAAAAGAAATTAAATTTTAAAAAACTAGCATGTACAAGCTCACCTACTGAGTCCATCATATGACCACCTAAGGTCAGAACCAAGGTGAACTAGGACTCTTTGTAGAGAAGTCTATCCCTAACTCAACACTGAACCACAGCCTTAATACTCAAAGACTGGTCCATAGATCAGGACTGGTGGCATTAGTATCAGCTGGGAAACAATTTTAATTACAGAATCTCTGAGCCTCATCCACATCCTGCCAAATCAGATTTGAAATTGAGAAACATCCTCAAGTGATTCAAATACACATTAATTTTGGAGAAATTCTGGTCTAGAACAGTGTTTCTCAACCTCTCCACTGCTGACATTTGTGCTAGATAAATTTTTGTGGTGGGGGCCATCCTGTGCATTGTAGGATATGGGGAGACATCACTGGACTCAACCCACTAGGTGCCACTAGCACCTCCCTAGTTATGACAACCAAGATTTCTCCATATCTTGTCAAGAGTTCTCTGGAAGCAAAAATTGCCCCTGGTTGAGGACCACTGACCTAGAGCATGAGAACTGGAAATATTTGGTGAAGTCCCATTCAAAGTTCATCCCTCCTTCAACTCATAACTCCAGGAAGCTCATTTAACTCTTCTGAGCCCTACTTTTACAAGTATAGATTAGGGTTCATTATAGTATAGACATTACAGAGAGGAATTCTGTACAAATGAAATAAAATAATCCACACAGGATTCCAACCGTAAGGTGTGTAAAAAGATCTAAATATCTCATAATTAACATTTTTTAAATAGAGCACTAAATGGCAGCTCTAAATTTCTCTTATCAGCATGATACATGATAAGTGAAGCATCTCAAAGAAAAGGATATACTACCATCTGTTTATTGCAAACTAATGTACCCCTCGCTCTTGTTGAAGAGGGGAATAGCAATTTTCTAGAGATATCAGGACATCTTCTCTGCTATAAGACAATTCTTCAAAGGTCCATGAGACCTGGTGAAGCAGATTCAGTCTTAGATTTCGAGAAAATATGAACTCAAAATTGAGATAAGATGCAAGAAGGTTAGTGTTCTGTAAGGCAGACAAGATCTTGGAGAAGAAGTAAGAAAAACTGGATTCACCCGACTTCTAATCTGATCTCTTAGGAACAGAGAATTGGCAGGAAAGATTTTCCTTTCTGTCCAGACCAGTGGCCCATGGGGAAATAATATGATCTGAGGTGGTAGAAACAATGAGCAGTGCATAATGAGCAGACACAGGGAGCTGTAAATATCTCCTCTGCTGAAGTCCCTTACCGTCCTTGTGTTAAATCCTTGTGTGGGACAAGACATGGTTGCTAATTTTGGGTTCCTAACTCAGGTGGAGAACCCATGCTTCACTCCTTCCTGCTGTCCTGTCTGTGAACAGAGCTTTGTTCTCCACCATCAACCATCCACAGACAAATTTGGACCTCCACACGTAAATTTTCATCTGACAGACCCCATATAGGTGAGTCTCAGAGCTCAGCAGGTATTTCAGGAAAGTGTCAGAGAGAATGAAACCTGGGAACCTTTACTTGAGGTCACCTGAGAGCTTAACTGGCTTATTCCAGAGCCAAGAGACGATTGTATGTTTGTTTCCTGAGTTGACTACAAAGTTTAAAAACAATTTTTAATATATTTTTTAAAAGATGTGTTCCTTCGACTCTGCAATACAGGGACCATTATTGATAATACGTGGTGGGAAGTCCAGTTGGATGAGACAGCAGTAGGAATGGGAGTATAAAGGGATTCCAGTGAAATTAGAACATATTCAAGGTGTTTTGCAGTTAAGGTGGTAAGAAAACAGTTTTAGGCTTGGAGATGTGAGCAATCAAGGGAGAGCATTTTTTAAATATTTTTCAGATGGGGTGTATTTAGTTTGTTCTGTATTTATTAGAAGGATCCAGGCAGTGTTTTTGTCAAGTGTGATCTTAACAGGAGGACAATTCATGAACTTTGCATCGAAAGACAAGTTTTTATTCAATAGTGCTAAAAAAAAACTTCACATTTTTTTTGTTTGGTTTGTTTTTGTTTTTGTTTTTATTTATTTATTTTTATTTCTTTTCAGTGTAACAGAATTCATTGTTTTTGCACCACACCCAGTGCTCCATGCAATATATGCCCTCCTTAATACCCACCACCTGGCTCTCCCAACCTCCACTCCCCGCCCCTTCAAAACCCTCTGGTTGTTTTTCAGAGTCCATAGTCTCTCATGGATCACCTTCCCTTCCAATTTCCCTCAACTCCCATCTCCTCTCCATCTCCCCATGTCCTCCATGTTCTTTGTTATGCTCCACAAATAAGTAAAACCATATGATAATTGACTCTCTCTGCTTGACTTACTTCACTCAGCATAATCTCTTCTAGTCCCATCCATGTTGCCACAAAAGTTGGGTATTCATCCTTTCTGATGGAGGCATAATACTCCATAGTGTGTATGGATCACATCTTCCTTATCCATTCGTCCGTTGAAGGGCATTTTGGTTCTTTCCACCGTTTGGCGACCATGGCCATTTTTTATTATGGTCTGTTAGCCACCATTTGGTATATCAGTAGTTTTTCTCATTTAGTGCCCTGAATATGCCTTGCCAGCCCTTTTCTGGCTTTCCAGGTTTCTGTGGACAGGTCTGATGTTATTCTGATGGTCCTTCCTCTGTATGTAAGGAATCTCTTCCCCCTAGCTGCCCTTAAAAATCTCCTGTCTGAAATTATGATTCATGAATTTCACAATTAAGTGTCTGGAGGTCTTTCTAGAATCATTGATCTTGGGGGCTGTCCTGTCTGCCTGTAGGACACAAACACTTGTTTCATTCCCCAGGTTAGGGAAATTTTCATCCAGAATTTCTTCAACTATCTTCTCATCTTCCCTCTCCACCCCCTCAGAGGTCCCAATAATTCTTATGTTGAAACATTTCATGGCATCATTTATTTCCCTAATTCTGTTTTCATGGCTTCTAAGCTGTTTGTTCTAGGCCTCCTCCTGAGCCTTCTTTTCTTTTTTTTTTTTATTTTTGGAATATATTTATTTTTAAAACGAAAGTCTTATCACAAAACTTTTGAACTGTTATGTAATCTATTTGTATTTACTATATTGCAAGAATTTTTTTTAATTAATTTATTTATTTTTATTTGCTTATTTACAGCATAACAGTGTTCATTGTTTTGGCATCACACCCAGTGCTCCATGCAGTACGTGCCCTCCCTATTACCCACCACCTGGTTCCTCAACCTCCCACCCCACCCCACACACACCCCCCCCCCGCCACCCCTTCATAACCCTCTGGTTGTTTTTCAGAGTCCATAGTCTCTCATGGTTCATCTCCCCTTCCAGTTTCCCTCAACTCCCTCTCCTCTCCATCTCCCCATGTCCTCCATGTTATTTGTTATGCTCCACAAATAAGTGAGACCATATGATACTTGACTCTCTCTGCTTGACTTATTTCGCTCAGCATAATCTCTTCCAGTCCTGTCCATGTTGCTACAAAAGTTGGGTATTCGTCCTTTCTGATGGAGGCATAATACTCCATTGTGTATATGGACCACATCTTCCTTATCCATTCATCCGTTGAAGGGCATCTTGGTTCTTTCCACAGTTTGGCGACCGTAGCCATTGCTGCAATAAACATTGGGGTACAAATGGCCCTTCTTTTCACTACATCTGTATCTTTGGGGTAAATACCCAGCAGTGCAATTGCAGGGTCACAGGGAATGAGCCTTCTCTTCTATCAGTTTGTCTTCTAGATCACTAATTTGATCTGCCCCATTTACCCTAGCTGTTAGAGTATCTAGATTAGATTGGATCTCATTGATAGCAATTTTTAGTACTTCCAGATCAGCTCTCACTCCACCCTTAGAAATTCTATGTTGACAATAATGCTCTTCTCCAACCTAGCCATTACTTGGATAATTGTTACCCCGAATTCCCTTTGCAACATACTGTTTATGTCCATATCAATAGTTCTGTGGCAGAGGGCACAGTCTCTGAATTTTTTCTTCTGTTGGGTGTTCCTCCACCTAGTCATTTTGGTGAGAGGTGGTTGAGGGGATGTATAGCTGAATATATCAGTCACAATCTAGGCAAGGTGCACTCTGGAAAGTTTTGGAGCAATCAGAAGTCATCATCAAAAAGAAAGAAAAAGAGAGAGGGAGAAAGGGGGGGAAGGGTAACCCCAGCCAAAATGATCCCCAAAAGTAAGACTTATAAGGTACATAAACAAAAACGAACAAACAAAAAGGCCAACAAAAGTAAAAGACAAGAAAAAGGAAAAAGAAAAACCCAGCCAAAATGAACCCCAGAATAGGATTAGGTACATAACATAAATAGGTACATAAATAAAAACGAACAAACAAAAAGACCAACAAAAGTAAAAGACAAGAAAAAAGAAAAAGAAAAACCCAGCCAAAATGAACCCTAGAATAGGATCTTTACAGTACAAAAAGCAAAAACAAATACACAGAACACTGGCAGAAGAATGGGAAGGTAGTTATAAACCCTAGATGTGGGCAAGGAAGGTTATTTCAGTTCTTCCTGGGTGTATCTTGTTATCTTGTTAAAGAATTCAACTTTCCAGAGATAAAGGGAAATTAAAACTGGTTTATATATAGGGGTAGTATTGAATTGGGGAAAAGGATTACTTTGAAGCTTATATCTATATGTATATTTTTAAAAAGAAAAAAAGAAACACATGTATCTGTACGAGAAGAGTTCAAGTTAAAAAATTATTATGGAATATGTTGTATTAAACCTCTAGTTGTAATGGTAAGTAGGTTAAAAAATTAAAAGAACAAGAAATTAAAAATAGAGCTTCCCTATGACCCTGCAATTGCACTGCTGGGTATTTACCCCAAAGATGCAGATGTAGTGAAAAGAAGGGCCATTTGTACCCCCAATGTTTATTGCAGCAATGGCTACAGTCGCCAAACTGTGGAAAGAACCAAGATGCCCTTCAACGGATGAATGGATAAGGAAGATGTGGTCCATATACACAATGGAGTATTATGCCTCCATCAGAAAGGACGAATACCCAACTTTTGTAGCAACATGGACGGGACTGGAAGAGATTATGCTGAGCGAAATAAGTCAAGCAGAGAGAGTCAAGTATCATATGGTCTCACTTATTTGTGGAGCATAACAAATAACATGGAGGACATGGGGAGATGGAGAGGAGAGGGAGTTGAGGGAAACTGGAAGGGGAGATGAACCATGAGAGACTATGGACTCTGAAAAACAACCAGGGGGTTATGAAGGGGCGGCAGGGGGGTGGGGGGGGAGGTTGAGGAGCCAGGTGGTGGGTAATAGGGAGGGCACGTACTGCATGGAGCACTGGGTGTGATGCCAAAACAATGAACACTGTTACACTGTAAATAAACAAATAAAAATAAATGTAAAAAAAAAGAACAAGAATTATGAGAATGAAGAAAGAAAGAAAGAGAGAGAGAGAGAGAGAGAGAAAGTTGTATCTATGAAATACACAGGTTTGGGGACAATGCTAGGAGCTTAATATATTGCTTTCCCCTGATGCTAAGGTTTTATAGTTTTATGGGGACCCTATGGTGGTTGTCCTTTTGTTCTTTGGGCTTGTCTTCTGGGGGAGGGGTCTGCGGCATTGTTTTTGATGTAGTGTTCCATGATTCATGCGTTGCACATAACACCCAGTGTTCATCACAACACATGTCCTCCTTAATACCCAACACCTGGCTACCCCAGACTCCCAACCCCCTCCCCTCTAGAACCCTCAGTTTGGTTCTCAGAGTCCATAGTCTTTCATGGTTTGTCTCCCTCTCTGATTCCCCCTTTCAGTTTTCCCTCTCTTCCCCTATGAATTGGTAATTTTTTTTACCAAGTTTGCTGTTTTCCACATAATCCTTGTATTGTGTTTAGATGTATTTATGAGATCAAGTGAGAGCCTACATATTTTGTGATGTCCAATCTGTCAATTGGTTACATCATGTTCCCCTCATTTCTTTTAAATATTGATATTCTTCTGCATCCTACTGAAGGTTTTAAAGGGGAGAGGGTGGGGGAATGGGTGAGCCTGGCAGTGGGTATTAAGGAGGACATGTGTTTCATGGAGCACTAGGTGTGGTACATAAACAACAAATCTTGGAACATTGAAAAAATAAAATTAAATTTTAAAAAAAAGAAATTCTTCTGCCTCCTTCATAGTAAGAATTACCTTTTACACATATTGCCATCTTATTGCATACCTAATTGTCATTATTTCTACCATTTTATATTTTGGAATTAGATCTGTTTTTTTAAATACTGATCACCTGAATTATTTAAGTTCTTCTTGATTTCCTGATTGATCCAAACATTCTTGAGCAGGATGGTCTTTGGTTCCCAAGTGTTTGAATTCCTTCCAAACTTTTTCTTGTGGTTGAGTTCCAGTTTCAAAGCATTATGGTCTGAGAATATGCAGGGAATAACCTCAATCTTTTGGTATTGATTGAGTCCTGATTTGTGACCCAGTATGTGGTCTATTCTGGGGAAAGTTCCATGTGCACTCGAAAGGAATGAGTATTCTGTTGTTTTAGGGTAGAATGTTCTGTAAATACCAATCACATCCTCTCGTTGTATGAAACATGCTCTTTTGTATTCAACTAAAGACCCCTTCCATCTTTTTTGTAAGCCTGATTGAATCCATTTTTGGCTATATACAGTCAAATTATAACTTGAGCTACTGCTTCCTGCACTGTGTACTTTAAAAGAATGTTTCCCATTATTTTATTTCCAAGCTTTTAGCCATTTCATCCTGAATTAAAGACCATGTTGATGTGGTTGTTGCTCTTTTATAGCTTTTCTGTAAGATGTTAGTGTTAGATATTGTACAGCTTTGTTGAAGAGTTATTTGAATCCACCATATTTAATACTATTTTATTTTCCATACCATTTTTTCAATTTAATAAATTCCTATTTCTTAAAACTTGTTTCTGTACAAATGCACACCTTTGTAAACATAAAGATATGAACAAAGCAGGTGAGACCCCTGCTCCTTTGCAGCATAGGTTATAACAGATAACAGGGAACTAAGTGTTCATATGCTACAGGATCTTTGAGGATAAAGATTTTATTTATTTATTTGACAGAGAGAGATCACAAGTAGGCAGAGAGGCAGGCAGAGAGGGGGGTGAGCAGGCTCCCTGCTGAGCAGAGAGCCCAATGCGGGGCTCGATCCCAGGACCCTGGGATCATGACCTGAGCTGAAGGTAGAAGCCTAACCCACTGAGCCACCCAGGTGCCCCCAGGGTCTTCGAGGATAAATCATATACAGAGATGGGATAGATTGTCATGGAACATGTCAGATTTTACAGAGTATTCTCTGGGACGGTTTCTGCATGTTGGATGAGGAACAGAGAAACAGAACAGTGCATACCCATTGGATTCTGTGCCAAACAAAGACCAAACCCCAAAGCTCAAGATAACAAAGGAACAAATGACAACAAGGAAACTAAGAGAAAAGCCAGCTTCATCCACTCTTAGGCCACATAGTCAAATAAATAGGGCATGGGGATAGGAATGACAATTAGATCAGGGGCCTGAGGTGGACCTCATGATGAAGCCAGTGGATCAGTCAGGATGGGCTCCCTAGGCTCTGATGTAACATCAGCACCCATGCTGACTGCCTTTTCCCACTGCAGTCTGATCTGATGGACTCTTCATTCATGCAGTTTTTCCCACATTAGCTTTCTATTAAACCATTTTCTCCCCTTACTGCAGTAGATTCCAACTTTTTTTAAACTGTCCTTAGTAAACATACGTTTTACATTATGATCAAGCATATATGCACACGCAAACACACAAATGCACATGTATATACACACACATATACAAAACAAAAGAACAAAGAGAATAACCATTCATACACTAACAGGAAGGAACTATGCTCAACTTTTTACATATATTGACTCAATCTGTCAGCCATCTTAGGAGGATGACTAGGAAGTGAGAATATTAACATTTTAGAATGAATTGCTTGTCTTTCAAATTCAAAAAGCTAACATATGGTAGAACCAAGATTCAAAATTCATTCACTGACTCCAAAATTTTGCATTTAATATCATTTATAAAAGTCTTTTACTATTTCTCCTTGATAAATAACTACTATTTTTATACATTGTATAATTCCTTTTGTCAATTGTAAATTTGTAAAATTGTAAATTTTACTCATATTTCTAGAGGATGTTCATACATGAAGGTGAGTTGACATCAAATATATCACTCTTTTCTCCTTTGGAGAAATTGGGAGGTTTCCTGCTTTATTAGTTATTCTGGGCATCAAGGGCATATATCTAGGGTTGGAATGCAGCCACACTCAGGGACATTTTCTCACTATCACAATCTTTCAGGGACCACCTGGGCTTATTAGACCTTTCTCTTCCCTCTTCCTTTTCTCTGTCTCTTTTTAGATTTTTATATTTCTTTAAATACAGGACAAAATGGTCATATAAAATGGAGCACCAAATTACACTTTGTGTTTATGGGAGTCTAACCACCTATAATTTGGGTACTTTTCTGTATTCTTTAGGGTAATGATCATTTGAATTTGAGAGCCCAACTAGTATCATTTCTTTCCTAAATATTGTAGCTGGAGGTGAGAAGAGCCTGGTAGTCACATGGCCCTAGGAGTCTATAGTGTGCCAAAACCAGACTCTTGAAGAGGGATGCCAGAATGTTAACCAACACTTACAAATAAGGAACGGATCGATTTTTTGAAAAATATTTTATTTATTTGTAATTTATTTGAGAGAGAGAAAAAACATGTGGGGGAGGGTCAGAGAAAAATGGAGAAGCAGATTCCCCACTGAGCAGAGAAGCCTACACTGCACTCCATCCCAGGACCCTGGGATCATGTCAAAGTCAGATGTTTAATCAACTGAGCCACTCAGGTGCCCCAAGAAGGGGTCCGTTTTTATTGACAGAATTCCTTGGAAACAAATTAATAAGTACAAGGATTACCATGTGAATGAAGGACTCCCTGTGCCTTGAAGTCTCAGCTGCAGTGAGGAGACCATCTCATTCCTCAACAACCTAACACCACCCTCATCACTCTCCCTCTTGCTCTTCTCCTGAACATACTGGCTCCATTTTCAGTACTGGATATACATCTGAAATAAGTGGCTTCCTTAGGGTCTTCACACTGGCTCTTTCTCCAGCAGGGCACAGAAGTCCCCAGATAAACTCGTGTCTTTTGTGAAGATTTCCCTAAGGTCTTCCTTCAAATGTCACCTTCTTTTAGGTCTTCCTGAGCTCCCATAAGGATAACACCCCAACCCTTTTCATTTATGCCTGCCTTTTTCCCCACTGTCATTGTAATTATAGCATTTCTGCCATGTTACTAATACCTATTTGTGTTAAAATTAAATTCTTGTGCTATTTTCTAGTCATTACGACCACCACATGGGACCAGGCAATGATTCCCAAATTTCAGGATTAATTCTTTTGGGATTATCAAACAAACCAGAACTGCAGCCTCTCATATTTGGGCTTTTCTTCTCCATGTACCTGGTCACCATTCTTGGGAACCTGCTCATCATCCTGGCTGTCAGCTCAGACTCCCACCTCCACACCCCCATGTATTTCTTCCTTGCCAACCTGTCCTTTGTAGACATCTGTTTTACTTCCACCACTGTCCCCAAGTTGCTGATGAACATCCAGACTCAGAACAAAGTGATAACTTATGAAGGTTGCCTAAGCCAGATGTTTTTTTTCATACTCTTTGCAGGATTAGATTTCTTACTCCTGACTGTGATGTCCTATGACCGCTTTGTGGCCATCTGCCACCCCCTGCACTACACAGTCACCATGAACCCTCAGGTCTGCGGACTATTGGTTCTGGTGTGCTGGATCATAAGCATCCTGAATTCCTTGTCAGAAACCCTAATGGTGTTGCGGCTGTCCTTCTGTACAGTCATGGAAATCCCCCACTTTTTCTGTGAACTCAATCAGATGATCCAACTTGCCTGTTCTAATACCTTTCTTAATAACATGATGGTGTTTTTTGCAGCTGTGCTGCTGGGTGGTGCTTCCCTGGCTGGCGTCCTTTATTCTTACTCTAAGATAATTTCTTCCATATGTGGGATTTCATCAGCTCAGGGCAAGTATAAAGCATTTTCCACCTGTGCATGTCACCTCTCTGTTGTCTCCTTATTTTATTGTACAAGCCTAGGAGTGTACCTTAGCTCTGCTGCTCCCCAGAGCTCCCATACAAGTGCAGTAGCCTCGGTGATGTACACTGTTGTCACACCCATGCTGAACCCTTTCATCTACAGCCTGAGAAACAAAGACATAAAGAGGGCTCTGATTAGATTCTCTGGGATGGCAATGATGAGAGGGACAATTGACCTGGGCTGAAGAATTTGCCATGATTGCAGGGTCTGAGGCCTTAGAATCAGAGGTTGGATTTTTTTTTAATGCATATTTTGGAAGAACTTCCTTCTTTATTTCCTGTAATTTCTTTTTTGTTTGGCCTCTCATACAATGTATTTACTTACTTTATTAAACTTTGTGTTATCTTTGATACCCAGGAGATTTTCCCTCTGTCATTTTCCTATTCTATCAAAGATATTCCTAACATCATTTGTGATATATTTGGAAATTCTCATTATTTCAAAGGACTAGATGGTTCTGCTAAAAATAGTTTTTTCTTAAATGAGATATATTATAATGAATACTTTTTCTTTTGTGTTACTGGAAAAAAAAAACAGTCATGGGTTGTACTACTCCTATGGAAAATTTACTCTTGGCCACCACAGCTATTTATATAAGTTTATGACAGAAAAATCTGAGATCACTGTGCTTCACTTTTGTGAACATCATTTCATTGTATATCACTACCTTAACTGCTCTTCCTTAGAATGCAGACTTTGATGTACTGATGGTTATAACTGATCATGGGGGGTTTTCTACACATTAGTATCCTGTTCTATTACACAGCTTGTGTCTACCATGCCTCCCATAGTCACTCACAAGAGAAATTATAATAAATTATATGTCTCCAAGTGGAATCTACACAGAAAGACAAATAAGGAAAAAATAGATTGACATATTATGTCAATCTATTGATTTACATAAACATTGACAAAAATAGATTGACATAAATGACATAATATCAAACTTGACTTTAAGGACAATGAAGAAAATATTAAAGCATACATTTATTCCTATGCAAATTATTTCTTTCTCAGATACTTCATCTATTCATTGAATTATGGATTATCAGGGTCCATCTGTAAGGTGTATTCATTAAGATGAAACACTGGTTTGGATTTTATTAAATTTTATTAAATTATTTTCTGGTTTCTGGTTGAAAGTTTCCAGTGCTACACACAAAGATGATTCATTCTATTTCACTAAATGAAACATCTCCCACTGTTAGAAATTTGGCATAAACTATAGGGGAGAGGGGCAGCAAATGAACAACATCAGTATCATCCATTATATATGATCCTCATAACCACAGGATGACTCACCAGCAAGTTTGAATGCCTGTCCAGGATGTGATTCACAGTCATGGGTTTTGTGCACACATGTATGTCCTTCCACCCTTTCCATGTTACCTCCAAGGGGACTCAGTTATTTTTAATACAGTTACATGAAATAAACTTCAAGAACAGAGTTTTATCATGGAAGCTAACTTCAAGTATCAGAACAAATGCCTAGAATAAAAAGAATCAGATCATTACAAATGTCCTCTGTTCTTCTTGATTTGATTATTCTATCAGTTAGTGATTGCTACATACAAAGCATCCTACAATAACATGGATCGATAAAATGTCTTTCTTATTGAAGGGGATTGTAGGGTAGGGAGTTGTCTTGATCACTGCAGGGCTTTGCATGTGTCCTTATTCAGCTGCAATCTCTACATTGTGTTTCTAAGGCTCATCCATGAAGTGTGTGGCTGTAGTGTTCTTCTGTCTTGAACCAATTTATGCCATTTTATTCTTTTTATATATGTAAGCTAATCTTCTACTTACTAAAAAAAATGAGTTTATCAAATGTAAATTGTCTTAACTTACTTCCAATATTTTAATATCCATATGTGAACTTCTGTTTTTTCACAGGTGTAAAGAAAGTATCCCACCTTGTTTGGTGTGACTCAGCTCACGGTGCTCCAGATCTGACTCTGAGTCAAGCACCACTAGAATTTTTAAATTCTATTTATTTTATTGGAACATTACTGCATGCAATAAACTGTACATATGTAAAGTGTATAATTTTAGGAATTGAAAGAGTCATTAAAAATCATCGTTACATACTGCCTGGTTCCATTTCCATAGAACTCAAGAAGATAAAGAATAAATTCTAGATATTTTTATGCAATTGTTAGCGTTTAATCCCTTCAGACTACATTTTCTTCTGAAGGCAATGTAGAATCATAAACATGACTTCAAGCAACGTTGTAAGGCAAGATGAAATGTGTGGAAATACTTCGCTGGGTCCAACGAATGTTCAAGACTAAGGGTTGTGTGTATGTAAATTTATGTATATTCATGTACATATCTATTTCAAGAAAACACACTTGTGTGCATATATGTACATGTACAAGATTCATAATGCTCATAACTCATCATAAACTATCTAATATGTTGAAAGAAAGCTTGAGAGAAACCTGGAGGATAAAGAAATGAAAAGAATGAGCATTTACATTCACATAAAATCCTAGGAATGTAGAAATTTAGACAAAAAAAAATTTATAGTAGGAGATAGGAGACAAGAGGGCAGACAAGTAACAGACCCTGTTTCAAATGGTCCCCTGAATTTAGCTGAATATTTGCCAAATCATTCTGAACACCCATGAAATCAGCCTAAGAAGTAAGAATATGGGGGCGCCTGGGTGGCTCAGTGGTTTAGGCCACTGCCTTCAGCTCGGGTCATGATCTCAGGGTCCTGGGATCGAGTCCCGCATCGGGCTCTCTGCTCAGTGGGGAGCCTGCTTCCCTCTCGCTCTCTCTGCTTGCCTCTCTGCCTACTTGTGATCTCTCTCTGTCAAATAAATAAATAAAATCTTAAAAAAAATAGAAAAGAAGTAAGAATATGTATCTGGATCTCTACAAACAGAAAAATGACTGATTTTGGCCAGTTAGGATGTATGGATTCCTGAATCTGTAGGGAAATATTGGAAGATAAACAGAAGGGGGAGGGAGCCTCCGCAATCTGGCTCCTGGAAAGTGATATAACACTGGAGCACAATGGAGCACAGAATCAGAACCCTTAGAATTCTGTTCTAGTGAAAGATATCCCTCTCTGAAAGGGGTTCTGGAAGTGAAAAGGCAGAATTCTAAGTAAGGCATTGTGGTCTCAGGATACAAGGATCTGCAGAGTGAAAGGGGATCCCTGAACCATTAGAGAACCCAAGTATTGGAGCCAGGACACAAGTTATGGTCAGTGAGCCCAGGAAGGGACTATCAGCTCAGATCTCCATAAACAACAAGCCGGGCCATTTGATAATCATTCTTCTCCTTGGCAGCCTGAAAAAGTCTGGAGCCTGTATCCAGGCGAAAACTCTCAGACTGGTAACAGTCCAGAAATTGTTTTAGAGTGGCACTCAGACATGATCCATGAGCTTCAGGTGCCCTCATGAGGCCACTCAGTTTTAAAATCACAAAGGGCAGTGCCACTCCCAAACCCCCGGGAATAACTCTGAGGTGCTGTGGGCATGCACCATGGGAAGCTGTGGTTTTCACTGGCACATGCAGAAGTGGAGACTCTTTGTCCTGGAGGATTTATTAAAAGGAGATTAATAAACTGCGAATTTTCTGCTGGGAGGTGGATGTTTGACTGTAGCCATTTTTGCTCTGATCCTCTGAAGAGGAGCAGAAAGCCTCCAGGGAACAAAGGTCACACAGAAGACCAATTTCCACTGAACACAACCCCCTGACAGGGACTGAGGCAACTCCCCACAGGAAAGGTTACCTGAGAAACTGCGTGGTAGGCCCCTCCTCCAGACAACAAGCTGGAAGAACAGGGGACAACAACCCTCTGGATCCCATAAGACTGTAAAATCCCAATGCCAGGAGGAAATTATATATTGGGCTCCATGTAAGGCCTTGCAACTTGTTTATTTTTCAGATAAAATTTTCCTTTCCTTTTCCCTTTTTTCTTTTTTCTTTTTCTTATGCTTTTTCTCTTTTTTTTTGTCTTTTTACTTTCATATTTCAACTAGATGTTTAGAATACCAACTTATATTTCATGGTAGCTTTTTAACATATTTTTCACACCTATATTTTTATAGATATATGGTTTACTGTAGTCCTTTTTCCCTATTCATTTTACATATGTGTGTGTGTGTATGTATATATATATATATATATACAAGTTTTACTCTTCTTATACTTTGGGGACACAGTGTTCTCTAACATGGAGACCGAAAAACAATCAGGAACAACTGAAATACCTTATTTTGTCCACACTGAGAGATTATAGTTCTTTGTCTCTCCCCTTTTTTAATTTTATAATTCTTTAAATATTATTCTTGTGTTTTATTTTGGCTTTGTTTTTTCAGTAGTGGTTTCAGACCACTCTGGATTTTCCTAGGGTGCATCTTGCCTGGTCCATGGTTGATATTTTGGACTCTGATCATTCATTAAACCATTCCTCAACATAGTGACAAGGAAGAGGAACTCTCAGCAAAGAAAAGAAACACGGGCAATGTCTCCTGCCACAGAATTAGATATGGATACAAGCAAGAGGTCAGATAGAATTCAGGATAGCA
The DNA here is from genome assembly GCF_922984935.1 of Meles meles. Classification (NCBI taxonomy): domain Eukaryota; kingdom Metazoa; phylum Chordata; class Mammalia; order Carnivora; family Mustelidae; genus Meles; species Meles meles. The sequence continues at coordinate 11,862,038 of NC_060085.1, forward strand.
ATCATAAAGTCAACAAGTCAGCTTGAAAAAAGCATTACCAACAATATAGGATTCCTAAGGGCAGAAATGAGACCTAATTTAAATTTAATTGAATTTTAAAATGCTATGAACAAGATGTAGTCTAAACTGGATCCTCTAACAGCCAGGGTAAATGAGGCAGAAGAGCAAACCAGTGAACTCAAAGATAAGCTGATAGAAAGGAAGGAATCTGAGGAGAGAGGGATATGCAGGTAGTAGCCCATGAAAACAGACTGGAGAGATCAAAAATGCCATGAACATTCCAAAGTCAGAATTATTGGGATCCCTGAAGAAGTGGAGAGAGAGAAAGGACTGGAAGGTATATCTGAGTAAATCATAGCTGATAACTCCCTAATCTGGAGAAGGAAACAAGCATCCATGTCCAAGAAGCAGAGAGGACCCTTCCCAAAAATCAATAAAAATAGATCAACACCTTAACATATAATAGTGACGCTTGAAAATCTTACAGCCAAAGAATCTAACCAGAGAATAGGTAACAAGAGGAGGTTCCTTGCATATGCATGGAGGAACATCAGAATAACATCAGAGCTATCCATAGAGACCTGGAAATCCAGAAAGGGCTGGCAAAACATATTCAGAGCAGTAAATGAGAAGAACATGCAGCCAAGAATACTTTATCCAACAAGGATGTCATTCGGAATGGACAGAGAGATGAAGAGCTTCCAGGACTGGCAGCAACTGAAAAGAATATGTGATCACCAAGCCAGCCCTGTAAGAAATATTAAGGAGGATTCTATAAAAAGAGAGAGACCCCAAGAGTGATATAGAACAGATATTTACAGAGATAATCTACAGAAACAGAGACCATACAGATAATATGATGGCACTAAATACATGTCTTTCAGTACTTACTCTCAATATGAACAGCCTAAATGCTCTCATGAAATAGCACAGGGTTGAAGAGTTGATACAAAGATAGGAACCATCCATCTGCTGTCTACAAGAGACTCGTTTTGAAACTAAAGACACCTCCAGATTGAAAGTGAGGAGATGGAGAACCATTTATCATGATAATGGACATCATTGCTACAATCTCCAAACTGTGGAAAGAGCCAAGATGCCCTTCAACGGATGAATAAAGAAGATATGCTCCGTATATATAATGGAATCTTACACAGCCATCAGAAAGGATGAATACACAGCTTTCTATTAATGGGACTGGAGATTATGCTTAGTGAAATAAGTCAAGCAGAGAAAGTCAATTACTTACTTGTAAAGCATAAGGAATAACATGGAAGACATTAGGTGAAGAAAAGGAAAAGTAAATTGGGGGAAATTGGAAGGGGAGATGAAGCATGAGAGACTGTGGACTCTGAGAAACAAACAGAGTTTTGGAGGGGCATGGGGAGATGGGTAAACTGGGTGGTGGGTACTTAGGGCAGGTATTGCATGGAGCACTGGGTGTGGTGCATAAAAAATGAATCTTGGAACACTAAAAAAAAGGTGTCCTTAAAAAGGAGAAGAAGATGAAGAAGAAAGTAGAGTAGCAATTGGACAAATTAGAGTTTAAACCAAAGACTGTAGTAAGAGATGCAGAGGGAAACTATATCATGCTTAAAATGTCTAATCAACAAGAAGATCTAACAATTGTAAATATCTATGCCCCCAACATGGGAGCAGCCAATTATATACACCAATCAATAGCCAAAGTAAAGAGACATATTGATAATAATATTTTAATATTTTAATAATAATATTTTAATGAGGTCTGAGTGGACCTCAACACTCCACTCTCAGCAATAGACAAATCATCTAGGCAGAAGATCAAAAAAAAAAAGGCAAGAGCATTGAAAGACACATGGGACCAGAAGGACTTCACAGACATATACAAAACATTGCATCCTAACACAACAGAATACTTATTCTCAAATGCGCATGGAACTTTCTCCAGAATAGACTACATACTGGGTCACAAATCAGGTCTCAACCAGTGTCGAAAGATTCAGATTATTCCCTGCACATTTTTAGATCATAATGTTTTGAAACTTGAACTCGACCACAAGAGGAATTTGGAAGGAATTGAAACACTTAGAAGTTAAAGAGCATCCTGCTAAAGAATGATTGGGTCAACAGGAAATTTAAGAACTTAAGCAATTCATGGAAACTAATGAGAATGAGGAGGAGAAAAGGCAACAGAGGAGTAGGGAACCCTATTTCAACCAATCCCCTGAACTGAGCTGGATATCTACTGGACCATTCTGGACTCCCATGAAATCAGATGTAAGAAGATATATCTGGATCTCTACAAACAGAATATCTCCCACGTTTTGTCTCAAGGTGTGAAGCAGGGAGCCATGATTCTGCAAGCAGATATTGGAAGATAAACAGAAGGGTAGGGAGACTCCAGGATCTTGCACCAGAGTGCAAAAACCTCTCACAGGGGGGACCAGGCACAGATTTGCAGACAGGTAACAGCCAGGAAAGTACTTTAGGGAAGCCCCCAAGACAGAAACCTGGAACTTTGGGATTGTGATGTGAACCAGGGGAGGGAGTGCTTAAACTTTTAGAACCACAAAGGGCATAGACGTCCCGACCCAGGGAGATAGGGCTGGGAGTGATGCCATTGTCACTACATTTTTGTATGTTTGAGAAGTCCTATATTTAAAAATGGGGGATTATCAAAAAAAATTTACAGTGGAATACATGGGCTCAATTTTAACAATGAATCACTTTTCTTACCTAAATGCCAGTGGTCTCTAAGACATAACCGCATTGACATTTATGCAAGGAGAACTCCTCTACACCAGTTAGTAGGGCTGAATATCTCAAAACTGACTTTAGATTTTTCTTCTACTGAAGATAGGGTTTCAACACAAAATACACTTATCCAAAGAAGCTAAGTGAATTAATTAAGAGGCTTAAATAAGTTTCTTCAAGGAAAATTTTGTGGGAGAAATGTCTTTGTTACATTCATATTGCTGCTATCACCAATTACCACACTGAGCATTTAAAAGAAATAGATTTATACTGTTCCAGTCCTGGAGCTCAATTCTGAAAATGAGTCTCATTGGGCTAAAATCAAGATGTCTCCGCAGGATACAAAGAGCATAAATTCCTGCTTAGTTACCTGACTCTGTGTCACCCTTTATTCTCCACAAAAATGCATGCACTTCCAAACTCTACTTGGTACCTGAAAAGTATCCTCATTAGATTCACTTCTAAATTTTTTTTAAAACATTTATTTATTTATTTTGTAGAGAGAGAGCAAAAGTGGGGAGTGTGGGTGGGACAGAGGCAAAGGGATAGAGAATCTACACAGACTCACCACTGTGTATGGAGCCTGAGGTGGGACTTGATCCAATGATCTTGACTGAGATCATGACCTGAGGTGAAACCAAGAGTCAGATGCTCAACTGACTGGGTTACCCAGAGGCCCTTAGAGTCACTTTTAAACAATTATCTGAAATAAACTTGAGTAATAGAATGATCATGAATATTGCTACATAGCAAGTCACCCTGAAAGCAAATGGATTGTTATAACGTCTTTAGTATCAAGTGGAATTATATGGTGATGAGTTGCATTAGTCTTTATTGATCTCAAGTGTCTTAGTGAGCTGTGTTTCAACTGGAGGAGCTATGGTGATATCTTCCAGGCATTCTAATATAATTGGGGCTTGGCTATCTAGTTGTGGCTGGTCCAGAGTGGCCTTGGCTTGGACAAGTGGGCTTTACTCCACATGTCCTCACTTCCTCTGACAACCCACCTGACTTTATTCACTTTTTGGAGGCACAGATCCAAGACAGAGCAGCAGAAATGCACCAAGGCTCTAAGGTCCACTGTGACTCCCATCATACTCTGTTGGTCACAGCAGATAAAAAAATCCTAATCCAGCCCAGACCAAAGGTAGAAGAATGGTCTTCACCACCTCATGGAAGGTACTGTCCACATTGTCAAAGACATGGCTACAGAGAAAGACAGGGATTTGGGACCATCTCTGAAAAGAGTATACCACTGGTGTAAATTTCAGTTTGAAAGGAACACTGCAGTGTAGGAATACTATGCAGCCATCAAAAGAAATGAAATCTTGCCATTTGCGACAACATGGATGGAACTAGAGGGTATCATGCTTAGTGAAATAAGTCAATCGGAGAAAGACAACTATCATCTGATCTCCCTGATATGAGGATATGGAGATGCAACATGTTTACATAATGTCCTCGGGTTAGGGGGATAGGAGAAGAATAAATGAAACAAGATGGGATTGGGAGGGAGACAAACCATAAGTGACTCTTAATCGCACAAAACAAACTGGGGGTTGCTTGGGAGAGGTGGGGTTGGGAGAGGGGGAGGGGATTTATGGACATTGGGGAGGGTATGTGCTATGGTGAGCACTGTGAAGTGTGTAAACCTGGCGATTCACAGACCTGTACTCCTGGGGATAAAAATACATTATGTGTTTATAAAAAATAAGAAATAAAAAAAATTTTAAATAAAGGAACACTGCATCAAAAACTAATGACGAATTTTATGGTGACTAACATAACACAATAAAAAAATGAGAGTTTCCATTTCCATTTCCACCTTCAGCAGTGGAATGATCTCTAAGAAGACAGTGAAACTGAATTATGTGTTTCCTTGGAAGTTACGGAAATTTACTTCAGGAGGTCAGGCTTTCTTCCAAAAGTAAATATTTCCTCCCACCCCTTTCCTATAGATCACCATCCCTAGTCTAAGATCAAAGAAATAAAGGTTTTTCTTTCCATATACCTCAGAGAGACCAGGGACCTCAATTCTAACTCGCTGATTGGTAGAGCTAAGAACTGTTGTATCACTGATGCCATCTTAATGGCATCCTTATGTTGATATGGTTTTCCTATTGATTGAGCTTCCCATTAACATATTCATAATGGTTTTTTTATGGGAAGGGTTCTGCTGCAAGAAAGTGACATTTGCATTGTAAGGAGGAAGACAGAGACATAGGAATATTTTTTCTTCTTTTTTCCAGTTTTATTTTTTTAATTTAAATTCAATTAGCCAACATATAGTACATCATTAGTTGCAGATGTAGAGTTCAGTACTACATCAATTGCATATAACACCCAGTGCTCATCACATCATGTGCTCTCTTTAATACCCTTCACCAAATTATCTCATCTCCTCACCACTCCTTTTCCCACTTTAATTGAAATATAATTGATGTATAAAATTCTGGAAGTTAAAGCATACAACTTGGTGATATATATATCACATTCTTGAATATATATATATATATATATATATATATATATACACATATATATATGCATATATATATGTGTATATATATATATGTATATATATATATATATAGTGAAATGATCACCAAGATACATTAGTGAACACATCTATCACTTCACAGAGTTATCATTTCTTTTTGTTGTAAGAATATTTACAATGTTACAATATTTACAATGTACTCTGTCAACAACATTCAAGTATACAACACAGTAAATCTAACTACAATGACCATGCTGTACATTGCCTTCCCAGAATTCATTCATCTTATAACTAAAGGTTTGTACGATTTCACCAACATCTCATTACCTCAAAACCCAGCCACAGGCAAACATCAACTCTGTTTCTATGAGTTCAGATTTTTGTATTTCACATATAAGTGATATCATACAGTATTGGTCTTTTTCTGTCTGATTATTTCACTTAGCATAATGCCCTCAGGGAGCATCCATGTTATAGCAAAGAAAAAGATGTCTTCTTTTTTTATTGCTGAATTCCACTGTATAAATATGCCATCATCATTAATTCATCTGTTGCTGGATACTCAGCTGTTTCCATGTCTTGATTCTTGTAAATAATGCTGCAATGAATTTGAGGATATAGATATCTGAGATATCCACAAATATGTGGGAATTAAACCACATACTCATAAAGAGCTAGTGAGTGAAAGAAGAAAACAAAAAAGGAAATTTAAAAATCTTTAATCAAATGAAAATGGAAACATGGCCTGTCAAAATTTATGGGATGTTGTAAAAGCAACTCTAAGAGGGAATTTTGTAACTATAAAGGTCTACATTAAGAAAAATAAAGGAGCAACCAGGGGGTGGGTAATAGGGAGGGCACGTACTGCATGGAGCACTGGGTGTGATGCCAAAACAATGAACACTGTTATGCTGTAAATAAACAAACAAAAAGAAAGAAAAATAAAGGAGATTAAGTGAATAACCTGTTAAAATGATTCAAAGACCTAGAAAAAAGAAGAAAAAACTAAGTCCCAAGCTGCAGAGGAAAAAAGAAACAAATATCACAGCATACAGAAATGATATATAAACCAGAAAACCAATAGAAAGATTGACAAAGCTAGGAGATAATTTTTGAAAAGCTAGGCAAAATTGATAAACCATTTGTTAGAGCAAAAAAGGGGGGGATAAGATGCAAATAAATAAAATCAACAGCAAAACATCATAAGTAAAGAATTTAATGATAGAGTGAAAACACTTATTGTTCATTCATTCACACTATAACATTTGTAACAACATTTTTACAGAGGGAGATATTAAGTTTATGGCAGTAGAAGGAGTAATATTTGTAGGTAGCACTGGATATTTTCATATATAACAGCAAAATCATCCAAATAAATAACATAAAATCTACAACTATGTTCTTCACTTCAACCAATAAAACCCTTTAAACATGGACACCAAATATTCCACACTTCAATGAGTGAATGTACATCATCATAAGCACAATTTCCACAAAGAAATATGGTATGATTGAAAATTTTGCTTAATCCAATTTCAGGTCTTCCCTGATACTAAGCCCATATTAAGTCTCTTAGCTTATGCAAATTTGTCTTTCACTTAGATTGTGTTTCATAAGCAAATTTTGCTTTCCTATTCTGTGCCAGAGATACTGTGGATGCTGAGCTGATATGAGAACATGATCATAATGAGGATCATAAAACCCCATGACTACAAAACAAACTGGTGGTTAAAGTCTATATTATCAGGAAAAGTATTTAAGCTAGTACTATGGGAAGGAATGCAGACACAGAGTGAAAAACTGTGATCTCAGAATTTCCTCTATAATAAATTTATAAGAGTAGTCTCATTTGTGGGGCCCCTGGGTGGCTCAGATGGCTAAACATCTGCCTTTGGCTCAGGTCATGATCCCAGGATCCTGGGATCGGGCCCCACATCAGGGGCTCCCTGCTCAGTGGGGAGTCTTCTTCTCCCTCTCCCACTCCCCCTGTTTGTATTCCCTCTCTTGCTGCCTATCTCTCTCTCTCTCTCTCTCTCTCTCTCTCTCTCTTTCTCTCTCTCTGTGTCAAATAAATTTTTTTAAATCTTTAAAAAAAGAATAACCTCATTTGCAAAACATAGTTTTTTCCATAAAACTAGTACAGTCCATCATTCTGTGAGACAAGTGAAAATCTCCAAATTATTTCTGATTGAAGGTTGGAAATAATTTGGAAATTAAGAAAACAAAAAAGAAAAAGATATTGGCTATCAAAAGAAGCAGAGGGGTGCCTGGGTGGCTCAGTGGGTTGGGCCTCTGCCTTCAGCTCAACTCATGATCTCAGGGTCCTGGGATCCAGTCCCACATCAGGCTCTCTGCTTGGCGGGGAGCCTGCTTCCCCCCTCTCTCTCTGCCTGCCTCTCTGCCTACTTGTGATCTCTCTGTGTGTATCAAATAAATAAATAAAATCTTTTCTTAAAAGGAGCAGAAAGTTTAATGAAACAGTTGAACGTAAGAAAACATGACTCTCCAGGGTACAAATACAGGGATTGAGTTCTTATTTCATGATCCTATCAAAGATTAACAATTTCTGGCTGTTAGGCATTAGCCTTCAATAACAGGTACTTTTTGGAAAAAAAAAATGGCTCTTTTATGGCTTCCTTCTGAAAAATACATTTAGAGCCCCCTTTATGTCTCTGTTCCTCAGACTGTAGATAAAGGGATTCAGCATGGGTGTGACCACTGTGTACATCACTGAGGCCATTGCACTTGAGTGGGAGCTCTGGGGAGCAGCAGAGCTAAGGTACACTCCTAGGCCTGTACAGTAAAATAAGGAGACAACAGAGAGGTGAGATGCACAGGTGGAAAATGCTTTATACTTGCCCTGAGCTGTTGAGATCCCACATATGGAGGAAGCTATCTTAGAGTATGAGTAAAGGACCCCAGCCAGGGGAGCAGCAACCAGCAGCACAGTTGCAAAATACATCACCATGTCATTAAGAAAGGTATCAGAACAAGCAAGTTGGATCATCTGATTGAGTTCACAGAAAAAGTGGGGGATTTCCACCTCTGTACAGAAGGACAGCCGCAAGACCATTAGGGTTTGTAACAAAGAATGCAGAACACTCATGATCCAGGACACTAAAACCAATAGTCCACAGAGCCGGGGGTTCATGGTGACCATGTAATGTAGGGGGTGACAAATGGCCACAAAGCGGTCGTAAGCCATCACAGTCAGGAGAAAGTTGTCCAAACCTACAAAAAGTATGAAAAAGTACATCTGTATGATGCAACTTTCATAAGTTATGACCTTTTCCTGCGTTTGTATATTCACCAGCATCTTGGGGACAGTCGTGGAGGTGAAACAGATATCTACAAGGGACAGATTGGTGAGGAAGAAGTACATGGGGGTGTATAGGTGGGAGTCTGAGCTGACAGCCAGGATGATGAGCAGGTTCCCAAGAATGATGACCAAGTACATGGAGAGGAACAGACCAAAGAGGAAGGGTTGCAATTCTGGTTCCTCTGAAAATCCCAGGAGAAAAAATTCTGAAATTTGTGTATCATTCTCCAGTTCCATGTCACTGATGTGACTACAAAAACAAGAAAGAAAGAACATTACACAATCATGCACTACTAACCTGGAAAGTGCATTATTTTTTATATTCTTCACTCAAATAATTAATGTTTATGTTTATATGGCACATAATAAAAGCGCTAAAAACTAGGAATGGAAGGAAACAATCTCAACATAAAGCCATTCATGAAAACCCACAGCAAACATGGTACTCACTGGGGATACAGGGAACATTTTTCCTCTATGATCAAGAACACGCAAGGATGCCCACTTTCCTGACTTCTACTCAACATAACACTGGAAGTTCTAGACAGAGAAACTAAAGAAATAATAAGTAATGAGTGGCATCCAAACTGGAAAGGAAGAAATAATGTGTGTAAATGATGTGCTCTTATATGTATATATATTATATATATACAATTTTATTGTATAAATACCAAAGATGCTACAAGCAATAATAAAACTATTAAATTAATCCTACCAAGTAACTGGATACAAAACCAGCCCTCAAAAAATCAGTTGCATATCTATATAGGAAAAGTGAAAATCTGAAAAGGAAATAAAATAATTCCATCTATGTGATATCCAAATGAATAAGACTATCACCTCATACCAGTCAGAATGGTTAGTATAAAAGGACAAGAAATGACAAGATTTTTTAAGATTTTATTTATTCACTTGACAGAGATCACAGAGAGAGGCAGAGAGGCAGGCAGAGAGAGAGAGGAGGAAGCGGGCTCCCCGCTGAGCAAAGAGCCCAATGCAGGACTTGATCCCAGGACCCTGAGATCATGAGCTGAGCTGAAGGCAGAGGTTTAACTCACTGAGCCACCCAGGTGCCCCAAGAAATGACAAGTTATGAGGAGGCTGTGAAGAAAAGGACACACTCGTGCACTTTGGTGTGAATGCAAACTGGTGTAGCCACTGTGGAAAACACTATGAGGTTCTTCAAAAAGTTAAAAATAGGAATACCACATTATCATGTAATTACATTTCCCAAAGAAGACAAAAAGCACTCATTTGAAAATATATATGCACCCAATATGTATTGCAGCATTGTTTACAATAGCCAAGATAAGGAAGCCGCCCAAGTTCCATTGAAAGATGAATGGATAAAGATTTCTGTGTATGTGGGGCACCTGGGTAGCTCAGTGGCTTAAGCATCTGCCTTTGGCTCAGGTCATGATCTCAGGGTCCTGGATCAAGCCCCCATAGGGCACTCTGCTCAACAGGGGGCCTGCTTCCCTGCCTCTCTCTACCTGCTTCTCTGCCTACTTGTGATCTCTCTTACTCTGTCAAATAAATAAGTAAGTAAAAAATCTTTTAGATACACTAAGATGGCGGGGAAGTAGGAGGAGGCACCATTTCAACCTGTACCCTAAAGTGAGCTGATTACCTACCAAAGAATTCCGACCACCCATGAAATCAGCCTGAGATCAGAATTATACACGTCTGGATCTCTACAGGAGCAGAAGACGCCAGTGGCAGGTAAAGCAGACTGGGAGCATTGGACTGATATTGGAAGATAAACAAAAGGGGGAGGGAGCCACCAGAGGTGACTGATTGGAAAGTAATACCCCAACACGAGAGTGCTCTGCGTCTGGGGACCAGCATTAACTTGGAGTCTGGTTGAAAGCACTCAAAAAACAAAGAGCAAAGGATCGCGGGGGGTAATAGTGGGAACCTGGGCGGTTAGGGTCAGGGACCTAAGTCCCTGGACCCAGGATAGCCTCCCCTGGCGCTGAGCCAGAGAGAGTGCAGCGGAGAAATCAGGTCTCCATCCCTGAGCCGCCAGTGCACCTGAACGCCAGCGCGCCCGAGAACGAGAATGAGTGGGGTCTGGCTCCCGTGAGGGGCTGGGAGCCTGGCCAGACGGCAATCCTGAAATGCGAGCGTCCCACACCCTCCCTTGGGATATGTGCTCATAGGCGCTAGCCTGGAGCTCTGGCAGCCGGAAAAACCAGACATTCCTAGCCCCGGACAGCGGGAAAATCTCAGTGTGCAATCTCTGCTCGGAACCTCTCTGGCAGTCTGGAGCTGCCTAGACAGCCACCGCTGCCCAGGTTTTGGGTACAACGAGGAGCTCCTGCATCCCCAGGGACAGTGACTCAGAACCGACTCTGCCAGCAGCTTTTGCAAAACATTCTGAGGCTTCTCTCTGGGAGGGAGGTCGGGGTGCAGTTTGCTCTCCTCTAAACCTCCAAAAACCATCGAAAGCTGTCAAGGTGAGAGAAAGCAGATGAAAGAACATTAAAACCCCCAGAGAACAAAAGGCTGAAAAAAACAGTTTCCTCAGAGCTCACCCACTTCAGGGGAGCGGGAGGACCTAACTCAGGGAACATCATTGTCTGAAAACCCACGTAGCAGGCCCCTCCCCCAGAAAACCAACCAGGAAGGAAGAAAAAAAAAAAAAAGACTACGAGAACAACCACCACTACTTCATAAATACAACTTTTATTTTTAACTCTTTACCAATATTCTGGTTCTTTTTTTTAAACATACAGATAATTTTTTAACCTATTTACCATCACACTGAGATGTCCAGTACATCAAATTCTTTAATAACCTTCTAACTTGAACTTTTTGATACATACACCCGTGTTTTCCTTTTGCTTTTCTATTTTTTTAATTCTTTTTTAATTTTAAATTAGTTTAGTCTAGTTTATTCTTTTTTAATTTTTATTTTCTACTATACATATAGAGTTAAGCTTCAAGGTAATCTCCTTTCCCCAATCAATGCTACCCCTATAGACAAACCAGTTTCTAATCCCCCTGTAGCTTAGGAAAGTTGAGTCCCTTAACAAAAACATCAATACATTCAGGAAGAATCAAAATAAACTTCCTCACCCACACTGAGAATTTATAACCACTCTCCCAATTTTTCCTTCTGTCAGTGTTTCTGTGAATTTGTGTTTGTCCTGATAATATATAAATCTTATACTTGGGGTTCTTTCTGATGAGGTTCTTCACTTTTTTTTGCTTATATATATTTTTTTTTCTCTTGTCATATACTTTTATCAGTCTTTTTGTTTGTCTGTTTTTGTTTGTATACTTCACAAATCTTACCTTGTGGTCCATTTGGGCTGAGCCTTCTCTTTTATCTTCCCTTTTTTTCCTATCTCTCTCTCTCTCTCTTTTTATTTTTCCTTTTTTCTTTCCCCTTTTTTTTCTTTCTTCTTCTCTATTTCTTTTTCATTTCTTTTTTCTCTCATTTGGGTGGGGAATCCTGATTGCACAGAAGCGTTCCAGGGTGCACATTCACTGCACCACAATCGATAAGTCCAGCTGCATCTGTTCAGTCATCTCTTACCAAAATGACTAGGAGGAGGAATACCAACAGAAGAAAAATACAAAGGATGGGCCTTCTGCAACAGAGCTAATGGCTATAGACATAGACAATATGTCAGAAAAGGAATTCACACTAACAATTATCCAGGTAATAGCTAGGTTGGAGAAAGCCATGGATGACCAAACAGAACTGATTAGGGCAGAACTGAAAGCCACCAGGGATGATGTTCACAATGTTAGGGCAGAACTGAAAGCCACCAGGGATGATGTTCAAAATGCTCTCAATGAGTTCCAATCTAATCTAAATTCTCTAAAAGCTAGGGTAACTGAGACAGAAGATGGAGTCAGTGATCTGAAGGACAAACAGATAGAAAGGATCAGGAGGAAGCCTGGAACAAACAGCTCAGAAGCCACGAAAACAGAATCAGGGAAATAAACGATGCCATGAAACGTTCCAACGTCAGAATTATTGGAATCCCTGAAGGGGAGGAAAAAGAAAGAAGTCTAGAAGATATAGTGGAAGAAGTTGTCTATGAAAATTTTCCCAATCTCACGAATGGAAACAACGTTCATGTACTAGAGGCAGAGAGATTTCCTCCCAAGATTTTAGATTCTCAAAAGTCCTCATGGCATCTTATAGTTAGAATGAGGAATTATGTTTCAAGAGAGACCCTCCTAAAAGCAGCTAGGAAAAAAAGCTCCTTACATACAGAGGAAAGCCCATTAGAATAACGTCAGACCTTTCCACAGAGACCTGGCAAGCCAGGAAGGGCTGGCAAAATATATTCAGAGTACTAAATGAGAAGAACATACAACCAAGAATACTCTATCCAGCAACACTGACATTTAAAATGGATGGAGAGATACAGAGTTTCCAAGACCGGCAAGGCTTAAAAGACTATGCAACCACCAAGCCGACACTACAGGAAATATTAAAGGGGGTCCTATAAATGAGAAAAAATCCTAAGAATATCATTGAACAGAAATATAGAAAAAATCTACAGACAGAAAGACTTCAAAGGCAAAACGATGTCAATAAAAACCTATCTCTCAATAATCACTCTCAATGTGAATGGCCTAAATGTGCCCATAAAACTACACAGGGTTGCAGATTGGATAAAACGACAGGATCCATCCATATGTTGTCTACAAGAGACCCATTTTGAACCTAAGGATACACCCAGACTAAAAGTGAAGGGATGGAGAAGCATCTTTCATGCCAATGGGCCTTAAAAGAAGGCCAGGGTAGCGATTCTCATATCAGATAAATTAGATTTTAAACTAAAGACTGTAGTCAGAGATACAGAAGGACACTACATAATTCTTAAAGGGACTTTCCGCCAAGTCAATCTAACAATTGTGAATATCTATGCCCCCAATATGGGAGCACCCAATTACATAAGAAAACTATTAATCAAGATAAAGAGTTATATTGATATGAATACAATAATAGTAGGAGATCTTAATACGCCTCTCTCAGAAATAGACAGATCATCGAAGCAGAAAATTAATAAAGAAATAAGAGCATTGAATGAAACATTGGACTAGATGGACCTCATAGACATATACAGAACATTCCACCCTAAAACAACAGAATACTCATTCTTCTCAAGTGCACATGGAACCTTCTCCAGAATAGACCACATACTGGGTCACAAAGCAGGACTCAACCAATACCAAAAGACTGACATTATTCCCTGCATATTCTCCGATCACAATGCTTTGAAACTGGAACTCAATCACAAGGAAAAGTTCAGAAGAAACTCAAACACCTGGAAGCTAAAGACCACCTTGCTTCAGAATGCTTGGATCAACTAGGAGATCAAAGACGAACTTAAACAATTCATGGAAACCAATGAGAATGAAGACACCTCAGTCCAAAACCTATGGGATACAGCAAAGGCGGTTCTAAGGGGGAAATACATAGCCATCCAAGCCTCCCTCAAAAACATTGAAAAATCCAGAATACACCATCTGTCTCTACACCTTAAAGAACTGGAGAATCAACAACAAATCAAACCAACTCCACATGCAAGAAGGGAAATAATCAAGATTAGAGCAGAGATCAATGAGGTAGAAACCAGAGATTCAGGAGAACGTATCAATGAAACTAGAAGCTGGTTTTTTGAAAGAATCAATAAGATCAATAAACCATTGGCCACAGTAATCCAAAAGAAAAGAGAGAAAGCCCAAATTAATAAAATTATGAATGAAAAGGGAGAGATCACAACTAACACCAAGGAAATAGAAACAATCATCAGAAATTATTACCAACAGTTATATGCCAATAAGCTAAGCAACATAGATGAAATGGATGCATTCCTGGAAAGCGACAAACTCCCAAAATTGAACCAGGAAGAAATTGACAACCTGTATAGACCTATATCTAGTAATGAGATTGAAGCAGTGATCAAAACCTCCCAAAAAAAAGAGCCCAGGACCTGACGGACTCCCTTGTGAATTCTACCAAACTTTCCAAAAAGAAATAACACCAATTCTCCTGAAGTGGTTCCAAAAAAATTGAAACAGAAGGAAAACTTCCAGACTCTTTTGATGAAGCCAGCATTACCCTGATCCCCAAACCAGGCAAAGACCCTACCAAAAAGGAGAATTTCAGACCAATATCACTGATAAATATGGATGCAAAGATTCTCAACATGATCCTAGCAAACAGGATCCAGCAGCACATTAAAAAGATTATCCACCATGACCAGGTGGGATTCACCCCTGGGTTGCAAGGTTGGATCAACATTCGCAAATCAATCAGTGTGATAGAACAAATCAATAAGAGAAGAGAGAAGAACCACACGGTCCTCTCAATTGATGCAGAAAAAGCATTTGACAAAATCCAGCATCCGTTCCTGATGAAAATGTTTCAAAGTATAAGGCTGGAGGGAACATTCCTGAACTTCATAAAATCTATCTATGAAAGACCCACAGCAAATATCATCCTCAATGGGAAAAAGCTTGCAGCCTTCCAATTGAGATCAGGAACACGACAAGGATGCCCACTCTCACCACTCGTCTTCAACATAGTATTAGAAGTTCTAGCAACGGCAATCAGACAACAAAGAGAAATAAAAGGTATCCAAATTGGCAAGGAAGAAGTCAAACTCTCTCTCTTCACAGATGACATGATTCTTTATATGGAAAACCCCAAAGACTCCACCCACAAACTACTAGAACTCATACAGCAATTCAGTAACGTGGCAGGATATGAAGTCAATGTACAGAAATCAGTGGCTTTCTTATACACTAACAATGAAAATACAGAAAGGGAAATTAGAGAATCAATTCCATTTACTATAGCACCAAGAACCATAAGATACCTGGGAACAAACCTAACCAAAGAGGTAAAGGACCTGTACTCGAGGAACTACAGAACACTCATGAAAGAAATTGAAGAAGACACAAAAAGATGGAAGACTGTTCCATGCTCTTGGATTGGAAGAATAAACATTGTTAAAATGTCTATACTGCCTAGAGCAATCTATACTTTTAATGCCATTCCGATCAAAATTCCACTGATATTTTTCAAAGAGCTGGAGCAAATAATCCTAAAATTTGTATGGAGCCAGAAGAGACCCCGAATTGCTAAGGAAATGTTGAAAAACAAAAACAAAACTGGCAGCATCACGTTACCTGATTTCAAGCTTTACTACAAAGCTGTGATCACCAAGACAGCGTGGTACTGGCATAAAAATAGACACATAGACCAGTGGAACAGAGTAGAGAGCCCAGATATGGACCCTCAACTCTATGGTCAAATAATCTTCGACAAAACAGGAAAAAATATTCAGTGGAAAAAAGACAGTCTCTTCAATAAATGGTGCTGGGAAAACTGGACAGCGATATGTAGAAGAATGAAACTCAACCATTCTCTTACACCGTTCACAAAGATAAACTCGAAATGGATAAAAGACCTCAACGTGAGACGGGAATCTATCAGAATCCTAGAGGAGAACATAGGCAGTAACCTCTTCGATATCAGCCACAGCAACTTCTTTCAAGATATGTCTCCAAAGGCCAAGGAAACAAAAGCAAAAATGAACTTTTGGGACTTCATCAAGATCAAAAGCTTCTGCACAGCAAAGGAAACAGTCAACAAAACAAAGAGGCAACCCACAGAATGGGAGAAGATATTTGTAAATGACAGTACAGACAAAAGGTTGATATCCAGGATCTACAAAGAACTTCTCAAACTCAACACACACAAAACAGATAATCATATCAAAAAATGGGCAGAAGATATGAACAGACACTTCTCCAACGAAGACATACAAATGACTATCAGACACATGAAAAAATGTTCATCATCACCAGCCATCAGGGAGATTCAAATTAAAACAACATTGAGATACCACCTAACACCAGTTAGAATGGCCAAAATTAGCAAGACAGGAAACAACGTGTGTTGGAGAGGATGTGGAGAAAGGGGAACCCTCTTACACGGTTGGTGGGAATGCAAGTTAGTGCAGCCACTTTGGAGAACAGTGTGGAGATTCCTGAAGAAATTAAAAATAGAGCTTCCCTATGACCCTGCAATTGCACTGCTGGGTATTTACCCCAAAGATACAGATGGAGTGAAAAGAAGGGCCATTTGTACCCCAATGTTTATTGCAGCAATGGCTACGGTCGCCAAACTGTGGAAAGAACCAAGATGCCCTTCAACGGATGAATGGATAAGGAAGATGTGGTCCATATACACAATGGAGTATTATGCCTCCATCAGAAAGGACGAATACCCAACTTTTGTAGCAACATGGACGGGACTGGAAGAAATTATGCTGAGCGAAATAAGTCAAGCAGAGAGAGTCAAGTATCATATGGTCTCACTTATTTGTGGAGCATAACAAATAACATGGAGGACATGGGGAGATGGAGAGGAGAGGGAGTTGAGGGAAACTGGAAGGGGAGATGAACCATGAGAGACTATGGACTCTAAAAAACAACCAGAGGGTTATGAAGGGGCGGCAGGGGGGTGGGGGGGGCTGGGAGGTTGAGGAACCAGGTGGTGGGTAATAGGGAGGGCACGTACTGCATGGAGCACTGGGTGTGATGCCAAAACAATGAACACTGTTATGCTGTAAATAAACAAATAAAAATAAACATAAAAAAATAGAGCTTCCCTATGATCCTGCAATTGCACTTCTGGGTATTTACCCCAAAGATACAGATGGAGTGAAAAGAAGGGCCATCTGTACCCCAATGTTTATTGCAGCTATGGCTACGGTCGCCAAACTGTGGAAAGAACCAAGATGCCCTTCAACGGATGAATGGATAAGGAAGATGTGGTCCATACACGATGGAGTATTATGCCTCCATCAGAAAGGACGAATACCCAACTTTTGTAGCAACATGGACGGGACTGGAAGAAATTATGCTGAGCGAAATAAGTCAAGCAGAGAGAGTCAAGTATCATATGGTCTCACTTATTTGTGGAGCATATCAAATAACATGGAGGACATGGGGAGATGGAGAGGAGAGGGAGTTGAGGGAAACTGGAAGGGGAGATGAACCATGAGAGACTATGGACTCTGAAAAACAACCAGAGGGTTTTGAAGGGGCGGGGTGGGGGGTAGGTTGAGGAACCAGGTGGTGGGTAATAGGGAAGGCACGTACTGCATGGAGCACTGGGTGTGATGCCAAAACAATGACCACTGTTATGCTGTAAATAAACAAATAAAAAGAAAAAAAAAGAGTACACTTATGATGAGCACTAAGTAATGTGTACAACTGTTGAATTACTACATTGTACACTTGAAACTAATAAAACACTGCATGTCAATTATATGGAAATTTAAAAATGAAATTTAAAAAGTAAAAAAAACCCTCAAAGTCTTTAAAATTATCAGAAAATACCCCTAATATAAAAAATAAAATATATAGACAAAACTATCTTAATTAAGGCAAGAAACTGAGAAGGAAGAAGGTACACATTAACTAATAGAATTTATAACATCTCCATGGTCAAAATATCTCCATAGAATTCAATAGAGAAACAATCATCTATAGAAGGGCCTGAAAACCCACTTGGCGGGCCCCTCCCCAAGAAAGACAACTGGGAAAAAAAAAGACAACAAGAGAACAACCACAACTACATCACAGATATAACTATTATTTTTAATTCATTCCCACTATTCTGGATCTTTTGTTTTTTAATTTTGTTATATAGATAATTTTTTAACCAATTTACCATCACAGTGAGATGTCGAGTACATCAAATTTGTTAATAACCTTCTAACCTGAACTTTTTGATACATACACCATGTTTTTCTTTTGCTTTTCTATTTTTTAAATTTTATTTTAGTTTAGTTTATTCTTCTTTTTATTTGTATTTTTTAAATATTCATATAGAGTTAAAGTTCAAGGTAATCCCCTTTCCCAATCAATGTTACAGCTATAGGTAAACGAATTTTTAATCCCCCTTTATGTAAGGAAAGTTAAGTCCTTTAACAAAGATATCAAGATACACCATCATGAGCCATCAGGGAGATACAAATTAAAACCACATTGAGATACCACCTGACACCAGTTAGAATGGCCAAAATTAGGAAGACAGGAAACAACGTGTGTTGGAGAGAATGTGCAGAAAGGGGAACTGTCTTACACTGTTGGTGGGAATGCAAGTTGGTGCAGCCACTTTGGAGAACAGTGTGAAGATTCCTCAAGAAGTTAAAAATAGAGCTTCCCTATGACCCTGCAATTGCACTGCTGGGTATTTACCCCAAAGATACAGATGGAGTGAAAAGAAGAAAAGAAGAGCCATCTGTAACCCAATGTTTATTGCAGCAATGGTCACGGTCGCAAAACTGTGGAAAGAACCAAGATGCCCTTCAGCAGATGATGGATAAGGAATATGTGGTCCATATACACGATGGAGTATTATGCCTCCATCAGAAAGGATGAATACCAACGATGCCATGAAACGTTCCAATGTCAGAATTATTGGAATCCCTGAAGGGGAAGAAAAAGAAAGAAGTCTAGAAGATATAGTGGAAGAAGTTGTCTATGAAAATTTTCCCAATCTCACGAATGGAAACAATGTTCATGTACTAGAGGCAGAAAGATTTCCTCCCAAGATTTTAGATTCTCGAAAGTCCTCACGGCACCTTATCGTTAAAATGGGGAATTATGTTTCAAGAGAGACCCTCTTAAAAGCAGCTAGGACAAAGAAGCTTCTTACATACAGAGGAAAGCCCATTAGAATAACGTCAGACCTTTCCACAGAGACCTGGAAAGCCAGGAAGGGCTGGCAAAATATATTCAGAGTACTAAATGAGAAGAACATGCAACCAAGAATACTCTATCCAGCAAGACTGACATTTAAAATGGAAGGACAGATAAAGAGTTTCCAAGACCGGCAAGGCTTAAAAGACTATGCAACCACCAAACCGACACTGCAGGAAATATTAAGGGGGGTCCTATAAAAGAGAAAAAATCCTAAGAATATCATTGAACAGAAATATAGAAACAATCTATAGACAGAAAGACTTCAAAGGCAACACGATGTCAATAAAAACCTATCTCTCAATAATCACTCTCAATGTGAATGGCCTAAATGCGCCCATAAAACGACACAGGGTTGCAGATTGGATAAAACGACAGGACCCATCCATATGTTGTCTACAAGAGACCCATTTTGAAACTAAGGATACACCCAGACTGAAAGTGAAGGGATGGAGAAGCATCTTTCATGCCAATTGGCCTCAAAAGAAGGCCGGAGTAGCGATTCTCATATCAGATAAATTAGATTTTAAACTAAAGACTGTAGTCAGAGATACAGAAGGACACTACATAATTCTTAAAGGGACTATCCGACAAGACGATCTAAAAATTGTGAATATCTATGCCCCCAATATGGGAGCACCCAATTACATAAGAAAACTATTAATCAAGATAAAGAGTCATATTGATATGAATACAATAATAGTAGGAGATCTTAATACGCCTCTCTCAGAAATAGACAGATCATCGAAGCAGAAAATTAATAAAGAAATAAGAGCATTGAATGAAACATTGGACCAGATGGACCTCATCGACGTATATAGAACATTCCACCCTAAAACAACAGAATACTCATTCTTCTCAAGTGCACATGGAACCTTCTCCAGAATAGACCACATACTGGGTCACAAAGCAGGACTCAACCGATACCAAAAGACTGACATTATTCCCTGCATATTCTCCGATCACAATGCTTTGAAACTGGAGCTCAATCACAAGGAAAAGTTCAGAAGGAACTCAAACACCTGGAAGCTAAAGACCACCTTGCTTAAGAATGCTTGGATCAACCAGGAGATCAAAGACGAACTTAAACAATTCATGGAAACCAATGAGAATGAAGACACCTCAGTCCAAAACCTATGGGATACAGCAAAGGCGGTTCTAAGGGGGAAATACATAGCCATCCAAGCCTCCCTCAAAAACATTGAAAAATCCAGAATACACCAACTGTCTCTACACCTTAAAGAACTGGAGAATCAACAACAAATCAAACTATCTCCACATGCAAGAAGGGAAATAATCAAGATTAGAGCAGAGATCAATGAGGTAGAAACGAGAGATACAGTAGAACGTATCAATGAAACTAGAAGCTGGTTTTTTGAAAGAATCAATAAGATCGATAAACCATTGGCCACACTAATCCAAAAGAAAAGAGAGAAAGCCCAAATTAATAAAATTATGAATGAAAAGGGAGAGATCACAACTAACACCAAGGAAATAGAAACAATCATCAGAAATTGTTACCAACAGTTATATGCCAATAAGCTAAGCAACCTAGATGAAATGGATGCATTCCTGGAAAGCTACAAACTCCCAAAATTGAACCAGGAAGAAATTGACAAGCTGAATAGACCGATATCTAGCAATGAGATTGAAGCAGTGATCAAAAACCTCCCAAAAAACAAGACCCCAGGACCTGACGGATTCCCTGGGGAATTCTACCAAACTTTCAAAGAAGAAATAACACCAATTCTCCTGAAGCTGTTCCAAAAAATTGAAGCAGAAGGAAAACTTCCAGACTCTTTTTATGAAGCCAGCATTACCCTGATCCCCAAACCAGGCAAAGACCCTACCAAAAAGGAGAATTTCAGACCAATATCACTGATGAATATGGATGCAAAGATTCTCAACAAGATCCTAGCAAACAGGATCCAGCAGCACATTCAAAAGATTATCCACCATGACCAGGTGGGATTCATCCCTGGGTTGCAAGGTTGGTTCAACATTCGCAAATCAATCAGTGTGATAGAACACATCAATAAGAGAAGAGAGAAGAACCACATGGTCCTCTCAATTGATGCAGAAAAAGCATTTGACAAAATCCAGCATCCGTTCCTGATGAAAACGCTTCAAAGTATAGGGATAGAGGGAACATTCCTGAACTTCATAAAATCTATCTATGAAAGACCCACAGCAAATATCATCCTCAATGGGAAAAAGCTTGCAGCCTTCCCATTGAGATCAGGAACACGACAAGGATGCCCACTCTCACCACTCGTCTTCAACATAGTATTAGAAGTTCTAGCAACAGCAATCAGACAACAAAGAGAAATAAAAGGTATCCAAATTGGCAAGGAAGAAGTCAAACTCTCTCTCTTCGCAGATGACATGATTCTTTATATGGAAAACCCCAAAGACTCCACCCACAAACTACTAGAACTCATACAGCAATTCAGTAACGTGGCAGGATACAAAGTCAATGTACAGAAATCAGTGGCTTTTTTATACACCAACAATGAAAATACAGAAAGGGAAATTAGAGAATCGATTCCATTTACTATAGCACCAAGAACCATAAGATACCTGGGCATAAACCTAACCAAAAAAGTTAAGGACCTATACTCGAAGAACTACAGAACACTCATGAAAGAAATTGAAGAAGACACAAAAAGATGGAAGACTGTTCCATGCTCTTGGATTGGAAGAATAAACATTGTTAAAATGTCTATACTGCCTAGAGCAATCTATACTTTTAATGCCATTCCGATCAAAATTCCACCGATATTTTTCAAAGAGCTGGAGCAAATAATCCTAAAATTTGTATGGAGCAAGAAGAGACCCCGAATTGCCAAGGAAATGTTGAAAAACAAAAACAAAACTGGCGGCATCACGTTACCCGATTTCAAGCTTTACTACAAAGCTGTGATCACCAAGACAGCCTGGTACTGGCATAAAAACAGACACATAGACCAGTGGAACAGAGTGGAGAGCCCAGATATGGACCCTCAACTCTATGGTCAAATAATCTTCGACAAAACAGGAAAAAAATATTCAATGGAAAAAAGACAGTCTCTTCAATAAATGGTGCTGGGAAAACTGGACAGCGATATGTAGAAGAATGAAACTCGACCATTCTCTTACACCGTACACAAAGATAAACTCGAAATGGATAAAAGACCTCAACGTGAGACAGGAATCTATCAGAATCCTAGAGGAGAACATAGGCAGTAACCTCTTCAATATCAGCCACAGCAACTTTTTTCAAGATATGTCTCCAAAGGCCAAGGAAACAAAAGCAAAAATGAACTTTTGGGACCTCCTCAAGATCAAAAGCTTCTGCACAGCAAAGGAAACAGTCAACAAAACAAAGAGGCAACCCACGGAATGGGAGAAGATATTTGTAAATGACAGTACAGACAAAAGGTTGATATCCAGGATCTATAAAGAACTTCTCAAACTCAACACACACAAAACAGATAATCATATCAAAAAATGGGCAGAAGATATGAACAGACACTTCTCCAACGAAGACATACAAATGGCTATCAGACACATGAAAAAATGTTCATCATCACTAGCCATCAGGGAGATTCAAATTAAAACCACATTGAGATACCACCTGACACCAGTTAGAATGGCCAAAATTAGCAAGACAGGAAACAACGTGTGTTGGAGAGGATGTGGAGAAAGAGGAACCCTCTTACACGGTTGGTGGGAATGCAAGTTAGTGCAGCCACTTTGGAGAACAGTGTGGAGATTCCTGAAGAAATTAAAAATAGAGCTTCCCTATGACCCTGCAATTGCACTGCTGGGTATTTACCCCAAAGATACAGATGGAGTGAAAAGAAGGGCCATTTGTACCCCAATGTTTATTGCAGCAATGGCTACGGTCGCCAAACTGTGGAAAGAACCAAGATGCCCTTCAACGGATGAATGGATAAGGAAGATGTGGTCCATATACACAATGGAGTATTATGCCTCCATCAGAAAGGACGAATACCCAACTTTTGTAGCAACATGGACGGGACTGGAAGAAATTATGCTGAGCGAAATAAGTCAAGCAGAGAGAGTCAAGTATCATATGGTCTCACTTATTTGTGGAGCATAACAAATAACATGGAGGACATGGGGAGATGGAGAGGAGAGGGAGTTGAGGGAAACTGGAAGGGGAGATGAACCATGAGAGACTATGGACTCTGAAAAACAACTAGAGGGTTATGAAGGGGCGGCGGGGGGGTGGGGGGGTTGGGAGGTTGAGGGACCAGGTGGTGGGTAATGAGGAGGGCTCGTACTGCATGGAGCACTGGGTGTGATGCCAAAACAATGAACACTGCTATGCTGTAAATAAACAAATAAAAATAAATAAATTTAAAAAAATAATAATAAGGAAACATAAAAAAAAAAAAGAAAGGATGAATACCCAACTTTTGTAACAACATGGACAGGACTGGAAGAGATTATGCTGAGTGAAATAAGTCAAGCAGAGAGAGTCAAGTATCATATGGTTTCACTTATTTGTGGAGCATAACAAAGAACATGGAGGACACGGCGAGATGGAGAGGAGAAGGGATTTGAGGGAAATTGGAATGGGAGATGAACCATGAGAGACTATGGACTCTGAAAAACAACCTGAGGGTCTTGAAGGGGCAGGGGGTGGGAGGTTGGGGGAACAAGGTGGTGGATAATAGGGAGGGCACGTGTTGCATGGAGCACTGGGTGTGGTGCAAAAACAATGAATACTGTTACGCTGAAAAGAAATTTTAAAAAAAAATACATCCAGGAAGAATCAAAATAACCTTTCTACCCACATTGAGAATTTATAACCACTCTACGATCTTTTTCTTCCACCAGTGTTTCTGTGTATTTGGGATTGTCCTGATAGTATATAAATCTTATACTTGGGATTCTTTTTGATGAGGTTCCTTTGTTTTGTTTTGTTTCATTTTGATTTTATATATATATTATTTTCTCTTGCCATATACTTTTCTCCATCTTTTTCATTTTCTGATTTTGTTTGCATACTTCATAAATCTTACCTTAGGGTTCATTTGAGCTGAGCCTTCTCTTTTATCTTCCCTTTTTTTCCTGTCTCTCTTTCTCTTTCTCCTTTTTCTTTTTCTTTTCTTTTTTCTCTCATTTGAATGGGGAATCCTGGTTGATCAAAGAGTTCCAGGGTGCACCTTGACTGCACCACAGTTGATACATCCAGCTACATCCATTCAGCCATCTCTCACCAAAATGACTAGGAAGAGGAATGCCCAAGAGAAGAAAAATACAGAGGATGGGCCTTCTGCAACAGAGCTAATGGCTATCGACATAGACAATATGGTGGAAAGGGAATTCAGGCTAACAATTATCCAGGCAATAGCTAGGTTGGAGAAAGCCATGGATGACCAAACGGAATTGATTAGGGCAGAACTGAAAGCCACCAGGGATGATGTTCACAATGCTCTCAATGAGTTCCAATCTAATCTAAATTCTCTAAAAGCTAGGGTAACTGAGACAGAAGATAGAATCAGTGATCTGAAGGACAAAGAGATAGAAAAGGATCAGGAGGAAGCCTGGAACAAACAGCTCAGAAGCCACAAAAACAGAATCAGGGAAATAAATGATGCCATGAAACATTCCAATGTCAGAACTGTTGGACTCCCTGAAGGGGAGGAGAAAGAAAGAAGTCTAGAAGATATAGTGGAACAGGATTTCCATGAAAATTTTCCCAATCTCGTGAATGGAACCAGTGTTCATGTACTAGAGGCAAAATGGTTTCCCCCTCAAGATTATAGATTCTTGAACGTCCTCAATACACCTAATAGTAAGAATGAAGAATTATAATTGTAGAAAGACCCTCCTGAAAGCAGCTAGGACAAAGAAGCTCCTAACTTACAGAGCAAAGCCCATCAGAATAACATCAGACCTGTCCACAGAAAACTGGCAAGCCAGAAAGGGCTGGCAAGATATATTCAGGGAACTAAATGAGAAGAACATGCAGCCAAGAATACTTTATCCAGCAAGACTGACATTCAAAATGGATGGAGAGATAAAAGAGTTTCCGAGACTGGCAAGGCTTAAAAGAGTATGCGATGGCCAAGCCAACACTGCAGGAAATATTAAGGGCGGTCCTATAAAAGAGAAAAAATCCAAAGACTGTCATTGAACAGAAATATAGAGGCAATCTACAGAAAGAAGGACTTCAAAGGTAACACGATGTCAGTAAAAAACGTATCTATCAATAATCACTCTCAATGTGAATGGCCTAAATGCGCCCATAAAACGACACAGGGTTGCAGATTGGATAAAACAAAAGGACCCATCCATATGTTGTCTACAAGAGACCCATTTTGAACCTAAGGATACACCCAGACTGAAAGTGAAGGGATGGAGAAGCATCTTTCATGCCAATAGGTCTCAAAAGAAGCTATGGTAGTGATTCTCATAACAGATAAATTAGATTTTAAACTAAAGACTGTAGTCAGAGATACAGAAGGACACTACATCATTCTTTTTTTTTTCATTTAAATTTTTTATTTATTTCTTATTTTTTCTATAAACATATAATGTATTTTTATCCCCAGGGGTACAGGTCTGTGAATCGCCAGGTTTACACACTTCACAGCACTCACCATAACACATACCCTCCCCAGTGTCCATAACCTCCCTCTCCCTCTTCCAACCCCACCTCCCACCAGCAACTACATCATTCTTAAAGGGACTATCCACCAAGATGATCTAACGATTGTAAATATCTACGCCCCCAATATGGAAGCAGCCAATTATATAAGAAAATTATTAATCAAGATAAAGAGTCATATTTATATGTATACATTAATAGCAGGAGATCTTAACATGCCTCTCTGTAATAGACAGACCATCGAAGCAGAAAATCAATAAAGAAACAAGAGCATTGAATGACACAATGGACCAGATGGACCTCATAGATATATACAGAACATTCCACCCTAAACATTCTTCTCAAGTGCACATGGAACCTTCTCAAAAATAGACCACATACTGGGTCACATCAGGACTCAACCGATACCAAAAGACTGACATTATTCCCTGCATATTCTCAGATCACAATGTTTTGAAACTGGAGCTCAATCACAAGGAAAAGTTCAGAAGAAACTCAAACACCTGGAAGCTAAAGACCACCTTCCTTAAGAATGCTTGGATCAACCAGGAGATCAAAGAAGAACTTAAACAATTCATGGAAACCAATGAGAAAGAAGACACTTTGGTCCAAAACCTATGGGATACAGCAAAGGCGGTCCTAAGGGGGAAATACATAGCCATTCAGGCCTCCCTCAAAAAGATTGAAAAATTCAGAACTCAACAGCTGTCTCTACACCTTAAAGAACTGGAGAATCAACAACAAATCAAACTATCTCCACACATAAGAAGGGAAATAATCAAGATTAGTGCAGAGATCAATGAGGTAGAAACCAGAGATACAGTAGAGTGTATCAATGAAACTAGAAGATGGTTTTTTAAAAGAATCAATAAGATCGATAAACCATTGGCCACACTAATCCAAAAGAAAAGAGAGAAAGCTCAAATTAATAAAATTATGAGTGAAAAGAGAGAGATCACAACTAACACCAAGGAAGTACAAACAATCATCAGAAGTTATTTTCAACAGTTATATGCCAATAAGCTAAGCAACCTAGATGAAATGGATACATTCCTGGAAAACTGTAAACTCCCAAAATTGAACCAGGAAGAAATAGACAACCTGAATAGACCAATATCTAGTAACGAGATTGAAGCAGTGATAAAAAACCTCCCAAAAAACAAGACCCCAGGACCTGTCGGATTCCCTGGGGAACTCTACCAAACTTTCAAAGAAGAAATAACACTTATTCTCCTCAAGCTGTTCCAAAAAATTGAAGCAGAAGGAAAACTTCCAGACTCTTTTTATGAAGCCAGCATTACCCTTATCCCCAAACCAGGCAAAGACCCTACCAAAAAGGAGAATTTCTGACCAATATCACTAATGAATATGGATGCTAAGATTCTCAACAAGATCCTAGCAAACAGGATCGAACAACACATTAAAAAGGTTATCCACCACGACCAGGTAGGATTCATCCCTGGGTTACAAGGATGGTTCAATGTTGGCAAATCAATCAATGTGATTGAACAAATCAATAAGAGAAGAGAGAAGAACTACATGGTCCTCTCAATTGAGGCACAAAAAGCATTTGACAATATCCAGCATCTGTTCCAGATTAAAATGTTTAAGAGTATAGGGATAGAGGGAACATTACTGAACTTCATAAAATCTATCTATGAAAGACCCACTGCAAATATCATCCTCAATGGGAAAAAGCTCGCAGCCTTCCCATTGAGATCAGGAACACGACAAGGATGCCCACTCTCACCACTCTTGTTCAACATAGTATTAGAAGTTCTAGCAACGGCAATCAGACAACAAAGAGAAATAAAATGTATCCAAATTGGCAAGGGAGAAGTCAAACTCTCTCTCTTCACAGATGACATGATTCTTTATATGGGAAACCCAAAAAACTCCACCTCCAAACTATTAGAACTCATACAGCAATTCACTAACATGGCAGGATACAAAGTCAATGTACAGAAATCAGTGACTTTCTTATACACTAACAATGAAAATACAGAAAGGGAAATTAGAGAATCGATTCCATTTACTATAGCACCAAGAACCATAAGATACCTGGGAACAAACCTAACCAAAGAGGTAAAGGACCTGTACTCGAGGAATGACAGAACACTCATGAAAGAAATTGAAGAAGACACAAAAAGATGGAAGACTGTTCCATGCTCTTGGATCGGAAAAATAAACGTTGTTAAAATGTCTATACCGCCTAGAGCAATCTATACTTTTAATGCCATTCCGATCAAAATTCCACCAGTATTTTTCAAAGAGCTGGAGCAAATAATCCTAAAATTTGTGTGGAATCAGAAGAGACTCCGAATCACTAAGGAAATGTTGAAAAACAAAAATAAAACTGGCGGCATCATGTTACCCAATTTCAAGCTTTACTACAAAGCTGTGATAACCAAAACAGCATGATACTGGCATAAAAATAGACACATAGACCAGTGGAACAGAGTAGAGAGCTCAGATATGGACACTCAACTGTATGGTCAAATAATCTTTGACAAAGCAGGAAAAAATATACAATGGAAAAAAGACAGTCTCTTCAATAAATGGTGTTGGGAAAATTGGACAGCTATATGTAGAATAATGAAACTCGACCATTCTCTTACACCGTACACAAAGATAAACTCAACTCAAAATGGATAAAAGATCTCAACATGAGACAGGAATCCATCAGAATCCTAGAGGAAAACATAGGCAGTAACCTCTTCGATATCGGCCACAGCAACTTCTTTCAAGATATGTCTCCAAAGGCAAAGGAAACAAAAGCAAAAATGAACTTTTGGGACTTCATCAAGATCAAAAGCTTCTGCACAGCAAAGGAAACAGTCAACAAAACAAAAAGGCAACCCAAGGAATGGGAGAAGATATTTGCAAATGACAGTACAGACAAAAGGTTGATATCCAAGATGTACAAAGAACTCCTCAAACTCAACACACACAAAACAGAGAATCCTATCAAAAAATGGGCAGAAGATATGAACAGACACTTTTCCAATGAAGACATACAAATGGCTATCAGACACATGAAAAAATGCTCATCATCACTAGCCATCAGGGAGATTCAAATTAAAACCACATTGAGATACCACCTGATACCAGTTAGAATGGCCAAAATTGACAAGACAGTAAACAACGTGTGTTGGAGAGGATGTGGAAAAAGGGGAACCGTCTTACACTGTTGGTGGGAATGCAACTTAGTGCAGCCACTTTGGAGAACAGTGTGGAGATTCCTGAAGAAATTAAGAATAGAGCTTCCCTATGACCCTGCAATTGCACTGCTGGGTATTTACCCCAAAGGTACAGATATAGTGAAAGGAAGAGCTATCTGTACCCCAATGTTTATAGCAGCAATGGCCACAGTCGCCAAACTGTGGAAAGAACCAAGATGCCCTTCAACGGATGAATGGATAAGGAAGATGTGGTCCATACACGATGGAGTATTATGCCTCCATCAGAAAGGATGAATACCCAACTTTTGTAGCAACATGGACGGGACTGGAAGAGATTATGCTGAGCGAAATAAGTCAAGCAGAGAGAGTCAAGTATCATATGGTCTCACTTATTTGTGGAGCATAACAAATAACATGGAGGACATGGGGAGATGGAGAGGAGAGGGAGTTGAGGGAAACTGGAAGGGGAGATGAACCATGAGAGACTATGGACTCTGAAAAACAACCTGAGGGTTTTGAAGGGGTGGGGAGTGGGAGGTTGGGGAATCAGGTGGAGGGTAATAGAGAGGGCACATATTGCATGGAGCACTGGGTTTGGTGCAAAAACAATGAGTACTGTTACACTGAAAATAAATAAATAAATTTAAAATAAAAAAAGAGAGAGCCAATTATCATATGGTTTCACTTATTTGTGGAGCATATCAAATAACATGGAGGACATGGGGAGGTGGAGAGGAGAAGGGAGTTGAGGGAAATTGGAAGGGGAGGTGAACCATGAGAGACTATGGACTCTGAAAAACAACCTCTGGATTTGGAAGGGACAGGGGGTGGGAGGTTGGAGGAATCAGGTGGTGGGTATTAAGGAGAGCACGTATTGCATGGAGCATTGGGTGTGGTGCAAAAACAATGAACACCGTTACGCTGAAAATAAAGAAATTTAAAAAAAAAAAGAAAGTAACATGCAATCTCTTCCACACCCATCGGCCTGCCAAAAAACTTAAAGAGCTATCCCATCAATTGGGATTGGAACTTTTAAACAGGTAGGAAAGGGGCGCCTGGGTGGCTCAGTGGATCAGCTGCTGCCTTCCGCTCGGGTCATGATCTCAGGGTCCTGGGATCGAGCCCCGCATCGGGCTCTCTGCTCCGCAGGGAGCCTCCTTCCTCCCCTCTCTCTGCCTGCCTCTCTGCCTACTTGTGATCTCTCTCTCTGTCAAATAAATAAAATAAAAAATCTTTAAACAGGTAGGAAAGTGGTACTCTTTAATTTTTATTGCAGAAATGTGATGTGCTATAACATTTTGTGGAAATAATCTGGAAACAGCTATAAATATTAAAATATATAGATATGTATTGTTTACCTCAGGGTTTCTCAATTTCAGCACTATTGACATTCTGGCCAAGATCATTCTGAGGCAGGGTTTGGCCTCGGCTTTGTAAGAATTTCAGAGCATCCCTGGCTTCTAAATACACCTCTTCAATCTCATAGCCTAAAATATCTCTGGACACTGCTCAATGTCCCCTGGAGGACAAAACTGCCCCCGGCTGAGAACCAGCATTTAAACAAAATCTCAAAATATTTTTGTATGACTGATATAATATCAAGTTAAAGAGAAAAAATATGAAAAAATCTTCAAAAAAGTGTTAATGACACACCTGAAATTCTATGTAATCACTGAAATAATGAATTAGGATTATACTGGTTGTGGAGTCTCTATAAGGTATTATTAAAGGAGACAAGCTATTTAAAAAAAAAAAAAAAAGGTTTTGAAGGGTCAGGGGTGGGAGGTTGGGGCAACCTGAGGGTTTTGAAGGGTCAGGGGTGGGAGGTTGGGGGAACAGGTGGTGGGTAATGGGGAGGGCACGTTTTGCATGGAGCACTGGGTGTTGTGCAAAAAGAATGAATACTGTTACGCTGAAAAAATAAATAAAATGAGAAAAAAAAAAAAAAGACTGCACCAGAGTTAAAGACCATGTACAATGAGCATAAGATTATATATATGCATATATATTCATATATATATATAAACTTAGGTGTATGAATATTTGTGTGTGCATGATATAGAAACATAACTTCAAGGAGGTCATGTGTTGTGATAAGCACTGGGTATTATATGCAACTAACGAATCTTTGAACATTACATCAAAAACTAATGATGTATACTGCATGGAGCACTGGGTGTGATGCCAAAACAATGAACACTGTTATGCTGTAAATAAACAAATAAAAATAAATAAATAAATAAATTTAAAAAACAAAATTTAAAAAAATTTTAAAAAAAAACTAATGATGTATTATATGTTGGCTAACTGAACATAATAAAAAAAAGAAACAAAGACCTTATGGAACAAAGGATAGCAGTTAGAGTGAGATTAGGTTAGGCACAGAGCTGTTTCATACAACTGTTTGAAATACAATGACAATCTAAAACTCTCTTTGTACGGCAGTATAAAATACTATTAATGTAATGACATCAATGTGGATTACTGATTTGAGATTAAAGTGCTAAAGGCTAGGGGACGGAGAAACCTG
This sequence comes from Meles meles, assembly GCF_922984935.1. Taxonomy (NCBI): domain Eukaryota; kingdom Metazoa; phylum Chordata; class Mammalia; order Carnivora; family Mustelidae; genus Meles; species Meles meles. The sequence goes on from NC_060085.1 coordinate 11,893,682, forward strand.
GCTGGCTCAGTCAGGAGAGTGTGTGGTTCTTGATCTAGGGGTTGTTCTCATTAAATTGGCTTAAAAGAATAAATGCTCTCCCTTGACTGCATATCGCTCCTGGCTAACATCCTAAATCTCTAATCCCCTTAACTGCAAAGATGTTTGGATTCATGTTCCACTCTTCTTGGGACCACTTTATGCCACCCATCACCACTCTTCCATCAGCACTACTTAATCCTCAACAATCTCCCCCGCATAGATAATTTCAATGTTTACTTCCATTTTTAGGATCATAAATAAATCTATTCATTAGTTAATCAAGCAAGCCAACAACCACAGTGATGTCCCAATGCTGAACTAGGCTGGGTTGGCTCTTACGTAGCTTCAGGTAAATGTTCTCACCCTTCTATTCTCTCTGGTCCATTCCTGCTGGGTTTTTGGACTCACCTGCATGGGGGTCTCTGTGAGGAAGTCTGAATTCCTCCCTCGTGGTTGATGATGGACACTGAAGCTCTGTTCTCAAATAATACAGCAGAAATCTCCTAACCAGACCTAGGACTCCAGAAAAAATACCCAAGTCCCATTTCATCCAAGGTCATACCTGATGAGAGGCAACAGTCAAAGAGATATATTTACAGCTCCCTATCTCCTCTTTAGGCTTATTTCCCTCCTGTTACTTCAACCCCTGGGCACATCATCTCCCAGAGGACATTGCTCCATACAGATCAGAATACAGATAGGAATTTTTTTCCTTTCATTTCCCTGCACCCAAGAGACAAATTTATTTATTTTTTTGTTTGTTTGGTTTTTTTTTTCATTTTATTTATTTTTTCAGTGTAACAGTATTCATTCTTTTTGCACAACACCCATTGCTCCATGCAAAACGTGCCCTCCCCATTACCCACCACCTGTTCCCCCAACCTCCCACCCCTGACCCTTCAAAACCCTCAGGTTGCCCCAACCTCCCACCCCTGACCCTTCAAAACCCTCAGGTTGTTTTTCAGAGTACATAGAAGAGACAAATTTATGAAGTCAGATGAATCCACTTATTACTCTTCCCTGAACTCATCCACCTCCCACAGAGCTAACCTTCTAGCACTTTATCCCAACCCTGGGTTAATGATATCTCCAAATATAAGAGTGAAAAGTTTTTTCTTACTAGGTTCCTTTGGTCTCCCAAATATTGACTCCTGGTGGGCCACAGCACTGATATATCCAGAAGATTGCTATTCCCCTCCTTTAACAAGGTGAAGAAAGGTATTCCTTTTATGTAAAACCACAGGTACTACATTCCTTGACTTCCATGACACTTTGCCAAACAGTAAGAGTTCAATGCTTTAACATAAATTAAGACCTTTCTTAATTTATAAAATATATAGAGTGTATTTTTTAATTTAAATTAAATTAATTAACATATAATTATTATTTGTTTCAGGGGTACAGATCTGTGATTCATTAGTCTTACACAATACCCAGTGCTTATTTCAACACATACCCTCCTCAGTGTCCATCAGCCAGTCACCTCATCCTTCTACGCAGCCTCTCTGCTAGCAGCCCTCAGTTTGTTTCCTGTGATTAAGTCTCTTATGGTTGTCTCCCTCTCTGGTTTCATCTTGTTTCATTTTTTTCCTCTCTTCCCCTATAATCTTATACCCTATTTCTTAAATTTCACATATTGGTGAGATCATATGATAAATGTCTTTCTCTGATTGACTTATTTCACTTAGCATAGTACCCTCTAGTTTCATCCACATCATTGCAAATGGCAAGATTTCATTTTTTTAATGGCTGAGTAGTATTCCTGTGTGTGTGTGTGTGTGTGTGTGTGTGTGTGTGTGTGTAGATAGATAGATGATAGATAGATACAGATATTGATCTCTATCTATATCAATATCTATATCTATCTACCACCTCTTCTTTATCCATTCATCTGTCAATGGACATCTGGGCTCCTTCCATAGTTTGCCTATTGTGGACATTGCTGCTATAAACATTGGTGTTCAGGTGCCCCTTTGAATCACTACATTTGTAGCTTTAGGGTAAATACCCAATAGTGCAATTCCTGGGTCACAGGATAGCTCTACTTTCAACTTTTTTAGTAACTTCCATACTGCTTTCCAGAGTGCCTGCACCAGATTGCATTTCCACCAATAGAGTAAGAGGGTTCCCCTATCTCCACATCCTCACCATCATCTGTCATTTCCTCACTTGTTAATTTTAGCCATTCTGACTGATGTGAGGTGGTATCTCATTGTGGGTTTGATTTGTATTTCCCTGATGCCGAATGATGTTGAGCACTTTTTCATGCATCTGTTGGTCATTTGGATCTCTTCTAAGGAAAAATGTCTGTATGTCTTCTGCCCATTTCTTGATTGGATTATTTGTTCTTTGTGTGTTGAGTTTAATAAATTCTTTATACATTTTGGATACAAGCCCTTAATCTGATCTGTCATTTGAAAATACCTTCTCCCATTCTGTTGGTTGTCTTTTGGTTTTGTAGACTCTTTCCTTTGCTATGGAAAGATTTGATTTTGATGAAGTTCTTTTTTGCCTTTGTATCCTTTGCATTGGAGATGTGTCTAGCAAGAAATTGCTGTGTCCACATGAAAAAAATGTTCATCATCACTAGCCATTAGGGAGATTCAAATTAAAACCACATTGAGATATCACCTTACACCAGTTAGAATGGCCAAAATTAGAAAGACAGGAAACAACATGGGTTGGAGAGGATGTGGAGAAAGGGGAACCCTCTTACACTGTTGGTGGGAATGCGAGTTGGTGCAGTCATTTTGGAGAACAGTGTGGAGATTCCTCAAGAAATTAAAAATAGAGCTTCCCTATGACCCTGCCATTGCACTACTGGGTATTTACCCCAAAGATACAGATGTAGTGAAAAGAAGGGCCATATGTACCCCCAACGTTTATAGCAGCAATGGCCACGGTCGCCAAACTGTAGAAAGAACCAAGATGCCCTTCAATGGATGAATGGATAAGGAAGATGTGGTCCATATACTCTATGGAGTATTATGCCTCTAACAGAAAGGATGAATACCACCCAACTTTTGTAGCAACATGGACAGGACTGGAAGAGATTATGCTGAGTGAAATAAGTCAAGCAGAGAGTGTCAATTATCATATGGTTTCACTTATTTGTGGAGCATATCAAATAACATGGAGGACATGGGGAAATGGAGAGGAGAAGGGAGCTGAGGGAAATTAGAAGGGGAGATGAACCATGAGAGACTATGGACTCTGAAAAACAACCAGAGGGTTTTGAAGGGGCGGGGGGTGGGAGGTTGGGGGAACGAGGTGGTGGCTATTAGGGAGGGCACGTATTGCATGGAGCACTGGGTGTGGTGCAAAAATAATGAATACTGTTATGCTGAAAAGAAATTTTAAAAAAATAATCCTCTTCTGGTGACTAGAAATAGAGTGGCATGGTTAATGATAATATAAAACATGTCATGGGCTAATAATTGTTGAACCTCAGGGGTGAATATGTGAATGGGATTTCATCCATGATGATTAGAATCTTCTCTCTCCTTCCATATGTTTGGGTTTTCCATAATTAAAAATGTTTTTAATGGTCCCAGTGGGAGAGGACACATTCTTCTGATATCAAAGACACCCCCAAGAGACACAATTGACTGAAAATTTTCCATTTTGATTACAATACCCAGATTCCTAGCAGTTATACTGCCCCAAGATTACAACAACAGAAAATTTTATTTAAGAGTAAGCTATGAGAATTCAGCATGGAGTTCAACAAACTTTGTCCCTCACCTTCAATTCATAAGTCTGAGGAAAGAAAGAAACCCTCTTGTGCCTCCCAGAACCATCATCCTGGTCCAGAGATCTATGCCTGATTCCATCTCCTTGATCTGGAGGATACAACTGCTGCCTCCACCTTTCACCCTCCTGGGAAGACTGGATTAACAAAACACATCCTGTAGATGACTCCACCTGAGGTCAAGTAGGGAGAACAAGACAGCACATTCTTGGGAAATGAAATAAGAGGGAGAAGAAGCAGTTTCCCTAGCTGCACAGCCAGGGGTAAGGAGATTGGGAAAGTCTATACATTCAAAATGATTCAGTAAATTTGAAATGTCCAACTAAACAACCAAGCAGGATGTACTTCATCCTTTGCTTGTTTCAACTTTTCCACAGCCCTCCCCCTCTTCACAGGAACTGTCCTTCTCCTAATTCTCTCCCCAGTGTCTTGGGGCTTCCCCTAACACCTCACCCAGTGCCTGGTCTCCCCTTGGTCACCCTATTGGCACTTGCACCACAGAGGGACTACACTCCTCACAGACTCACACACCCAACAAGCATTCACTCAGTTGTCTCTGCCTTGTCCATGAGTGATGGCAACTTTCTCGTTCCACCTGTTTCTAAAGAGATGAGATGAGAACGTTCAGAAAAGGTTATCATGGTTCCAGCACCTTGTAAGTGTTAATAAATATTAATTACTGTTTTATTACCTAAAACTATTCAATGGTTTCCAATTGTACTTGATATAAAATATATAAGCTTTAATATGCCCTAAAAAGCATCCCCCCCAAAATATTAATTACTATTTGTATCATTTTTCCAAGCACCTTCAAAAGCCAGCCCCTGGTTTGTGTATGTCATATTTTCATAAAATTGTAAATAGGCTGTTTTTCCCATTGTGTATCTGCTTATTGCTGGAACTAGAGAAGGAAAAGATACATGTTTATTTTTTTAATCTAGCCTTATCAGAATGACTTCTTGATTGTAACAGCTTTCTAACTGATCTTATGTAACCAATTATATCACCTGAGAAATGTGATCAATTTACTTTTACTTAAGACATAAACTTATTGTTGTTTTCTTTGTACTGATTTTTTTTATTTAAATTCAAATATCATTGTTTTCTCTCTAGTTATATTGGTTTGAAATTTCAGAAGAGTGCTGCGTAGTGGCAATGGCAGGCATAGTTGTCTTCTCTATGATCTTCGTGGGGATTCCTCAAATATTTTCATGTCAAGATTGATACTAGCTGATGATCAGGGATCCATTTTTTAAGATTTTATTTATTTATTTGAGAGAGAGAGTGAGAGAGCATGAGAGGGGAGAAGGACAGAGGGAGAAGCAGACTCCCCATGGAGCTGGGACTCCCATGCAGGACTTGATCCCGGGACTGTGGGATCATGACCTGAGCCAAAGGCAGTCGCCTAACCAACTGAGCCACCCAGGCGCCCCAATCAGGGAGCCATTTTATCATAGTTAAGAAATATCCTGTATACAGTGTCCTCAGAACTGCTTTCATGCAGAATCTCTAACATCTTATATTTGGATGATGTTTTCCTGCTCATTTGATCTACTATACTAAATAAGCTATCAATATGAAGCACTGGTTGCTTTCCAGGGTTGAATGCTACCTAGTCATAGCATTTGGTTTGCTTGATCAATTGCTGGATGTATTTTTTTGCTATTTTCTTTTTTTTTTTTTTTGGAAGAATCTTTTTTATTATTATGTCACATTATTCACCATATGGTATATTGCTATTGTCTTTGCTCTTTTTCCTAATATCCTAATTAAAGAGATTAAGCAGTGATTTTTGTTATATTCCTCCTATCATAGAGGGCTGTTGGTTTTTTGTATCCTGATTGAAATGGCTTCAGAAAACTCACTGGGACATTTATTTTTACATGATTCCAAATGATTTTTATTTATTGCAAATACATTTTGTGAGATTTCAAAGTCAGTGATTTAGCATCATATTTTTCTGGGAAGTAAATTTGGTTGATGACTCAATTTCTTCTTTGATGATTGGTCCATTAAACATTTTATTTTATTTTATTTACTTATTTGTTTTTTATGTTGAGAGAGAGAGAGCAGTTGGTGGGGTGGAGGGGATGAGGAAGAGTGGGAATCTTAAGCAGGCTCCATGCTGAGCCCCAACACAGGGCTCGATCTCACAATCCTGAGATCATGACCCAAGCTGAAATCAAGTCGGGTGCTTAACCAGCTGAGCCACCCAGGCAACCCAGTCCATTATATATGTTGAATGGTCAAGCGAGTAACAAATATCATGATGTTATCATAGCTTATGGAAATTATTAGACCCAAACCCTTTTATTTTGTATTATTAAAATGATAATAAAAATTATACTTTTATTATAAAGAATGTCCTTTTATTCTATTTAGAAGCAAAGTATGAATTAAAGATACTGATAAGGCTAAGGCTGGGTGATCAGGTGTCGGTACAGTTGAACAACTGAGGTGAGCTTTGAGTACAAAATTAGTTTTTACATGTAGGTTTTCCAGCTGGTGGTGGCAACACAGGGGAATTTGGTGGCATCTGGAAACCCCAAATTGACAGACAAGAAAGAAGAGACCATTAATCAAATAATTGTCTCCTCAATAACAGGTTCAAGGTAAAGATAATTATGTTTCTGAGATTCCTGTTGGTCATTGATTTAATCTTGCTTCTCGTGCTCTTGGCAGACACTCCCTTTACATGGATCCAAGAAACCACTCAGGTATTCCAGTATTTCTCCTCCTGGGACTTTCTGGGAAGCCAGTGATTCAGTCTGTTCTCTTTGGGCTGTTCCTGTCTTTGTACCTGGTCACTGTCTTTGGGAACCTGCTCATCATCCTGGCGATAAGTTCAGACTCTCACCTCCACACACCCATGTACTTCTTTCTCTCCAACCTGTCCTTCTCTGACATCTGTTTCACCTCTACCACCATCCCCAAGATGCTGCTGAACATCCAGACTCAGAGAAAAGTCATTACCTATGCAGGCTGCATCACACAGATGTATTTTTTCACCGTTTTTGGACTTTTGGACAATTTACTCCTGACTGCAATGGCTTATGACCGCTTTGTGGCTGTCTGTCATCCCCTGCACTACACAGTCATCATGAATCCCCAGCTCTGTGCCCAGTTACTCATCCTGACCTGGCTCATCAGTGTTCTGGGGGCCCTTCCTGAGAGTTTAACCATGTTGCAGCTCTCCTTCTGTGCAGTCATTGAAATCCCACACTATTTCTGTGAACTCCCCAAGATCCTGCACCTCGCCTGCTCTGACACCTTCATCAATAATGTCGTATTATATATTGTGACAGGTGTTATGGGTTTTTTTCCTCTCGCTGGGATCCTTTTCTCTTATTCCCGAATTGTCTCTTCTGTACTGAAGATCTCAACAGTGGGAGGAAAGTATAAAGCATTTTCTACCTGTGGGTCTCACCTCTCTGTGGTCTCCTTGTTCTATGGAACCTGCCTGGGGGTCTATCTCAGTTCTATGTGGACACATGCCTCTCAGACAGGAGTGTTTGTCTCAGTCCTATACACCGTGGTCACTCCCATGATGAACCCCTTCATCTACAGCCTGAGGAACAAGGACATGAAGAGGGCCCTAAGAAAGCTTCTCTGTAGTGTGTTGTCCTCCCAGTGACAACAACAATGACCCTGTGCCTGGGAAAGTGATCAAGGACAACAGAACAGAGTTCTTAATAGTGTGGACTCTGAAATTTCCCTGACTGGGTTCAAATGCTAGTGCCGCCTTTGATAGATAATGATCTTGAGAAAAATGCTCACCCTTCATGCACCTCCATTTCTCCATGGAACTATAACAAAGCATGCTTAATCAGGGTGATGAAAGGATTGAATGGAATAATATGTTAAGCTCCAGCACAGGATATGAAAGTGGCAAGTCCTAAGTAAATATCAGCTACTGTTACAAAAAAAAAAAAAAAAAGAGCTATTTTTTTATGATGTTCCAGGTTTTTTTTCCATACAATTAAGCTAGTTTCTCTTCCCAAGTGCTGTCCTCCATTATGACTAAGTCATAAAGCTCAGCGACCCCAGGAAGGAAAAGACTTTGATGTAGGGCAAAATCTCTCAACCTTGGCATTACTGATATTTAGGGCTGGATCATTCCTTGCTGTGGTAGTTGTCCTGTGCATTATAGGATGTTTCGCAGTATCTCAGGCCTGTAAACACTGGGTGCCAGTAGCCTTGCCAGCCAAGTTACAACAATTAAAAATGCCTCCAGATATAACCAAATGCTCCATGGAGGCCAAATCACCCCCACTTGAGAGCCACAGAGGAGTGTCTTTCCTTTTTTTTCTCTCTCTCTCTTCAGTTTTTTATTTAAATTCTAGTTAGTTAACATACAGTGCAATATTGGTTCCAGGAGTAGAATTCAGGATTCATCACTTACATACAATACCCAGGGCTCATCACAAGTACCCTCCTAATATCCCTCACCCATCTAGACCATCCCCCACCCACCTCCCTCCATCAACCCTGTTTGTTGTCTCCTTTTTTTTTTTAAGATTTTATTTATTTCAGAAAGAGAGAGCTTGTGAGCAGGGGAGGGGGCAGAGGGAGAGAATCTCAAGCAAACTCCACACCAAGCACAGGCCCACTGTGGTGCTTGATCTCATGATCCTGAGATCAAGGCCCAAGCAGAAACCAAAAGTAGGACACTCAACTGACTGAGCCACCCAGGTGCCCCTGTTCTCTGTCTTGTGTGTGTGTGTGTGTTATGTTAGTCACCATAAAATACATTAGTTTCCCTGTTCTCTATCTTTAAGAGTCTCTACAGTTTGTTTCCCTCTCTCTTTTTTCTCTTTTCCCCCTCCCACATGTTCATCTGTTTTGTTTCTTAACTTCCACATATGAGTGAAATCCCATGGTATTAGTCTTTCTCTGACTGATTTATTTTGCTTAGCATAATACACTCTAGCTCCATCCATGTTATTGCAAATGGCAAAATTTCTTTTTTTTTTTGATAGCTGACTAATATTCCATTGGCTATGCCATATCTTCTTTATCCATTCATCAGTCAATGGGCATCTGGGCTCTCCCTATAGTTTGGCTATTGTTGTTAATGCTGCTATAAACATTGAGGTGCATGTATCCCTTTGAATCTGTATTTTTATATCCTTGGGTAAATGACTTGTAAAGCAATTGCTGGACCAGAAGATAGTTCTATTTTTTTATTACTATGTAATGTATTATTTGTTTCAGGAGTACAAGTCTGTGAATCATCAGTCTTACACAATTCACAGCAGATAGTTTTATTTTTAACTTTTTTCTTTTTTTTCATTTTATTCAAATTCAATTAATTTTTTTCTTTTTTTTATTATGTTCAACTAGCCAACATATAGTACATCATTAGTTTGTGACATTACTCATTATCCAATGATTCATTGGTTGTGTATAAACCCCAGTGCTCATCACAACACATGCCCTCCTTAATATCTACCACCTGGCTACCCCATCCCCCCTACCCATCACTTCTGAAACCCTCAGTTTGTTTCCCAGAGTCCAGAGTCTCTCATGGTTTGTCCCTCTCTCTGATTTCTTCTCATTCAGTTTTCCCAACCTTCCTCTATGGTCCTCAGTGCTAGTCTTTATGTTCCACATATGAGTGAAACCATGGGATAATTGTCTTTCTCTGTTTGACTTATTTCACTTAGCATAATCACTCAGCCATCAGAAAGGATAAATTCAATTAATTAACATATAATGTATGATTAGTTTCAGAGGTAGAGTTCAGTGATTCATCGGTCTTATATAATACCCAGTGCTCATTACATCAGGTGCCCTCCTTATTTCCATCACCCAGTTACCCAATCCCACCACCCCCCTCAATTATAGCAACCATCAGCTTGTTTCCTATGATTAAGAGTCTCTTATGGTTTGTCTCCCTCTCTCTGGTTTCATCTTGTTTCATTTTTTCCTCTCTTCCCCTATGGTCTTCTGCCTTGTTTCTTAAATTCCACATATCAGTGAGATCATATGATAATTGATTAACTTATTTTGCTAGGTATAATACACTCTAGTTCCATCCACATCATTGCAAATAGCAAGATTTCATTTTTTGATGACTAAGTATCTATTCAAAGATAGATTATAAATGGCATTAAAGCTTTGCCCTTTACCCTCCTCTGCATTGCTGTCTCTGAGGGGGGAAGTTAGCAACCCTGTTGTGAGAACACTCAATCTGCCCTGTGAAGAAGTGGTCAGAAGCTGAGGCTTCCTGTCAGCAGCTAAAATAAGATCCTTCTGCCCATGCTGGAGTTTCCAGTGTCAGCAGCACCAGCCAACATTTGAAGTGCAAGGCCATGACAGACGTCAGACCAGAATTTTGGGTGAAACCACTCCCAAAAACCTGACACAAAGAAACAATGTTGAATAGTAAATGTTGATTGGTGTTTTAAGCCACTTATTTGGGAATTGTGATAAATATATATATATATATATATATGTATATATATGTGTGTGTGTGTGTGTGTGTGTGTGTGTTCATTTATGAGATATATATAATTGTATATTTATATTTATTTATATTATATATATATATAATGAGATATGTATTTTTTATGAGAGAGAGAGCATGAGAGAGATGGGGGGCAGAGGGAGAAAGAGAGAAAGAATCTTTTTCTTTTTTCAAGATTTTATTTATTTATTTGAGAGAAAGAGAGAATGAGAAGGGGGGACAGAGGTTGAGATAGGAAAGGGAGAAGCAGAATCCCCCACTGAGCAGGGAACACAACATGGGGCTCAATCCCAGGACCCCAGGATCATGGCCTGAACTGAAGGCAGCCGCTTAATCAATTGAATCGCCACCCTGAGAGAGAGAATCTTTTTTTTTTTTTTGCAGTGTTCCAAGATTCATTGTTCATGCACCACACCCAGGACTCCATGCAATATGTGCCCTCCTTAATACCCACCACCAGGCTCAACTATCCCCCCACCCATCTCCCCTCCAAAACCCTCAGTTTGTTTCTCAGAGTCCACAGTCTCTCATACTTCATCTCCCCCTTTGATTCCCCCTAATTCACTTATCCTTTTCTTCTCTTAATGTCCTCCATGTTATTCCTTATGTTCCACAAGTAAGTGAAACTATATGATAATTGACTTTCGAGAGAGAGAATCTTTTTTCTTAATTATTTTTATTAGCATATAATGTATTATTAGCCCCAGGGGTACAGGTCTGTGAATCATCAGGCTTACACATTTCACAGCACTCATCATACCACATACCCTCCCCAATGTTCATCACCCAGCCACCCTATCCCTACCCCCACCCGACTCCACAGCAACCCTCAGTTTGTTTTGTGAGATTAAGAGTCTCTTATGGTTTGTTTCCCTCCTGATCGCATCTTGCTTCATTTTTCCCTTCCCTACACCCCACAACCCCCCACCCTTCCACTCAAATTCCTCATATCAGAGAGATCATATGATAATTGTCTTTAGGAGAGAATCTTAAGCAGACTCCATGCTCAACACCAAACCCAATGCAAGGCTCAATCTCATGACACTGAAATAATGACCTGAGCCAAAATCAAGAGGTAATTGCTTAACCAGCTGAGCCACTTTATGCATCAAGAAAAAATTAATACAAAGGAATCTCTAATATCTCAGTTAACAACATAGGATTTTTTTTATTGTTTTTATTTGTTTATTTACAACATAACAGTGTTCATTGTTTTGGCATCACACCCAGTGCTCCATGCAGTAAGTGCCCTCCCTATGACCCACCACCTGGTTCCTCAACCTCCCACCGCCCCCTTCAAAACCCTCTGGTTGTTTTTCAGAGTCCATAGTCTCTCATGGTTCATCTCCTCTTCCAGTTTCCCTCAACTCCCTCTCCTCTCCATCTCCCCATGTCCTCCATGTTATTTGTTATGCTCCACAAATAAGTGAGACCATATGATACTTGACTCTCTCTGCTTGACTTATTTCACTCAGCAGAATTTCTTCCAGTCCCGTCCATGAACAACATAGGATTCTTAGAGATCTTTCTTTTCCTTGATTATTATGTTATCATTTTCCAGATTAGTTCCACTAAAACATATAAAAGATGTTCAATTCCCAGGACGAAATCTCTCGTTGGGAGTTTGCTCAGATTATTTGGCTGAGAGGAGAGATGAGGCTCACTCCATCAGTCTACCCCCACCGCCTCTGGCTCACCCACCACCACCCTGATGTGCCCACAATTGTACACACCTTCCCATCAGCTAAGTCCTCTTGCAGCGTCTGGTAGGTCTGCAGGAATAGAGCTGGTCTTCACAAAAATGGAGTACACTATCCAAAACAAGTGTGAATAAATAGGCTGACTTACCATAGCCTAAAGGTGGAAAGAACTTCGCTCTCGAGTGGGAGAATTCTCTCATAATTCCCCCAATGTGCAACAGAGCATAGCAATTCCTGGTAAGAATATTCCCTTTGGCCATAGAGTATTTAAGCAGGGCCCGGATTATGTCTCTAAAAATGAAAAATTAAAAATCTGTAAATTCATCATGTATTTTATAATATTGTAGTGATTCATTCCTCCCTACTGTCTAAACATTTATTGGTAAGGAATAACATTCTCTTCTCACTCCAGAGGCTCTGTACTCTATTTCATTAATTGCAATAGCATCATTATTTGTGCCTAAGTCGCCCTGAGTCTGCAATAACTGCTTAAATTAGAATACTTAAAACTGAAATCCATATTTCAGAAGTGAGATAGTAAGAGTATACTGTAAATTGTCCAGGGGGTGTCTGGCTGGCTCAGTTGGAAGAGTATGCAACTCTTGATCTCGGGGTTGTGACTTCAAGCTCCACCTTGGGTATAGAGATTACTTAAAATTCAAATCTTTTTCTAAGATTTTATTTTTTATTTATTGGAGAGAAAGAGCAAGAGCGTGAGAGAGAGATCACAAGCACGGGGCAGGGGTGGAGGGAAAAGCAGACTCTCCCCTGAGCAGGGAGCCTGGTGTGGGACTCCATCCCAGAACCCTGGAGTCATGATCTCAGCTGAAGGCAGACACTTAATCAACTGAGCCACCCAGAAGTCCTAAAAATAAAAACTTTTAAAAATTTTTGTCTGGGACAAACTCCTGTGAAATGAAATCCCAGAGGAAAGAGCGCCGTGTTGGGCCACAGGGAACCCAAGTAGGAAATGCAGATCTGCGGAGGAATTTATAGAGAAACATGCCCAGGTCTCCGAGGAGTAAACACCTTGGGGATGTAGCACAAATGTGCAAATGCAAATACGCGTGTCCTGCGTGGAGGGGAAGCAACACTTGGTGGGATGGTCGGACTTTGCCATATCCTGAAGAGCCACGAGGAGTCCAGCACCACTGAGGGGAGAGGCCCAGCCTGGTCACCTGGAAGCTGGGGGAATCTCAAGGTGTCCAACCAGAGGACCCTGCAGGGGAATGGGGCAGCACTATGCTGAGGGGAGTCCAAGAAAAAAAACAAAGGTGAAAGTGTGAGGCTGAGCTGGCGAGAGGCCTGGGGACACCGAGTGCCCCTGAAACAAGATGGAAACAAAAGGAAAGCGACCAGGGAAAGAGGCCCCACTCCACCCAGAGGAAGACTCAGCCGCTGGAGATGCTGCTCCTGAACCAGGAGAAAACGCAAGGACGCCAGAGGAAGGGGAGCGCACTCCACCTGCAGGGATACTCTGAACTGCAAGGAAAGCCAAAAAGGAAACATCTGGCTACCAGGGAAAGGGCTTTTGGCCAAGAATTGGTGTGGAGATGGGAGGGGAGCTAGCGTAGGGTGCCCAGGACACAAGGAGACACTGTTTACATTTTGTAACTCCAGTACACAGCTTTCCTAATCCTCGTCTTGCCCTGCATGGGGCCATCCTGAGCTAAAATGAACGCATGGAGAAATAGAGGAGAAACTGGTTTGCCTCTGAGCTTCTGGAAAGCTAAGGCATCAGAAGGCAAAGACGAGCTGAACCACTGGCAAATTACAGATGGCACCCAAGAAAATAGTGCTCACCTGGGGTGCCTGGGAAAACCAAAGAGGAACCCGTTCCTGAGCACGTAGGCATGGCCAAATTCACTCCTGATTCAGACCCATGCATTGAACAGTCACTGGCACACTTGGGCACCTTCCGGCCAAGCCCAGGGCCAAAATTACCACATGCAAGTCTCTTACTCATGACTCTCTGGCCTCCCACTTACCCAAGAATGGAGAATGACTCATCCTACCAGTTAGGTAGAAGTGACCAGACTTACACAGCCTAGCCCCTCCTCTCTCTTCCCATATCCTGGTCAAGGCTGCCACAATTTAACCCAGGAAATCTGTGTTTTACTCTAGGTTTGGTGGTCCAGAAGGGCTACTCCCAAGTATCTTAGTAAGAGAATTGCCTGTCAGGCTGTTGGAGTCATCAGTAAAAAAACCAAAGGACAGATCCTGGCTTGGTCTCCCCTCTGCCCTCTCCAAGAGCTAAGAGGTGAAATTCTTTATGTTGACTTTAATGGCGTACATTGGCATAGGGGTGTAGCTCTGTTGGGAAGAGAGTCAGGATGCTGCATGGGTCTGACAGTTAAATAAGCCATGGTGTGGAGAAAGCATTCAGAGCCTGAATGATGTAGACATCACTCACCTTCTAGTAGGTGAACCCCGCTAGCATGAAATAAGCCATATTAAACTTTTCTTTAATTTTAAAATGTTCTCTAAGATTATCAGTTCCATATATCTAAATCTACTAAGAGAAGAAGCAAACCACTACCCATACACCAAATCCAACCCACAGTCTTTTTTTATAAAAATGTTTTACTGGAACACAGTGTAGTGGTATGAATGGTGGCCCCAAAAATGATATGTCACATCCCAACCTCCAATACCTGTGAATGACCTCATTTGGAAAAGAGGTCTTGGGGCACCTGGGTGGCTTAGTGGGTTAAAGCCTCTGCCTTCCGCTCAGGTCATGATCCCAGGGTCCTGGGATCAAGCCCCACATCGGGCTCTCTGTTCAGCCCCTGCTGAACTTCTCTCTCTGGCTGCCTCTCTGCCTACTTGTGATCTCTGTCTGTCAAATAAATAAATAAATTTTTTAAAGTTGCTTTAAAAAAAGAGGTCTTTACATATATAATTAAGGATTTCAAGATACAATCGCCCTGGATTATCCAGGTGGATCCTATATCCAGTGACAGGTGTGCTTATAAGAGACACAAAGGCAAGCAGTACATAGAGATGAGGAGACCACATGACTACAGAGGTGGCAATTGGAACGATGTACCCACAAAGCCCAGAAATGTTTGGAGTCTCCAAAAGCAGGAAAAGCAGGGAATAGAATTCCCCTTAGAGCTTTGGGACATAGCACAGCCCTACTGAGACCTGGATTTTAAAATTCTGACCTTCCAGAACTGTAACAAAGTAGTTGCCCATTTTCTTAATTCACTTAGTTCTTGATGAATTGTTAGAGCAGCCACAGGACACTCATACCGATGGCCACGCCCACTTGTGCACATACTGTCTATACATGTTTATGCACTGTAGTGGCAGTGAAGTGGTTGCAACAAAGAACATAGAGCCCACAACCCCCCCCCCAAATATTTAGTATCTGATCATTCACAAAAATGTTTGCCAACCTGTGCTCTAAGTCGCTGTCAGTTATTAATATTTCCAAAGTAGATGATCCTTCTGGGAAAGAATGCTCTGAAGAGCCTGCCTGGGGAGTATAGCCAGAAAAATTCTGCCATGTGAGCTTAAAGATATGAACGTGTTTACTCCTGATTGGGAAAAAAAAACTAAGTAAGTGGACCTGGGGGACTTTTGCAAAGAAAAATCTACCTGTGCAGTCAAATAATGAGCTTTTTTATTACCCTCCACCAAACACAATGACCCATCTCTACTCTTTTTCCGTGTAACTACCCAACACTTGTTGGGAGTTGGATGTGGTTCAGATCCCTGTTCACAATCCCAAGTCGAAATGCTTGGGACTCGCGGACTCTTGAAAAATGCACCTGCTTCTGTCTTTGATAGACAAAGAAATTCCATGTCAAATGTTGAGGAAATGTTCGAAAAGAAAACAATGATGCTCAGGCCCGTGGAGAAAAGAACACCAGGACTTAGAGGGGCCATGAGGTGGCATAGACATATCTGACATCCAAGATGTTCCCAAGAGGACAAACCCAGCAGAGGAGAAGTTCTTTTTCATTTTGGTTCCCTCACCCATGGGAAACAAGTTTCTCAGAGAGCAGAGTAATAACAGCACAATTAACTTAATGAGAATTGTCAGAATCCAACCTCCACAGAACTATAAATAGTAAATATGCAATGTCCTCTCCTCATCTACAGCTCAACTGTCCGGGAGGAGGGAGTTCAGCTGAGCCCTCTCAGAGAACAGGTACCTGACGCCACTTCCCTGCCCTTCCCTGGATATCCGTCTGCCAGGGGATAAAGGACACACAGAACTAGAGGTGCCCCAATGCCATCAGAGTGCCAGCTGTGGAAAACAGGTAGGGGGGCAGGCAAAGCTCTCAGAGGATGAATTTTGGGCACTACAAATGGGGATAAGATGCTGGTGAGAGTCCACTTAAAGCATTCTACACAACTCCATTCCTCTGTCTCCCAATTTCTCCTCCTCTCAGTTTTTTGGCAGCCATTACAAACATCACTGTTCTCCTCTATCAAGATGCCCCTGTATTCTTTCATCCGGAAAATCTTCATTTATTCATTCAAACAAGAAACATTCCATGGGATTCCACACAGTTAGGGCTTACAAGTCCATTCATACATCTTCTGATCTGTTAAGTTCCTTAATGTTCTGTGCCTCAGCTTCCACATTTGTAAAGTTAGGAGAATAGTAGTACCCACTTCAGAGGTTAACATGAGGATTAAATTAAGAGAGATGATGCTTGGGAGGGTTTTTTATTGTCTCTATTGCTTAATGAAAACCTAACCTGTTCATTGTTATCACTGTGTTACTACTAACTCATATTCATTTGTGAAATAAAAATATAGTAATGATAATAAAGAAAGCTAAAGCATAAAAAAACACAATATATGTATTTGACACATGGAGATCCTCAAGAAATTTTAGCTAATTTAACAAATGCATTGTTCTCATTTACTGTGTATTTGCAAGTTTCTGGTTCCTATTCCAGGAGATTTATATTTGTGTTAACATGTGAAACAATTGTGACCTATTTTTTTCTATGTAGACTCCACACCCAGTGTGGGGGCCAGCGCCAGGGCTTGAACTCACCACCAGAGGTCAAGACCTGAGCTGAGATCAAGAGTCTGAGGTTTAGCTGACTGAGCTACCCAGGTGGCCTGTGATCTATTTTCTAAATGTAACTGCACATATAAACACTGCTGTGTTTTGTGCCCTTTTCTTTTCTTTTTGCTATTTTTGTTTTTGAATAATGTTACATTTAGAGAAAAGTTACAAAAATAGTTCAGAGTTCCCATGGTAATGAAAACATTTTGGAATCAGATAGAAGCAATGATTGCTAAATACATTAAATGTACTTTCTTGCCATGGAATGTTACTTTAAAATGGCTCCTGGGTTTTACATATGTGATTTGTATCAACTGCATTACTAAAATCATACTCAGTTCAGAGGTTTTCAGCTGCCAACTCGCTACCCGCAGTCAATCCATTATCTTCATAGTGAAAAGTGTTGTGTTTTCCATATTTAACATCCCTTACGTCTTTTTCTTCTTGAATTGCATTAGCTGTAATTTCCCAGGTGTTGATAAACAACAATTGAAATAGTAGACTTTTTTGTCTTTCAAATTGTCATAATTTTTTTTCTTCCAAGATTTTATTTAAATTCAATTTAATTAATATATAGTGTAGTATCAGTTTCAGGAGTAGAATTCAATGATTCACTACTTAATATAACATCCAGTGCTCATTCCATCAAATGCCCTCCTTATTCCCCATCACCCAGTTACCCTATCCCCCTACACCCCTCCCCTATAGCAACCCTCAGTTTGTTCTGTATAGTTAAGAGTCCCTTATGGCTTGTTTCCCTCTCAGTTTTCATCTTATTTATTTTTCCTTCCCTTCCCCCATATTCATCTGTTTTGTTTTTTAAATTCCACCTATGAGTGAAATCACATTTTTTTAGATTTTTTTAAATTTATTTGACAGATAGAAATCACAAGTAGGCAGAGAGGCAGGCAGAGAGAGAGGAGGAAGCAGGCTCCCCGCTGAGCAGAGAGCCTGATGTGGGGCTCGATCCCAGGACCCTGGGATCATAACCTGAGCCAAAAGCAGAGGCTTTAACCCACTAAGCCACCCAGGTGCCCCGTGAGTGAAATCACATTTGTCTTTCTCTGACTTGTTTCATTTAGCATAATACCTTCCAGTTCCGAGCATGTTGTTGCAAATGGCAAGGCTTCATTATTTTTTATTATTTTTATATTCTAATTTTCTGTATGACATAATTTATCATTAAGAATTTCTTCAATTTATGGTCCAGTTATTGATCATTTCTTCTCTTATTTCTCTTATTTTTAGACTTTTTATTCAGAGAGAACTACTCTCAAAGATTATGTATCTTCATATAAATTTATTTACCTATGTTTTTTATCTATTTTCTTCTGATAGATTGTATGGTCTCTCGTTCCCCACTTAACATTTAACATTGAAATTTATTAGGGAACATAGGTACCTGGCTGGCTCAGTCAGTAAAGGGTGTGACTCTTAACCTTGGGGTCATGAGTTCAAGCCCCATGTTGGGTGTAGAACTTTTTTTTTTTAAAGTAAATATTAGAATCACTAAATCGTACACCTAAAACTAATATTACACTGTATGTTAAGTAACTGGAATTGAAATAAAAACTTTTCTAAAAAGAAATTTATTAGGGAATACGGAGACAGATTTAACATTATTTTTTCTTGTTAATCACAAAACACTTATCCCTTTAAAAGACACTATAAGGTATCTAATTTAAAAATGCAAATTAAGTTGATAAAAATATTTTTATATATCCTAAATTATGGTGAACATCTTTTTTTTTTTTTATTTGACAGAGAGAGAGGTCACAAGTAGGCAGAGAGGCAGGCAGAGAGAGAGGGAGAAACAGGCTCCCCACTGAGCAGAGAGCCCAATGCGGGGCTCAATCCCAGGACCCTGAGATCATGACCTAAGCCGAAGGCAGAGGCTTAAACCACTGAGCCACTCAGGCGCCCCTATGGTGAACATCTTATAAAATTACAAAACTCGGGGCACGTGGGTGGCTCAGTGGGTTAAAGCCTCTGCCTTTGGCTCAGGTCATGATCTCAGGGTCCTGGGATCAATCCCCATGTCAGGCTCTCTGCTCAGCAGGGAACCTGCTTCCCCCTCTCTCTCTGCCTGCCTCTCTGCCTACTTGTGATCTCTGTCTGTCAAATAAATAAGTAAAATCTTTAAAAAATAATAAAAAATAAAATTATGAAACTCCAGGATTATACTTTGGAAAGAAATGAAGCACAACTCTTACTATAAATTTGAGGAATATTGTGGCATTTCATACCAAGGCAAAAAGACCTAATGGTAAGTAGGTGTTGTAAATTAATATTTTTTGGAGAAAATATGTAAATATTATAGAAAAATTTAAAATTATTAATGAAATTGCGGGGCACCTGGGTGGCTCAGTGGGTTAAGCCTCTGCCTTCGGCTCTGGCCATGGTTTCAGGGTCCTGGGATTGAGCCCCACATCAGCTCTTTGCTCCGCGGGGAGCCTGCTTTCCCCTCTCTCTCTGTCTGTCTCTCGGCCTACTTGTGATCTCTCTTTCTGTGTCAAATAAATAAGTAAAAAAATTTTTTTTAATTTTTTTAATTATTAATGAAATCCAAAAAATGCGCATACTTCATAAATACCAAAAAAATCAAAAGCTTTCCTAATGTAATAGCAGTATTGGAGATATAATTTGGGAAAATATCATTATTAATGACATTAAGCCTAAAATACATTAAAATACTGTGTAGAAATCCTGCCATCTGTGGCACCATGAATGAACCTGCAGGACATTACGCTAAGTGAAATAAGGCAGACACAGAAGTACAAGTACTGCATGATTCCATTTACATAAAGTATCTAAAATCATTAAACTCACAAAAGCAGAGAATAGAATGTTGGTTGTCAATGGCTGGGAGGAGAGGAAATAAGGAATTTTTGCTCAATGGGTATAAAGTTTCTGTTGTGCAGGTTGAATAATGTATAGATATCTGGTGTATAACATACTAGGTATAGTTAATAATATAGGATAGGACACTTTAAAATATGTTAGGAGAAAAAAAATAAAATAAAATAAAATATGTTAGGAGGATAAATTGTGAGTATTTTTAACACACACACACACACACACACACATGCACACACACACAAAACTGCTCAGAATAATACAAGGAAACTTTGGGAGGTGACAGATGTGTTTGTTACCTTGACTGTAGTCATGATACCACAGGTGAATGCATATGTACAAACTTATCAACATGTATGTATCAGATATGTGCAATTTTTCATAATCAACTATACTTTGATAAGGCTAGGAATAAAAGATGAACTTATGTGAAGACAAACTCAGTATTTAGAAAGTCTAGGACACTAAAATCAACAGATGAATGGATAAAGAAAATGTGGTATACGTATATAATGGAATATTGCTCAGCCATAAATAAAGAATATAATCTTGCCACTTGCAAAACATGGATGGATCTAGAGGATATCATACTAAGTGAAATCAGTCAGTCAGAAAAAGACAAATGTATGATTTCACTCAAATATGAATTTAAGAAACAATATAAGCGATCATAGGAAAGAAAAAGAGAGAGGAACCAAGAAATAGACCCTCAACTCTAGAGAACAAACAGATTGCAGAGGGGAGGTGGGAGGGGGTGTGGTTGAAACAGGTGATGGGAAGGAGGGAGAGCACTTGTGATGAGCACTGGGTGTTGTATGGAACTGTTGAACCACTAAATTCTACAACGTGGAACTAACGTTACACTGTATGTGAACTAACTTGATTTTAAATAAAAACTACATGCACACACACACACCCAAACACACACACACACACACAAAAAAAAAAAAACTCTTAACTACAGAGAACAAACTGGTGGTTTGTGGGTGAGGGTTGGGTGAAATAGGTGAAGGAGACTATGGAGTACACTTATCATGATGAGAACTGAGACACATATAGAATTGTTGAATCACTATATTGTACACCTGAAACTAATCTAACCTTGTACTGGAATTTACTGAAACTAATCTAACTATACTGGAATTTAGAAAACAATTTTTATAAAAATATATAAATAAGTAAATGAGCAACTCTAGGACACTATATTTATACATTGTATTTTTGTTGAATTTATATAGGGATATTGATACTATAAATGAAATATAAATGATGATTAAAAATAATAATATTGGTAATTTTTTTTAGCAGAAGGAACACCCAAGGTCCAGAGGATCTAAGATAAAGAAATTACAGAAAGGCGGTACAATGAAAGAGCCTGGCAACCATTAGAAGATTTGCCTGGCATTTGGGAATTCTCCATTCCCACAAGCACTGAGCAGAAAGCATAAGAGCAGGCATCAAGGATGACTGCTTAGGGATGAAGACAAGTACTAGAGCAGGGCTCCTCAAACCTGGTGTACACCAGAGGCCCCAGGAGGGCCTGTCTGATTCATTAGGTCAGGTGGGCCTGAAAAATGTGCATTTCCAACACGTTCCCAGGTGATGCTGATGATGTTGGTCAGGGACCACAATTTGAGAACCACTGATCTTAGAGAAAATTTTTCCAGGTAACAATGGTAACCACAATTTTCAGCAATGAAGGCCAATCATTAATCAAAATGAATGACTTCATGAATCCCCTGAGTTTGGATTAAGGAAATTTCTATCATTTGGGGGAATGCATATTTGGAGTCAATCTTGTGCTGCTTTTTTCCTCCTTCTGGGCAAACCCAGTAGCCCCATGGAAAGAGGAAACCAAACAGGAGTTGGGAATTTTCTCCTCCTGGGATTCTCAGAGGAACTGGACCTGCAGTCTTTCTTCTTTGGGCTGTTCCTGTCCATATTCTTGGTCACAATCACTGGGAACCTGCTCATCTTCCTGGCCATCTGCTCAGACTCTCACCTCCACACACCCATGTACTTCTTCCTCTCCAACTTGTCCTTTGCTGACATCTGTTTCACCTCCACCACCATCCCCAAGATGTTGCTGAACATCCAGACTCTGAACAAAACCATAACATATGAAGGATGCCTCGGCCAGATTTTTTTTTTCATTGTATTTGGATGTCTGGACAATTTACTCCTGACTGTAATGGCCTATGACCGCTTTGTGGCCATCTGTCACCCCCTGCACTACTCAGTCATCATGAACCCCAGGCTCTGTGGGCTGTTGGCCCTAGGGTCCTGGTGCATCAGTGTCATGGGCTCCCTGCTCGAGACCTTGACACTTTTGGGTCTGTCCTTCTGCAAAAACACGGAAATCCCACACTTTTTCTGTGATCTTCCTGAAGTCCTGAAGCTTGCCTGTTCTGACACCCTCATCAATAACATAGTGGTGTATTTTGTGACTATCATCCTAGGTCTTTTTCCTCTCTCTGGAATCCTCTTTTCATATTCTCAGATTTTCTCTTCCATCCTGAGAATTTCATCAACCAGGGGTAAGTACAAAGCCTTTTCCACCTGTGGGTCTCATCTCTCAGTGGTCTCCTTGTTCTATGGCACAGGCCTTGGGGTCTACCTCAGTTCTGCAGTGACTTCATCTTCCAGGACAAGTCTGGTGGTCTCAGTGATGTACACTATTGTCACCCCCATGCTGAACCCCTTCATCTACAGCTTGAGGAACAGGGACATTATGGGGTCCCTGACTGCACTCCTCAGGAAGGTGGTGCCTCTCAGCATCAGGACGATTGTAGGACTCTCCTGAGTACCTGGGCACACAATATTGAAGACCACAAATCTTAGTTTCCTTCATGCAATATTTTTTATTTTTCCTAATTTTACATGTTTTCAAGCAAGACTTTCCTTGATTCTTCCCTGCCCTCTATTTTTCTTCAGGTTCCCTTGTGGATTCCTTTTTTTCATTTTGTAACTAATCATTTTAACTTGATATGAATAGAACCTGCTAAACCCTTAGTAACCTTCAGTGATGGTTTGGATTTCTTGAAAAATAAATCAAATCTCATGTGTTTAATAGACATCCTCAAGGTGATGGGATGTGTGCCTAATTGGGAAACATTGCCTTGCAAACTCATTTAGATGTTTTCTGAGGTTCTGTGAATGGAATCAAGTCAAAGATTTGTGTCCAAAACTATGAGAAAATAAATTCCTATTGCTTAAGCCACCAGGCTGTGATGCTTTGCCATCACAGCCCTAGCAAACCAATACATCCTGCTTCCACAAGGAGATTTCTACAGACACAGACCATGGGCTTGAGGCAGAAATTCTGGTTTGAGACTGGGATCCCAGGCAAAGCTCCCAAGAGTCAAATGTGGAGGAGGATGTTCTATAAGCTTCTTGCCTTTACATGGACTTTTCCAGTCACTGGCATAAAGGTTTCCATGGTGACTGCAAATAAGTTAAAGAATTCTTCCATCCCTTCTTCCACATTCTCCCATTTACATAGCCCAAGGGTTCTCTTGGGATCCTAAAGAATGGAGGAGGAGGCATCCCCAAACATACCTGTGTTGGAATGTCCCTTCCCCCTTGAGAGAGGTAGGTGCTCAAGTGAAGTTTAATTTGATTTAGAAAAAGCTAATATTATGTTCCCTCGACAAAAGGATTATAGAGTTAAGTTATATCCATGAGGTCTGGAATTATGTTACTCTCTATTTACTTGGGTTTTCCCCCAGTTTTATTAAGGTCTCATTTAATGTCCCACCTGGTTCATTGGGCCTGCCTGTGTAGTAAGGAGACACAGAGCTTCCTGAGGTCAGCATGGGTGTTTGAGCCAACTGGTTTCAGGAGTCAAGAGTTGGGACTACAAGATGCTGCTACTCATCCCTATGGGAAGCTGCTTCCTCTATTACCAGCCATGGGTGTATGAAGTAAAGGGTTAACTGGAAGGGCTAGGGGTACTCGAAGCCTAAATATTCCAGAGAAAGAACTTGTCCTTGACCAGCTCCCAGGAAATAACATCTGAGTCCTTGGAATATTCTCCCTGATAAAAGTGTCTTTGTAACCTAGGGCCCTGTGCCATGCCAGGTTGTCTATGCTGACAGTGTAATTTATGGTGAATGCCTGTTTTTGTTCACCTGGGGCCTTGGACAAAACTGTATTCACTTGACTTCTGTGGGGGCTGAAGCTCTCCTTGCCTACAAGACAGACCCCCCAATAAAAATCCTGGACACCAAGGCTAAGGTGAGCTTCCTCAGCTGGCATACATACTGTCACACATCATTGCTGAATTAAGGGCGTCCATGGGATTCCACAGAGGGGACAATTGGAAGCCCATATCTGGTGTCTTCTGGACCCTGCCCCAGGCAACTTTTGTCCTTGCAGATTTTAATCTGTATCCTCTCACTGCAATAAATCATAAAAAATGTGAGCATCACAGCTTTTCCAAGTTCCACGAGTCCTAGCAAATCACTGAAGGTCATGGGGACCCCCAACATGGAGATCATGAACATTGTTTTATTATAATAAATGGTGGTTTTCCTTTCCCTCTTTCAATTCCACCACTCCTTGAGAAAATAAATAACATAAGCTGACTCCTCAGCTTGTGGGACCCGAAGTTGTCCTCACCCCCAGTCCCAGAAGAAGTGTTTCCTCCCTGCCTTGCTCAGTGCCTTCCACAAGTTCTCCCCATGCACTTAAAGAGAAATGGAGGCCTTGGACATCCTTTCATCCCTGCTCCTTTATCTCGATTTCCACCAAACAAGCCAGACAGAACGTGTGTGTTCAGTGCACAGTCATTTGGGCAGCAGGTCTTCCCTAGGACATCCCCCCACCCCCACCCCAGCCCCATTCCCTCCTCTCTGAGCGGCAGAGCTGGGGGCCCCTCACATGGCACTCTCGTTGCCTCCCCGTCCCCTGGATGTCCCCTTCTCTTGTGCCATGAGTGACTTGTAGGGCTTCCCCAGGCTGGGGAGGGTAAGTTCGGCTTCCTGCAGCTCCAGCTCCCGCTGGGACAAATGCTCAATGACGGCAGCTCCAATAGAGTCCCCCAGGACATTGGTCATTGTGCGAAGTCGGTCACTGGGGAAGGGTGGGGAGAGAGAAGCCACTGTTAGCTGAGATTTGAAGAGCTCATGGAGGAGGGGGTGCATCAGGGTGGGAGGTTCTTTGTATCGAGATGTGGGGCTAATGTTCCATCCACAACCACATAACCTCAAGCAGGTGCCTCCCCCTTGATGTCCTCAGTTTCCCCTCCTCCTAACAGATGTGGATTGGATCAGCTCTGTTAGACTCACATGTGATCTTAGCATTGCAATTCTTCTTTTTTTTTTTAAGGATGTAAACATCTGATAGAGAAAATTAGGGGTTGTGGGTTGAACAGCATAACAACTGTGAGCAAATCAGGCCAGACTGGACCCTGTCTAAGTGGATCTCAGATCCACATGACTGCTCCTAAATGGGAAGGAAAGTCCAGATTTTTTTAATGTAAGCCTTCTGGTTTTCAAAGTTAAATATTAAAAACACAAACTAAAAACAACAAAAATTTGCAAGCCAGTTCTGTCCCATGGATCACCTTTTTGTGACTTCTCCAGGTACAAGGGCTTTTCAGGCTCACTAGTAAAGCCCCCACTGCTCATCTCCTCCCCATCCTACTCCCCAGGTTAACTCTATGGAATTTGGGATCTACAGGCCATGGTTTGGAGTATTCTCCAAGACTTTCCTTCTACTCTAAAATTCTACAACTCTGTCCTTGCTGGAATGAGGGCCCACAGGTTAGGAGTCTCACAAGGAAAGCAGGGATGGGGTTGAGGAAAGATAGCACCAGGGCCTGAAGAACACTCACAGGAACCAGTCCACAGCTATGATCAGCGTGATGTCTTCAGTGGGCAGGCCAACCGATGTGAGCACAATGACCATGGTGACCAGACCTGCCTGGGGGATGCCAGCAGCCCCAACGCTGGCTGCTGTCGCCGTGATACTGTACATGAAGAGAGAACACAGGGAGGAGGCAGGAGGTGGGAAGGAGAAGACGAGGAAGAGAGTGAGAAAGGGCACAACAGAAGGGAAGAGGTGGTTCCCTGGACATCTTAAATTAAGTGCCTGAAAATAAAAAGCAGCCTTCAATAAATGTATTCTTTCAACTCATATTTATTGAGCATCTACTACATGCTAGACACCTAAGAGAAACTCCCTTAGAAGAAAATCCCTGCCCAAATAGAGCTTACATTCTAGTGGGGGAGACAAGCAATAAACAAGATGACTACTTAAAACATATACTAAGGCAGAGGGTGCAACAGAGAAACAGTTCAGCCTACGAAAGTTCAAACCATGCCACTTTAAATAGAATATTCAGGAAACACTTCACTAAGCAGTTGACACTGGACCAAAGACCTGAAGAACGTGATGTTTGCTGTTATATTTAAAATGACCATACGGAAACTCTGGGTAATGAGACCCAGGGATCCATCCTTCTTATCAGAGCCTCAGGTTATTAGGATGCACCAGCCATACTTTGGAAAATACTGGGCAAAGGGATCTACCACCATAGCATGTGAGAGAAGATGGGACTGAAACATCTGGCCAGCTCCTGATAGCCTCAGGTTGCACAGTCTCACCTTTAGCGTCATTTGGCATGAGTAGCTGGGGTCTTCCCACATCCCTCCTCCAACATTCAAAGCCTCCCTTGACATCAAGAAGCTGATGTCACCCCTAGCCAACCTAATGACTTCTTAGATCTCACCTGCTGGCAGATCCCACCCAAGATCAACTCACCTGATGGTCGTGATCTGGCCCAGGTTGAGCTCATAGTTGTTGACTTGGGCGATGAAGATGGCGGCCAGGGCCTCATACAGAGCAGTCCCATCCATGTTGACAGTGGCCCCCACAGGCAGCACGAACCTGGTGATGCGTCGGTCCACACCCAGGCCCTCCTCCAAGCAGCGGAAGGTGATGGGCAGTGTTGCAGAGCTAGGAGAGAGAGCCCTGGAGGCTGAGAATGGGGAGTGGCAGGGAGGGACTGGTATGGGCCAAAGGAGGGAGTCTGCTGAGAATACTGGGAGACCAGGTGGGAGCCAGAGCAAGGGGAGGATGGCAGGAGCATTACATTTCAAGAGGTTGGTAACTGTGCACAGGGAATAAGGGCTCCTCATGATGCAAGAAGCACATGGCAATGGTAGGCCCCTAGCTTGAAGTTCTCTTGACGCACTTAAAGCCAACAACTTAAAGCTAATTACTAGACACTTATTCATGCCACTAGTGAACTTTCCACTCCCAGAAAAGAAAGGACTAGGGGTCTACTGACCTCCCATACCCTCAGTGTTTAAGGAGAAGAATTACATAGACCCTAATCCCCACTCATGTAGCTCAGGGAGCAACGTCAGCTACACTAACCCTCCTGGTCTCTCTCCCCACACCGCTCCACAGCAGGGGAAGAGCAGTCGAACTGATTGGGGAGTTTAGTTGAAGGAATGGACATCTCATTTGGAGTTGGCCTGTCCACAAAACATGTAGTCTGGTCAGCTTGATGTCATGCAGTGAGAAGCCTGGCCTCACAAAGAAGGACTCTGGGGACCCAACCCTGTGGTGATCAGGTGAGTGTCATTCTGGGCTACAATGGCATCAATCTTATTGGCCAAAGACCAAAAGATGCATTCTCCAGGCAGCATTAGGAGCAATAACATGACATTATTCTTCCATCCAGTTGACTCTCGTGATACTTCTCAAACCTCTTTGAATTTGGATGACAGGGAAAGGGGAAGCTCTTTACTAATCCCATAAAACCACAAAAAGGGGGAAAGGAGGAGAAAGGAGCCAAGTGAGCTCCCAGAGACCATTTTGAGGGGTAATGAGACTCGCCAGAAAATGACACAGAATAGGGGACACTTTGGTCCTAACCTCAAATTAGCAGCTGGTTCTCCTCCACATAAAATAGAGAAATAGAAAATGTGGGAAACAGGTCAGGAGAACCAGTCTGGGACAAAGATCAGCACCCAGGTGTTGACTGGCCTGCAGACCTTCAGTAACCACTGACATTAACACATAGCTCAGACGAGGTTCAGTAGGGGGGTTGGGGGCCAGGACTCTTAGGAGAGCCTATGAACAACTAACAGTGAACCTCAGAAAAGTGCTGGAGGTGGGGGATGAAGCCATACCTGGAAGATGTGCCCATGGCAGTGATGAGGGCCTGCAGCATACCCCCGATGAAGGGGAAGGGGTTCCGGTGGGTGATGAGGAAGTAGATGAGGGGCAGGACACCACCAGCATGGAGGAACAAGCCCACAATGACGGTCAGGGTGTACATGCCCAGCTGACCCCCCAGGACAGCCATGTCCTCCATCTCTAGGATCTTCCCAGCGATCAGGAACAGGATCCCCACAGGTGCATACCTAGGCCAAGCCAGACACCTGTCAGAGTGCCTCATGACTTACCCTAAACCTCAGAACTAGCATCCCCAAGGCTTTGCCCTTCTAAGACCCTAGAGCCAGGCAGTGCCCATCATACAGCACCCTACTCTGCCCCAAACTTCCCCACATACTGACAAACAGGGATGGACCCCATAAACATATCCCACTGCCTCTGCCTGCTCACCCACAGATCACACCTAGAACAGCAGGGAAAAGTTCCTACAACTCCAACGCATACAATCTTATAAGGTTTCTCTTTTCTCCACTCCACCATTCAAGTCCCTCCCCAGATAGTCACTCCTTGGGACTCTTTCTCTAGATGTGGCCCAAACATCCCCTATTACTGGCCTTCAAACTTCCCTTATTCACCACCTCCAACTCTGTTTGTTTAAATGTGTAACCTCAATGCCCCTGTTCTCTTTCCTGTAAGTGCATATTCTCACTCACTCACTGGCCCTGAGTTATTTCACCTGAATTTCCCCCAGACATCCCAAACCACATGTCTTATCAAATCATTTATTTATTCGACCACTCTCCTGAGCACCTACTCTGCTCCAGTCACACAGTCCCTGCCCCTGTGGCACCTACATTCTAATGGGTAAAACAGGCAATAACACATAGAAATGCTTAATTTAAAACTTCAGATGGTGAGAGCTGCATAACAGAGTCCCTCAGTGGGCTGCATCAGCAAGAGTGGTCAGGAAGGGCCTCCCTGGAGATGTGATGTTCACACAGTGGCCTGAACGATGTGAAGAGACACATCTATCTGAAGGGGAAGCATTGCAAGCACCATGCAAAGACCCTGAGATGAGCATGAGCTAGAAGTGCTGAAGGAGAAGAGAGCTGACAGTGTTTGTGGAGTAGCAAGTGAGAGGAGACTGAGTTCATCAGGGGCTCACCTATGCTCCCCACAAACCAGCACATCTTAGTCTTGCAAGATGAGACGCTGGCACCTGCCAGTGGTGCCTTCATTCACCCGTCACCAGGCTTCTGCTATTACTCCTCTCTTTAGAAACTGAAGACTACACTTGGTTGTTCTCATGGTAGAGGCATTGGAGGACAGGAGGAGGCAAGGACCTCTTGGGAAATTGGTACAATAGCTTGGGTCAGAAACAATGAGACCCACCCTGAGGTGGTGGGAAGGCAGATGTGGAGCACTCTTCTGGCCACATCTGTATTCCCCTGGGCTCAGATGGGCTCAGAGTGAGACCAGATGGGAGGCTGCTGAGCTGTCTCCCAGTCTTCACCTACCTCTATGCCTGCTCTGTGAACCCCCTCCCCAGCTCCCTCATCACCATCCTTCCTCCTCATTCTCCACAAAACTCCTCAACCCTAGGTCAGTTGCATGGGGCTTCTTTCCTTCCACATTCACCCAGACAGCACATCTGGATAAATTCTGCCAACAACTATAAGTTTATGGTTTCCAATACTGTTGAGCTTCCATCTTGTCAGTCTTCTTGCCTATCCTTGATAAGCTCCCCACTCAGGTCCTTTTCCAAGTTTTAAACTTGTCCTCTAGCCCCCTATGCAACTTTCTAATTATTGGGGATTATGTACAAAGTCTTCCCCACTTTGGCCCTAGACAGTCTTGTTAATATCTTGCTCCTACCTCCCTGAACTCCCCCCCCCCATTCTCCAGCCAACTCAGGTTCCTGCAAGCTTTGTATGTTCTCTTTCCCTGCTTGAAGGGCCTCTCTCCATTCCTGTCCTATTGGGTTCCCACTTGCCTTTCAAGACCCAACTATGAGGCAACCTTTTCCATAACTCCCTCTTCACCTTACCAGGCAGAGTTCACTGCATATCCTTTCTTTGGCTGCTCAATTCCTCATGTTCCCAACTCTTTTTGAATGCCCCTTTGCTATAGAACCTTCCACCTTGTAATACATTTATTAGGATGTGTCTGTCTCCTCCAAGATTTCATAAGCTTCTTGGGGACAGAGGCTGAATTCAGCATATCCCTGCGTTCTGGACAAAGTTAACCCAGGAAAAGATCTACTGAATGAGTAAATGAATTGGTGAAGGAATAGAGAATGGTAAAATGGACGGACGCATGCATCAACTAAGGAATAAGTAGTGAGTGGATAAACAAATAAGGAAATGAGCAAATGAGACACAAATGAACGGGTGAGTGAATGAATGAGTGTGTTAAGTGAATAAATGCAGAGAATACATGAGGGAGTGAATGGGAGAATAACAAATGCAGAGATGTGGAAAAAAAAATAAATAAAAAAAAAACAAATGCAGAGATGAATGAGTGGGCCAAAGAATGAGCTTGACTGAATACACGGCAGAGTGAGTAAATCAGTCAGTCAATCAATGGCTTCATTAATGCATGGATGAGTCTGTGAATGAGTTTATGAGTGAATGTATGAATGAGTAAATCAACCAATACATAAAATGAATGACCTTGGCAAAATGGCCCAATGGCCCCTTGAGCAGCTGCCCCACAGCCTGACTTCCCAGTCCTGGTTCCACACTTCCCATGTGCTATCACCTGTCAGCCCTGTCAAAACCCAGCACTTACCAGATAATGATGCCCACCATCCTCATAATAGCCTCATTGAGGCTGTCGAAGAAATCCCGAAGGACTCGGCCCTTATGTTTCATGCCACCAATGACCAGCCCAAAGGCCACAGAGAAGACCACAAGGCCCAGGGCATTGATGCCATTGGCTGAGCCAGGCACAGGTACAGTCTCCTCGAAGCTCAGCACCTCCTGCAGGGTGCCCAAGGCCCAGGTGACATTTTCCAGGAGGCTAGTTCCATTGTCCATTGAGGATGGGGGAGGCATGGAGGTGGCCAGCTCAGATCCATTCTCTGTCCTCACTATGGTCCTTGTTACCAGCCTCGTGCTATACTGTGTCTTGAACTGAAATACATGAAATATGGAAAGATTGGGGCCAAAATCAATTCATCAGAATCTCCTGAAGAAGTTTATTTAGAGCACCAATTCCTGGTTGCTACCCCTGGAGAGTCTTATTTAGAGGACTTGACCAATGCATAGAAGAACAAGTGAAGGAATACGTGAATAAAGGAATGAACAACCAATGCATGGAAGAATGAGGAAAGATTCTGCCTTTTTCAAAGCTCCCTGTTTAGAGAGATTTGGGAACCTCTCTCCTAAGCCATCTATGGTGAGATGCCCTGGTTCCTCCTTTAGCACCATCCCCAGGCAGCTCTTGGCCTAAGTCCTTTTCTGTTATCTTCCCTTGATCATTCCACCAATGGGAGGTACATTTTTTCTCCCAGACTCTTCCAAATGCCCCTGCCCACTGCACTGGCATGCTCTTTTTCCCACCCCTCACTCCAGGACCAATCATTCAGCATCAAGCTACCACCCCCCAAACCTCCTTGAACACACTGTGCACTTCCTCCTGACCTGTTTGAAGCAGGCCTCGACCAGGTTGGGTGGAAACATATTTCTGCAGAAAAACATCAGAAGAAGGGAGGTGGTTAGACCTTGGGAAGGAGTCCAGGGTGATAATAGTAAGAATAATAGCAATAATACCAACCATAATAATGGCAGCCAACAAGTGAATGCTTACTCTAGACCAGGTACTGAGCTAAGTGCTCCCTTAAGTTAAAGTTATCTAAAGTATCTACAGCTAAGTGCTTATCTAAACACAACAATAACTCTTGAAGTGAGCACTACCGAAGTCCCCATTTTATGCACAAAGAAACCAACACAGAGAGAACCAAAGCTACACAGCTCAAAAGGGGTGCAGATGGACCTCAAATCCATGCCTCTCTAAGCCCTTCCACAGAACCCTATGCTACCTCAGACTTCAATTCACACACATGTGCCAGTGATGCCTCAAAAAACACAGATAACTTGTGGACCTCAGATGTGGGTTTCCTCCAAGTCAGTGACTAGGGAAGAACCATGGTAAGCCTTGATTCTGGTTGGCAAAATTTAGCTTCCTTAAAAGAAAAGGAACTTGGTAACACCAAATACCACCTGTTCTGAGCTCATTTCAAGATGTAGCTAAAGCCTCCAGAGCCTAAGGTCCAAAAGATCCTACCCCAGGAGTCAGCTACTCTCAGGATTTGCATAAGGCTCCAGGACATAAAATGGGTATCAATGAACTAGGTTCAACTTGGGTGTTGCATTTCCAGGCTGAATCAGCCTGTCCCCTTTGTCTCTCCTTGAGTATGGCTGCTTGCATCTAGGGCCAGAGTTCCCATCAAAATTAGAAAGGACGTCACCTGACCAGGTCCATGAAGGCATCAGCTGTGGGGATGGTCTCAATGCGGCCCTCGCGGTGCAGCCCCTCCTTGGAGCCCTTCCCAGGATGGATGATGGTGACCATGAGGATGCCAATGAAGACAGCAATGACCGTGGTCACCATGTAGTACACAGCTGCCCGCATCCCCATCCGCCCTGTTGCCTTGTTATCCAGGGATGCCATACCTGGAGGACAGGTGGTGCAGCCTTGAGCAGCGCCATCCACACCCCACCACCCTCTTTCCCAACCATCAGCTCTATATCCCTCATACCACCAGCTCAACAAGAATTTACCAAGAGTCTCCTCCTTTTGCACCCCACCCCAGCACCCACGCTGCCATCATTTGACCCTTCTTATCAGTCTTCAACCCCTATTCTATTTTCCAAATACGTCTTCCACCCCATCCTTCATCCCAAGCCCCACTTCACTAAACTTCCTCTACTTCAAGCTGAACTTTTCAACTCCCACCCCACCCTCCATTTATGCCTGTTACACCATAATGTCACCTTCATTCCACTCTTCATCCTATTGACCCCAAGATTATACTTCCCTCCAGCCCACCTTACTGTACCCTATCTGTGAGAAATAGTTCTTTTGGTGCTCCATCCAAAAGCCCTTTACCAGGCTAACACAACCGCCCTTCAGTTGCTGGGTTGCTGGCTCCCAACAGTTTGTGTAGCCCCCTTCTCTGGAGAATGGCCCTCAGCAGAACAAAAGTTGCTTTGCCCAGAAATACCTCATGGAAGACCTAAAACCAAAGGCTGCCTGGTACAGGGATTCAGAAGGCCAGTTCCTTTGACTCAGATGAGGGCAGAGTTGGGAAGAACAATTCTGTAGCTTTTCTCCTGCTCCAGAGTTATCCATGGGATAAGACTGAGAGGCCAGCCTTCTTCTGAAGCCATCTCTGCTTAGATTCTTTCCCTGCCCCATCTTGCTCCCCTTGCTTCCTCGTGGGTCTTTCTTGAATGCTATCTCTTGATATATCACTTGTGCAAATATCTCCATTTTAGGCTCTGCTTCTGGGAAACTCCACCCAAGAAACCACTCTTCTTTATCTTCATTCCCATCCCAAAATCTGGAGGTTGGCAATCAACCACTTAGGGGCTAAATCTGGCCCCCTGTCTGTCTTTGTAAATAAAGGTTTATTGGAACACAACCACACACATTTGCTTACAAATGAATCTGCAGCTGCTCCTGCACTACCATTGCAGAACTAAATAGGTGACAGAGATCATATGGCCCCCAATGTTGAAAATGTTTACTATTTGGACCTTTACAAAGAAAGTTTTCAACATCTGCATAACTCATCCCTATTTCTACCCTGGCCCCCATCCACCATCCTGTCAACTCCATCTCAAACACTTTCACCCAATCCCAACCCCTGACTCTTGATGACATTCTATCTTCCCCGGCTGCCCTATCACAGCCTTTCTTTCACCTTTGGATGATGGTAAGCCCCTAGCAGGCTGGTATTTTATCTACACAGAAAAGCACGGTAAAGTTACTGAGATAAGTGGCATAGGTCATATGGCGACTGGAACCTGAGTCTGATGAATATCTAGGCTTTGGCCAAGAACTCGGGGTGGGTGCAGGGTTCATGTTTGAGGTCTAAGATAGAGAGGTATTCCCATGCTTGCCATAGCTTTGGCTCCAGGTTTGAGTTGGGGCTCCAGGATGGGTCTCGGAGGCCAACACTGGCCTGGGCTCCCTCACCTGTGACCAGGCTGGAGACAATGAGTGGCAGCACCAGCATCTGCAGCATCCTCATGAGAAGCTCTCCAGGGAAAGAGAAGTACTTGATCTGGCGGTAGGTAAGCTGGTATGGGCGCAGGGCAAAGGCCAGGCTGACCCCTAGGACCAAAAGGAGGGCTCTGTGGAATGGTTTGGGTCACTGGGTCCCATTTGTGTGAATGTGTCCTTATTCGGGGGAAAGTGGTGGGTGTTGCCAAGTGCATGTGCCAGTGAGAATGAGTGGGTGGAGGAGTAACGATGTGTGCGTGCAGGGAATTTCTATGAGGTCTCCGCCCCTCCCAGCCAGCTCACCGATGACCACAGCACTGACGGTCAGCAGGATGAAGGCGTTCCGGCGCAGGAAGCGCAGCACGTGCTCACGTGTCATGGTCTGCAGGCGCAGGCGCGTGCGCAGTGCTCTCTGCTGCAGGCTCTCCTGCAGCCGCTGCAGCCAGCCCACCCGGCCCAGCCGCTGGCCACTCTCCCGCAGGAACAGGCTGTTCCCGTGGCTGCTCATGGTCTATCTGCGGGGCACAGAAGGGCCTTCTGATAAGGGAGAGGACAGAAAGTGGCTGTGGGGACAGGGGAAAGGGTGAACAAAGCTGACGAGACGAAAACAAAAAATACTCTTATGCTGAAAAAATAAATAAATAAAAAATTTTTAAAAAACAGGTAAAATAAAATATTAAGTTACATTTTTACAAGTGAATTGTTATAAATGAATATAGTATTTTGGAACTAGATAGAAGGAATGGTTGCACAACATTAAGAATGTACTAAAGGCCACTGATACCACTTTAAAATAGTTGAGTTTCTGATATGTGAATTTCACCTAACATTATACATTAAACCATTTTCTTTGATCTAAAAGTGTAGTTCTTAACAATGAATCTTGGAACACTGAAAAAATAAAATTAAATTAAAAAATGAAAGTGTAATCCCTTCTTCTGATTTAAAAAAAAATGAAAACAAATGAATAAATAAAATACAAAATAAGTTAAAACATTTCTGCGGATCCCTAAAAGTATCATGGGCCCAGGGCACTGGACATCCTATTCTTGAATGATAGACAGCCTGGCCTGCAATGATCTCACAGGGGGGAAAAAAAAAGTGTGATAGCGTCCATATTCCGGGCATCCTGGGAATTCTGTTGACCCTATAGATTCCCTTCAGGCAAACAACTGACCACCAGGGGTGGCACTGCCCAGGATCCCTTGCCCACTGGCTCCCCTTTTGGTCTGACCAGTGGGAAGCAGTAGAATGGCTGGTGGGAGCAGCATTCTCCCTGCCACATCCCTGTTCAGCCAAGGTTGCATTCCTCTGCTTCAGTCTCCTGTCAGTCCTATGTATCTATTGGCTATTTGGATGCCTTCTTTGAAAAAAATGTCTATTTAGTTCCTCTGCCCATTTGTTAATCAGATTGTTGTTTGTTATTGAATTGTATGGGTTCTTTATATATTAGGATATGAACCTCTTATCTGATACATGGTTTACAAAAAAAAAAAAAAGTCTCCCATTCTGTAGATTGCCTTTTCATTTCCTTTTACTGTGCAGTGTTTAGTGTGATGTGGTCTCACTTGTTTATTTTTGCTTTTGTTTATGCTTTTGGTGTTATATGCAAACAATCTTTGCAAAGCCCAATGTCAAGGAACTTCTTCCCTATCTTGTCTTCTAGGAGTTTTATGGTATCAGGTCTTATGTTTAAGGCTTGGATCCACTTCAAGTTAATTTTTCTGAGGAGTATAAAATAGGGGTCCAATTTCATTTTCTGTATGTTTTTATCCAGTTTTTCCAACACCTGTTGAAGAGACCATCCTTTCCCTGTTGGGTGTTCTTGGCTCCCCTGACCAGATAGGGGAGCTATTGCTACAATGACAATCATATTACAATATATAAATGTATCAAAACAACATGATACACACTTTAAATTTATACAATGTTACATGTCAAATATGTTTCAACTAAAAAAGAAACACAATCCTTTGTTTCAGCCAAGGCTCTGGCCCTGTCCTCCTCCCTCCCTGCCTCCCTGCTGGTCCCTCCCCTTTCCCCACCCCCACTCTTGCTGGTCCCTGAGTGTTACTACGTCATTCTTACTGGTTTCCCTTAACTTTGCTCTTATCTTTCCAGTTCTGCTTTTCTAGTGTGTTGTTTCCTGACAAATACACCAGATTTATTTGGCTCTTAAAAAACTCTCCAAGCCAAAGGAAGGCAGTCAATATTGTTTCTGTGCCGAACTTTAACCCAGGTCAGGGCTGGGAATATGGGAGTCTGAGAGAAGTTTCAGTTCCACCAGTACGTAGACCCTTGGATTTTTTTTTTTCTATCACTACCTGTGCAATCACTTTTCTGGGGTCACTATCTTCCTTGCCTTTTTCTGGTCCCCCATATCCAAAGCATGGAACACCTGCCTCTACTCTTCAGGCCCTGCTCCCTCCAGGTCCAAGACCCCATTCTCAATGCTAAACCCCAGATGGGACCCTGCTCCAAATGGGTCCATCACTTTGAAACCATAGTTTCACTGCTTCTCACCTTGCAGTGAAAAATCCCTGGCGTGGAACCAGACTACACAGGAAACTCATAATTCCTCCCTCTCTCTAGAATGCATGTTCCCAGTCACCAAGCAGTAGCACAGAATTACCTGTGGGTCCCCAGGGAGTGTCCGGCTGAGATCCCAAGTAGCCACAAAAGGTCCAGAACTAGTTTTGTCTCCTTCCTTTCTCTTCCTTACAAGAAACAGTACAGCGTATTGCAGAAATGGACAAACCATAGTCCAAGAGCCAAATCCAGCCCACTGCTTGCTTTCATAAGTAGTTTTATTGGCCCAGAGCCACACTCGATCTTATGTGTTGTCTATGGCTACTTCCATACTACTAGAGCTGAGGAGGGGTGTTGGGACAGAGAGTATGTGGGCCACAGTACAATCTCTCTGGCCCTTTACTGACAAAATCTGCTAGTCCCTGGCCTAACAGAAGAGCATACCTGAGCTCTTTATTTCAAATCTCCCTCTACCTTGTTGGAACTGGTCACTTTTGTGTGGCTTGGATGGCCCATTTCACATGACGCTTTGAACAGCGCCTGGTGGGCACAAAATAGAGATCAACTGGGGTTGATATAAAGCAAAAATGCAACAGACACACAGTTGAGGGTAGAGACAAACACTGAAACCTGGCTTCTCTCTTTTCCAGTCTCTCCTGGTCCTAGGCATTCTCTGGACCCCGGTTTTTGTTGTTGTTGTTGTTTTCTTTCTCTTTCTCTCTCTCTTTTTTTTTTTTTTTTTTTTTTAGGCTTGCTGCTTGGGAAGTGGCCCTTCAAGTGTCCCCAGTCTGCAGGAGCTCAGGATGGGTCTCCCACCTGGTTTCCCTATCCTTGATTTTGAGATGCAATGAGATGTGATGGCTACCCCTCCCTTGGAGCCAAAGGAAAGAAAGGAAGGGCCTCTACATCCTAAAACTGAAGCAAGCTCAGTGGGCAAATGTATGCTTCCTCTACATTTTATCTCAACATTCTGCTGGCCAGAGGCGTGAGTGGAGGAAGAAAAGAGAGGAGAGAAATCACATACATAACATATCACACACAGCTCCAAACGCACAGTCTCACACGCCTTTGTGTGCAATTGACACAAATACCACCGCACAGACATACAGTCACACACACAGAACTCTTCAGACACACAAGCCCACGCACACTTTCAGAAATGCAACTCCACTCCTGCGGTGTCGGCCATACAATCCTGACACACACACTTTCATGCACACCATCAGACATACAACCCCACACACACCTTCAAGACCCTGAACAATTCCTCTTCCTAAATGAAACTCCATACACCGAGAGCCACAGAGTACACACACGCGCACACACACACACACACACAACTTGGGACTCCAGACACAAAACTTCAGACATTCAAATTCCTTCCCACATTTAAGCACCCAGCCCACACACCTCTCTAGGAAGGCGAGCCACTCAGAAATTCAGCCTCCCACACACACCACCACCACCACCACCCCACACACACAACTTCCCACCCACCACCGGTGTAACGGCGGCCAAAGTCTCAGTCACAATCAGTCTGTCCGGAGTTGGAGGAATAAACACCCCGATAAGGATGGGAGCTGAGTCCTGGAAATGGAGGAAGCATCACGCACAGAAATGGAAACCTGCCCACGAATTGAGGCCACGGTCAGAGAGATGGGATGAGGAGGAGGGAGATGGGTAATGAGACCACAGGTAATGAATGGCTAAGGTGGTAGGAAACTCACCAAGACGACCTGATGAGTGGCGGCGATCATGCTGAGGGGCAGCAGAGACAAAGGCGGCCGAGAGCTGGGAACGCGGATGCAGGGGCGCCCCACCCGCCTGACCCCAGGGTGGGCCAAGCCCGCCTCGGATCCCGCCCGCCGCGACCCCAAAGCCCCTGGCCGAGCGGAGCCGCGGTGTCCCCACTCACCCGCTCCCGGAGCGGCGGGGGCGGCCTGCCCGCGCCTAGGCCTGCGCGCTGCGCCCGGATGCAGGTGCCGGAGCCCGGCAAAGCCCCGGGCCGGAGCAGCGGCGACCCGCCAGGGATGGCGCCGAGCTGGCGCGGGGACAGGACAGCGGAGGCACCGGCGCGAAGCCGGGACGCGCTGTGCAGCGGGTGGGATTCCGGCTGGCCCTGCGCTCACGTGGGTGCGGGGGCGCGGGGCGGCCGGGGGAGGGGGCGGGATCCCCTCCGGGATGCCCCCCGCCTCCCCCGCGCCGAGCCAGGCTCAGCCGCAGCGCGGGAGGAAGGGCATGGCGCGGGTAGGCAGGGAGGGGAATCCTGGGTTGGGCGAGGTGGGTGGCCTCTCCCGCGTCCCGCCCCCGCTCCTGCCTCGGAGCCGCGCCTCTGAGCCCCAGCCTCCCGCGCCTCCGCGCACCCACCCCTCATCCCGCCTCCCCGAGGCCCGAATGTCCCGGGAGAGCTGCAGGACCCGCCCCGGTAACCGCTGGGCCTGGACCCGCATCCCCCGAGGAGGTCTGGGCCAGACGCGGGGGCCACCCTGCAGGTGCCCCGGCCGCCACGTTGGCTCCGTGGCCCCGCTTCTCCCTTCGGGCGCACAGTCGGGCCTTGGCCTCTTGGTCGCTGTGTGCCCTTGGGCCAGCCCCTCTCCCTCTCTGAGCCTGGCCTTATTTAAACAACGGAGATTACTTGGCCGACCCCACAGAAAATTAAAGCTGAGAAAAATTCGAGCGCGTGAGTGTGGAAATGCTGCGAGCCCCATGAAGCATCGTACAGATGGGAGACGACTAATTCCTGTATTGTTGTAATTAATAGTATTCTTTGCTGTCTTTACAGTACACCTGGCAAAGTTGATCCTGCGTTTCTTCTCAAACGACACCGATTTGGTCTATTCCAACCCCCCTCTCCCTCTCCTGAAAGCTAACTGCCCTTTTGAAGAGCTGAGGTCTCGGCCCCACAGGTCATTAAAATCAGTATATGTTTGTTACTGCTGTTGTTGTTATTGAATAACTGTTGAGGGGAACTTCCTAGCCTGGGCAGGCTCTTTTGCTTATAGTTAATCTACACACCCCTCTGAAGTAGATACCACTACCCCCATTTGATGAAGGGAAAGCCTTTCAGAGAGGTTAAGTAACTTTCCCAAAGTTACACAGGCAGGGAGCAACCTCCTGAGTTCCAGCTTTTCTCTATACTACCCTACTCTCCTCCTTGACAGTAGCACCCCTCCCCCAGATAGGTGGTTCTCAAACTTAGCTGTACCTGGCGATTACCAGGGAAACTTTTAAAAATTCTGATGTCCAAGTGGCACCCTAGACCAATTCCATTAGTGTCCCTGTGTGGGGATCAGGCATCAGCGTGTTTTCACGCTCCCTGAGTGATTTCAGTGTGTGGCTAAGGTTGAGCCCCTGCCCTAGGTGACAGGTTCTCCTGGGCCACACCTGCAACTTCTCCCTGAACCCTCCCCACTCCCTCTTTTTCTGTCAGGGACTGTGCAGGAAGATTCTGCACTGGTCTCTGAGCCTGAGCTTAGAGCTCCTGCCTTTTGTAGTCATTCAAACCACAAATATTTATCTTGTGTCCATGGGGGGCTAAGCTGTGCTAGAAGCTGGGGATTGAGCAGGGAAGAAAACAGAGCACCCTTGCTCTTTTACACAAAATAATAAGTAAATCAGAGAAGTTCTGAAATGGTTGGTTCTCAGAACCTCTTTACACTCTTTTTAAATTTTTTTTTTTTTTTTTGAGAGAGAGAGAGCGTGAGTGAGGAGCGGAGGGAGAGAGAAGCAGAGGGAGAGAAAGAGAATCTTAAGCAGGCTCCATGCTCAGTGTGGAGCCCAACGTGAGGCTCAATCTCTTGACCCTGGGATCACAACCCTGAAATCACAACCTGAGCCAAAATCAAGTTAGTCGCTTAACCAACAGAGCCACCCAGGCACATTCCTTTTTTTTAAACACTTTTCACAATTACAGTGGATCTCCTCCAAAACTCAAAATCGCAGTCTAATCATACCTTCAAAAAAATCAAATTCCAATAGAGGGGCATTCTATGATATACTGAGATAGTACTCCTCAAAAATGTCAAGTCATCAAACACAAGGAAAGTCTGAGACACTGTCACAGCAAAGAGTAGCCTCATGAAATGTGAGTCCCACAGGGGCTCCCAGAACAGAAGAAGGATACTAGGGGGAAAACTAAGGATGTTTCACCGAGTGTGAACTTTAATAATAATGTATCAATATTGGGTCCCTAATTGAAATAAATGTATCATACTAATAGAAGAGAGGGGAAATCATTGAGGAGGAATATGGGAATACTCTGTACCATGTTTTCAATTTTTCTGTAAATCCAAAACTCTTCTAAGAAAGTGTGTCTGTTGATTAAAAAGATCATGGGACACTGAAAAGTTTTCATCTGTGGATTATAATTATCCATCTTCACTGTATTAGAAGTTAAGGCTGGGAAAGTTTTAAAATATTTATTTACTCACCTTAACCTAAAAATAAACTCATTATATGTCAATCTAAATAGCATATTCTGTTGTGTAAGACTGATGATTCACAGACCTGTACCCTGAAGCAAATAATACTATATATGTTAATAAAAATAAATTTTAAAAAGGTTAATCCCCTTTCAAGGAATGTATCTATTCCCTGGGACCTTATCATTAAATGCAAAAATTATTAATAACAGGGTTTCCGACATTAGTTGATGATTAACTGGTTTCAGTGAGCTCCTCTGTCTTTTGATGATCTCCACTACCAAAAAGATAGGTTTTGAGTATAATGGATTTGCACTATTAATCTGTCTACCTGTGATAATTCTAACTACACCTATAAGAGATATAAATCAATTTTGATTAAAAAATAGCATATTCTATGAAAAATAATTATATTTACCAACACAAAAAAAAATTATGAGAAGACAAGTAATGCTTTACACTTTTGCAAATTGCTTTCATATCTCACTTAATAGAAAGTGGGAGGGATGCCTGGTTTAGTTTAGTGGTTAGTCATTTAAGCATCTGCCTTCAGCTCAGGTCATGAGTCCAGGGTCCTGGGATCAAGTCCCACATCAGGCTCTCTGCTCATGGGGGAGCCTTCTTCTCCCTCTACCTGTTCTGCCTGCCAATCCCCCTGCTTGTGCTCTCTCTTTCTCTGACAAATAAATAAAATCTTTAAAAAAAAAAAAAAAGGAAGGAAGAAAGGGATTCTCATACAGTCAATCCTCATTATGTGAGGATTCCATATTTACAAGTCACCCACTCACTTGAACTTCTATATGACCCCAAAATCAATACCTGTGGCACTTTGTGGCCATTAGCAGACATGCTTACAGAATATGAAATTTGAAGTGGCTGGCAGGCACGTTCCCAGCTGAAGCTGAACAGGACTGTGTTCTGCCTTCATGTTTCAGATGCTGTGCAGTAGAAGATATCCTTTTTACAGTCTATTTAGTACCGTGTTTTTCACATTTGTGTGCTCTTTGTTGATTTTGCTGTTTAAAATGGCCTAAGGCATAGTGCTGAGTGCTGTCTAGGGTTAGTTAGCACAAGAAGGCTGTGGTGTGCCTCACTGAGAAACGTTTGCTAGATGAGCTTCACTTGGCATGAGTGAAGATGAAGATGAGCTTAACTCGGCATGAGTTACAGTGCTGCTGGTTGTGAATTCAACATTAATAAACCAACAGCATATGTTAAATAAGGTGTCTTTACACAGAAACACACATAAAACAGAGTTAAGCATTGACTGGTGAATGGTTGGTTGTAAAAAATGTGACATAGGCTTGCAGAACCTAAACCCGTATTTCTCCCTGAGGGCAGTGGCTCAGTAGTCACTAATTCAGTATTTGCAGCAACTTTATAGAACAAAACTGTCTTGAATAATGAGAACCAAGTGTATCTCCTGCCTTGAATCTGTCATGATGAGCTGTTTTAGTTGAAGTGTATGAAGAAAACTTAACTTCACATGGACAGGTAATTGGAAAAAGGAGATTTTTTTAAGATTTCATTTATTTATTTGACAGAGATCGTAAGTAGGCAGAGAGCAGACAGAGAAAAGGGGAAGCAGGCTCCCCGCTGAGCAGAGAGCCTCGATGCAGGGCTCGATGCCAGGACCCCAAGATCATAAACCCAGCTGAAGGCAGAGGCTTAACCCACTGAGCCATTCAGGTGCCCCTTAAAAAGGAGAATATTTTAATCAATTTTTCAGATACTTGTGGCTATTCTTTGAGAATATACCAAAATTTAATATGCCTTGGCTTCTTTTTTTTTTTTTAAGATTCTATTTATTTACTTGAGTGAGTGAGAGAAACACAGAGCATGAGATGGGGGAGGGCCAGAAAGAGAAGCAGACACCCCATGAGCAGGGAGCCTGATGCAGGGCTGGATCCCAGGACCCCAGGACCATGACCTGAGCTGAAGACAGACACTTAACTGACTTAGCCACCCAGGCTCCACTTAGTTTCTTTTTGTTTTTTTAAGATTTATTTATTTGTTTGAGAGAGAGAGAGATGGGGAATAGATGGAGAGAGAATCTTTTTTTTTTTAAGATTTTATTTACTTATTTGACAGACAGAGATCACAAGTAGGCAGAGAGGCAGGCAGAGAGAGAGGAAGGGAAGCAGGCTCCCTGCTGAGCAGAGAGCCCCATGCAGGGCTTGATCCCAGGACCCTGAGATCATGACCTGAGTCGAAGGCAGAGGCTTTAACCCACTGAGCCACCCAGGCGCCCCTATGTCTTAGTTTCTTTTTTTATTTATTTATTTATTTATTTATTTACAGCATAACAGTGTTCATTGTTTTGGCATCACACCCAGTGCTCCATGCAGTACGTGCCCTCCCTATTACCCACGACCTGGTTCCTCAACCTCCCACCCCCCCCCACACCCCCTGCCGTCCCTTCATAACCCTCTGGTTGTTTTTCAGAGTCCATAGTCTCTCATGGTTCATCTCCCCTTCCAGTTTCCCTCAACTCCCTCTCCTCTCCATCTC
This sequence comes from Meles meles, assembly GCF_922984935.1. Lineage (NCBI taxonomy): Eukaryota > Metazoa > Chordata > Mammalia > Carnivora > Mustelidae > Meles > Meles meles. The sequence continues at coordinate 11,937,336 of NC_060085.1, forward strand.
CCCATGTCCTCCATGTTCTTTGTTATGCTCCACAAATAAGTGAGACCATATGATACTTGACTCTCTCTGCTTGACTTATTTCGCTCAGCATAATTTCTTCCAGTCCCGTCCATGTTGCTACAAAAGTTGGGTATTCGTCCTTTCTGATGGAGGCATAATACTCCATTGTGTATATGGACCACATCTTCCTTATCCATTCATCCGTTGAAGGGCATCTTGGTTCTTTCCACAGTTTGGCGACCGTAGCCATTGCTGCAATAAACATTGGGGTACAAATGGCCCTTCTTTTCACTCCATCTGTATCTTTGGGGTAAATACCCAGCAGTGCAATTGCAGGGTCATAGGGAAGCTCTATTTTTAATTTCTTCAGGAATCTCCACACTGTTCTCCAAAGTGGCTGCACTAACTTGCATTCCCACCAACAGTGCAAGAGGGTTCCCCTTTCTCCACATCCTCTCCAACACACGTTGTTTCCTGTCTTGATAATTTTGGCCATTCTAACTGGTGTCAGGTGGTATCTCAATGTTGTTTTAATTTGAATCTCCCTGATGGCTAGTGATGATGAACATTTTTTCATGTGTCTGATAGCCATTTGTATGTCTTCATTGGAAAAGTGTCTGTTCATATCTTCTGCCCATTTTTTGATATGATTATCTGTTTTGTGTGTGTTGAGTTTGAGAAGTTCTTTATAGATCCTGGATATCAACCTTTTGTCTGTACTGTCATTTACAAATATCTTCTCCCATTCCGTGGGTTGCCTCTTTGTTTTGTTGACTGTTTCCTTTGCTGTGCAGAAGCTTTTGATCTTGATGAAGTCCCAAAAGTTCATTTTTTCTTTTGTTTCCTTGGCCTTTGGAGACATATCTTGAAAGAAGTTGCTGTGGCTGATATCGAAGAGGTTACTGCCTATGTTCTCCTCTAGGATTCTGATAGATTCCTGTCTCACGTTGAGGTCTTTTATCCATTTCGAGTTTATCTTTGTGTACGGTGTAAGAGAATGGTCGAGTTTCATTCTTCTACATATCGCTGTCCAGTTTTCCCAGCACCATTTATTGAAGAGACTGTCTTTTTTCCATTGAATATTTTTTTCCTGTTTTGTCGAAGATTATTTGCTATGTCTTAGTTTCTTAAAGGATAGTTGCAGTGTAAGATCTGAGACTGCCAGTGAACCTTTTCTACTCTATTAACATTAAAATCCATTGAATGACATCTTTTACCCACGCATGATTTTGAAACATCATGCACTAGACATTTGAAAAGTACTAGTTCATTGAGTTACACAGATTTTCTGAATATGGACACATTTCATTATTTGATATCCAAAAGTCACAGTTGTTTAGTATGACCACCAGTTTCACAAAAAAAGTCTTTAGAGGCCCCTGGGTAGCTCAGATGGTTAAGCATCTGCCTTAGGCTCAGGTCATGATCCCTGTTCAGCTCCCTGCGCAGGGGGAATCTGAGGGGAGTTATCACCTCTCTCTTTCCCCTGACTTGTGCTTTCTCTCTCACTCATTCTCTCTCTCAAACAAATAAAATCTTTTTTTAAAAAAGAGAGAAAGAAAGAAAAGAAAAGCTGCCAAGATCGCTGTGGTAAATACAGATTTTTCAAAATTCCAGTTTTCAATTAAAAGCTCAAACATCATCACTGGTTAAAAAAAAAATACTGTCGGTTGCTTTTCTTGAAGTGACAGGTCCTTCTCTTTCACTTTTTTGAAGAATGTCTGTCAAATAATATCAATTTCAGGATAACAGGTTTTTATATCTAAAAATGGTATCCCATTTAAAAAGTGGCTGTTTCAGCTTGCAAATCAAACAATGATTCAGGTGTATTTTCCTGGAGACAGCTACCACAGTAACTCAGCATGCAGAAAAATGCTTTCTGCACACTTTCCGTTTCATCTTACAGAATATTAAAAAGACATGATCTGATATAGCAGTTAGTAAACAGTTTGCCAGCTTCTTACAAAAGTAAACATCCTCTTACCATACTGTCCAGTAATGGCGCTCTATATTTACCCAAAGGGGGTGAAAACTTATGTCTACACAAAAACCTGCACACAGATGGGCATAGCAACTTTATTCATAACTGCCAAAACTCAGGAGCAACCAAGATGTCCTTCAGTAGGCAAATGGATAAACTGTGGCCCATCCAGACAATGGAATATTATTCAACGTTGTAAAGAAATAAGCTCTCAAGTCATGAAAAGGCACAGAGGAAACTTAAAAGCATCTTACTAAGTAAGAGAAGTCAATCTGAAAAGGCTGCATACTGTGTTAGTCCAACTATGACATTCGGGAAAAGGCAAAACTTCGGAGTCAGTGAGATCAGTGTTTGGCAGTGGGGAGGGTAAAAGGAGGGAAGAATTAGTGGAGCACAGAGGAAGGAAACTCCCCTGTCTGAGCGTATAACGGTGGATACATGTCAGTCTACATTTGTCCAAACCCACAGGATGTACAACACCAAGCACAACCCCTAATGTAAACTGTGGACTCTGAGCGATAATGGTGTGTCCATGGGGCTTCATCAGTTACAGCAAATGCTCTGCTCTGGCGGGGGTTGTTGATGATGGGGAGGCTGTGTGTGTGCGAGAGGCAGAGGACATATGAGAAATCTCTGTACCTTCTGCTCCATTTCGCTGCGAATGTAAAACTGTTAAAACAAAAGTCTGGGGGTGCCTGGGTGGTGCAATCAGTTGAGTACCCGCACCCCAACTCTTGGTTTGGGCTCAGGTCTTGATTTTGGGATCCTGATCTCAGGGTCATGAGATCGAGCCCCATCTTGGGCTCCAAGCTTAACGCGGAGTCTGCTCGAGACTCCCTCTCCTCTGCCCTCACAACCTGCACTCTTTCATTTTCTCTCTCTGTCTAAAATAAATTTTAAAATCTTTAAGAAATAAAAATAAAACAAAAGTCTTTTTAAAAAAAAAACATTAAAATCAGGCAAAATGACAATGTGCACTCAAGAGTCGAGGTTTAGTAAAATACATAGTTTTTATTGCTTCATCAATAAAATAACGGCTTTTGTTTTTTGAACCATGAGCCAGTCGGTGAAGAACAGAAGGACTCGGCACAGTTTGGTGCAGCTCACTTGGTTCACGCTGATGTGCTAGCAGCTGTTAGTCACCATTGCTGTTGCACCGTTAAAGGACAGGCTAACACAACGGTAAGGCAGGGATAGGGAGTGATTGCAGATGGGTACTGATGTCCTTTGGAGGATGACAATGTTCCAGAACTAAATAGGATAGAGATGATGGTTGCACAGCATTGTGAATGTGCTAAGGGTTGATGCACTGTACTCTTTGAAATGGTTAATTTTATGTGGTATGAACGCCACCTGAATAAAAAGAAAAGCGGTACCCAAAACTCAGTATTTCAGATAAATAGCATTTCAACACAAAATTTTGAAAAACCAAAGCGAATGCCAAATTCATGATGAGCAAAATATCAACTTTCCAAATAAAGACAGGATCAGAATTCTTGATTTTTTCTCCTGCTCAGGCTCCCATATGGCTTGGCTCAACACTCTTGCTGATGCTGTCTTTTTTTATGTTTTGCTCACTATGAATTTTTCCACTGAATTTGGGGGGGGGGCTGAATTATTGATATTGGAATATTATTTATCTTTTTTATAGGAGAATATATTTCTTACCTCCGAACTCAGAAAATACAACATAACTATATCTCCAAAGAATCTCATAAAGAAAAAAAGAAATCTGATGTATTTCACTGTTTTGAAATTAGGTAAACACAGCGTCACTATTTCATTGCCTTTTTCATTTCTTTCTTTAACCATTTTATTGAAATGTAATTGACACGTAAAGGGCTGATTATCTTTAATGTATGTAACTTGAGAGTTTGGGAATAAGTATACACACATGAAACCATTACCATCATCAAGGCCATAAACATATCTAACACCTCTCAAAGTTAATATTCCAATAAAATATTCCAGCATCATTTCTCTTAACTGCAGAACATTAGGGCACTCCCTTACATTTCATGCCTCCAACAAGTACCTCACTCTCCTCACCCTGTCCCTGGCCCCAGAGTCTCCCATTCTCTCAGTAAGCCTAAGGCTGGTGGATCCCTTTTATAGATGTAGAAGGGGCTCAAAGAGGTTAAGTCACCGCCCATATTATCAATATCAATAAGACCAGAGCTTGAGCCCATCCCAGGTCCTCTCCACAAGTGGCTTCAGCTCTGATTCTAGCATGAGGTGGGCAGACCAGGCTAGGAGCATCCTCAAGCCATCCCAGATGACTGTCCGTGCTTTGGGGTGGGGCCTGTGCAGGGGATGAGCCAGGAGGAGCCTGAGATGGAAGAATCCAGGCTAATTCCTCTGTGGGAAGCGCTCCCTATTAATTAATTAGGGCAGAACTGGCCTGCGGCATCCCCGCAGCCCCCAGAGTCATTAAGGGAGAGGGGGTCTCATTATCAGCTAGCAGCTTCCCCATCATTCCCAGGGCCCCAGAGGGAACCAAGGAAAAGGGAGAGGAAGGTCAGGTCCTCCTTCTCTGAAACCCACCCTTCTTACTACCAGAATGGCCTGATATGCAAGTGACTAAAACCACAAACAGAATTTTATGGGGGGGAAGAAGAAAGAGATGAGGGGATAAATTTCCTTCCCCCTCCCAATTCAGTCTTCATTTATATTTATATGAGATATTCAGAATAGGTAAATCCATAAAGATAGAAAACAGATTAGTGGTTGCTGGGGGCTGGAAGGAGCGGGGAATGAGGAATGACTACTAATCTTTGCACTGTTTTCTTTTTGGGGTGATGGAATCTAGATAGTTCTGGAGCTAGATAGTGGTAATGGTGGCACAATGTGGTGAATGAACTTAAAACCACCGATTTGTGACTTCAAAGTGGTTATAAGGGCTATGTTGATAAACATTTTGCAATATACAAATGTATCAAATCAACATGTCATGCACCTTAAACTTACACAATGTTATATGTAAATTATATCTCCATAAAGCTGCAAAAAAATGGTTACAGTGGTAAAATTTTATGTTGTATATATGTTACAATTTTAAAAATTAGTCTCCTTCTGGTTCTTGAATATTTATTCAGCATTTAGGAACATCTGTTTTGTGCCCAGTATTATACTGAGCAGGGAAGCCTGGTCCTGCCCTCGGAGCTCTCGCTGATTGAGGAGCAGCACTGCAGAACTCTGGAGTTCTTGGCTTCTAGAGACTCTCTCTGTCCTCCCCTTATTCTGTGTCCTAGGACACTTAGGGATCACACCAACAGGCTTCCTTGCTCTCTAGCTTCTGGTTGGGTTCAGGCACAGGGAGTCCTTGCGGGAGGTGAGAGGGATGGAGGAGGATGCGCTCAGGATATTTTCTCCCCAGGTTCCTCCCCACAAACTCATTGAGGATGGCTGTACCCTTTGACCCTAGATCGTGGGTCCTGGGAGGTGACCCCTTTGAATCCTGGCACTAAATGATCCTTCCTCTTTCTCTGTTTCTGCCCAGGCACTGCTAGCTCCAGGCTCCTGTGCCATCCTTATCCCCTCCCCACTGCCCCTTTACCAAACTGTCATCACAGTACCCAGTTTGAGTGTGCATCTGCTTCCTGCTGAGACTTCCCACTAGAAAGGCATTTAGGAAAAGCAGTGGCAAAATATATAGGCATGGATAAGTAAGTCCTGGAGACGTAATGCACAGCATAAAGATTATGGACAACAATATTGTACTAGAAACTTCCAAGTTGCTGAGAATCTAGAACTTAATTTTTCCCACCACAAAAAAAGAGAAATGTGGCATGACAGAAGTGCTATCTAATGTGATGGTAGAAAGCATATTGCAATATATAAATGTATTGAACCACCACATTGGCCATTTTAAACTTACACAATGTTGAAGTAGTCCCCCCTTATCTTGGAGGGGGAGTTCCAAGACTCCCTACGCATGCCTGAATCCCAAATAGTACCCAACCTTATACACACTATGTTCTTTCCTATACACACACACCTATGATAAAGTTTAACTTATAATTTAGGCACAGTAAGAGATTAACACTAATACTAAAACAGAATAATTATAACAACATACTGCAATGATAGTGTGAATGTTCTTGCTCCCTCTCCCCCCTCTCAAAATATCTTGAGCGTACTGGGCGCATCCTTCTACTTGTGATGATGTGAGATGACAGAATGCCTGCATGATGATACGAAGTGAGGGACTGATGCAGGCATCGTGACATAGCATGAGACATTTCTGACAATATGTCAGAAGGAGGGTCATCTGCTTCCGGAACTCGGTTGACTGAGGGTACCTGAAACCATTGAAAACAACACTGTGGGTCAATTCTATCTCAATAAAAAATAAATTCATAAAATTAGCCATCTCAACTCAAGAATATACAATATAAATAAGCAGGCCCTGTAGATATAAGAATCAGTAGACTGTAGCAGCAGAAGGACCCTCAATGGAAAATTGAAAAGCTGGGAAAACATTGAAAAGTAGTACCATTGACAGGGAAGAGAGAAGGAACAGAGAGCAGAAATTTTAGACTTTTTTTATGATCAAGGCCATGCATGTTCATTGCAGAGAATTGTTTAAATGAAGAAAGTGTGGGGGCACCTGGGTGGCTCAGTCATTAAGCTTCTGCCTTCAGCTCAGGTCATGATCCCAGTGTCCTGGGATCGAGACCCGCATCGGGCTCTCTGCTCAGCAGGAAGACTGCTTCTACCTCTCCCACTCCTCCTGCTTGTGCTCCCTCTCTTGCTGTGTCTCTCTGTCAAATAAATAAATAAAATCTTTAAAAAATAAAAAAATGCAGAAAGTGTAGAATCCTAACCTTTATCACCATTAAAATGTTGGTGGATTACTTTCTAGGTGGGGATATTTTTCCTGATTCAAAATTAGAATCCGGCTGATATGCTACATGAATGAACCTTGAGGACATTATGCTAAGTGAAATAAACCAGTCACAAAAACACAAGTGCTCTATGGTTCCACTTATATGAAGTACTTAGAGTAATCACATTCACAGAGACAGATAATAGGATGGTGGTTTCTGAGGCTGGGGGTAGGGGAGAGGGAGGAATGGAGAGCTGATGTTTAAAAGGGACAGAGTTCCAGTTTGTAAGATGAAAAATTCTGGAGATGCATGGTGGTGAGTGTTGCATAACAGTGTGAATGTACTTAATGCCACTAAACTACACACTTAAAATTGGTTACAATAGTGAAGTTTATGCCACGTATATTTTGCCACAATAAAGAGAATTAGAATCATGTCATTTTGGCAGATTTTTGTCCAGTCTATAATGATGATTATGGTATTATTATTATTTGTCTTATGTCTTAAGCAATTACCTCTATCTGCCATGATCTTAGTGGTTTCCTTTAGTTCTTCATGTTCTGTCTCCCCCACTGGATGAGAAGCTCCATGAGAGATGGGACTTTGTCTTGTCGCTCTTCTCTTATCTTAGCCTAGGGCGTGACAAAGCAGATGTTCCCTAAATATTTGTCAAGTCAATGAATCCATTAGGAAAGAGAGATTTCTGGTGGACCCCCCACCAAGTCCACTATTTCCAACCTGCTCTGCGCTGCAGGAGACATATCTTTGTGGACCCTATCCATAGGCTCACTGCTTTGGGAAATCTGGAAGGTTCCATTTAAAGACATTTCCAGCAGGAGATGGGATCACAGGGGAGGGAGGATTAAGGTGGGAAACCTGGCAATAAGGTGAGCTCAGATAGTCAGGAGAGGAAATGGCCATTCCTCTCTGGTTCTGCACTTTGAGCGCTGAAGAGATACTTGCAGTGTGCCCAAGTGACCAGGAATGCTACATAGAAATAGATCAGGAGTAGGCAGGGGACCCTAGAAAAAAGGGGTAGACGCCATTATATTAGGTTTCTAGAATACCTTAACAAATTACCACAATCTGGGGGGCTTAAAATAACAGTAATATTCTCCCACACTTCTGGAGCCCAGAAGTCTGAAAACAAAGTGCTGGTGTTATCAAGGCTATGCTTCCTCCAAATGTTCTAGGAGAGAAGCATTCCTTGATTCTTCCAGGTTCTAGGGGTTGCCAGCAATCCTTAGCATTCCTTAGCTTGTAGAAACATCATGCCAGTCTCTGCCTTCTTCGTTACAGGGCCTAGTGTCTGTCTCTGCATCTTTACATAGCCTTCTTATAAGGATGCTAGTCATTGGATCAAGGGCCCCTCATACTCCAACATAACCTCATGGTAACTCAACTAATTACGGCTGCAAAGACCCTATTTCCAAGTAAGGTCACATTCACAGGTGTCAGGACATATCTTTGGGGGGACACAATTCAACCTACAACAGTAGGTAAGACCCTTCAACAGTCCTGCCTCCCCCTTAATTTGGATTCCCCTATAAATTAAAAGGATGCTTAGAAGTTGAGTGGCCAGAACAGGAATTTCTATGGCAGAAGCAGCACAAAGTCCTTTTAGTTGCTCCATGCAATGGATTATATCCAAGAGTGGCAGGCCACCATCTTTCAGTCATTCAACAAGTAGGTATTAAGGACCTGCATGCTCTGTGCCAAGAACCCAGCTGGCACCGTGGATTCAGTGATGACTAAGACAGATGAGATCCTCATCAAGGAGCTGACATCTAAAAAGGGAGGTGACAAACACAACCTGATACGTGCTATGAAGAGATGGAGGGTTCCAGTGTGGCATGGCTGTGTAATATTTCAGATCAGATAGTCAAGGAAGTTCCCATTAGGATATAATATTTGACCAGAAGCATAAAGGATGAGAGAGAGAGAGAGTAAAACATATAAAAATGTAGGAGACTATCTCAGAGAGGGAGGAACATTCCAGAGAGGAGAGTCTGAGCACTAGCATGGCTGACCCCTTATGATTTGAAGACAGAGTGGCAGGAGATGGGAAAGTAAATGTGGACAGAGGCCAGGTGGTAAGGAACTGGGACCTTGTAGATCGTGGTTAGAAATATGGATTCTAGGGGCACCTGGGTGGCTCAGTGGGTTAAGCCTCTGCCTTCGGCTCAGGTCATGATCTCAGGGTCCTGAGATCAAGCCCCGCATTGGGCTCTCTGCTCAGCAGGGAGCCTGCTTCTCCCTCTCTCTCTGCCTGCCTCTCTGTCTACTTGTGATCTCTCTTGCTCTGTCAAATAAATAAATAAAATCTTTTAAAAAAAAGAAATATGGATTCTATTCTAAACTTAAGTCTCGCCTCACTGAATCTACCCATTGGACTAAAGCCACAGTTTCCTAACCTAACAAGTAATAGCTAAATCCACTAATGTGGATGAGCTTTTCTAGGGAGAAGGTGAGAAATGAGAAGTGAATGGGGGATGGAAGCCTAATATATTAGTTAGCTATTGCTATATAGTAGATTATCTGAAACTCATCAGCTTAAAAAGAAACATATTTATTAAATGAGTTCTTGTGGATCAGGGCACGGCTTAGCTAGGTCCACTAGTTCAGTCTCTAACCAATCTGAAGACATGATGTCAGCTGGCACTGCACTCTCTTCCCAAGGCTAGACTGAGAAAGAATATATTTCTAGGCTCACTCATGTGGTTGTTGGCAGAATTCAGTTCCTCGTGGGATGTTGCACTGAGGGCTTCAGGTCATTGCTGGCTGATAGCCAGAGGCTCCCTCAGTTTCTTGGCATGTGGGCTTCTCCATTTCTGAAAGAATCAGCAAGATCTCTTTATAACTTAATTCAGAAGTGGCGTCTTATCGCTTTTGCCATATTCTAGTGGTTAGAAGTGTCATTAGGTCCAAGCCACACTCAAAGAGAGGAGATTACGTAAGGCATGAAGACCAAAAGGTAGAGACCATTGGGAGCCATCTTCAAGGCTGCCTAACTCGCCTGAAGAACTCTACTTGACAGGTGGATGGCAGACAACAAGCCCATGAAGGACCAAGACCTTGGCAAAAGGGGAAAGGTGTGGCGAGTATAGGGGAAGAGAGTCAAGTTCCAGGTGGTTAATAATTTCAAATGGTACCTAGAGGTCAAGTTGAATGGGACAGAAAAGAAACTACAGAATTTGTTGTAAGATGACCTTTTGCCTGAACCATTTCAGGGGACTTATGGGGACTAGAGTCATAGGGACGAGTCCTTATCCCTTACCAACAATATGGTTACCACCATTGCAGGAGGTGACTGGGAAGAACCAGGAAGAACCTCTTCTGCCAGCCTGGGGCTTCCCACTGTCTCCTGACACCTTCCCCAGGAGAGTGACCTCATTTCTCAAAGACAAAATTGATTCTAGGTCATATCCCCCTGGAACAAGAGACCAATTGATGTGATTATCTCCAAGAGAAAGGGGGGCACCTACTAAAAGTAGAACTTGGTGCCCCAGAAGGGAAGACATCGGGGAACCTAAAAAGGGGTCTCTGATAATTACCTACCAAAATTTCAGAGTGAAGGGCATCTCCATGTAATAACAAAGGAAAAAAAAAAGGAAAGAAAAGCTAGAAGTTTTAGAAGGTTTTCCTTCTTCATATACCCTGCAATTCCACACTATTTAATCCAAGGGCAAAACTCTGTTCCCCACTTTTCACAGTATTTGTTGGGCAGAATGCAAGATGTAAGAATGCAGCAAAGACGGCTGCAAAAAGGAGTTGTTGTAAAACATTCTTCATTATAAAAATCAAAGAGCTAATTTCACAAATATTATTCCCCATTGGGCTGAGTTAGAAATATTTGAACTTCGGTATATTGGGAGGAGGGAGATGTATATAAACGTAACTGTAGTTATGGGGGGAGGAGTATAGGGAAATAGAGTAAAATCAAAACATGTTCATAATAGATGTCTCTGGATGATAAAATTACAGATGATTCTTATTCTCTTCATTCTATTTTTTTCTGTATTTTACACATTTTGCACAACTTGTATCTGTTACTTTTGTAGCATAAAAACAAGCTTATTCATTAACTTAAGAGAGTGACTTGTATTTGAAGAGTAGTGAAAAACTTCCTTAGTCCTCTGCACATGTATATAAATGTTTCTGAGGCATATTCTGAATTTCATCATTTCCTTTTTTAAAATATTTTATTTATTTGAGAAAGAGAGAATATGAGAGAGAGCATGAGAGGGGAGAAGTCAGAGGGAGAAGCAGATTCCCTGCTGAGCAGGGAGCCCAACGCAGGGATCCCAGGACTCCAAGATCGTGACCTGAGCCAAAGGCAGTTGCTTAACCAACTGAGCCACCCAGGTGCCCCCTGAATTTCATCATTTCTGTTCAGCCGCACATAGTTGAAGCTCTTGGACACTGAAGCCTAATCCCAGCGCTGCCATGGTTCTTTCCAAGCACCTGCTGTCTTGGTGTGTTTGGGCTGCTATAACAGAATACCATAAACAATGTGGCTTATAAACAACAGAAATGTATTTCTCCCAGTTCTGGAGGCTGGGACATCCAAGATCAAGATGTCAGTGGATTCACCATCTCATGAGAACTTCCTGGTTCATAGACAGCCATCTTAGCCCTGTGCCTTCACATGGAAGAAGGGGCAAGGGAGCTCTCTTCAGGTCTCTTTTTTAAGGCCCTACATTCATTTATAGGAGTTCCACCCTCATTACCTAATGATCTCTCAAAGGCCCCCCTCCTAATATCATCACTTGAGGCATTAGAATTCAACATACACAAATGTTTGGGAGGACACAGATATTGAGTTTTTAACAGGTGCCCATCCAGGCTGTGACCAGCAGGCTTTGAAAGCAGAGCAGAAGATAGTTCATTCATTGCTCAAACACACACATACATGTACGAGACTAGAGAAAAGTATCTAAAATAGGCTATCAGAGCCAGGAACCAGAGGTGAATTTTAGAAGTTTATATAGTCAAACTTGGATAGGAAAATGAAAATGAGATATTGGAGTATTGAGCACCGAGTAGTAGTGCACACTTATTTCAATGTTCAAAAAATGATGGTATACATTAGGAGTATGTTGACGTGAATGGGTTGAGCCAACAGAAAGCCAGAACAGAACAGACCGAATCCCCTACTCAGAACCCTAATGAATTTCACCAGAGATGCTTGTTAGAGTCCAAATCTTTCATATGCAGTCTGGCATAAGAAAGTCTCCTCAGGTATCCCTTGGTAGCTTGGTAGGAATAGTGCTCTGTACACCAGTCAGTGAACCAACACGGTACAATCCTCTGCTTGCGAAAAATAGAAGCACCTAGTGGACAAAGCAAATGTTGAGTACAGAATGCTGTCCCAAATGAGCTATCTCCCTGGTTCTTTGGGAAACCCTCTCTGCCTCTCCTGGTGTTAGAGTAGCTCATTCATTTATTCACTTGATTACTAAAAATGAAAAGTAATCTCTTAAATCATGCTTATTCTATGTGAGCCATCATGTTAAGTTCTTTTCTCATACTGACGGATTTAATCCATGCCATGATCCTATTATCCTAGTTGACAGATGAGAAAATAGAGTCACAGAGATGTCACTGACTTTTCCAAGATGACATAAACATTATGTCAGAATCATAATGTGAATCCAAGTCATCCAGCTCCATAATCTTAACCACAGCACTATCCTGACTCTAATGAAGAGCTGTTTGTTGAGCCAGATACCACTGGTCCCAGCGACTGTGCTAAATCCACATTCTTATAAAGCCTGGAAACAAGTCTCCATCACCAAATGTCACCTGCCTCCATCATTTCCTGGTGACCTGGTAGTTCTCCAGCATGGCTGGCCTGGAAGGCTTCAGTTAACCATCTTATCCCTCCCCATTACTGAATGATCCTTTGTTTTGCAAAGCCATTCATTCCCTCTTCATCCTTGCACCTCTCAATCACTGAACAAGAAAAAACATACTCATTCCCTTACTCATATATTCATTTAATAAATGTTTATTGAGTACTTACTAGGAGCCATGACCTGTGCTCGATCACATGGACAGTAGCATATAAGAGAGGCAAGACGATACCCTCTTAAAACTCACAGTCTGATGGGGAAAATGAACCAAGGAGTTAAGTAAAAAAAACAAATTAAATGTCCATCAGTGGATAAACAAAGTTGTAGTATATAAATATAATGGAATCTGGCCATAAGGAAGGAGGAATGAAGAACTGCTACATGATACAGCATGGGCAAACCTCAAAAACATTATGCTAAGAGAAAGAGGACAGACACAAAGGGTCACAGTGTATGATTAATTTAAATGAAATATGAGAACAGGCAAATCCATGGGGACAGAAAGTAGACTAGTGGATGCCTAGAGCAGGGTGAGGAGGCTGGGGGGTGGGAATAGGAAGTGACTGCTGATGGGTATAGGGTTTTATGTGGGGATGATGAAAATGTTGTGGACCTAGGTAGAGCTGGTGGTTACACAACACCATAAATATCCTAAATGCCTCTGAATTGTGTGCTTTAACATGATTAATTTTGTTTATGGGAATTTCATCTCATAAAAAAAAAAAAGACAGTTGGTTAAGCATCTGACTCTTGGTTTTGGCTCAGGTCATGATCTCAGGGTCCTGGGATCCAGTCCTGTGTCAGGCTCCGGGCTCAGCAGGGAGTCTACTTGAGAATTCTCTCTCCCTCTTCCCCTGTCCCAGCCTCCACTCATGTGCTCTCTCTCCCTCTCTCAAATAAATAAATAAATTTTAAAAAAGAAAAGGAAACAAATAAAATGATCATGGCATGTGACTACTATCCATTCCTTCATCGCATGTGTACTGAGAACCTACTATATGCCATGAGCTGTGCCAGGCTTTGAGAGCAAGGTTCCTTCTAGGGGAGGTGGGGGAAGATCAAAAATTAAAAGGATACAAATGGATAAGGGACTTTCAGGTAGTAATGAGTGCTATGAAGACACTGTATGAAGGAACTGTAAGACTAAGACAGATACTTTTGTGTAAGTAGACAAGGACTACCTGTCTAAGTGGTGAGACCTCCTTGAGGGACACGAAGAACCCAGTCAGGCAAAAATCTTAAGGGAAAGAGATCTGAGCAAAAGATAATAGCAAATACAAAGGCCCTGGGCTAGGAACTAGCATGATGTGTTAGAGGAATTCAAAGATACCCAGTGAAGCTGGAGCACAGTGAGTGGGCCTGGGGGTGGGAGGTAGAAGGTGAGTTAGTTCAGGGAAGTGAGAAAAGTCAGATCATGCAGAGCCTTGTGAGTAAAGAATTTGGATTTTGTTCTAAGTACAGTGGCATTCACTGAAGGGTTTTAAGTAAGAAAAGGATGTGGTCTACTTTAAAATATGCTGCTGTCTGTGGTGTGGAGAATGAATTTGAGGATACAAGGGGGGCAGGTATAGGCAGAGAAATCATGTCAATGAGACATGAGGATGGGAGCAAGAATAAGAACAGATTGTTGGGATGCCTGGTGGCTCAGCCTGTTGAGTGTCTGACTCTTGACTTCAGCTCAGGTCATGATCTCAGGGTCATGAGATAAAGCTGCAAGTCTGGCTCTGCACTCAGCACAGAGTCTGCTTGAGATTCTCTCTCTCCCTCTCCATCTGCCTGTCTCCATGCTCACACACACACTCTTTCTCTGTCTCTCTAAATAAATAAATAAAATCTTTGAAAAAAAATAATGTTGGTGGCAGCAATGGAGAAAAGGATGATCATCCTGGGGATAAATTTTTAAAGTAGGGCTGGCAGTACTTGTTAATGGGTTGGCTACAGACGTGAAAAATTAAGGAAGCTTCTAACTTTTTAACATAAGCAACTGGGGTGGACGGTGGGTCAACTGTCAGGTCAAGCAATACTAGTGGAGGAAAAGGTTAGGAAGATTATGCAGAAGTTTGGTTTTGGACCTGTTGACTTGGAGGTGCCTACCAAATGCTCAAGTAAAAATACCACTGCTAGAAAGAAACAAACAAAATGATGTGGTAGAGACTAATGGGAGAGGGATGGAGAGCTGTCCTCTCTTTTTTCTTCCCCAGACTCTAACCTGCTTCCTATGTTGAAGAAAATCCACATCAGATGAGTCTCAGTAGGACATTAAGTTCTCCTTCCTGCCATAGAAACAGGAAGTACAGACATGACTCACTTTCCAACTTCCCTTGCCGCAAGGGCATGGCCATGTGACACAGGTTCAACCAGTTAAAGGCTGCCAGCTCAGACCAGAAATACAAAGAAGCAGATGCCACAGACAGGTGACACCCTGCTCTGGCAGCCTCCAAGACAGACAACACAGCTGAGAGCACGATGTTCTCAAGAACCACAGCAGGTCTTTTTATTTTTTGCCTGTGATTCTGACTGTGAGGCCATCTTTTCTGTTTCTGTGGCTTGCACAGAAAAAAAAAGAAAAAGGAAAAGGAAAGAAAAAAAGAATCCTGAGTGATGGGAAAGAAGAGTTGGGCTTAAAGATAGTACTAACGAAAGAGCCTTTTGACATAGTGATACTTAAGCTGGGTTTTGAAGATTGGAGAAGAGCCAGCCATGGAAAGGACCTGGAAAGGAATACGCCACCCAAAGGAACCATGAGTGTGAGGCTCTGAAGTGGGAAAGAGCTTAGTGTGCCCCAAGGGCTGGAAGAAGGCCTATGTTGCTGGGGATAGGAAGGAACAGAAAGAGATGTGCTAAATGAGGTCGGCTTCTCAAGGAGCCAGGATTCCAAGCCAGATTCCAAGCCACCATGGCCGCGTTCCAAAGCAAAGACTCCGTCCACGCCTCTCTGCAGCCTTTCCC
This sequence comes from Meles meles, assembly GCF_922984935.1. Taxonomy (NCBI): domain Eukaryota; kingdom Metazoa; phylum Chordata; class Mammalia; order Carnivora; family Mustelidae; genus Meles; species Meles meles. The sequence goes on from NC_060085.1 coordinate 11,952,950, forward strand.
CTCCCCCACCTGTGGAACTCCTTCTGCGCTGTTGCCCCCGTCGTCATGGTAATGGGCACTCCGTTTCACTCGCTGTTCGGGCTAGGAAGGAGTTGGCGCGTCTTTGGGAGTCCCTGCCCCTCCCCGTGGAGGCTCCGGGGCCAGGCCGAGATAGCGAGCAGGGACAATGCCCGTGTTGGTACCCCCAGCTGAGCGCAGCCAGGACACGCGCGTAGGGGCTCCAGCATGGCGCGAGGCAGCCAAAGCCATCACGCGGAAGGCTCACCACCTGACCGACCGCTGCGGGCAGGAGGCAGTGACCATGTGGCAACCCAAGGACAGCGTGAGGGATCCGCACGTGGCGCGCCACCTCTGCCGCGCTGCCTACATCCTGCCCTGGCGCTTCCGCGTGGAGATGCTCAAGGGTGGCGGCACCTTAGAGAAGCCACCGCCGGGCGAGGGCGTCACGCTGTGGAAGGGCAAGATGAAGCCCCCCGCCTGGCACGCCCGCCTGCCGCTGCCCATGCACCGCGATGCGCGGGCCCTGCAGACTGCGGAGGTGGTGCACGCGCACGCGCGCGGGGCGCGCCTCACAGCTGCCCGCCTGTGCCGTGCGCAGCACCAAATCAATGGGCAGCTGCGGCTGCTGCTTCGGCAGCGGGAGGCTACGGACCGCAGGCTCAGCGAAGTGCGCAAAGGCCTGCTCATTAACCAGCAGAGCGGCAAGCTTCGGGGCTACCGGCCCAAGTCTGAGAAGGTGGGACCATCTCCCCTGCCCTCTCAGAGCCCGAGGCCTCAGCTCCCAGATGCTTGGCCTGGGGGAAACCCCTCCCCGTAAGAGAGCGCCCACCTGCACCCCAGGCCCCAGCTCCCAGAGAGTGAGGGCACAAGAAAATGAGGACGCTCCCAAGAGGAGGTGCCTCCATTGAGAGCCCAGAGGGTGACCTCCCGAGGGGATGAGATCCTCAGCCCCCTTCCCCCAAAGAGAGTGTCCATTCCAGTCCCCCAGCCCAGGAGAGAAGGTGGGACTCTGAATCAGACTAGATGAAATTCTTCCCAAACAGCAACCACAGCCCCCAGGCCAGGTATGAAATCACCCACCCAGCCCCAGGCCCAGAAAGTGAGACCCTCCCATGGGCTCAAGACCCTCAATGTCCCAATTCCAGTGAAAACAAACCCAAAGTCTCACACTGAGGAGAGTGGATGATGTCCTCGTCCTAACCCATGAAACTCTGCTCAAAATGGTGTGTTTTGTTTTGTTTTCTAAGGTTTTTATTTATTTGAGAAAGAGAGAGCAAGCAGGGGGACAGGCAGGGATAAGCAGACTCTGCACAGAGCATGGAGCCCAATGTGGGGTTCAATCTCAAGATCTTGAGATCATGACCTAAGCTGAAATCAAGAGTCTGGCACTTAACCCACTGAGCCACCCAGGCATTCCTCCTCAAAATGATTTTTTAAATCCCAAGTCCTCCCCCAAAGTGTCAGAATGTGAGAAACCCTCCTCAGACCTTGTCTGGGGAGAAAAGACCAGGTCCTGCCTACCGGTTGAAACCCTCGGACTCCAAGCCCCAGTCCCTAGCCAGAGAAAAGAGTGAGACCCCTAGTCTCAGCCTTGATGAAATCCTTCCCCTAAAGTGAAACTGCAGACTATCATCCCAAAAGTGGGGAACATTCCAACCTCCCTAAGGAGACATGAAACCCACACACACCAGGTGAGATTCCTACCCCCAGCCCCCAAATCCAGATAGTAAGAACCCAAAAAAGTTTCTTCTCATCATTCCTATGATGAGTCCCCTCTACTTCCGGCCAGGGAGAGAGGATAAGACCATCACCAAGGAAGGGGAACCCCCAACCCCAGAGAATGAGAACAACCTCCCCCCAAATCACCTTCATCCCATCTCACTGGACTCCTACCCATAAAAGGGAGAAGCTCCCAGCCCTACTTTCTAAAGTATAAGACCTTCCCCCCCAAGTGAGAGCCCCCTTGAAAGAATAAAGCCTTCTCAGAGTGAGGTCCCCAAAGAGTGAGATCACCCCCAACTCCATTCTCCAAACCTGAAGTTTATGGAGTTAGCAAATCCTCTACTACCCTCGAAGGAGAACTCTCCCTCCAGCCCCCTCTGGAAGATGTGAGAGATTCTCTCCTTGTTTTCTAGGTCCCTGACAAAGCTGACAGTATGCTTAACTGGGAGAAGGAGGAGCTAAAGAGCATGAAGAGGAAGATGGAAAAGGATATGGAAAAATCAGAGACCCTGCTCAAGGTTGAGAATACCTAGGGCCAAGTTGGGAGGGCTGGAGTTGGATCCGAATGGGTGAACTGCTCTCACCTTGGGGACTGTAGCTACAGCAAACCCTCAACCCACTGCCCTGACACTCATTGTATTTCCACTTTGTGCAATGGGAAAACTGAGGCTCTGAGAGATGGGGTTGGGCCCCAAGATAACAATGAACACCCCTTCTGTGTTGTGCCCTATGCAGTCACTGAGTTAACTTCTTAAAACTCTCCTGTGAAATATTAATTATGATCCCCTCATTAGAGATAGGGAAACTGAGGCTCAGAGAGACACAGACTCACCCAAGGCATAGGGCTGGCCAACAGCAGGGCATTAGCTTCAGCTCAGGCATCTTTTTGCTTTCCATCTTTACCGAGGTATAACTAACCATTTAAAATTGGATATATTTAACACAACTTGATGATTTGATAAATGTATGCATTGTGAAATAATCACCATCATCAAGGTAATTAACATATTCATCACATCTTAAGTGAGAACACTTAAGATCCAAACTCTTAGCAAACTTCAATTATAAAATACAGTGTTGTTATCTATAGTCACATTGTTCTATATTAGATCTCCAGAACTTAATCATCTTGCACAACTAAAACTTTGTGCCCTTGACCAGCATCTCCCCATTTCTCCCTCCCCTGCCCCAGGCCCTAGCATCCACCATTTTATGCTCTGGCGCTATGAATTTGACTTTTAGATATTAGTCAAATATAAGTGAGATCCTTCTGCATTTGACTTATTTTACTTGGCATAATAATGAACCTCCAGCCTCATCTATGTTGTCACAAATGGCAAGCTGTCCTTTTTTAAGGCTGAATAATATTCCATTGTATATATTTTATTATATACATATTACATTACATATTCTATACCATATACTGTTATTCTATATTATTAATATAATACACAATATATAATTATATAATAATATTGTAACATATATATTAGTATCTATTATATAATTTATGTTATGTTATATATTAAATTACATATTAATATATTCTATAACAATATAGTATAGGCTTTATACTGTATATTATAACATATCCTATATAAAGTATTCTATATATACTAATATACATTGTATACTGTATACTGCAATATAATACATAATATATAACATATATTATCTTTAATACATATTAATTATAATTATCTTATATTTTATATATTATAATATTATAATATGTTATAATTATACAGTTTATTGTTATAAATTTTATATGGCTTCCACATGATATAAAATATAATTATACAATGTAATGTCATTATATAATTATTATACAGTTATTGTATGTTATATCATATTACATATAATATAATTTCTATATATGCTATATATAATACAATATATTATATAAAATATTACATATTATAATACTATATCATTTTATATCACTATTTTATAATATATTAAGATATCAATGTTTTGATTAATACACTGATATTGTAATAATATATTTCACATTTTCTTTATCCACTCATCTGACAAGAGACACTTAGATTGTTTCCACATCTTAGATATTGTGGATAATGCTGAAATGAACGTGGAGTACAGCTATCTCTTTGAGACCCTGATCTTCTTTGGATATATACCAGGAAGTGGGAAAACTTCCTTATGATTCAGGTCAGGTCTTGAGCCTAGCTCTTTACAGTGTTATGTGTTCAGTCTTTGTCGGCTCCAGCCAGAGATGGTCTGTCACTACATGCTTCATTCTTGCAATAAGGACTTCTTTATGAGGGCACTAATAGAGGTGAGAGGGCAGCCAAGTTTGATGGAGTCTTTGGAACTGGTTTAAGTTAGCTGGTAACCTGTGTGTGCTTTTGACTCAACTATTTGACAAATATTAATCCAAAATCCTGGTGTCTGGGGTGCATGCTTGGCATTGGTGACAAAGACAGAGCTGGTCTTGCCCTCACAGAGTTCACATTATAAGGACATTCAAATAAGAGACAGATCAAGGTAGTGGGTGAGGTTGGGGGTGGAAATTAAGGAGCTGGTGCACCACTGTCCGTGGTGCTGAACCCTTCTGGTGCTCACCCCACCAACCCCCCAGGCCACTGCCATATTCCTTTAAATCTGGTGAGTCCTGAAAAATCCTTCAAGAAAGTCCAAAACTGACAAGGGAGAAGACCCTGAGGGTGGCCCCTGTAGGGAAGGGTTTGCAAGAGAGAAATAGGAATGGAGAGATGGGGAAAAAAACAGACATAGATGGAAACTGAGAAGGGCCACTGGAGAGGCCTGATGTACATATTTCTGGAGAAAAATTCTTACAACCAAACAGACCTGTTTCAACATCAGATCATGAATGCAAATTGGCATTCAGAACTTTCCCAGGGGTCTCACCATATGTGTCTAGAAGGTTTCTTGTCCCACTGGGCAAATTATTTCATACTTTCCCTTGCTTCAAACCTCTCTCCAGCCCTCTGCTTTCCTCATTCTCGGTGAATGACCCCAATGCACGGAAGCTACTAAAGAGAATCTCTCTCATTATTCCCTGCCAATGATATAATTCCATCTACCTCTGCATCCATTTTCTCCCCATTCTTCTTCAACGCCAATACTTCGATCTTTATTAAATTATTCTCACCAGTGAATAAAAGGGGAATTATTCTCTAATGGGTAAAGATCTGTTTGGGATGATGAAAAAAAAAGTTCTGGAAATGGATAGTGGCAGTGGTTGCACATTCATGTCACAGAACTCTACACTTAATGGTTAAAATGGCAAATTTTGTTGTCTATTTAATCACACACACACACACACACACACACACACACACACACACACAACCCCTGGATCCCATGCTCCCCTCCAGATAATCTCCATTTCTCTGATCCTCTCATTAGCACATCTTGTCTACACATGTTGACCCCATCACTTCTTTTGGGCAGGAACTGGATCAGTCTTCTCCACTGCATTCCCCACTCCCTGCTACATTGCCCAGCACATGGGAGGAGCTTGACGAATATTTGAATGAATGAATGATCTTTTAAATCTATTTTTTACTCAAATGGATGAACCCCAAAGATATTATATTCAGCAGAAGAAGCTAGACATAGGATACACACTGTGTGGTTCCATTTATATGAAGTTCTAGATTTCAAAAGCATTTTCTTGAAGAGCTGAATAGTACATATTTTAGGCTTCATCCAAAGTGCAGTCTCTCTTACAACTCCTCAATTAGGCCAGTGTAGCAAAAACAGCCAGAGAAAATATGCACAAGAATGAGCGTGGCTGTATTCTATTAAAGTTTTAGTTACAAAAAGAGGCAGCCAGTCCATAGGCTGTAGTTTATGGACACCTTAAAGAACAAGAAAAATAAATCAGCAAGGCAGCTTTACAAAGGGAGGAGAGAAGGGACACCAGGGATATTTTTGGGGAGATGAAAATATTCTATATTTTGATGAGGGTGGTATTTATATATGGATATATATATTTATATGTGGATAATATATAAATAAATATATTTTATGTATTATATATTATGTGTTACAAATACATAATAAATACATAATAAATACATAATATACAAGTACACAATATATAAATATATAATATATATCCACATATAAATACATAATAAATATATATACTCTCTATATAAATACATAATAAATATATATACATTTATATATGGATATATACACAAAAAAGACTTGTTTTAACGTATGGAGATATATATATGATTTATATAGATAAATATATGTGTATATATGGATCTATATACAAAAGACTTGTTTTAATATAACTTTCAAATAACAGAAAGTATCAAAAAAATGCAATATGCTTCATTTTATAATGAGAATGGCAGAAGTGGGGTTTGGATGGGAGTAGGAGTTCAGAAGAGATAGATGTTGATGACGGAGATACTCTGAAGACAGTTGAGGGCTCCCAATGCTAATAACAGCAGAGAAGAAGAGACCCTGAGGCTAGGGGAGGGGATCCACCTTGAAGGCAGCTGAGGAGCAAAGGACTGGTACAGGAAAACTATTCATGTAGGTTCAGCCAGTACTACCTATCCTCTTTACAGGTGGAACAACTGAAGAGGAGGGGGGTGTTTCTCGCAGTGCCAGAGCAAAGCCAGGCACAGAACCCAAAAGAAAATGACACCCAGGACAGGGAAGCTGCCACTGGTCCCTTCAGCTCCTCCCCTCTCCACCCAGGGATCATTGAAGGCTTCTGGACAGGAGGAGGGGTTTGGGGAGTGTCTGAGCTTCCACCTGGAAGTCAATTCTTTCTCCCAGCAACAATACCTGGAGAGGGTCAGTTTGGAGCTGGAAACGTTTTGCAGCCCCAGCAGAGAAATCTCTTCCAGCCACCTCTGCCAACCTCCCCACTCACACTCTGCCTTTTTCTCTGCCCCTCTCTGCTTCCTTGCCCCCAGGCCCTGGCATCCTGCCGTGACACTCTGGCCTTCTGCTATAAGGAGAGGCTCCAAGCTGTGGACTTAATGAATCAGCCGCTGGATAAAGTTCTGGAGCAGGCTGGTCGCCACTCCTGGGTGAACCTCTCCCACATCCCTTCTGCGCGCCCTCAGGGCCAGAAAACACCTCCCCCAGACCCTGTGGGCACCTATACCCCAGGTAAGCACCCACAGAAAGGAGTCCACTGTTGTAGGTACCCCTGGGTGCCACTAGGCCTCTGCTTCTCGGCCACTGCCTTCTCTGGGGAATCCCCCTCCTCCTGACCAAGTGAGAAGACTGAGAACTCATATCCACTGAGGCCACGTTCTTGATTACCTCTTGCCTTTGCACACTCCTGCTTCCCACACACCTACGGACAAGCACTCCTTCAGTCAATCCAGGACACTATTTATGCCAACTCCACAAATAGCCCCTCCCCTGGACTTGCTACAAGTCCTTCAGTAAACCCCCTCACCCAGGGCCCAACACAACCTAAGCATAGAAAGGGGGACTCAGACAACCAAGATGGGGAAAAGGAGGCCTTGGTTCTCCACGCATGACCCCACCCTGCCCGCAGAGTGCGCCACGGCGCTGGACGAAGCCAAGCGACTGTTGATGGAGTCCAAGGACACCTTGCTAGAAATGACAAAGAACGAGGAGGACGTCCAGGAACAACAACAAGAGATAAGCAATCGCGTGTGCGCCTCTCTGGCACAGAAGATGCGTGAGACCTTGGAACTGAAGGTAGGAGCGGCGTGGGCTACTCGTAGTTTGTGGTGGGAGACTAAGGTGGACTAGAGCTGACTACAGAGAGAGGGATGCGGGAGCAGAGGAGTCTGGAAGCTAATGTGACCCCTCTGTGCTCCCACCCACCCAGGAAAGAATGAATATGACCTTAGGACTAATGAGGGGAACTATCCATCGGTGCACGAAATTCAGCCAGGAAATGTACATCACTCGTGGCCTAATCAAGGTGTGCTGGGGCGCAAGAGTGTGCGGGGGGTGGAAGAGTGTGCGGGGGTGGGGCCGGGGTTGCTCTCCTGGCCTGGGCCTCACTGCTCCTCCCACCACACTCCGCCAGGGTCCTGTGTCAAAACGTCACCTGGAGACTCGAGAGAAACTGGATAGACCTCTGGTTCGAGTGTACCAGAGACACGTGGGCACCCAACTCCCCGAAGCCTCGCGCCTCGCCCAGGTACCCCCTCCGTGGCCCCTTCCGCGCCTTCCCGGCCTCTCTAGGCTCAGCCCCATCCCGGTAACACCCCTTCCTCAAGCACATCTGAGCCAGGTCTGCCAGTTCTTCAACTCCCATGAGAAGGAGGCCCTCTGGTATCCATACCTGTCTCAAAAAATCCTCTCAGCCTCTACCCGCCTCACCCCCGTCATGATAAGGCCCTCTTTCAGCCTAGCTCCTTCATGCACTCCTTGCCCAGATGCTCTCCCACATCCCAGGTCCGCCCCGCCCTTCACTCTGCAGGTGCGTACCCCGCCGCCCCCACAGGCCCGCTGGGTCGCAGGTTCTTTCAAGGGCTTTCGGCACAAGCGTGTTGCCCCTGGTCTCTGCGAGTCCCGCCTCTCCTCCGGTGCTCCTTCCCAGGCGGGGACCTTCCGCAAGCACACTTGGCCCGGGTAGGCTCCTCCCCTTCTGTGGCCCGCCCCTTCTTAAAGGTGTGCTCCTTTCACACGCACACCTGGCCCAGGCGTGTTAGGCCACCCCCGAAAGTGCCGCGCGGCCCTCGCTCCGTCCGGCTCGCCCCGCCCGCAGCACAGTCCCGCCCCCTCCCCAGGGCACTGACAAGCTGCAGCGCCACATCTCGCACGTGGAAAAAAACCTGAAGGAGCTGCTCGCCACGCACAAGAACCTCACCGGGAGCCTCAAATGCAAGAAGATCGGGTATGAAGTGGACTACAATGTAGTGCGCCTGCGCCTCCGCCAGCGGCACCCGCACATGTGCTACGAGCAGGCGCAGCGCCTGGTCAACGACTGGGACCCGCGCACGCCGCCCCGCGCGGAGCCGGACGCTGCCTCCAAGTGACAGACTCGCCACCTGCCGCAGCCCTCCGGCCCAGTTCTGGCTGGACCTGAGGAGCAGCGACTTACAGCTCGATGGCCCTCCCGCCCGCCTGACCTACCCTCCCTCAAAGCATCCTCTAGCAGAATTATAATAAAAATGACAATAATTACCATTTATTGTACATCAATCACTTACCCTACAACACGTTATGGGCAGTGTATCCTGGGAGTTAACAGGCTGGATCTGGGCGCCAGATTTCTGGGGTTCAAATCCCAGCTCCCCAATTTCAACTGTGTAGCCTTGGGCAAGTCACTGTCCCTCTCTGGCCTCAGTGTCTTCACCAGTAAAATGGAAAGAAGTAACAGCATCCACCTCAAAGTCTTGTCATAAGGATACCGTGTAAGAATGGTGACTGCCCAATGTTACACAGCTACTAAACAGAAAAGCTAAAATTTTAATCCCTGCATCTAAAGCCTGCACTCCCAGCAAAATCTGAACTCCCCTCTTAGATGAATGCAGGTTCCCCACCCACTGGCTGTAGTTATTAACATTACGCGTGCGCACACACACCCAGTTATAGAACACAACGACCACAATGAGAATCAACTGTATTTGCAAAGGTGTAAGCAGGATAGAGAAAGACCTCAATGGATAGCACAGTGCCAAGGTGTTGGCAATTGTGGAGAGGCACCTCTGCCACCCCTAAATCTGAAGAAACAAGGCAGTCAAAAGCAGCCAGGCTTGCAGTGCTGCCATGTGGATGCTGGGGGAATAAATGTCCCTGCCCACCTCTCCCCATTGGCCAGTGTTCCGTATTTTTTTTTAAGATTTTATTTATTTGACAGAGGCAGCGAGAGCAGGAAACCAAGCAGGGAGAGAGGCAGGCAGAGGGAGAAGCAGGCTTCCCACAGAGCAGGGAGCCCAATGCGAGGCTAGATCTCAGGACCCTGGGATCACGACCAGAGTCAGAGGCAGACCTAACGACTGAGCCACCCAGGGACCCCTTCCTTATTGGTCGGAGCTGAAGAGAAAGGGCATCCCAGGGTGCAGTCCATACATCCTTTGGGGCACAGAGCTGCCACCACCCTGTTGACTGGTTTTTTTCCACTTTTTTTTTTTAATTTCTTTTCAGCGTAACAGTATTCGTTGCTTTTGCAGCACACCCAGTGCTCCATGCAATACGTGCCCTCCCTATTACCCACCACCTGGTTCTACAATCTCCCACCCCCTGCCCCTTCAAAACCCTCAGGTTGTTTTTCAGAGTCCATAGTCTCCCATTTTTCATCTCCCCTTCCAATTTCCCTCAACTCCCTTCTCCTCTCCATCTCCCCATGTCCAACATGTTCTTTGTTATGCTCCACAAATAAGTGAAACCATATGATACTTGACTCTCTCTGCTTGACTTATTTCGCTCAGCATAATCTCTTCCAGTCCCGTCCATGTTGCTACAAAAGTTGGGTATTCATCCTTTCTGATGGAGGCATAATACTCCATCGTGTATATGGACCACGTCTTCCTTATCCATTCGTCCGTGGAAGGGCATCTTGGTTCTTTCCAGTTTGGCGACCGTGGCCATTGCTACTATAAACATAGGGGTACAGATGGCTCTTCTTTTCACTACATCTGTGTCTTTGGGGTAAATACCCAGTAGTGCAATTGCACACCCTGTTGACTTTTGAGCCTCTTGCAGATCCTTCCTGGGACTGGAAATTGTCCTTTTCCCTGCATCATTGTCCATCCATCAAGTCCCAAAACTTTGCATAGGAATGCAAGTACTCCTTTTGCACACAATGCCTTACACCCTCTGTTGCAGTCTGCCACTGTCATCCTTGATGACACAGCCCCAGCTTGTCACCTCTTCTCACCCAGTATTCCCCAACAGTGATTGCATAATCCCCTCTATTGCCTCTGTGGTTTCAGATCTGAGGTTCTCTGAACTAAGATTTCAACTGCTGCCCCAGGTCACAACATGGGCATCTTCTAAGCCTCTCAGTGACACCATAAGGTGGGTGTCATCTTCCCATGGTATTAAGGAGTGCACTTGTTATGATGAGCACTGGGTGTTGTATGTAAATGACAAATCACTAAATTCTCTTCCTGAAACCAATATCACACTATATGTTAACTAAAATTTAAATTAAACTCGAAACAAAAAAAAATAAAATTATAAAATAAAATGGGAATGAAATACATCATCCCTTAAAAAGAAAAAAGAAAGAAAGAAAGAAAAGGAACTGAAACAGTAGTTTTCAGCCAAAAGAGTTTTGATGAAAACAGTTCCTCAACCAGAAGCAATTCTGCCCCCAGCCAGGGGATATTTGGCAAAGTCTGGAGGCATTTTGGGTTGTCACAACTAAGGATAAGGGTTAGGGGACGCTGCTAAGTGTCCTGCAGTGCCCAGAGCAGCCTCTGCTATAACAAATAATTACTTGGCTGAAAATAGTCAATTGTGTCAAGGACTGGACTAAACTAAGTGCTTCTCAGAATCATCTTCAAAGTCAAAGAAAAAAAACTTTCAACAGCTTTATTGAAGTATAATCAACAAAAATTGCTTATGTTCAACAAGTACTATTTAATGTTTGACACATGTATACATGGTGAAATGATCATCATGATCAATCTAACAGGGCGCCTGGGTGGCTCAGTGGATTAAGCCGCTGCCTTCGGCTCAGGTCATGATCCCAGGGTCCTGGGATCGAGCCCCGCATCGGGCTCTCTGCTCTGCAGGGAGCCTGCTTCCTCCTCTCTCTCTGCCTGCCTCTCTGCCTACTTGTGACCTCTCTCTCTGTCAAATAAATAAATAAAATCTTAAAAAAAAAAAAAGGTTGTATGATCAATCTAACATATCCATCACCCCACACTTAGTTACCAATTGTCTTCTTTTTTTTATGTAGTGAGAACACTTAAGATACACCCTCCTTGAAAATTTCCAGTATACAATACAATGTTGCTAATTATAGTTGCCATGCTGTGCATTAGATATCCAGAATTTACTCATCTTGCATAGCTAAAAGCTTACATCCTGTGATCAACATCTCTTCCATGTCCCCCTCCTCCCAGTCCCTGACAACTACCATTCTATTCTCTGCTTCTATGAGTTTGTAAAGTCAAATACTCTTGAGCAAATCGTAGGAGGAAATACAAAATGTTGAGAGTGGTTATTTCAATCCATCCTTCTTTCCATGGAGGGTGACATCCCAAAGTATCATCATAAATACTTCTACCTCAAACTCCAGGACCTCTGGATGATCCACAGTTTTCTCCATTAGGTCCATATATAGTGGTTCATGGTCTTGTGATCAGCAAACCAAACAGTAAATTATCTGCCCCATACACATCAAATAAACAGTGATGGGATTCAAACAAGAGAGTGGGGAATTAAAACCCCCATTATAAAATGGAGAGAAAAGTTGACATGGAGCAACAGCCCATGGTCGTTAGCAAAGGACAAGTTCTTCTGTACAGAATATTAAAGAACTCTCTCTTTGGGAATAGAGCAAGCTCCTTTCATTCAAGAAGAATTTGGGATGTTGCTTAAGAGTGCATACTTACAACTTTTAGATAAATCAAGCTTGGAGATTGGAGATCTAATACACAGTACAGAAATGACACAAAACAAAACTATATTATAAACATCAAACTTGCTAAGAGAATAAATCCTCACTATTCTCACCACTAGAAGAAATGATAACTTTGTGATGTGTTGGTGGTTAGGCAATCATGTTGCAACATAAATATATCAAATCAGTATGTTGTACCTCTTAAGCTTATATGAGTTATATGTCTATTTTATCTCAATTTTTAATGGTGAAAAAGAAAAACTCAGGAATAAATTTGAGAGCTGAGAATTTTTTTAACTTACAAGAGAGTCTCACCTGCAAAGAACCAACTCTCAGAACTAATATTTGATATATATTTAAAAACTAATCCCACAGAAGTATGGTTATTTTGTTCGGTATTCTAATTGGTGGAGGGAAATAATGGTTCTTCAGTGTGGTTATCTGTAGGGGTCAGTGATGCAAAAATTTCAGCAGTACACAGTTTTCTTTTAAGGAGTCAGTAACATAGGGTTGTATTAGTTATCTATTGTTATGCAACAAATTACCCCAAAACTCAGTGGCTTGAAATAACATTATCCCTCAGTCTTTTGTCATGGGGTCTCTCACATAGCTGAAGGCATGATGTAGCTGGGGCTCTGGTCTCCTGAAAACTCTTCTGGAGGAGGCTCTGCTTCCAGGCTTACTCACCAGGTTATGGCAAGATTCAGTTCCTCACAGGTTGTTGGCCATATGGGCCTTTCCAACATGGCAGCTCACATCACTGGAGTGTGAAAAATAAGGCAAATGAAACAAGTCAGAGACAGCAAAAGTCAGTCTTTTTGTAACCTAATCTCAGAAGTGACATCCGATCACTGTCACCATATTCTATTCATTAAAAGCAAGTCACTAGGTCCAGGTCACACTGAAGGTGAGCAGGTGACACAAGGAAATGAATATTGGGAAGTGGGGACTCTTGCCAGCAACGTCAGAAGCTGCCTATCACAAGGCCCAATATTTAATCCATTTGAGGATTTTTTTTTCCTTTTAACTTATTTATTTTTTCAGCGTAACAGTATTCATTGTTTTTGCACAACACCCAGTGCTCCATGCAAAATGTGCCCTCCCTATTACCCACCACCTGTTCCCCCAACCTCCCACCCCTGACCCTTCAAAACCCTCAGGTTGTTTTTCAGAGTCCATAGTCTCTTATGGTTCGCCTCCCCTTCCAATTTTTTTTTTATAAACATATAATGTATTTTTATCCCCAGGGGTACAGGTCTGTGAATCGCCAGGTTTACACACTTCACAGGACTCACGATAGCACATACCCTCCCCAATGTCCATAACCCCCTCCCCCTCTCCCAACCCACCTCCCCCCAGCAACCCCCAGTTTGTTTTGTGAAATTAAGAGTCATTTATGGTTTGTCTCCCTCCCAATCCCATCTTGTTTCACTTATTCTTCTCCTATCCCCCTAACCCCCCATGTTGCTTCTCCATGTCCTCATATTAGGGAGATCATATGATAGTTGTCTTTCTCCAATTGACTTATTTCACTAAGCATGATACGCTCTAGTTCCATCCACGTCGTCGCACCATTTGAGGATTTTTAAGCAAAACTATGGAACAGGTTAGCAAAAGACAAGGCACACTTTTGGGGTGGTTTTCTCAAGATGCAAGGCATTTTTCTGACTATGGGATGTTGTGCAAAATGTTGCCATAATGGAAATTTAGGTAAGTTACGGATAGATTGAAAAATCTACTTTCCCACCTTGCTCTTTTTTTTTTTTTAAGATTTTATTTATTTATTTGACAGGCAGAGATCACAAGCAGGCAGAGAGGCAGGCAGAGAGACAGAGGAGGGGAAGCGGGCTCCCCGCTGAGCAGAGAGCCTGATGCAGGGCTCGATCCCAGGTCACTGGGATCATGACCTGAGCCGAAGGCAGAGGCTTTAACCCACTGAGCCACCCAGGCGCCCCTTGCTCTTTTCTTTTGGAGAAATTTCTTTGTCCACTGTCTGCCATGATTTCTTGTTTGGCCTCTTGTTTTGCCTCAGGGTCTTTTTTGTTCCTTTTTCTCCAAAAATACATTTTAGGTGGTCATAAGACATGGAACCTTGAGGAAGGAGGGTGCAGATCTCAAAGTTTACTTCCTGCCAGTATCAATTTAGAGCCAGAGATGTTTGGGGGGTTTGAACAATCATGGGCTTTTTGACAGAAACCATACTTGTAATTTTTTCAATAATGAGCTTTTTTAAAGTTAATATAACTTATATATATTATATATATTATATTAAAATATATATAAATGAAATATAAATATATATATGATATATATTATAATATTAAAAAGTTAATAGACTTTCAGTCTATTGATTTCTGGTCAGTTCCATCTGTGATAAATAACTATAGCCAACAAGTTCATCCACATATACTTAATATGCCTAACAATTCTAGATGGCCTCTCCCTCTTCCTCTCTTTCTCTCTCTCTCTCTTTCTCTCTCTCATCAAACTCTCCTTCAGCAGAGCTTTCTCTCTTACATCCCTGATGTTGGCAACAACCACCACCATCTAGCTCCAAAACATTTTATCACCCCAAAATGAAACCCATGCCCATTAAGCAATCACTCTCCATCCCCCTCCTCCAGCCCCTGGCAACCACTAACCTACTTTCTGTCTGTATAGATTTGCCTATTCTGGACATTTCATGTAAAAGAAATCATACAGTATGAGACCCATTATGTCTGGCTTCTTTCATTCAGCATGTTTTCTCCTCTTTCAGCTTGCATATTGACTGACCATTCTGAGTCTGCTTTCTTTTTTAAGATCTTATTTTAATTCCAGTTAGTTAATGTACAGTGTAATAGTAGTTTCAGGTATACAACGTAGTGATTCAATATTTGTTCTTTAATTTTTATTTTTTTAAATTTCTTTTCAGTGTTCCAGAATTCATTGTTTATGCAACACACCCAGTGTTCCATGCAATACATGCCCTTCATAATACCCACCACCAGGCTCATCCAATCCCTAACCCCTCTCCCCTCCAAAACCCTCAGTTTGTTTCTCAGAGTCCACAGTCTCTCATGGTTCGTCTTCCCCTCCAATGTCCCCCGACTCACTTCTCTCCATCTCCCCATATCCTCCGTGTTATTCCTTATGCTCCACAAATAAGCAAAACCATATGATAACTGACTCTCTCTGCTTGACTTATTTCACTCAGCATAATCTCTTCCAGTCCCGTCTATATTGCTACAAAAGTTGGGTATTCATCCTTTCTGATATACTCTATAGTATATATGGACCATATCTTCTTTATCCATTTGTCCGTTGAAGGGCATCTTGATTCTTTCCACAGTTTGGTGACTGTGGCTATTGCTACTATGAACATTGAGGTACAGATGGCCCTTCTTTTCACTACATCTGTATCTTTGGGGTAAATGCCCAGTAGTGCAATTGCAGGATCATAAGGCAGCTCTATTTTTAACTTCTTAAGGAATCTCCACACTGTTTTCCAAAGTGACTGCACCAACTTGCATTCCCACCAACAGTGGAAGAGGGTTCCCCTTTCTCCACATCCTCTCCAACACACGTTGTTTCCTGTCTTGCTAATTTTGGCCATTCTAACTGGTGTCAGGTGGTATCTCAATGTGGTTTTGATTTGAATCTCCCTGATGGCTAGTGATGATGAACATTTTTTGGTGTGTCTGTTAGCCATTTGTATGTCTTCTTTGGGGAAGTGTCTGTTCGTGTCTGCTTTTTTTTTTTAATAGGACTGTGCTGACAACAGCAAGAAGCAGTCAACACATTCCAACACTCTGAATTTTCTTAACCATTTCCTCTAGAGCTACAGGCTCTGCCCCCATTGTAATTAACAGCCTTATCAAGTTTAATCATAGCAAAACATGAGTTACCAGCTTTCCAGCACGTACCCATGTGTCCTCACCACTTCTTGCTAAGCCAGATTTTCTCATTTGTGGCACTGTTGACATTTGGGTCCAGATCATTCTGCGCATTAGGGGGCTTCCCTGTGTATTATAGGATATGTAGCACCATCCTTGGCTCAGTAGATGCCAGTAACATCTCCCTCCAACTCAAGACAACCTAAAATGTTTCCAGACTTTGCCAAATATCTTGGGGGGAAGGAGAAGAATTGCAGAGTTGTCCCTGATTGAAAATCACTATACTAAACCAATGTCATGTATTTGCAGTTCTGGTACCAGATTTGCAGTCTCCTGTGTTTGTTATGATATAGATGTGATTTTTAAACCATATAAGCCCAGTAAAACGGAGTAGCAAAGTAAAATTCCAGGTAGACGGTCCAAGACTGTAAGGATGGAAGCTTCATGATTATCTTGCTCTAGCTTTCACGTTGTGTTCCACTCTTAGCCCCTCCCCACACCTGTGGCTGGCAGGAAATGAAGAGGAAGAGGAAGAAGGAGGAGGAGGAGGAGGAGGAGGAAAGGGCATGCTTATCCCCTTTAAGGGCATGACCTGAAATTTGTCTATACAAATTCTGTTCATTCAAAGTGGCCACGACTTACTCATATAGCCACACTTAGCTGCAAAGAGGCCTTGGAGATGCGGTCTTTTTCTAGTGATTGTATAGCCAGCTCAGGTTTATATTACTCTGCAATCAGGTGGGGTATGAATTTAGGGGGAAACTTGAAGTTTTTGTGACATTCTCCAGCCATCAACAAAGCTTTGCTTGAGGCTGAAACTCTTGAGGGAATGCTTGAAAGATGGAATAAAGAGTTGGGTGATCAGAATAATCACGGGTGCGATAGGGGCAAGCATCTCAGTTCTCACAATGTTGTTAGTCCTTGGAATTCTGTGCACCATGGTGAAGAACTTTCTTGAACCCAGAAGGAGATGAAAGGAAAAGGAGCCAATCATTTCATTTTATAAGTGTAGAGGCTGAGACCCAGACAGGAGGAGCAATTCAATTTGGGTCTCAAACTGAGCTTGTACCAGGTTAGGGCTAGATTTGAGGTCCCCCAAGTCCCTAATGAGAGCTCTCTCAGAGCCCTATTCATTCTGTAAAGCTGTGGTCTGAAGAAGTAAACTATGAGGTTGTGGCTTTGACATGTATAAAGCAGGACACCCTTAGATCCATGAGAAGGAAAATGTGAGCTGAGGCTCGGTTGGAAAATCCAAAGAGGCTAGGTATGGCTATAGAATCATATTTTGGCTAATGAAATGTAAGTAGAAATGCTATGTGCAATATCCCTCATTCCTTTAAAGGAGAGGAAGATGCTCTCTCCTTTCCCTTTCCTCTTTCCTGCAAACTGGAATGTAAGATGTGATGATGGGAGCTGGAGCAGCCCTTTGGGGCCACAAGATGAAAGCTGCATATTGAGGGAAGCCTAACAACAAAACAGAGTGAGTTTGGTTCCCTGAGTGTTGAGTTTGTTTCCGCTCTGAACCATCTACTTCTGTTTTTACCTGAAAGGAAAAAATGACCTTTTATTTCTTAAGCAAGTAGTAACAGCCACAGGTTTTACTAAATAATATATTTTTTAAAAGATATATGACTTCTTTTGGTTCCTACCTTGTGCTAGAATGAGAAGTGCAAGCCCCCCTGTGTCTCTTTCTTCCAGAGACATAACCGTCTACCACTGAACAGCTACCTGCTCCCATCTCCCCCAGTTCATCACCTGATTTGCTTACCAACTCCACCCTTAACATGTCCCTGCCAATCATCGTATCTCTATATGGTGAGAACTAGCATGGGACTTAATGATCCCTGTTTTCTGGGGTAAGCTCTGAGGGTCAGGTAGCCTGGAAATAGCAGACCCATCATGCTCTGAGAAGCCACTGAATAATTCTCCAGCCTTACCCTTCTTCCTTTTATGCTGCAAAAAGTAGTAAAGAATATGGACACTGGAGTCAGATATCAGTTCAAACCCTGGAGCAGCCAAGTATTCTCTAAGAAACCTTAGCCATCGTATTTAACCTCTCCATGCCCGTTCCCCTAACATACAAAACTGGTCAGAATAACAGTTCTCACTTCACAGGGCCAAGAGAATTCAATAAGATGATATATTTAAAGTGCTTAGAATAGTGCCTGGTACACAGTGAATATTCCATAAAACAGGACAAATTTTGACCTGAGTAATTAGAAACGTTATAAAGGAGAGGCATAGGGCACCTGGGTGGCTCAGTCAGTTAAGTGTCTGACTCTTGATTTTGGCTCAGGTATGATCTCAGGTTTGTGAGATCGAACCCCGTATCAGGCGCCATGCTGAGTGTGCAGCCTGCTTGGGATTGTCTCCCTCCCTCTCCCTTTGTCCCTCCCCACCCACTCATGCTCTCTGTCTCTTAAAAAGAAAGAGACAGAGAGAGAGAGGGAGGAACAAGGTGTAATGCATGCATAAAACTAAGGAGATCTTATCTACAAGAGAGAAGGCAGGTCAGGACAGACTGCCCTGAAGAAGCTGACATTAAAGCTGCCACCTGAAATATGAACAAGAATCAATCAGGTTTTTTCTTAATTTCTTTTCAGTGTACCAGAATTCATTATTTATGCACCACACCCAGTGCTCCATACAATATGTGTCCTCCATAATACCCACCACCAGGCTCACCCAACCTCCCACCCCCCGCCCCTTCAAAACCCTCGGACTATTTTTCATAGTCCAAAGTCTCTCATGGTTCCTTTCCTTCTCCAATTTCCAATCAGGTTTTTTAAAGGAGACTGGGAAAGAATGTTTCAGAAAAAAATGAACAGTCTGTGCAAATGTCCTGGGGCAAGAAAGTATATGAAATAAGAAGTGTTGGCAAGGGTCTTGAGAAACGGGGGCCCTCGTGTACTGTTGATGATAACATAATTTGCTACAGCCACTATGGAGAACAGTATGGAGGTTCCCCAAAAAATAAAAATACAACTGCTCTATAATCCAGCAATTCCACTTCTGAGTATTTATCTGAAGAAAATGAAAACAGTAATTTTTTAAAAAGATACATGTGCCCCTACATTCATTGCAACACTATCTACAATAGCCAAGATGCAGAAGCAACCTAAGTGTCCATCGGTAGAGGAGCAGATAAAGAAAATGCAGCATCACATACACACAATGGAATATTACTCAGCCATAAAAAGGAATGCAACCTTGCTATTTGGGACATTATGTATGAATCTACAGGGTATTATCCTAAGGGAAATGAATCAGACAGAGAAAGACAAGTGCTGTATGATTTCACTTATGTGTGGAATCTAAAAACAAAGCAAATGAGCAAACAAAACAAAATAGAAATAGACTCATAAATGCAGATAACAAATTGGTGATTGCCAGTGGGGAAAGGGATGAGGAAGGTGGGTGAAACAGGTGAAGAGGATTAAGATAAGCAAGTCCCAAGGATGTAATGTAGGAAAGATAGGGAAAATAGTCAATAATATTGTAATAACTGTGTAGTGACAGATGGTAAACTAAACCTATCATAGTGATCATTTTGCAATATATAAAAATCTCAAATCACTATGTGCTACACCTGGAATTAATATCATATTGCATATCAAAAAATTATATTTCAAGACAAGTTTACCAACAAGGATCTGACACTTTATGAAAGAGAGAGAGAGAGAAGAAAGGATGGAGGGAAGGTGGGAGAGAGAGAGGAAGTAAGAAAACAGTACATTTGGGAAGCTGAAAAATATTTTTAGACAGTGGTGGATGAGGCTGGAGAGGTGGCCAGGGACCCGGTGTGGCAGATCAGATTCTGATTTGGATGTGGTTCAGATGCTTCCTCCCTTGTACGAATTTAGTGTAGGACCCCCTTCTTCTGCATATGCCTTATCGTTTTCCTCACATGGTCTCTGTTGAAAAGTTCCTTTCTTCCATTAAAGAGGGCAGGTGTGGTGATGAGCACTGGGTGTTATACACAACTAATGAAGCATTGAACACTACATCAAAAACTAATGATGTATTATATGTTGGCTAATTGAGTATAATTAAATATATATAAAATAAAATAAAAAGGAATGTCACTAGTGGCTAAAATCAACAACACAAGAAACAGTAGGTGTTGGTGAGGATACAGAGAAAGGGGAACCCTCTTACACTGTTGGTGGGAATGCAAGCTGGTACAGCCACTCTGGAAAACAGCACAGAGGTTCCTCAAAAAGTTAAAAATAGAACTACCCTATGACCAAGCAATTGTACTACTAGGTATTTATCCAAAGGATACAAAAATACAGATTCAAAGGGATACATGCACCCTGATGTTTACAGCAGCAATATCAACAACAGCCAAACTATGGAGAGAGCCCAAATGTCCATCGACTGATGAATGGATAAAGAAGATGGGAGATACACACACACACACATAATCATACGTATATATATGGTATATATAACACTATGTATGTGTGTATGTATGTGTATATATTCATTGTGTCTATGTATATGTACATGGTTTGCATACATACACACACACACACACACACACACGCCCCAAATGAAATATTACTCAGCCATCAAAAAGAATGAAATATTTCCATTTGCAAGGATCTGAATGGAACTAGAGGGTATTATGCTAAGTGAAATAAATCAGTCAGAGAAAGACAAATACCGTATGATCTCATTCATATGTGGAATTTAAGAAAGAAACAGATGAACATATGGGAAGGGGAAAAGAAAAAAAAAGGAGAGAAGGAAACAACCATAAGAAACTCTTAGTAATAGAAAACAAACTGAGGCTTACTGGAGAGGAGGTGGGTAGGAGATGGGCTAAATGGGTGATGGGTAGTGGGAGGGCACTTGTTATGATGACCAGTGGGTGTTGTATGTAAGTGATGAATCACTGAATTCTACTCCAGAAACCAATATTGCAATGTATGTTAACTAAATAAAATATAATTTTTTTAAAGAATCTCATTTGCACTGACAAAAAATTCAGCAATCTATCATTATACTTGAGGGCTCAAGTACTGTCCAGATCAGCAGTCCTGAGTACCCAATCTTTATCAACAGACATCTAAAGAGGTTCACTCCCTTCAGGACACTTACAAAGCCCTGGTCTAATGCCTCATGAATTGGGAAAATACTCCTCTTGGTTTGATTTGAGTGATCTTGGAGCGACATATTTCTCTGAGTCCTGGCATTGCCACTTGCAGCAACTGGAGGTCATGGTGGGAAAATTTGATTCCATTTCATTTGGAGAAAAGTGTATGTTTAGGACAGAAGGCTGCAGGGTCAGGCCCTATATTTGGATCCATTCCCATCTTGGATGTCCTCCCTCCTCCACAAGCCCAGAGCCTTCTGTTCTCATTGATTCTCTACCTGAGCAACTCTTTCTCACTCCCCCCACACCATCTCACACCTCTACCCAGAAGACACCCACTCAAACACGTCCCTTCCTCAGGGAAGCCTTCCCAGATTCCTTAGTGGTCTTGGTTGGCCTCAAATTCTCCTAAAACCATACTTCTCTCCTTCAACATACTTACCTTAATGAATCATATATTCATTAGCATAATTATTTTACAGGTATCCTCCACTTTTCAAAAGTTCACGTTATACCATCTTGCTCTTAGGAAAGACCTACGTCAGTACCTGTTTTTGCTAACTAAAGGAAATTTGAAGAGGATTTCTGCTTTTATGAAAAAAGGTGAAAAGTGAAAATAACATTCAGCGTTTGTTTTGCAGGGAGCAGTTACAGAAGCAGCGCACACCCCGAGTGGTACGAGCGTCCGCACCAAGCTCCTTCCCTGGGGACTGCTCTAAGCCTGCATCAAGCCACCAGAGCATTGAACCGTGTCTGTGGGCATCTGTGCCTTATCTCAATTTATTTTGTACACACATTAACAAGACGTGCCCTAAAGTATCAGAAAAGCCTAAGAGAGGCTATTTTGGGGGGTCCTAAGAATGTTCAAAAATTTTTCCATACAAATTAATAGTAATTGTTTCTTCATTTTATGCCATTTGGTTTCAAGAAAGGTTTCATAGGAGTGCTCTACATTGGGAGAGTGGGAGACACCTGCTGATGACTGCCTCTATTGAGTAAATGTAATGTCCAGAATGGTATAGACTGTATCTAGATTTTCTCCATTATATTCACCATGCCTGAGACATAGTAGGCTGCTAATAAATGTGGCAGGAAGGACAGAAGGAAGGGTAGGGGGAGGGAAATAAGGATGCCCTACCTAAAAATGCCCCATGCTCAGTGTGAGAGGAAAAAAAAATTACACTTTCTGTGTAACACAATTAAGTCTTCCCCCAGCTGGAATGGCTCCATGTCTTGTCCACAATCAGGAGACCTTCACAAGGCCAGCATTTGGAAGATCTTATTTCATGCAGACATTTTCCACTTAGGATAGAAAGGCCCCCAGAAGGTCTTGATATCTTGCCAATAGATTCCCCCTTGGGATTCAAGATGTCTTATAAGTTGATGTGTAGCTGACCATATCAGGACCTCAACTCTGTGAGCAATGGCTCTTTGCAGGCAATCCTATTTTAATCCCTCTTTCAACAGTAGATTTCCACACACTTCCCAGGATTCTCTCTCACTTATTCCTTCCCTGCTCTTTCCTCATCCATTTCTGAACACAAAAACATGTTTGTGCTTTCCACAGCAAGAGCAACCACAATTGCAAATTCTGCTTGTTCATGCCAGTAATACGTTATAATTATTCTTTTATCTGCATCTTGTGCCTCGTATAGCGCAATTTATAGACATCATTAATTGCTATTAAGTCACTGTATCTCACAGTAGTGTGAACCATGTCTCTTCCCAGCAGGCTTGGCTCAGGCCATTGATAGTATCAATTTGTGGTCACCCCCTTTCCCCTTTCCTTTACTCCATCCTCATTATGAAAAAGACATACAGTGCACGCCTCATGCAGCTTCCAAGCCACCAACTGGCTGACCGGAGCCAGTCTCTCCATGTACAGCAAAGAGGCAGGTGTCCCAGGGTGTGTCAGGGACTTGTCCAGGTCTCATACCAGCTAGTGGAGATCAGTTAGGAATCTGCAGCCACTGTTCAGGTCATGGATATTGGCCATCTCAACTGGGAAGTGATACTGGAGAGAAAGAGGTGAATCCAAGAGGTATTTGGGAAGTAAAATAGGGTGTTTTCTAAATAACAGACACTTTTTTAAGTGCTTTGAATATATTAACTCCTTACAACATTCAAGCAAAATGAATATTACTGTCTCTTCTTTACAGACATGGAAACTGAGCATCCAAGAGGTTATATTATTTGTCACCATGTCAGACATCTAACCCAGGCAGTCTGATTCTGAAGCCTATACCTTTACCATTATGCTTTTGTAACTCCTGCTCAATTATCTGTTTGCTATAAAGTGAAGATTGCCCACATATTTTCATCCCCAATATCTGCACCCCCTTACATACACACACACACACACACACACACACACACACACTTATACACACATACACCTACATCTACATCATATTGGCAGGGTTGGTAGCAGCTGAGACATGTAGATACCCACAGGGTGGATCAGACCAGGAATTTGGCCATGCACAGTGGGCTCACTCAATCGAGGTCAGAGACAGAACTGTTTTTGTTACCAGACCTGCTTCAAGTCACTCTGAGCAGTTTGCACAAGCTCATATATCCTGCTAAGCTTTTGTGACCTTCTCAGGCTGGACTTGGAGTAGTCGTCAAGCCCTTCTATGATTTCTTTTTCATCCATCTGACCCGGGAAACATGGAGGAAGGAAAATAAGAGGCCTAAGAATTCTAAGAGACCTGCCTTCTGAGTCCAACTTACTTAACTTTTTTAAGCCTCCGTTTGCAGTTTCAAAGTTGTCAGGATCGGAGTTCCCATTCTGCAAATTCTCTGAGTGGGTGCCTGAAAAATGACAGCCACACACATTTGCTCTGCATTGTATTTCATGCTCAGTGACTCACAGAACTTTGATACCTTCAGGGAGGAAAGGAGTGTCTGGATCACATGGGCGTCTTCCCAGACTGTGGCCAACAAAATCCTGCTTGATGAGATGCCAATCTCATCTTGTCAGGCTCCCTGGGGTTGTTTACTCCTCAAGGGAAGCTGTGGTGACAAGAAGTTGCCAAGTCGTTGAGCAACACCACCTTCTTTCAACACCAGGAGATCTCACTGCCACAGCCCTGACACAGGCAAAGGGGGACCCAGAGGTCAGAACTTGAGGTTCAAATGGAACCATGAGCTACCTGAGAAAAAATGTTGCTAGAGGAGGGGGAGATGGGGGGATGGGGTAATTGGGTGATGAGCATTATGGAGGGAACTTGCAGTAGTGAGCCCTGGGTGATTTATGGAAGTGGTGAATCACTATATTATAAACCTAAAACTAATATTACATTGTATGCTAACTAACTGAAATTTGAATAAAAACAAAAACAAAATAAAACAAAAATAAAAGGTGGTGCCTGGCTGGTTCCATTGATTAAGTATCCAACTCTTGGTTTCAGCTCAGGTCATGGTCTTGGGATGGTGAAAATGAGCCCCCGGTAGACTGAGCATGGAGTCTGCTTGAGATGCTCTCTCTCCCTCTCTCTCCCTCTGCCCATTCCCCCTGCTTGTGGTATAAATAAATAAATAAATAAAATAAAAAAACCTGGGGGTGGGGACAAAGAATAAAGGCACCAAGTAAGGAAAAGTCTCTATTACTACAAAATGGATTCATGCATGTACCCAGGGTTGAGCGCTCTTGGGGTACATGGCCATTCTCTGGCTGTGTGTAGCGACAGGATGTTGCCTTTATGCCTAGGAACTCACAGGGACATGATGCCCAGGAAGTATGTGCACGTCCAGTGAAGGATCTCCCCTCACTTTTTGCAAAACAGTCCAAGAAACTGAGAAGAATGGGGACTGGGCACCTCACCCACATCCACCTGAGAAATAAGTCCATTTCAAGTTTGGGATGTCATTGTTCACTGTGATTGTGAATCCTATCAGCCTAGGCCTGGACATCCATCTTTGATTGGCTGAAATTCAATACAGTATAAGGCAGTGGTTTGCAAGCTTCGCTGCACATCATGGTTATCTGGGGCTTTTAAAAATCCCGTGCACCATACACTGTGTTCCCTTTTGTGTCTGGCTCTTTTCACTTGACGACAATGCTTTCAAAGTCTATCCCTCCCATAGCAAATACAGATCTTCATTCTTTTCTGTGTCTGAATAATATCCTGTTATAAGGATATATCATACATTGGTTATGCAATCATCCATTGATGGACATTTGGGTTACTCCACCTTTTGGCCATTGTGGATAAGAATAAGCAGATTTATAGAGACAGAATTAATTCAGAGTAACAGTTGCAAAAGCTGGGAGAAACAGAGAATGAACTGCTTAATGGGCAGGGGGTTTCAATTTGGGGTGATGAAAATGTTCTAGAATTAGAAGTGATGGTCGCACAACATTGCAAATGTACTCAATACTACTGAGTTATATTTTTATATTTCTTAAATGGTTACAATAAAAAAATTTAAGAAATTAATAACCAAAGGATGCCTGGGTGGCTCAGTTGGTTAAGCATCTGCCTTCAGCTCAGGTCATGATCCCAGGATCCTGGGATCAAGTCTTACATCAGAGTCCTTGCTCTTCTGGGAACCTGCTTCTCCCTCTGCCTGCCATTCCCCTGCTTGTTCTCTCTCTCTCTCTCTCTCCATATATATTTTTTTATTTTATATATATATAAAATAAAACCTATTTTAAAAAAGAAATTAATAACCTATAACCCTGCTACCAAAAAAAGAAAGATTTTTTTTAAGTGGGATACCCTCCCAGCATGGAGCTCAACCTCAATGCGGACTTGAACTCAGGACCCCAAGATCAAGACCTGAGCTGAGATCAAGAGTTGGACGCTTTACCAATGGAGCCACCCAGACACCCCAAAAAAATATTTTAAAAATAAAAATAAACTGTAAATAAACAAATAAAAAAATTAAATTAAAAAAACAATTGTTTAAGAGTGATATTACCAATTTCATTTTTCTGCATGTGGCTGTCCAATTTTCCCAGCACCATTTATTGAAGAGGCTGTCTTTTTTCCATTGGACATTCTTTCCTGCTTTGTCGAAGATTAGTTGACCATAGAGTTGAGGGTCGATTTCTGGGCTCTCTATTCTGTTCCACTGGTCTATGTGTCTGTTTTTGTGCCAGTACCATGCTGTCTTGATGATGACAGCTTTGTAATAGAGCTTGAAGTCCGGAATTGTGATGCCACCAACTTTGGCTTTGTTCTTCAATATTCCTTTGGCTATTCGAGGTCTTTTCTGGTTCCATATAAATTTTAGGATTATTTGTTCCATTTCTTTGAAAAAAATGGATGGTATTTTGATAGGGATTGCATTAAATGTGTAGATTGCTTTAGGTAGCATAGACATTTTCACAATATTTATTCTTCCAATCCAGGAGCATGGAACATTTTTCCATTTTTTTGTGTCTTCCTCAATTTCTTTCATGAGTACTTTATAATTTTCTGTGTATAGATTCTTAGTCTCTTTGGTTAGGTTTATTCCTAGGTATCTTATAGTTTTGGGTACAATTGTGAATGGGATTGACTCCTTAATTTCTCTTTCTTCAGTCTTGTTGTTGGTGTACAGAAATGCAACTGATTTCTGTGCATTGATTTTATATCCTGACACTTTACTGAATTCCTGTACAAGTTCTAGCAGTTTTGGAGTGGAGTCTTTTGGGTTTTCCACATATAGTATCATATCATCTGCGAAGAGTGATAGTTTGACTTCTTCTTTACCAATTTGGATGCCTTTAATTTCTTTTTGTTGTCTGATTGCTGAGGCTAGGACTTCTAATACTATGTTGAATAGCAGTGGTGATAATGGACATCCCTGCCGTGTTCCTGACCTTAATGGAAAAGCTTTCAGTTTTTCTCCATTGAGAATGATATTTGCGGTGGGTTTTTCATAGATGGCTTTGATAATATTGAGGTATGTGCCCTCTATCCCTACACTTTGAAGAGTTTTGATCAGGAAGGGATGCTGTACTTTGTCAAATGCTTTTTCAGCATCTATTGAGAGTATCATATGGTTCTTGTTCTTTCTTTTATTAATGTGTTCTATCACATTGATTGATTTGCGGATGTTGAACCAACCCTGCAGCCCTGGAATAAATCCCACTTGATCGTGGTGAATAATCCTTTTAATTGGACCACTTCCTTACACCACACACGAAAATAGACTCCAAATGGATGAAGGACCTCAATGTGAGAAAGGAATCCATCAAAATCCTTGAGGAGAACGCAGGCAGCAACCTCTTCAACCTCAGCCGCAGCAACATCTTCCTAGGAACAACGGCAAAGGCAAGGGAAGCAAGGGCGAAAATGAACTATTGGGATTTCATCAAGATCAAAAGCTTTTGCACAGCAAAGGAAACAGTTAACAAAACCAAAAGACAGCTGATAGAATGGGAGAAGATATTTGCAAACGACATATCAGATAAAGGGCTAGTATCCAAAATCTATAAGGAACTTAGCAAACTCAACATCCAAAGAACAAACAATCCAATCAAGAAATGGGCAGAGGACATGAACAGACATTTCTGCAAAGAAGACATCCAGATGGCCAACAGACACATGAAAAAGTGCTCCACGTCACTCGGCATCAGGGAAATACAAATCAAAACCACAATGAGATATCACCTCACACCAGTCAGAATGGCTAAAATTAACAAGTCAGGAAATGACAGATGCTGGCGAGGATGTGGAGAAAGGGGAACCCTCCTCCACTGTTGGTGGGAATGCAAGCTGGTCCAACCACTCTGGAAAACAGCATGGAGGTTCCTCAAAATGTTGAAAATAGAACTACCCTATGACCCAGCAATTGCACTACTGGGTATTTACCCTAAAGATACAAACATAGTGATCCGAAGGGGCACGTGTACCCGAATGTTTATAGCAGCAATGTCTACAATAGCCAGACTATGGAAAGAACCTAGATGTCCATCAACAGATGAATGGATCAAGAAGATGTGGTATATATACACAATGGAATACTATGCAGCCATCAAAAGAAATGAAATCTTGCCATTTGCGACGACGTGGATGGAACTAGAGCGTATCATGCTTAGTGAAATAAGTCAATCGGAGAAAGACAACTATCATATGATCTCCCTGATATGAGGACATGGAGAAGCAACATGGGGGGGTAGGGGGATAGGAGAAGAATAAATGAAACAAGATGGGATTGGGAGGGAGACAAACCATAAATGACTCTTAATCTCACAAAACAAACTGGGGGTTGCTGGGGGGAGGTGGGATTGGGAGAGGGGGAGCGGGCTATGGACATTGGGGAGGGGAGGCGAACCATAAGAGACTATGGACTCTGAAAAACAACCTGAGGGTTTTGAAGGGTCAGGGGTGGGAGGTTGGGGGAACAGGTGGTGGGTGATGGGGAGGGCACGTTTTGCATGGAGCACTGGGTGTTGTGCAAAAAGAATGAATACTGTTACGCTGAAAAAATTAATAAAAAGGGAAAAAAAAAAGAAAAAAAAGAAAAAAAAAAAAAAGAGTGATATTACCTCTGGCTAGTGTAATTACAGATAATTCTCACTTTCTTGTTTTTCTTTTCCAAAAAAATTTAAAAAAAAATAAAAATAAAATGGTTACAATGATAAATATTATGATATATGTATCCTGAGCCCCACTAAATTAGCTCTCTGGGAATGGGAGCCAGACATTTGTATTTTTAACACCTGCTCAGTGACACCAATGTGTAGCCGTGCTGGAGAAGCAGGAGTGTAAGGGAAGGAGGAAGGGGTCATGTGAATGAAGCACATCCAGTTCCCAGGACTGGCTCAAGTGTCCTCTCCTCCAAGATCCCTCCCTG
The DNA here is from genome assembly GCF_922984935.1 of Meles meles. Classification (NCBI taxonomy): domain Eukaryota; kingdom Metazoa; phylum Chordata; class Mammalia; order Carnivora; family Mustelidae; genus Meles; species Meles meles. Next base: position 11,981,964 of record NC_060085.1, read on the forward strand.
ACCATTCTGTCCCCATGTGTAGTCCTTCTTGGTCACTCTATCTGGTCTACTTCCATTTTAAACATGGGTCACCATCCAAATTATCTTGTTTATTAATTTGTTCAGTTATTATCTGTCCCTTCCCAGAAAACCAATGGTTTTCAACCTTGTAACACTTTCGATTGACCTGGGTTCCTTTCCAAAAATATTGATGTCAAGGGGTGCTGGCATGGCTCAGTAGGTTAAGCGCCTGACTCTTGATTTTGACTTAGGTCATGATCTCAGGGTGGGAAATCGAACCCCATGTCTGGCCCCATTCCCAGCTTAAGATTCTCTCTCTCCTTCTCCTTCTGTGCCCCCATCCCCACAGGGGAATGTGCAAATGTGTGTGCATACATGCTCTCTCTCTCTCAAAAAAAAAAAAAAAGCCCAATATCAAGACCCCACCTTGATCAGTTAAATCAGAATCTTCCAGAAGAGGACCGAGGCATCTATATTATAAGAGCTTCCCAAGTAATTCCAGGATGCAGCCATGGAGAATTGTTGCCCTAGATGTAACCCCTGAAGGCTGTGTATCCAGGGCTCCAAAAACAGGTTTGAACCCAGTGTCTGCCCAGTGGCCAGGTGACATCTGGTCACTTTCCGGAAGTTGTTTTATTTCTTCCTTGGAACAGTTCTCCAAGTACGTATTAACAAGTGAGGCAATTCCAGCTAAGAAAGGCTGTGATTTACCTGACAACCAACCAGAATGGGAATGCAGTGTGAGGACAGCTCAGCCCCATCCCCTGTGCTGAGCCAGGTCAAGGGTCTTCTCAGGGCTCCCACAGCCTGATGTACCACCATCACACCTTTCGTCACCCTAAACTCTGTCTACAGGCTCTCTAAGTCCCCCATGAGAACTCCATGCTGACAGCTCACCATCATAAAATAAAACAATATCATCAAATAATAAAATTAGAGCACTATTAAATTAGTAAATATAAATACAATTCATCGATTTAATTAAGTGATTAATTAACTAACAGTTACACCAGTCCACTGTGACTTACCCTTTCCTCCTTACCATTCTGATTCACACACCACAAAGATTTCTTGAACACCTACTCTTGGGCCCCTCACCCCAAGTCTTATATTAGATGTTTTCATACTACAGTCTAGATGAGGGAGGTGGTATTACTCCCAGTTTATGCTGTAGGACTATGGAACATGATGGTCAATTCTGACAATGCTAGGCACTCTCTCTCAATTCACAGACATTTATTGTACATTTCCATGAGCCATGCTGGATGCTGAGTAAAAGCTACTTGGGTGCCTCACTCTCTCATTAGCCAGCTTGTCTCCTTGGAGGACAGACATCAAATTGGCATCATTATAAGAGCAATCTAAATGCCCAGGAGAAGTGGATGGAGCCATGGAAATTGGGATCTGACCTGGTCCAGGAAGGATTCAGAGATGGCCTCTTACAGAAACTTCATTTTACCAATTGAAGACAACCAATTTACCAATTTATCAATTGAAGACAATCAATTGATCTTTTAACAACCAAAAGAAGTGGTTATCACTCCCCGGCTGAGAATTCCTCAATGGCTCCCTATCTGATAGGGGACCAACTGATTTTGCAGGTTTTTTAGTACTGAAATCCCCACATCCCAGAAAACCCATAAGTTCTGGTCAAATTAAGGATGATCAGTCTCCCCTCAACCCAAAAAATCCAGACTCCCTAGAGTGTATTCAAACCCATTCATTACCCAATCTCTTCCTGGACTTACTACCTGGACTCATGTCTCACCATGCTTTACACTTGATTCTCCAGTGACATGGGAGAAAGCATGGTACCTTGAAGCCACCAAGTCGTCTCCTTTACCTCCGCTATTTCCCAAGCTAGGTTCCCTCTGCCTGGGCTGCTTCTCCCAGATGTCCACCTTAGAAAGCACTTATTCATTCCTCAGGTATTGGATGAAATGCCAGCTCCTCTGGGAAGCCAACCTGCAAGCCTATAACCTTTAGGCATGCATCCCTTCACAGAGTCTTTACACCAGGTTGTTTTCCTCTGGATAACTAATTGTTGGATAACTCTGATTAATATAATTAATTTAACTAGTTGATTAAATAACTCAGAGTTACTAAGGCCCATAGTGACACATCCTTCTTTTGCACACTGATACTGTGTAAATATGTATGTCTTATCAGAAAAGCTAGGACCTTCTTAATTAAGTCTTGTCGTTGGTGTACTGATGAAGAATTGATGAGGAACTATTTCTGCCATTCCTCATTTTAGGAGACAAATGGACATCACAGAGCATTCATCTATCCATCTCTTCCTTCTTATTCGCCTATCTAACTCTAAGTGACATGGTCCCGCCCCCCAGGACTGGATCCACCTGCTTCTATGAAGAAGGGGTGCCTCAGGACATATGCTTTTCAAACCTGGCCATTTGAGCTGGATCCTCCTTTGTTTTTTATTTCTTCAAAATTTTATTTAAATCCTAGTCAGTTTACATGAAAAAATGTTCATCATCAATAGCCATCAGGGAAATTCAAATCAAAGCCACATTGAGATATCACCTTACACCAACTAGAATGGCAAAGATTAACAAGGCAGGAAACAAGTGATGGAGAGGATGAGGAGAAAGGGGAACCCTCTTACACTGTTGGTGGGAATCCAAGTTGGAGATTCCTCAAAAAAATTAAAAATAGGGCTACCCTATAACCCAGCAATTGCACTACTGGGTATTTACCCCAAAGACACAGATGTAGTGGGAAAAAGGGCCATCTGTACCCCAATGTTCATAGCAACAATGGCCACAATTGCCAAACTGTGGAAAGAGGCGAGATGCCCTTCAACAGATGAGTGGATAAAGAAGACGTGGTCCATATATACAATGGAATATTACTCAGTCATCAGAAAAGATGAATACCCAACTTTTGCATCAACATGGATAGGATGGAAGGAGATTATGCTGAGTGAAATAACTCAAGCAGAGAAAGTCAATTTTCATATGGTTTCACTTACTCATGGAGCATAAGGAATAAAACAGAGGACATTAGGAGAAGGAAAGGAAAAGTAAATTGGGGGAAATTGGAGGGAGAGATGAACCATGAGAGACTGTGGACTCTGAGAAACAAACTGAGGGTTTTAGAGGGAAGGAGAGTTGGGGGATGTGTGAGCCTGGGAGTGGGTATTAAGGAGGGAACGTACTGCATGGAGTACTGGGTGTGTACATAAACAATGAATCTTGGAACACTGCATCAAAAAATAAAAATAAAAATAAATAAATTCTAGTCAGTTAATATATAGTAGAATACTGGTTTCAGGAGTAGAATTTAGTGATTCATCACTTACACATAACACTCAGTGTTCATTACATTACATGTGCTCTCCCTAATGCCCATCACCTGTTTAACCCAACCCCTACCCACCTTCCCTCCAGGAAGCCTCAGTATATTCTCTATCAGTAAGAGTGTCTTTTGGCTTGCTTTCCTCTCTCCCTTTTTTCTCCTTCTCCTTTGCTCATCTGTTTTGTTTCTTAAAATCACGTATGAGTGAAATCATAGGGTATTTGTCTTTCTCTGGTTGACTTAATTCACTTAGCATAATACATTCTAGCTCCATCCACATTATTCCAAATGGAAAGTTTCCATTATATATGTATACCACAACTTCTTTATCCATTCATCAGTCAATGGAAATTCAGGGAACTGGGCCCTCTTATGGAGTCTCTCTAAGACACTCAGTGGTGGGCTGAAACCAGCTCTTCCCAGCTTCATATTCAGTGATGCTGTGTTGATAACTTGAAATCAGCCACCATGGGAATATTTACATGATGGAAATTAACAAGCACTGAAAATCAGGACTTTTTTTCTTGCTTTGTATTGTTTCTTTGCTTGCTTGCTTACTTGTTTGTTTAGAACAACCCAGTTATTTTAAACGTTTTCCAGCACATCATTGCAAACACCCACATTCTCAATTCTTTCCCCTAAGATCTCCCGGTCTTCTTATCTCACCAGACTCTATAAAGAATGAGATTTCAAGAAGCCAAAAGGTGGCAGAAGTATAGCTCAACTAAAATGTTTGGTCTGAGATGAGGATGGGATGTTGGGTCCTGTTTGATTAGGTCTTTCCCTGGTTTTCATTTCTCTTCCAATGAACAATGTGTGCTTTTTACTCCATCACAGAATAAGGTGATAGTATGACTCCCAGGTCACCTCCACAGATGATTCCATGTATTCCCAGCTGTGTTGTCCTATTCCCTTTTGGAATGGCCAAACCTTACTTGGGTCATTGTGAAGAAACATGGGAGGGGATGCTTCCCTACATGACTTACAAAGCCCCCAAGCCCTACCTTGCACAGAAAGCTCATGATTGGGACATATTCGGTAATTAATATTTATGACAAGGCTAGGGATGAGGCATTTTGCAAGATCTGTGGATGCTATTGTGACAATGAAGATAAGATTGTAATCTTCACAAAGACAAAGACTACTGAGTTTTATTTACCAAAATTGGCCTGGGATCAGATACAATACCCAATAAATATTTGTTGAATAAATTAAGTGAAGGAGGAGGAGCACCAGGAAAAGGAAGAGGGGATGATAGAAAAGAAGGAAAACATAGCATCCTCGTATATGCTAAGAAGGAACATTGCTGAGTGTTTTACATATAGGCTATCTCTGAATCTCTCAGCAGTCCTAGAAAGTAGGTCTTCTTTTCTTGTAAAAGGAAACTGAAGCTTATAGGAATATCTTATATTATTGATGATGCAGGGATATGGGCACACTGTCATATATTATTTGAGATGGAAAGCAAATTGTTAAATCCTTTTGAGAAGGCAAACTAGCAGCCAAAATTCAGCAAGATTGTTGATTCTTTATGCTCTTTAAACCAGTAATTCCACCTGTAGGAACTTCTCCTCCAGAAAAAGCTCAATCTTGTGCCTGGAGAGGTTGTTCATGTCAAATAGCAAGGTTATTTGCCTCAACAAAAGAGAAAAAACTAGAAACACTAGAATGTCCAATCATCTGGGAAATTACTTAAAAAATTACTGCCCATCTATTCTATGGGATATTGTGCAGTTTATAAAACCAATGATGCAACATATGCACTAGAGTGGCTAAAATGAAAAAAAAAAAAAGAAGAAAAAAGAAAATACCAGGTGTTGGCTTGGATTTGGAACCCTTGGGGACTGCTAGTGGGAGGGTGAAAAGTGGTACAACCCTTTAGGAAATGATCTGGCAATGACTACTGAAGTTATACATATATATTCTCTATTATCCAGCGCTTTCACTTATAAGTGGATACCCAATAGAAATGTGTACATATGTTTGTTAAAAGGCATATACTAGATGTACATAGTAACATGGCTCATAATCGGAAAGAAAAAAAAACAGAAACTACCCAAATGTCCATTAATAACAAATTGGATAAATAAGCAGAATGCTATAAAATATGCATCCTCAGTGAGAGTAATATTTTACCCCCATAGGAGCAAAATTGACTTGGGGGAAATAAAAAATATACAGATATAAATACAATATAGACCTATAGATAGAAATAGGTATATATGTGATTGACACATAGATAGATAAACAATTTTCCCAATTGTCCCTCCATGCACTTGAATACCACAGATAGACAATTGGGAAAAATGTCTAAAATGGCTTCTTATTAGGAGAGAATAATGAAGAAATAAAAATACTGTTATAAAGCAATAAGATGGAGGATCTCTAGCCACATTCAAAAAAGATTGAATTTCACAAACATAATGTTGGAGTGAATAAAGCCAGATGAATTTAAAGCCTTTATTTCCTTGTTGATCTTTTGCTTAAATGATCTGTCCATTTCAGCGAGGGCATGTTAAAGTCCCCTATTAGTATTGTATTATTGTCGAAGTGTTTCTTTGATTTTATTAATTGGTTTATATAATTGGCTGCTCCTGTGTTAGGGTCATAGATATTTAAAATTGTTAGATCTTCTTGTTGGATAGGCCCTTTAAGTATGATATAGTGTCCTTCCTCATCTCTTATTATAGTCTTTGGCTTAAAATTTAATTTATCTGATATAAGAATTGCCATCCCAGCTTTCTTTGATGTCTGTTAGCATGGTAAATTGTTTTCCACCCCCTCACTTCAAATCTGGAGGTCTTTGGGTCTAAAATGAGTTTCTTGCAGACAGCATATTGATGGGTCTTGCTTTTTAATCCATTCTGATGCCCTGTGTCTTTTGATTGGGACACTTAGCCCATTTATATTCAGGGTAACTATTGAGAGATATGAATTTAGTGCCATTGTATTGCCTGTAAGGTGACTGCTACTGTATATTGTCTTTGTTCCTTTTTGGTCTGTTACTTTTAGGCTCTCTCTACTTAGAGGACCCCTTTCAATATTCCCTGTAAGACTGGTTTGGTGTTTGTAAATCCTTTAGTTTTTGTTTGTCCTAGAAGCTTTTTATCTCTCCTTCTATTTTCAATGACAGCCTAGCTGGATATAATATTCTTGGCTGCATATTTTTCTCATTTACTGCTGTGAATATATCATGCCAGTCCTTTCTGGCCTGCCAGGTCTCTGTGGATATGTCTGCTGCCAATCTAATATTTCTACCATTGTATGTTACAGACCTCTTGTCCCAAGCTTCTTTCAGGGTTTTCTCTTTGTCACTGAGAAGAAGCCAGATCCCAAAAGAGAACATATCATGTGATTCCACTTATATAAAGTCCCAAAAGCAGAAGTTAATCTATAGTGTTCTATATCAAGATAGTGTTTTGGGGAAGCAGGACAGGAAATCCAGAGTGGGGAGCTGTTCACATTCTTTTCCTTGATTGGGTCCTGGTTGCAAGGTCCTCGTGTGTTCAATGTGTGAAAATTCATCGAGTTGCATGCACATTTTTGATTTGTGCTCTTTTCTGCATATAGGTTATTTTTCAAAGAAAAAAAATTTCAAAGATTGTAATTATTTGATGGACATTATTTGTGTTGTGGTAAGTGCTGGGCATTGTGTAAGACTGATGAATCATAGACCTGTACCCTGAAACAAATAATACATTATATGTTAATAATAAAAAAATTTTCTTTTATTTATTTGACAGAGAGAGAAATCACATAAGCAGGGGAAGAGCCAGAAGGAGAGGGAGAAGCAGATTCCCCACTCAGCAGGGAGCCTGACATGGCACACCATCCCAGGACCCTGAGATCTGACCTAAGCCAAAGGCAGGTGCTTACCTCACTGAGCCCCCCAGGTGCCCCTTAATGAAAAAATTTTTTAAAGAAAATCAAAAATGAGTGGAGTGATGTGGAATGATGACCCAGACATATAATTAAGTGAACAAAGCAAGTAACAGAATAATTTGGTGAAATGAGCCAACGTGTATACAACAAACAGCTGTAAGCATATAAATCAAGGCAGACATGGGGATTTGGAGAAAAACTACCCAATCTGGTGCTGCGTTATCTTGAAACAAAAGGAACAAACAGGAGCATGAGAATGTTTCAGGTTTTTTTTTATTTTTGTTATTGTGGTAGATATACATAACATAAACTTACCATTTAACCATTTTTAAGTGTGCGGTTTAGTGGCATTAAGTATATCCTCATAGTTGTGCAGTTTTCACCACCATCCATCTCCAGAATTTTGTCATCTGGCAAAACTGAAACTCTGCCCCTGTTAACACTAACTCCCTACTCCCAGTCCCCTGGCCCCTGGTGCCCACCATTCTACTTTCTCCAGCTGTGAATTTGCTACTCTAGGAATTTCATGTAAGTGGAATCACATAGGGGCATCTGGGTGGCTCATTTGGTTAAGCGTCTGCCTTTGCCTCAGCTCATGATCCCAGCATCCTAGGATAGAGCCCTGAACCAGGCTCCCTGCTCAGCAAGGAGCCTGCTTCTCCCTCTCCCTCTGCCTGTCACACCACTTCTTATGCTCGCTCGCGCTCTCTCTCTCTCTCTCTCTGTCTAATAAATAAATAAAATCTCTTTTAAAAATAAGTGGAGGAGAGCCTGGGTGGCTCAGTAGATTAAAGCCTCTGCTTTCAGCTCAGGTCATGATACAAGGGTCCTGCGATTGAGCCCCGCATCGGGCTCTCTGCGAAGCAGTGAGTCTGCTTCCCTTCCTCTTTCTTTGCCTGCCTCTCTGCCTACTTGTGATCTCTGTCTGTCAAATAAATAAATAAATAAATAATCTTTTAAAAATAAATAAATAAATAAATAAAAATCAGTGGAATCAGACAGTATTTGTCCTTTTTTTTGGTTGGCTTATTCCACTTAGAATAATGTCCTCAAGTTTCATCCATGTTGTAGCCTGTGTCAGAATGTCCTTCCTTTTTAAGGTAAGCAAGACCCCATTGCATGGATGCACCACATTTTGTCTATACATTCATCCACTGGTGAACATTTGAGTTGTTTCCTTTTTTTATCTATTGCAAAAAAATGTTGCTGTTGAACACTGGTGTACAAATAACTATTTGAAATCCTGTTTCCAATTATTTTGTGTATATACACAGAACTGGAATTGCTGTATCAAACGGTAATTCTCCATTTACTTTTTTGAGGAACAACCGTATGTTTTCCATGATGGCTGCAGCATTTCATTGAATGTTCTGGTTTTGCTGAATACATTTCAGTATTGTTTGAATATTCCACTCCTAGGTATAAACCCAAGAGAAATGAAAACATACAGCCACACTAAGACTTATATACATACTAATGCTTATAGCAAAATCACTAATACTAGCCAAAAGGTGAAAACAACCCAAATACCCATTAATTGATGAACAGATAAACAACATGAGGTATATTCATAGAATGGAATGTTATTCAGCCATAAAAAAGAAGTGATGTACTGACACATGTTATAACGTGTATAAAACTTAAATAAATGCTAAGTGAAAGAAATAAAATACAAACACACACACACACACACACACACACACACACACACATATCCCATTCATGTGGAATGTCCAGAACAAGAAGATCTACAAAGACAGAAAACAAATCTGGTTGCTGAGGGCTGCGGGGAAAGATTGGGGATAATAACTAAAGGGTACAGGGTTCTTTTTGAGGTGATGAAAATGTTCTAAAACAGGCAGTGGTGATGATTGCACAGCATTGAGTACAGTAAAAACCACTGGATTATACACTCTCAATGGGTGAATTGTATAGTTATGTGAATTATATCTCTTTAAATCTGCTAGCAAAGCATAAAATAAAGTGAACTGAAATTAAGGCTGAAAGAGAATCTAGGAGGAAGGTCATGAGGAAGAGAAGATAGCAGTTGCGTCTGATCATGCAGATGGACCAGACCCACTGTTGCTGAATACCAATTGTGCCAGTCATTAGTTGGGTGACCTAGGGCAGTCATTTCACTTCTATGAGTCTCAGTTCCCTCGTCTGCAAAGTGGGAGCTACAATGCTGAGCTCTTGGGACTGTTGAACACTTGATGAAGTAATAAACAAGTGAAGTTGGTATTATCTGCCCAGTTGCATGTAGAAGGGATGGTAGAGGGCATAATGATAGAAATGATGGATTGATGGTAGCCAGATGAGCTGGACCCAAGTGTTGCTTTGTGGGTGGGCTGACATAAAAGACCCGGCTGATTTGAATGCTCCACCTCAGCCTCCTTAGCCAGGGGAGTGTTGGTTAAGCATTGCCATGACTCATTTCATGGGCGTTTGGTTCCATCTCCTCACCAAGTCTGTGCCAAAGGTGTGTCCCTCCCACCATGAGGTTTCTTGAGTGACAGAAAACTCGCTTGCAATAAAGGGCCAGATGGCTGTGCTGCCCATTTATACACAGGTCTCTCAGCAGAAACGCTGTCAGCCCCATCTCCAAGGTCAGCAGGTGGACTTGACCCCTCCTCGGTGCCTAGCCCTGTTGGCAGCTAGCAGAGTGGCGAGACTTGGACTGGCTTTAAGGAGCAGCAATCTCTAGAGTCAGTAAGTGATTTGGCAGGTACTAGTCCTCTCTCTCTCTCTCTCTCTCTCTCCCCTCTCTTCTCCTCTCTTCTCCTCTTCTCTTTTCTCCTCTCCCTCTCTCTTATTCTCTCCCTCTCCCTGCATGAATGGATGCTCTGGCCAGTTCTGGCAAAACTAAAGATAGTTCTATCCATCCATTCATCCATCTACCCCTCCTTTCTTTATTTGTTCATTTGTTTATTATTTGCTTACTCGACAGATTTCCTCAGCTACCACCTCGGTGCCCATTCCCACCCTGGTGACCCTGATGGAAACAGAGATAAAGAAATTAGGCTATCAGTCCTAAAAACTGAGCTTCCAGTTCAGCCACTAGAATAAGAACCAAAAGCACTACTGTCACACAAGTATAAACATGCAAGTCTCTGACAGTCTGGAGAATGGAGAGGCAACTTCCAGTGGGTTAACAGGGATCATAAAACCTCCTTTGTTGTGCCATTGCTGTAAGGCATCTAGTGTTCCTTTAAGGTCCTTATCAGATGGGAAAATTGAGTCGGAGAGGAGAATAAGATACGCAAGTTTACACAGCTAGGAAGGGGCAGGGGCAAGACTTGATTCGATTTATTTGGCTCCAAAAACCATGCCCCTTTCACTTTCTTTCTCACGGTGTTTGAGTCCTCTTTCCTTACTACACTGGATCCTGTGTGTGTGTGTGTGTGTGTGTGTGTGTGTGTGTGTGTGTGTGTGTGTGTAAGAGAGAACAAAATAGTTTTTTTAAAGATTTTATTTTTAAGAAATCTCTACATCCAACATGGGGCTTGAATTTACAACCCCAAGATCAAGAGTCACACACTTCACTGAGAGTCACACAGTCAGGGTGTCCACCTAGACACCCTGAGAACAAGAGAGATTTAATATTCATTTCTGTCATAGATTAGAGCTACATGAGGGGAAGAAGCATGTCTGTCTTACACAGTCTATTCCCAGTGGCTGGCAATTAATAGGCACCCAGAAAATATTTGCTGGATAGATAGATAGATAGATAGATAGATAGATGGATGCATGCATGGATGGATGGATAGATAGATAGAAGGATGGATGAGTAGATGGCAGGGGGAAGGCATAGCAGACCTGATGCCATCCAAATTCACAGAGAAGGTTCTTCTCTAGTAGAGACACATTCCAGACTGAAGGGAAAGTATAAGATATGATGAGAGAACACCAATAATATAACAGAAGTCATTTTGTTCAGCCAGAGAATAAAACTGAACTCAGAAATGAGAATGAAGAACTCAGACAGATGGTCAGGCTCAAGGCAGAGGGAGGGAGGTGGATTGACCTATTTGGATTAGAGACAAGCTGGGACAGTTCCAAAACGGTGTTCCCCACTTTGATGACATAGTCTTTTTAAGCCCAATCCCAGGGCATCTCCCTGTTGATGTCTCCCTAGCCAGTCAGCTCCTGAGCAGCAGAGGGGAGTACAAGGGGCTGTTTTCCCCTTCATCAGTCCATGTACTTTGAGGGGGGTGGAATTCCAGTCTATCACAAGCTGGTAACTGTCCTGAGGAAGGGATAGGAAAAAATCCAGGGGGATGGGACTTTTACGGAGGGCCTAGCAAGAGTTCTGGGAGCTTCCAAGGACGGACGACACCACTGGAGTGTCACACTAGAGAAGCCATGCTTCATGGACTGTCATCTCTTACCCAGCTCTGACCAGGAACCAACTTCCCACACTGGGTTTCTATTTAGTCACAAAAATCTGGATAGAGAAACTAGCCTGTTCCCTAAGCCCCTCTGCCTTCCCTTGGAGACCTTCAAACTATCTTCTCTTGACCCCCCAGGATCAGCCAAGAGTGCTGAGAACCAGGCTGAGAATCAGAGGAAACATGAGCAACCCTCGGCCTTTGGAGGAGGTGGGCTGGGTGCAGTTTGGGGGAGAGGGGTGGGAGCACCTGGATAGAGAGAAGGTGAGGAGCTTAATGTTTCAGAGATAATGGAGAGGGTGAAAATCATGATGTGGGTTCAGAGCTAGAAGGTGCTCTGTGATCATTCAGATGGAGAAAAGAACAGATGGAAACCAAGTTGGGGCGGGGAGCCCTGGTGTATCTGTCTTCACAATCAATTTCTTATCACTATGGTTGATAGTGAAGATAAGAAAAGAAATTTTGGTCCCAATACTCTTCTTCCTCAGACAAAACAAGGTGGGATCTCAGTATTATCCTCAGAAATTCTGAGACCTCTTTATAAGAGGGAGTGATGCTCATAACACTCTTGGAAAGGACAGAGAGAGAGCCAAAGCCACCAGTGTGATAGCTGGAAGGGACTTTCACAATCCCCGGTCAACACTGTCTATGTTTGAAAACTGAGACTCCGATGGGAGCAGTGACTTGCCCACTTCTCACAGAGCCAGACCCAGGTTAAATGACCAGGTTTGGCAAATTAAAATAAAGGATGTCCACTCAAATTTGCATTTCACATTGACAACAAGTAATCTTATATTGTAAATATATCCCATGCTATATTGGGGATATACTCATACCAAAAAAAAAAAAAAAAAACTATTTTTATTTGAAATTTGAATGTAACTGGGCATCCTGTATTTTACCCAGCCACCCAAACCCCACACCTCTTTGGACCACATCCTCTGCCTCTCCTTGACTTCCTCATCCCTCTGATGACTTTTGTCAACTCTTGGCCCAGGAGGTATACGACATGTCAGGCACCCGCTTGGCCCTGACACTGTGCGTCACCAAAGCCCGGGAAGGTTCAGAGGCAGACCTGGATGCTCTGGAACGCATGTTCCAGCAGCTGGGATTTGAGAGCACCATGAAGAGAGACCCCACCGCCCAGGTATTGTGCTGCCAGTCCCAGGCCAATGAGGGAGAGGGCTGGACCAGTTGGGAGCTCTAGGGCCACCCCTAAGTCTGGTCATTCCTCCACTCCAGCAATTCCAGGAAGAGCTGGACAATTTTCAGCAGGCCATGGATGCTCGGGATGACCCCATCAGCTGTGCTTTTGTGGTGCTCATGGCACATGGGTTAGAAGGTCAACTCGAGGGGGAGGACGGACAAACAGTGGAATTGGAAAACCTTTTCGAAGTTCTGAACAACAAGAACTGCCGGGCCCTGCGAGCCAAGCCTAAGGTGTACATCGTTCAGGCCTGTCGAGGAGGTGGGGACAAAGCCAAGAACATGGCATTTGTATTCCTAATCCAACCTAACCCTAGATCCAGAGCCCCAGCCCCTTGATGTGCCAGTCTGTCTCATGGTGACCTCCTAGCCCCATCTTTTTCTCTGACTTTGCCTTTTCCTCTTCTTGACTTTTCAGAACAAAGGGACCCTGGTGAAACAGTAAGTGGTGGTGATATTGTAATGATCACTAAGGACAGTCCCGAGACCATCCCGACATACACAGACATCCTCCACGTCTACTCAACAGTGGAGGGTATGCGCTCCCAGCCGACAGAGGGTGACCTCCGGCTCCTCCTCCTTGCACACCACTCCTAACCCTTGACCCCTGGGCTACTCCAGGACACACCCTCTTCCACAGCCTCTTGCCAATCTTCTCACTCCCATTGGAGCTCTCCTGAGCCCTCTTCTCTGAATTCCTTAGGGTATATCTCATACAGACATGACAAAGAGGGCTCCTGCTTCATCCAGACCCTAGTTGATGTGTTCACAGAGAGGAAAGGACCCATCCTGGAGCTTCTGACAGAGGTGAGTTGGGACAAGGTACCTGGAATCCTCACCCAGACCAAGCAGGTAGTCTGAGCCTCTTCTAAACCTGTGTTTTCCCCCTCTCCTGCCCCCCAGCCCCAAATCCAATCTAGGTCCCAACACAGAAACTAAGATACCCACGTCCTAGCGATGAGTTTCCAAAGCAGGAAATTCTAAACATCAGAGTATTTGAGATAATTTAGATGAAATACAGATAAATTTCTATAAACAAAACCCATAGGTTTTGAGGGTTTTGAAGGGTCAGGGGTGGGAGGTTGGGGGAACAGGTGGTGGGTAATGGGGAGGGCACATTTTGCATGGAGCACTGGGTGTTGTGCAAAAAGAATGAATACTGTTACACTGAAAAAATAAATAAAATAAAAAAAAAAAAAAGGTCTAGGAACACAAAAAAAAAAAAAAAAAAACCCATAGGTTTAATCATGGGTTGAGCAAACTTTTTTTCCTTCTAATGATTATATGCTCTTATGGTGGATTAGAAAAAAACATAACAAGAATGTCCAACCAATGATTTGATAAAGATTACGGCATAGGATGAGGCAATAAAGTCTCCCATTTTAGGACATGGAGACCCACCTCCCTTGTTCCCCAACCTTCTCCTTATAGGCCCACCACACCAGCACCCCTAGGGACCCAGCCCCAATCTGACCACATCTCTTGCTGCAGGTGACCCGGCGGATGGCGGAAGCAGAGCTGGTTCAGGAAGGAAAACCAAGGAAAGTGAATCCCGAAATCCAAAGCACCCTTCGGAAACGGCTCTATCTGCAATAAAAGTAGAAAGGGCAGGGAGGGGCTGTCTTTCAATTGCTCTCTCTGCCCCCATGGTTGTTTAGAGGCAACTCCCACCACTCCCCTAAAAATCTTCTCTTCCCAAGGCCAAATGGCATCCAGCCTTTCTTTCATCACAACCCTCATACGGATCCTCTTTCTATCTGTCCCTGTCCTTCTTAAAGCAAGTGAGCCAAAACACAGCACAAGGCACAGCAGTAACATTAAATTCACTTCCCTCAGGGTGGAATTTTTACCTCTATTACTACAACTTTAGAGTATATTCACTTAACTGAGTTTCTGTTCCTATCTTCAACTGAAACACTTCTTTCTCCCATTAATTATACCTATGCAAATGTAATTGCAATTTTAAACCTCAAGATTTTCCACTGATAAACCAATGCCCACTCACCACTTCCCACCTCAATCAAACTTCCACTGGATCCTGAACCTCACTTCGAGTTATAACACCTCCTCCTGAAAACCATATCCATTGTCATCTCCCAGAGATTCCCTCCCAGCTCCTGGAAAATTAGTAAGGCAAGAAGCATTCTCTTTCCAACACTCCTCTTCCTTGGCAAGCTGGTACCTTGACATCATTCTCCTTTCAGTTCATGGGCTCTCTCTGGCTAATGGAGCTGTTTCATCTTTTTCTGAGCCTCACTCTACTAACTCTCCCCAAGGCCCTGGGCTCTGCCTTCTTTCCAAGAAAATCCATCCATTTATTTCTTCTCAAGTCTTCAACATTTAACCACTCTGAATCAGGGCATGTTGGAGCTATGGCAAATCCTTAGTGTCACCCTGTTATTTTTCAGATGCTGAGGTAGAGACCAAGAGAGCTTAAAATCCTTGTCAAATGCCACACAGCAGGGCACCTGGGTGGCTCAGTTGGTTAAGCGTTTGGCTTTTGGCTTTGGCTCAGGTTATGATCTCATGGGTCATGAGATCAAGCTCTTTGTCTGGCTCTGCACTCAATGCTTGAGGATTCTCTCCTGAGGATTCTCTCCTCCTGCCTTTCTCTCTCTCTCTCTCGCTCTCGCTCTCGCTCTCTCATAAATAAATAATTTTTTTAAATGACACACAGTAAGTCAGTGGGAGGGTCAAGGTCTGGTTTGCAGCCCAGCACCCTTGCCATGGCCTACTGAGTCTTGAAACATCAGAAAACTTATCTAGTTAGAGGAACTTCCTAATAAAGGTTCTCCCTACTTGGCAGTAGGAGCTTTTTGGAAGACCCACAAGTCCTCGATACCCAACAGTCAAGACTACTTCCATGAGATTCTGGCACTGGCCTGGAATTTGAACTAGACACATTACCTTCCAAGTCTGCGACTCGTGTCTCCCCATCTCTAGCCTTGACCTTCCCCACTGAAATAATGTGCAGGCATATCTGCCATCATGGAAAATTCATGGTTAAAGATGAGTCCTTTCTCTCCAGTTCCTCCTCCAAGTTTTACCTCGCACCCCACCCTCAGACCACAGGTTCCGAATTCTGTAGTTATCTGTGATTCCCCTCTTCTTGTCTCCTTTCAAATGCCAACAAGCACAAGTTTCAGCACAGCCTGACTTTGAAACAGTTCTCACATCTGTCTTCCCTTCCCTTACATGTCGTTCTTCAGGCTCAAGTTCCAGCTTCTATGTCTGCATCTTTGCATCATCTTCCTTCCTTGCCTCTCTGCCTGTCCACTTCACCTCTCCTCTGCCCTCCATCTACAATTCCTGACCTCCATAGAACACTCAAGAACACACAGCATTGCCCCGTTACTTAGATATCAAGACCAAACTCCACATCCTGATTTCACACTTCCTTACAATTTCCCCCCTGTACCAGCAATCAGCTAAACTCATCTCCTACGTCCTCCATCATGAATCCACTTCTCCAATAACACTAATGTCCTCTGACTCATTCCTGCCTCTGAGGCTTTGCTTACCACCATTTCCCTGAGCTGGGGTGCCCCTTCTCTCACTACTTCCCATGCAAATGTATTCTTTCTAGTTGATTCTCCACTCTCACCCAGGATGAGACACTGACCATTACAGGATTGACAGCAGGAACAAATCTTGGATCAACATAATGAATATTCAATAAACAGATGTCAAACTTTAAAAGTATGTGTTGGAACCTGCTCTATGCTTAAAACATGAGGCTAATGTGAAGGACATTATAGATTTAGTTCCTTTTTCCCAATGGCCCACTGCCTCCCGGACAAGTCTATCATGAATAGAGAATCAGGAGCCTCATCTCTTCTTTCTCAAAAATGCAGGTGTGTATGAAATTTATAGTTAGAGGCCACACTTCCATTCCAAATGATTATGTTTTCCACGATTGTGTCATCTCCAGAATGTTCCTGAAGAAGTTTCCAGACACAGAACTATAGCTTTTTAGAACCATAAGGGACCTTGGAGATCACCTAGTTACAGGTTCACAAATATTTAGCTAGTGTATCACGTCTCTCTCATCTGAGTGCCCATGGCAGACATGACTAATCAATCACACCTTTCCCACTGAACTTGGGTGCTGTCTCAAAGTATTTCTTCTCTTAGCACTCCAGGAAACATAAGCACATGATTGGGGAGGGACTTGTCTAGAGTCACCAAGTTCTTCTTTTTTAAAAAAGATTTTATTTATTTATTTGACAGACAGAGATCACAACAAGGCAGAGAGGCAGGAAGAGAGAGGGAGGGAGGCAGGCTCCCTGCTGAGCAGAGAATCCGATGCAGGGCTCAATCCCAGGACCTAGAATTATGACTTGAGCCTAAGGCAGAGGCCCAACCCACTGAACCACCCAGGGATCCCAAGTCACCAAGTTCTTAAGTAGCAAACCCAAGCTCCTCATTCTACAGTAGTAGCAGTAATAGCAGTAATAACATTCTGCAGTGATAGGGCAGCAGTGAAGGCTTTATCCATGGGAATGGCAGAACAACTGGCTGAGGCAGGGTTGAGTACACAGGGCCAAGCAGATCTGGGATGATGCATATACTGAGTGCTATACACCCACCCATCTCAAAACCTGTGGTCCAAACACCCAATGATTCTACAGTCTCCAAATGAAAACAGGGATCAGCAAACTATGCCTCCCTTGCCAAATCCAGTCAGCAACCCATTTTTTTAAACAAAGCTTTGTTGGCACACAGTGATGCTCATTCCTTTACACATTGTCGATGGCTCCTTTTACCCAACAATGACAAGCTTAAGTAGTTACAATAGACAATACATGACCTGCAAAGCTGACAAGATTTACTACCTGGGCCTTTTCAGAAGTGTGCCAGCCCCTGCCCTAATGTCCTTGCAACAAATTCCCATTTTGTTGAAATCATCCAGAGCTGCTCATCACCAGAACTATACCTGATACGAGTGACAGCACTGAAAACAATGACTTAATTCCTTAAGACCCCTCATTAAGTATTTCCACCAAGTATTTAGTAAGGATTTGAAAAGGTATCCTGGAAGTTTATTAATGAGTATCAAAGGCACATCCAGGTTTTGTGGGACCTGTACAATTGTTTCATGAGGAGTTTCTCCTTTAGAAAAATACAAAATTACCAACCCATAATTAGTACAGCCATATAAGTGCATTGTCAGGTCTCTCCCACGAACTTGGAGGAGCCCATGAAAGTGAGGTACCAGCAGTTTATGCTTTGATAGCCTCCCAGAAAACACACATCTGTCTACCACCTGTTTTCTAAGCCATTCTTCAAGAAGAGCAGGGATGGTCATTTTTTTAAATGAAAACCTGCCCTGGAATGCCTGGATGGCTCGGTTAGTAAAGAATCTGACTCTTGATCTGAGCTCAAGTCTTGATCTCAGGGTTGTGAGTTCAAGCCCACATTGGGCTCCATGCCCCCCCAAAAATGAAAATCTGACCTGCCATGCAACCTCTTAAAATCTTTCAGTTGTTTCCCACTCCCCCCTTGAATAAGGAAAACAGTCTTAATTTGACTTCTAGGTCCCATGTTTTCATCTCTATCCCTTCTCTCTTTCTACTCCAATCACATTGGCCTTCTATTTTTCCCAAAATAAGCTCTTTCTCACCTCAGGTCTCTCTGCTTAGATCATTTTTCCCAACTACCACTTATCATTTGTATCACAGTTCAAGTATCATTTTTTCAGGGAATTCTTATCCATCACTCCAGAGAAGATCAATGTTTACAGTTCTTTGCAGACTTTTTCCTCAAACCACAAGTCACACTAAAATCTGCACTCAATGGCTCCAAGACAAGACTTCTGTTGTCATCAGCCAATGTGCTATACTTTATATGGAAAACCAAAAAGATTCCACCCCTAAATTACTAGAACTCACACAGCAATTCAGTAATATGGCAGGATACAAAATCAATGTACAGAAATCAGTTGCTTTCTTATACAATAACAATGTAACTATAGAAAGGGAAATTAGAGAATCAATTCCATTTACTATTGATTCTCTAATTTCCCTTTCTATAGTTAGAGAATCAATTCCATTTACTATAGCACAAAGAACCATAAGATACCTTGGAATAAACCTAACCAAAGAGGTAAAGGATCTGTACTGGAGGAACTACAAAACACTTCTGAAAGAAATTGAGGAAGATGGAAAAACATTCCACGCTCATGGATCAGAAGAATAAACATTGTTAAAATGTCATACTGCCCAGAGCAATCTATTTTTTCAATGCAGTCCCAATCAAAATTTCACTGGCATTTTTCAAAGTGCTCAAACTAAAAATCCTAAAATTTGTATGGAACCAGAAAAGACCCTGAATTGCTAAGGAAATATTGAAAAAGAAAAAAAAAGCTGGGGGATCATGTTTCCTGATTTCAAGCTTTACTACAAAGTTGTGATCACCAAGACAGCATGGTACTGGCACAAAAACAGACACATAGATAAGTGGAACAGAGTAGAGAGTCCAGATATGGACCCTCATTTCTATGGTCAAATAATCTTTGACAAAGCAGGAAAAAATATACAGTGGAAAAAAGACAGTCTCTTCAATAAATGGTGCTGGGAAAATTGGACAGCTATGTATAGAAGAATGAAACTTGACCATTCTCTTACACCATACATAAAGATAAACTCAAGATAGATGAAAGATATCAATGTGAGATAGGAATCTATCAAAATCCTAAAGGAGAACCTAGGCAGTAACCTCTTTGACATCAGCCACAGTAACTTCTTTCAAGACACATCTCCAAAGGCAAAGGAAACAAAAGTGAAAATGAACTTTTGGGACTTCATCAAGATCAAAAGCTTCTGCACAGCAAAGGAAACAGTCAACAAAACAAAGAGGCAACCCACGGAATGGGAGAGATATTTGCAAATGACACTATAGACAAATGGCTGATAGCCAAGATCTATAAAGAAATCTTCAAATTCAATGCCCAAAAAACAGATAATCATGTCAAAAAATGGGCAGAAGACATGAACAGACACTTCTCAAAAGAAGACATGCAAATGGCTAACAAACAATGAAAAAAATGTTCATCATCATTAGCCATCAGGGAAATTCAAATCAAAACCACATTGAGGGCACCTGGGTGGCTCAGTGGGTTAAAACCTCTGCTTCTGGCTTAGGTCATGATCCCAGGGTCCTGGGATCAAGCCCCACATCAGGCTCTCTGCTCAGCAGGGAGCCTGCTTCCTCCTCTCTCTCTCCTCTGCCTGCCTCTCTGCCTACTTGTGATCTCTGTCTGTCAAATAAATAAATAAAATCTTTTTTAAAAAAAACCACATTGAGATACTATCTTACACCAGTTAATTATGGCCAAAATTAACAGGCCAAAAATATCAGGAAACAACAAGTGTTGGAGAGGATGTGAAGAAAGGGGAACCGTCTTACACTGTGGGTGGGAATTCAAGTTGGTGCAGCCACTTTGGAAAACAGTGTGGAGATTCCTCAAAAAATTAAAAATAAAGCTATCCTATGACCTTGCACTACTGGATATTTACCCCAAAGATACAGATGTAGTGAAAAGAAGGGCCATCTGTACCCCAAGGTCCATAGCAGCAATGGCCACAGTTGCCAAACCGTGGAAAGAGCCAAGATGCCCTTCAGCATATGAATGGATAAAGAAGATGTGGTCCACATATACAATAGAATATTACACAACCATCAGAAAGTACGAATACCCAACTTTTGTATCAACATAGATGGGACCAGAGGAGATTATGCTGAGTGAAATAACTCAAGCAGAGAAAGTCAATTATCATATGGTTTAACTTACTTATGGAGCATAAGGAATAACATGGAAGGCATGGGGAGATGGAGAGAAGAAGTGAATTGGCGGGAACCAGAGGGGGA
The DNA here is from genome assembly GCF_922984935.1 of Meles meles. NCBI lineage: Eukaryota > Metazoa > Chordata > Mammalia > Carnivora > Mustelidae > Meles > Meles meles. The sequence goes on from NC_060085.1 coordinate 12,002,627, forward strand.
GACTGTGGACTTCGACTGAGGCTTTTAGAGGTGAAGGGAAAGGGGGGTTGGGTGAGCCTGCTGGTGGGTCTTAAGGAGGACACATATTGTATGGAGCACTGGGTGTGCTCCATACATAAACAATGAATCTTGGAACACTGAAAAAATTAAATTAAATGTAAAAAACATATAAATAATAAAAAATATAAATAAAATAAGCCAATGTGCTTCAGGGATCATTTGTTACTGCAGCATAATCTAACCTAATCTGACTGATACACCAGAAAAGGTCAAAGTTCTAAAGTGGAGGGTCCAGTTTAAAAGTGACATTATAATGAAAGATGCTTTGAGGTTCCTAGAAGCCAAATATGAAGCTCACAGAACCCGTGAGATAAAAACAAATCCACTTCCTATATCTATAAATACATTGAATCATATGAAAAGTTTATTCTCTTAATCATCTCACAACACAGACATATATCAAATTGTTGTGTTGTTGTATACCTTAAACTTACACAGTGTTATTTGTTAACTGTATCTCAATAAAGCTGGAAAAAATCTTAATAATTTTTTTAAAAAGCATATCCACTAACAAGGAAAGCACAAGGAACTAATGACCTAAGTCATTTCAAAGGCCTTCAGTTCAACATAAGACATGAGAAACGTGATGCGACATCTATCCTCCCAAATTTGGAATACAAACTGGTCTGCCTTCATTCTGGTTGACTAGGTTATTTGGGAGATAAAACATGTCAGCTGTTTATGAAGTTGTTCTTACAGATGATCAATTACAGAAAATGAGGTCACCCTCATTTTGGTCAATTAACTAAACCAATCACCATCCTAATATACTTCCTTGCCCACAGCCCACACCCATGGCCTCAAGTCAAGCTCCTTATGTCCATCTGGTTTCCATGTTCTGACAGCATGAGATATTAAGAGGAAGAGAGGGAGGAATAGGAGCAATGAATGAGTTGAATCTTCTGGTTTTGGTGGTCAGCAATATCACATCATTCCAGTTAATAACTTTTTTGCCATAGGCAGAACCAGCATCATCATCCCCCCTCATGTGTACCAGCAACAGCTGATTACCAAGCCCTCCTCAGAGCTATCTATTGGTACCACATCCAATGATACTCCCATGATAACCATCTCTCCCTCCTCTAAGCTTCTGGGATCTGATAAATTCAGCTCTTCCTTTTGTTTCCCAAGCTATGTTGACCAACTGATTCCCACAGGATGTCTCTCTGTTTTAACTCTAGTATTAGATTGCCTTTCTGTCCTCCACTACCTGTTTAACTAATTCCCATATTCAATTCTTTCTGTTAAAATACCTTGAGTGTTTCTATACATGGATAAACCTTGAAAACATTATGCTAAGTGAAATAAGCCATTACACAAAAGGACCAACATTATACAATTTCTCTTACATGCAGTACCCTAAATAGGTAAATTCACAGAGATGGGATGTAGATTAGAGATGCCAAGGTGGCTCAGTCAGTTAAGCATCCCTCTCTTGATCTCAGCTTTTGATCTCAGGTTTTGATCTCAGGGTTGTGAGTTCAAGCCCTGTGTTGGCCTCCACGTTGGGTGTGGAGCCTACTTAAAAAAATAAAAATAATAATGAACATTGGGTGTTCTATGAAACTGATGAATCATTAAACTATATGTTAGTTAATTTATTTTATTTATGAAATATATATGTTAATTAATTTATTTTAAATTTTAAAACAATAAATAATAAAATAAGATAAAAATAAATTTTGAGAAAGAGATGGAATGTAGATTAAAAGTTGTCTGAAACTATATGTTAATTAATTTATTTTAAATTTTAAAATAATAAATAATAAAATAAGATAAAAATAAATTTTAAGAAAGAGATGGAATGTAGATTAAAAGTTGTCAGGGGCTGGAGGCAGAGGAGAATGAGGGTCTATTATTTGATGATTACATAGTTTCTGTTTGGGGAAATAGTGATGTTGGTTGTACATCATGAATGTAATTCATCTCACTGAATTGTACACTGAAAACTAGATAAAAAGACAAATTTTGTGTTATATATATTTTACAACAATTTTTTTAAATTAAAAAGGTATCATACCTAAAAGCAATGAATTGTAACACTTTAAATGGTAAACTGTATGGTATGTGAATTATTTCTCAATAAAGCTGTTTAAAAAATAGCAATGAGCGCTGGGTGTTATAGGCAACTGACGAATCATTGATCACTACATCAGAAACTAACAATGTATGATATGTTGGTTAATTGCATTTAAATTTAAAAAAAGCTTGAGTACTTTGCAGTGAAGAAAACTAACCAAGTGAAGGAGGTGTTCATGTGGATTTCGTGTACCTTCTAAAATGATATGATAAAAGGGGCACCTCACCTCTAGGGCATTTTTTCCAAAAATCCATAACCCCAACCTAATCATGCGGAAAATATCAGACAAATTCAGATCAGTTGACATCCCACAGGCTGCCCAACCAGTCTTCCTCAAGACTGTCAAGGTCGTGAAAAACAAAGAAAGACTGAAAAACTATCACAAACTAAAGCAGAGTGGAGAGACATGACAATTAAAAACCATGTGGTACCCTATGTTGGTCTTGGAATGGAAAGAGGACACTGTTGGAAAAACTGCTCAAATCTAAATAAAGGCCTGAGTCTCGTTTTTAAAAAATAAATAAATAGGGTGTTTTCAATCCCAATTACATAATACCATGCTAAAGACGAGAAAATATCAGACAAACCTAAAATAAGGGGTATCTCACAAAATATCTGACCAATGACGCCCTTTAAAACTATCAAGGTCACGAAAGACATGACAAGACAGAGAAATTGTCATAGATCGAAGGAGACTAAGCAAACAAGATCATAAGAACAATGTGGTATCCTGCTTTGGATCCTGGAACAGAGAAAGGACATGTGTGCGTAAATTGGTGAACTCTGAATAATTGTCAGTAGTACTGTAGCAATGTTAGTTTTAACAAATGCACTCGGGTTACATAACATACTAACATTAAAAAAATTAGAACATAAACTCTCTATATTATTTTTGTAACTTTTCAGTAAATCTAAAGGATTCCAAAACAAAGAGTTTATTGAAAACAAACAAAAATTGTAACTGGCATAGTTTTTGTTTCCCTGAATTAACCCTGATTTCTAAAAAACATAATCATCACCAAATATAAAGTAGGGGAAGTAGACCAATGGTTTCTAATCTATGTAAATCATTTCATCAGTTTTAATATGTTGCTATTAGAATACAATGCAATTTCCAAGGCATGATAAAAGATTGGCAAATCATAAAATTTTTGTGTAATACTTGATATTTGTGCAATGCTTATTTTTTCAGCATTTTAACATTTCATTTTTCCAGTTTTATTGAGATATTATTAACATCCAGCACTACGTAAATTTAAGCATACAGCATAATTTCTTGACTTACATGCATTGTGAAATAATGACCATAGTAAGTTTAGTCATCCAATCTCCTTTTCTGAATTTGGTTTTGGGGTTTTTGTTTGGTGAGTTGGTTTTTGTTTTTTTGGTTTTGTTTCCATTTTTGTTCTGTCGTGTTGAATTTTGACATTGTGCTTAACTGGAGAAGAATTTAAATTTTTGATCCTGGAGCTCGGGGTTAGAACATTATTGTGTCAAGATAAATTATCATTCGGCCACTCTACACCATCCCAGGTGAGTTAAACTCTTTAACAAAGGCAACACATATACTCCTTTAGACAGATTTACTGTGAGGGAAGAAACTTAGGAACAGATACTGAGCATTTCCTGACTACACCCAGCATTTTCCCACTGATTATTCTATAGAATAGGGTGAAGCCAGAGCTGGTGGGAAGACTGAAAAAATAATCATCCCTTCCAAACCACAGAATTAAAGAATGTTTGCACACCCAGAAGACGCACCCCTGTAGTTTACATCAATTAGGCTTATATGCAAACGGGTTTCCTATTTTCCAGTTTCCCAAACTTTGGTCTTTTGCATTCTACCTTCATTCCATATGCACATATCCCTGCCTTCATTGATTTCATTGATTTTTTTAAAGGATTCATTTTTTTATTTAAAGGCAACAACTATCCAGACAATACTATTTGTCATTAAAAGGGACAAAGGACTGACTTGGGCTACAGCATGAATGAACTTTGCAATGTTATGCCAAGTGGGAAAAGCCCTTATTTTATGATTTGATTTATATGAAATGTCCAGAATAGGCAACAGATTAGTGGTTCCCAGGGGCTATGGAAGGAAGAAATGGGGCTGACAGCTTAATGGGTATGCAGTTTCATTTTGGACTGATAAACAAGTTCTAGAATTTGAATACACCAAAGATCACTGAATCCTATACTTTCAAAGGGTGAGTTTATGGTGTGTGAATTATATATCAGTACGGTTATTTAGGAAACAGTTACCTATTATGATAAGTGGAAAGTTAGTATCCTTTGCCATAAATTGGAGATAAGCATTAAAATATTATTCAACCATAAGAAAGGAAATCCTGCCATTTGTGACAAAATAGATACACCTTGAGGGTATGAGGCTAAGTGAGATAAGTCAAGCAAAGAAAGACAAATAGTATATAATATCACTTATATGTAGAATCTAAATAAGTTGAACTTAGAGAGAGTGGAATTGTGGTTACCAGTGGGAGTGGGGAGTTGGGGAGATGTTTTAAAGGATACAAACCTGCAGAGTGCCTGGGTGGCTCAGTGGGTTAAAGCCTATTCCTTCTGCTCAGGTCATAGTCTCAGGGTCCTGGAATCGAGCCCCACATCAGGCACTCTGCTCAGCACAGAACGTGCTTCCTCCTCTCTCTCTGCCTCCCTTTCTGACTACTTGTAATCTCTGTCTATCAAAGAAATAAATAAAATCTTTTAAAAAAAAAGATACAATCCTGCAACTAGGAGACAAATAAATTCTGGAAATTTAATACATAACATAGTGACTCTAGTCAACAGTACTGTATTATATACTTGAAAGTTGCTAATGATGTATTATATGTTGGCTAAGTGAATTTAAATGTAAAAAGCTAAACCATAAATGTCCTCACAACAGAAAAAGAAATTATGATTATGCAATGTGGTAAAGGTGTTAGCTAATACCATGGTGATAATCATATTGCAATATATAAATGTATCAAATCAACACATTGCCTATCTTACAAAATGTTATCTGTCATTTACATCTCAGTAAAAAATACATACATATAATAAAATTGTAAAAGTTCAAGATGACCAAAACTCATCTCAATGTACCACCAATGTAAGTTTCACAAGCTCTGGGGGCGCCTGGGTGGCTCAGTGGGTTCAGGCTCTGCTTTCAGCTCAGGTCATGGTCTCAGGCTCCTGGGATCAAGCCCCACGGGCTTTCTGCTCAGCAGGGAGCCTGCTTCTCCCTCTCTCTCTGCCTGCCTCTCTGCCTATTTGTGCTCTCTCTGTCAAATAAATAAATAAAATCTTTTTTTTTTAATTTCCACGAAATCTTTCAATACCATGACCAGTATCCTGATCTATGCCTCTTTGTGCACATGTACAGACATTTCTCTAGGGACAGAACTGCTAAGTCAAAGGTTTGAGCACTTTTATCTTCCATATGTTCACACATTCACTGCATTAAAATAATTTAGCAACCCCTAAGGAGGGGACTATTGCATGGAGCACTGGGTGTGGTGCATAAACAATGAATTTCAGAACACTGAAAAAAAAATAAAATTTAATTTAAAAAAAAAAAACTTGAGAAAGAATGTTACACAAACAGGTAAAAAAAAAAAAGATTATCAAACCCCTATCAAATGTCAAAGACTATTCTAGGTACTGGAAATAGTGTGGTTGACAAAGCCCCTGATGTTATGGATTCTGGTAGGGAGACTGCCGATGAACAAGAGCATAATGGGTAGCACCGTGTGCAATGGAAGGGGAAAAGGCATTGTAAGGCGTTCAACAATGATGCAGGAAAGATGCTTTTTTATTGGGATAAAATCCACATAACCTAAAATATACAACTGTAACCATTTCAAAGTGTATCACTCAGGAGCACCAAGTACATTCACAATGTTGTGCAATCATCATCTATATCTAGTTCCAGAACATTTTCATTTCCCCAGAAGGAAACACCATGCCAAGATGGGTGTGATCAGGGAGATGGTATCTGAGCAGAGATCTATTTAAAGGAAGAGCAAGTGAGAATCATGGGAAGATGTGATGGTCTTGGCATGCTACCTTCACCCCCGACCTACATACCTCTGTACTATTATTGTGTTCTACTTTCCTTTAACATAATTCTTTTCTTTTATTACTTAAAAGCAAACTGTTACCCATATGACAGAATATTATTTGACATTTTATTTTTTTATGTTATCTTAAGTTGTCTTTTTTTTTTATCGTGTTGTTAGTCAGCATACAGTACAACATTAGTTTCTGATGTAGTGTTACATGATCCTTTGTTTTCACATAACACCCAGTGCTCCATGCAATACATGCCCTCCTTAACACCCATCACCCGGCTCACCCATCCCCCCATTCTTCTCCCCCCTAAAACCCTCAGTTTGTTTCTTGGAGTCCATAGCCCCTCATGGTTCATCTCCTCCAATGATTTCCCCCTGTCATTTGTCCCTTCCTTCTCCTAATGTCTTCATGCTTATTCCTTATGTTCCATATATATGGTTTCACTTAAATTTGGCAGTTTAAAAAAAGAATAAAAAACCTTGAAAACATTATGATCTTAAAGGGAAGACCACCCTGTGGTTTGGGACCCACAGAGAAGCAAGGACCCACAGGCAGAAATGCTGAGGAAAGAGATTTTAGCTTTACCTCAAGAAGAATCTTATCACACTGCAAACTACCTCCCTTGAAACCATTCAGCTCTGAATTTTTTTAATTAACATATAATGTACTATTTGCTTCAAGGTTACAGGTCTGTGAATCATCAGTCTTACACAATTCACAGCACCCACCATAGCACATACCCTCCCCAATGTCCATCACCCAGCCACCCTCTCCCTACCCCCCCCCACCCCCCAGCAACCCTCAGTTTGTTTCCTGAAATTAAGAGTCTCTTATGGCTTGTCTCCCTCCCTGGTCCCATCTTGTTTCATTTTTCCCTCCCTACCTCCACGACCCCTTGCCCTGCCTCTCAAATTCCTCATATCAGGGAGATCATATGATAATTGTCTTTCTCTGATTGACTTAGTTCACTCAGCATAATACCCTCTAGTTCCACCCATGTCGTTGCAAATGGTAGGACTTCGGTTTTGTTTAGTTTTGGTTTGGTTTGGTTTGGTTTTTTGATGTCAGCTCTGATTTTGCGATCTCCCTCCTCACTGACTCTGAAGCTATCTAAGCAGAGCTCACCCACAACAATCCACAAAAGAGGCTGTATAAATCACAGGCAAGCACATAAGGAATTATTCTGCATTAGCAGTCAAAGCAATGCAAACTCCACCAGCCCTGCAGGGACCTGTTAAAACTCTAACAAATTGTATTGCATGGAGCACTGGGTATGGTGCAAAAACAATAAATTCTGTTATGCTGAAAAGAAATTTTAAAAAAAACTTTTATACATGGGGTGCCTGGGTGGTTCAGTTGGCTACGTGTCCAACTCTTAATTTCAGCTCAGGTCTTGACCTCAGGGTTGTGAGATTGAACCCCCCACAACAGGCTCGCACTGGGCATGGAGACTACTTAAGATTCTTTCCCTCTCCTTCTGCACTCCTTCCCTCAAAAAAAAAAAAAAAGTTTACATGCAAGCATGTATTTGTACACTTTTGTCCTGTTTTTCAGCAAGAAACCTAAAGAAATACTGATTTGTTCATTACTTCAAATTTTGATTTAATTTTAAAGTAGGATTACACTACATATTTCAAAACCCAAAAGGTATATATCTAAAAGGCATGAAACGGAATGCCCCTTACAACATTATTTATAATACCTCAAAGCTGAAACAATCCAAATGTCCAACAATAGCACATAGATAATGGTGGTTTGATATATTCGTGCAGTGGAGTATCATATGGCAATACAAATGAACAACTACTTACTCAGGCAGCAATGGGCATTTCCTCAAGTTTCATGAGGAGGGAAAGAAGCCAGGCATAAAAGTATCTGGATGATTTGTATGATTCTATTTCTGTAAAGTTCCAAAAGCAAAACTAACCTGTGGTGTTAGAAATATGATAGCGGTTGGGTCCTGGTATCAAGGTCATGTTCTCTCTCTCTCTCTCTCTCTCCTTCAAATAAGTAAATAAAATCTTTTAATAAGATAAAAAAAACTCTAACAAATTAGTACAATGTTTTATGAACTAGTAGTAAAACTTCTGGTAAGTGGATTGATGGGATAAACTGTTACAATATTTGGAATGCACCGGCTTTGTCAAAAGCTATAAAAAAAATGTTCTCTCCTCAAACTCAACACACACAAAACAGATAATCATATCAAAATATGGGCAGAATATATGAATAGACACTTCTCCAATGAAGACGTACAAATGGCTATCAGACACATGAAAAAATGTTCATCATCACTAACCATCAGGGAGATTCAAATTAAAACAACATTGAGATACCACCTGACACCAGTTAGAATGGCCAAAATTAGCAAGACAGGAAACAACGTGTGTTGGAGAGGATGTGGAGAAAGGGGAACCCTCTTACACTGTTGGTGGGAATGCAAGTTAGTGCAGCCACTTTGGAGAACAGTGTGGAGATTCCTGAAGAAATTAAGAATAGAGCTTCCCTATGACCCTGCAATTGCACTGCTGGGTATTTACCCCAAAGATACAGATGGAGTGAAAAGAAGGGCCATCTGTACCCCAATGTTTATTGCAGCAATGGCCACGGTCGCCAAACTGTGGAAAGAAGCAAGATGCCCTTCAATGGACGAATGGATAAGGAAGACGTGGTCCATATACACGATGGAGTATTATGCCTCCATCAGAAAGGATGAATACCCAACTTTTGTAGCAACATGGACGGGACTGGAAGAGATTATGCTGAGCGAAATAAGTCAAGCAGAGAGAGTCAAGTATCATATGGTCTCACTTATTTGTGGAGCATAACAAATAACATGGAGGACATGGGGAGATGGAGAGGAGAGGGAGTTGAGGGAAACTGGAAGGGGAGATGAACCATGAGAGACTATGGACTTGAAAAACAACCAGAGGGTTTAGAAGGGGCGGGGGGGGGGGGGGGCGGGGGGAGGTTGAGAAACCAGGTGGTGGGTAATAGGGAGGGCATGTACTGCATGGAGCACTGGGTGTGATGCCAAAACAATGAACACTGTTATGCTGTAAATAAATAAATTAAAAAAATTTTTTAAAAAAGATACAGATGGAGTGAAAAGAAGAGCCATCTGTACCCCAATGTTTATTGCAGCAATGGGCACGATCGCCAAACTGTGTAAAGAACCAAGATGCCTTTCAATGGACGAATGGATAAGGAAGACGTGGTCCATATACACGATGGAGTATTATGCCTCCATCAGAAAGGATGAATACCCAACTTTTGTAGCAACATGGACGGGACTGGAAGAGATTATGCTGAGCGAAATAACTCAAACAGAGAGAGTCAAGTATCATATGGTCTCACTTATTTGTGGAGCATAACAAAGAACATGAGGACGCGGGGAGATGGAGAAGAGAAGGGAGTTGAGGGAAATTGGATGAACCATGAGAGACTATGGACTTTGAAAAACAACTAGAGGGTTTTGAAGAGGCGGGGGGTGGGAGGTTGGGGAACCAGGTGGTGGGTAATAGGGAGGGCACTTACTGCATGGAGCACTGGGTGTGGTGCTAAAACAATGAATACTGTTACGCTGAAAATAAATTTTTTAAAAATGTTCTCTACTTTTGATCCAGTAATTCCACTTTGGAAAAGTTATCATAAAGAAATAATTCCCCAAAAAAAGGAAACAATTTTAAGTGGTTATCTCAACCTTATCTACAATTTTAAAAGGCAACAAAAAGGTTGAGTAAATCATGTTTATGCACTCCATGGAATATTAAACAGCCTTTGAAGTGGTAATCAGAAAGAGTGTATGACAGTAGAGAGTAGAGTGAGCACAAAATGTTACGTAGAAGTAAGCTCGGAGGAAAGTAATATGCTCTGTGCATTTCCAACCAAGCTCCAAAAAGTTTGCATATGGGCCGAGTTGAAGGAAACAAACTGCAAAATTCTCCAAAGACAGCATGGTTTTTTACACATGCTGTTTCCTCTGCTTGAAATGTTCTAACACATACAGACACAGACACAGACACAGATAGATGCACACATTCATATACACAAATATAGACTCATATATACACATATGTCCACACAACACACATATGTACACATTCACACACATACACACAGGTACACATATATAAGTATGTACATACATAAGTATACATATACAAACACTTAAGTCTAGACATTCATATGCATACATAGACATGCCCACCCACCACACATACATATATATACATACACACATAAGCACACATCCGCATACACACTTATGCACGGATGTGCACAATACTAAGGGTTGAATTGTGTCCTCCCAAAATTCATACATTAAAGTCTTAACCCCCAGTACCTCAGAATGTTACTGTATATGGAGATAAAGTATTAAAAGAGCTAATTAAGGTAAACTGAAGTCATATGAATGGGCCACTAGATGAGTAATCCAATATGGCTGGTGTCCTTATAATAAGAGATTAAGACATGGACAGTTACAGAGAGAGAACTATGTGAGGACACAGGGAGAAGACAGCCAGTCACAAGTGCAGGAGAGAAGCTTCAGGAGAAACCAGCCCTGCTGACTCCTTGATCTCACACTTCCAACCTACAGAACTGTGAGAAAATAAAAGTGTTGCTTAAGCCATCCAGTGTGCCATCCTTTGTAATGGCAGCCCTAGGAAGCTAATACACACACACTCAAATATGCCCACACAATACAAATACACACATATGTGCACATTTACATGCACGCGTGTACTCATATACACATATGCCCACACAATACACAGTCATGTGTGCACACTCACCTACACACATATGTACTCATATGCACTCATATGTACACATACACATATGCCCACACAATATACAAACACATTCTCTTCTCCTTCAAGACCTTACTCACATCACCACATTTGTGAAGCATTCCCTGGCCTTTTCAGGTACATGAGTTGCTCCTTCCTCCAATATGTAATACTTTAGAGACCTTCATTTATTCATTCACTCATTCTTTTATCTCACAAATATCAGTTGAGCACTGACATTCCTCCAGGAGTGAGAATAAACCAGTAACCAGACCCAATCTCTTCTCCCTGCCACTTGCACTCAACTATAATGCTTATTTCTGTGTACTGGAGTTCTTTGTTTCTATGTCTGTCCTCTGCCTCAGGCTATGAGCTCACAAAACATCTACCAAATGATATCTATATCAGAAGAGTAAGGGACTTGATGGATTTCTATTGACCTTATCAATGATTGGATACATTTGCAGAAATGTGTGTATGTGGATGTGTGCTTATGTGTTTGTGTATGTATACCTAGGCTGGTGGAGATCTAAGTTCCATGGTTTGTTAACTTGGGTTCTCCCAAAAGCAAATACTAAGACAAGATCTTGGGTGCTTATTTCTGTCGGGAGATGGCAGCAGTAGGGAGCAAAATGGAGAGAACAACAGAGTAAACTGTCAAAAGATGTCATCATTAGAAATGATCTAGCAGACATTGGTGCACTGACCAAGGAAGATGGAAGATCCCAGACTGAAACAGCATGCAGGGCGAGGCAGTTCTGAGTGGGATGCACTGAGAGTGTACTGAATACCCTTTCAGGACAAAAGATCAAGACTTGGGAGATAGTAGGATGCACAGAAACAGTCCTGAGAAACGAACAGCAATAATTTCATAGTTAAAGAAACTGAGTTTCTTTTTCACAGCTAAAGAAACTGAGACTCAAAAGGTGACACCACTTGCTTACATTTTTGCAACAAGTAAGGAATAGGGCTGATATTCTAACTGAGGTCTGTTTGCAAAGCCAGAGCTCTTCCTGTTCAGCTCACTGTTGTCAATAGAAAAACCAAAGGTGCCTGACTACAGCAATACATCCTTAAAGGTGTGTGTGTCTATGATTATGAAATGGCCCAACACTCACACACACACACACATCTCTCCAAGGGCATCAGCCGCTAGAAGCCCAGAGGTACAAAGGTACAAAGTCAGAGGTACATGGCAATTGGCCAGCTTTGCACAGTAAGGTGTGCCTGCCACCTGCAGCAGAGGCAGGAAAAGTCTTTGCTCAGTGTTCTTCTTTACAACTATGACTTCTAATTAGGAGCTCCATATTGACCAACAGCAACAATCAAAATTAAGAAGAAGCACAGTCTGAGACTTTCTCTTTTTTTTCTTTTTTCTTCTTTTTTTTTTTAATTTCTTTTCAGTGTTCCAGAATTCATTGTTTATGCACCACACCCAGTACTCCATGCAATACGTGCCCTCCATAATATCCACCACCAGGCTCACCCAACCTCCCACCTCCCGCCCCTCCAAACTTTCTACTTTGTTTCACATGAATCAGTTCCTCATTGACTATATACCTGGCCATAATCAGTTAAACTGATCAGAATAGCCTTTCTCTTCCTCTTTTCCCCACTTAGACTTTACTCCTTCTTGGCTAGATCTGACTAAGTACTGTGACTTTGAAACTGCAACACTGCCAGTTGAGATCTGGGCCAACATGTCAGGTGCTGGAAACACAAGCAAGCCTTCTGAGCTCTAGAAACCACCAAGGAGCTACAGTGCAATAACCACAGGCACTTTTATTGAGTGCTGATTGAATGCAATAGCTGCCCTAAGTACTCTACATACACTGTGCCATACAAACCTCACAACCTGCCTGCAAAGTGAATAAGTACCATCCTCATATCTCAGGTGAGGAAAGAAAGGTTCGATTGTATTTAATTACTTCCCGAGGATCTGACATCCAGCAAGTGGCAGAGCTAAGTCTTGTCTGAGTTTAACCGCGACACTTTTCTGCCTCCCAGCCTTCCCAGAGACCAGCAGGCAGATACAGGAGAGGGTGCCTAGTAGCATGGAAATAGACCCAAGAGACTGAGCTCTACCTCTTCCAACTAACCCAGCCAAGCTCTCACGGAGAATGTTTACTGAGCACCTATGACGTAGATTCTCAGGCCTTTGGAGTATTTTGTTTATCATGCTCCTCAAACATTGGGTATCAATTTTGGGAATCCTTTCCAAGAAAAAGAAACTCAATTCAAAATATCTTAACCAAGTTATCCTTGTCTTATACACGGCAACTGTAATGACTCTCACAAGTAAAATGTTAAGTAATAGACAACATGAAAAAAAGTATACATGACTGTGTTTAAATAATGTTCAAGAAAAAACACACTAATCTAAGGTATTAGAAATCCAGAAAGTGGTTATATTTGAAGAGAAGAGATGAATAAGAAGGTGGAGTCATAAAGGGGTTTAAGGGTACTAGATAGATGATTGATATAGATAGATGATAAATAGATTATAGATAGGTGATAAATGATTGATAAAATATATACTGTTTTTTTAAAGATTTTATTTATTTGACAGAGAGAAAGATCACAAGTAGGCAGAGAGGCAGGCAGAGAGAGAGAGAGAGAGGAGGAAGCAGACTCCCTGCTGAGCAGAGAGCCCGATGCGGGGCTCGATCCCAGGACCCTGAGATCATGACCTGAGCCAAAGGCAGAGGCTTAATCCACTGAGCCATCCAGGGGCCCCAATATATACAGTTTTGCATCTAGTTTCTTACAAATATGTGTGTATATAAAATATGTATTCATACCTATGGTTTCCTAAAAATTTAAATATACACTTATACAACCCAGCACTCATACTCTCAGAGATATGAAAATGTATGTCCACACAAAAACTTGCACATGAATGTTCATAACAGTTTTATTTGTAATAGCCAGATTGGAGACAACCTCCGGTAAATGACTGGAAAACACATTACAGTTCATCTATACTATGGATACTACTTGTCATAAAAAGGAAGGAACTAGTGCTACGTGCAACAAGTTGGTTGTCCATCAAGATTACACTAAGTCTAAAAAGCCAAGCTTTATCAAAAGCCTACACAATGTGTGATTCCATTATATTAAATTACATTATATTATTATACTTGTTGGACACGACAAAGCGATAGTGTGAAATAATCCATGTACAAAGTATTCATTTTAGCAAAGACTGGAAACATTCTTCGAAAGAAAACTGATGACAGACTGTGGCACCATCTACTTGATGGGAAATAAAGAGCTGTAGAAAAATTAAGGGTGTGAAAATACCACCAAAATAAATTAAGTAAGGGGGACGAGATAAGATGAGTACTGTGTGTTTTCTGCACTGATGAATCACTTAATTCTACCTCTGAAATTAATTTTTAAAAACACTAAAAAATTATATTAAGTAAGTAAGTAAAAAATGCAAGATTTAGAACAGTATTATAATATGCTACTTTTATGTATAAAAAGAGGTGAGAGAGAGAGAGAGTGTGTGTGTGTAAAGAAACTCTGGAAGGTTACATAAGAAATCATTAATAGAGAACACCTTGGTGGCTCAGTGGGTTAAGCCTCTGCCTTCGGCTCAGGTCATAATCTCAGGGTCCTGGGATCGAGCCCCACATTGGGCTCTCTGCCTGGCGGGGAGCCTGCTTCCTCCTCTCTCTCTTGGCCTGCCTCTCTGCCTTCTTGTAATCTCTGTCTGTCAAATAAATAAAGTCTTTTTTTTAAAAAAAGGAAATCATTAATAGGGGCAATCCATTGAGGTGGCTTGTTCAGAACTGGAGGGATGGGGACCTAGACTATACACATTTTAAAAGAAATTTTCAAATACAACAGAAAGCCAATGGAAGAAAAGGTAAAAATAAAAGGGTTCCAGGAGATAGAGGAGCAGAAATTGGGGTCATGATGTGAGCACCCCAACAAAGGCTCACCAATATTGTTGGTGGCAAGAGTAGAACAGAAATTCCCTAATCCCCATGCAAAGTGTGCTCGGTAGGGTTAATGGATGCTGAGCCCTGCACGTGGCTGAAAGGAAAGGATTTTTAACAAGGATGTGGTTCAAAGCCCCAGTGTCAAGCACAGCATCTGACCTATGGAATATGACAGGAAGTGTTTGATAAATTCATTCATTTGTCCTTATTGACTTTTCTTTCTAACCTTCTAGAAGCTTTCCTTGGCAAACCAGACTGCAAAAATTCTCTTCCTTGTAGAATTCCCATCGTGATGGAATGAATGAAAGGATACTGATTCAGGCATCTGAGTGCCCTGTGGAGGGTTTGGACCACCAGACCGCCCTGTCTAGGAACTGCTATGAGGCTCAGTCTGGGCTAGGAGAGGATTTTGAGGGGTGTTCAGTGAGAATGAATCCCTGGTGACTTTTCCATCTCCTCACCTCTCCATCATCCAAGAGTGCACATACCCCAGGGAATAAGCCACATGTTCGTGGAAAGAAAACAACTAGCATTTTCTTTCTTAACAAGGAGCCATGGGGATAGAGTCCCCAGGAGCCCCCAAACTGTAAATATCCTACTGCATCCCTGGTCCCCTGCTCACCTGCCCCAGGCTGGGGCCAACACATCATTCCCCCCCCACCCCAGACATCAAGTTTGCCCCAGCCCTCACAGCTTGAGCGGTCTCCCTCTGTCCTTCCTGAAGGCTGAGCACTGACCTCAGGATCCCCTGGAAGTCAGTAGAGGAGGAGGTTTGCCAAGACCATCTTCTTGGTGACACCATCCTGGTGAGTGATGGATGGGGAAGGGAAATGAGCTGAATGGGACTGAGAAAGAGAAAATCCTTCCTTTTCTGGATACCCAAAGAAAGAGAAGTGTCTGAGACAAATTCTATACCCTCTGGGTGGATAGGGGTCACAGAGGACACACCTCTGTAGCAGGTCATGAGAAGAAAGGACAGTTAGGGTCTGCAGTTGAGGGACACCTGCACACATGGGAGAAATTGAAAAACAGCTCTCTCCACTGTGGGTGGAGGTTTTCCAGATGTGGTCTCCTGGCTAGCAGCAGCAGCATCCCTGGGAACTTCCTAGAAGTGCTGATTCTCAAGCCCCACCACAGACACTCCAGGGCACAGCTCCAGCCCTCTGGGAGACCCTGATGCAGATCAATGTTGAGGACTACCACTCTAGTGCAACCAAGGACTTCATCTCAACAACCAAGGACAGCTGCAAATGTGTTGCCAGGAAGGGACTCTCAGTTACATATGCAGCCCAGAGAACCTGAGTGTTACCTTATGAAGCCTCAAAGAGACCTCTGAAAAATCGTGGTAAGTAATAAGAAGTTTGGCTAGAGATCCCTGGACGTTAGCAAAGAGCAGATTATGCTGCTTCCCTTCCTGAAAGCCCCCTTTCGACACCTCTTCCACCTCCGAGGGTCCTGGCAAATATCTGCATCCCTCCCCTTGGTCCCACAACACCTCAGAGTCACCTATCACCTCTCCTATACACACCTGTCCACCTACTGTGTTCTCCCATGTACATCCTGATCCCCTTTCAGCTCACCATAAATCTTTATGGAGACTAGCAGTCCTCCATGGGCAGAGGGAAGATAATTGTAACTGTCCCTCAGAACAATATATTACTTAAAATATAACTTAAAGTAATTATACTAGTTACCAAGCATGCTTAGATACAGTCCTAAGAAAAACATGTACTGGCAACAGGCCTCTCGGGGAGAGGACCATATATGTCCTTGAAGCTGAGTAGCTGAAGATGGCCGGCCCGCTCAGGGCAGAATGTCACCTGCTTCATTTTTCCACTATCTCCCCTTCTCCAGAGAGCACCTGTGGCTAATTAGAAGATCCCTTTGAATGTGCTTGCTCAACTATAAACTTATACTGCTTGACCAGATAAACTTTGCCTTCCTTCTTGTTTATCTACAAAGCATATGATTAATGTGTAGCCTTCTTTGGCTCCTCTGCTGATTACTGTCTATGTCTAATAAACATGGAACTGAGACGTTGTTCAGGGCGACAGTCTTTTCTACTGTCGACCCCTGCTCCCTCTTTCTTGCAGCTGACTTACAGCTCTCTTACAGCCTCATTCTTCTCCCGTATGCTATCAGGAAGTGACAATAATTTTAGATGCTTGTGATTGAACAGTTTTCCTAGCAAGTGTTGACAGCAGAGTTTAGCTTTGAGATGCCTCTCCTCATGAAATGCACTCAGAGAAGCAATGACATGTGAGAGAGCAAAAATACATTTGTCCAAATGGGTGGTGGTACAGGTGCAAGCTGAGGGCCCCTAGCATCGCTTTCAGCCTGGATCCTCATTGACAGGTGTGGCCAACATCATCTCCCACTGCGCATAAAGAAGCTGTGATTCCTAAGAAGGCTCAACACTACACACACATGGGTGGTACTGTCAGTTAAGTGCCCAGATCTTGGTTTTGGCTGAGGTCATGATCTCATGGGTCTTAAGATCAAGACCTGCATCAGGCTCTGTGCTCAACACAGAATCTGCTTGAGTTTCTCCATCTCCCTTTGTGCCTCCCTCCAGCTCGCTTATTCTCTCTCTCTCTCTCTCTCTCTCTCTCTCTGAAATAAATAAATCTTTAAAAAAGAAGAGGAAGAGGAGGAAGGAGAAGAAGGAGGGGGAGGAAGAGGAGGGGAAGAAGAAGAAGAAAGAGGAGAAGAAGAGGAAGAAAAGAAAGACTCAACACTCTACAGATATGGTCACAAAATGCCTCCATTGTTGTGTTCTTGTCCACAATTGCCTTTAAGCCATGGGACCCAACCAGTTAAGCAATGAGTTAGAGAAGATCCTCTCTTTGCTGAAAAGAGTCAATATTGAGATTTTATAAAAATATTGTTTCACTTACTTGTGAAGCATAAGGAATAATATGGAGGACATTGGGAGAAGGAGAGGAGAAGTGAGCTGGGGAAAGCGGAAGGGGACACAAACCATGAGAGACTATGGACTCTGAAAACAAACAGGGTTTTGGAGGGGAGGTGGGGTAGGGGGTTGGAAGAGCCTGGTAGTGGGTATTATGGAGGGCACGTATTGCATGGACCACTGCGTATGGCGCATAAACAATGAATTTTGGAACACAGAAAAGAAATAAAATAAAATGGGAAAAAATGTATTTTGAACCAAAAAAAATGTGGTAAGTCGTGCCATGCTGGGCTTTTCCTATATCATCCATGTATCATAAGAGAACTATGTGGCCCCTAATACACTCTCTGTAAATGTTCATCAAGTGAAAGGAAGAATTGTTGTGCATACTAGGAGGTGGAGACTTGGAAAGACAAATGCAACCAGACTTTGGTGGTCTCATGTGGAGGGGATAAACACGTGATTTCTTTAGGTTTTTAACATGAAGTTTCTCAACAAAGTCCCAAACAGCTGAAGCCAAAGCAGAGACTAATTCAAAAGTCACCTCTGATTCTGCAGATTACAATGGTCAAGGATGAACTCCCAATTCCCTTCTAAATACATGGGAAAATAAAACCAGGGCCATACCAGTGTTAAATGGGTGAAGGAGAATATTATCACAACATACCTACACGTGGGCATCTCTTTAAATGTTGGTCTCACATTGGTCACTGTTTTCATATCCGTTCATTTTATAAACTCACTTTTCTTGTCATCGTAGTTCCTACAGGAATACGCACATGGCACACTTTGCTTTCCATCAAACAGGGATTTAGGCACATTGTTGTCATTCTTATGAAACCAGCTTACTTTTGAACCATCTGGGCTGTGTCTGGGAGTTTTCTTTTGAATAAACTTCTTAAACACTGTTTGACATGCTATAACAATGTATATTTTCCTGAGGGTACAAAAGTATTCCAACTGCTAGTGACAGCCTCTCTAGAACGTAAGAAAGTATAAATTTTTTTTGTCCTGCAAAACTACTACTAATGACAAAATATTCTTCCAAAAGACCAGTAGCTTTAAACCTCCATCTATTCTTTTCACCTGAAAGTTTTCTTTAAAATCTCCATTTAACCATCTTTCTGGATTCATCCATGGTCGTGGTCTCTGTATCCTCCCAAACATATATTGGATGTTGTCTCACAAAGGATGAGAGGGGGTTTACTGTAGTGATGACGTGGTAGAAGATCATAAATGTCCCCAAATAAATTTGGCCATCACTGGAAAGAGAGGAGAAGTGTTATCTGTCCCTGTATCCTTGGTCATTAACCTGAAATGGATGCAAAAATTGTATCATGTGAAGGAAGGATGGAATGGAAGGAGGGGAGGAAAGAGGGGGTAAAGGGAAAGGAAGACAAGGAAGGAAAGAGGCTGATAAGATTCCCTCTCCCTGTACTGGGTTTCAGTTTAGGTTTGATCCAGCTTAATTTTGTTTTTTTATGAAGCGTTACTCCACTAAAAACACAAAGGTGTTCATGGGCAAATGTCTAAGTTGTCTCTAAACACTTGAGTTCAGTTTTTGAGATGCTAACTATCTCAGGCGTGGATGGGTTTATTGGGGAGAAACAGAAACCCATGGATCTTCACAGAGCTTCAATCTCGATGGGGAGCCAGAACAGGAACTCCATCTCTGACTCCCAGCTTTATGTTGCTTTCCTCTCTCCTTTTTTTTTTTCCTTTACAGTAGAAACAAGTTGACCATGGAACCAAAAAAACAAAAAAACCAAACAACGATCTCAGAATTCCTCCTCCTGGGACTCACAGAAAAGCCAGAGCATCAGACTCTCCTCTTTGGGCTGTTCCTCTCTGTGTACCTGGTCACCATCTTTGGGAACCTGCTCATCATCCTGGCCATCATCACAGATGCCTGCCTCCACACGCCCATGTACTTCTTTCTCTCCAACCTGTCCCTCATCGATACCTTCTTTTCTTCCACCACTGTCCCCAAGATGCTGGTGAACCTTTGGACCCAGAACCAGGGCATCTCCTTTGTGGGCTGCCTTGCTCAGATGTACACCTTCCACCTGTTCGGGACCATGGACAGCTTCCTCCTGGCTGTGATGGCCATTGACCGCTTTGTGGCCATTGTCTACCCTCTACGCTACTCAGTCATCATGAGCCCTTGTGTCTGTGGGTTGCTGTTGGGGGGGCCATGGTTGATCACCAATCTCCAGTCACTTGTCCACACCTGCCTCATGGCTCAACTGACCTTCTGTGCTGGCTCCAAAATCCCCCACTTCTTCTGTGATCTCATGCCCCTGTTGAAACTCTCCTGCTCTGATACCCACACCAATGAGCTGGTGGTTTTTGCTTTTGGCATCATCATGGGCATCAGCCCCCTCTTGTGCATCCTTCTCTCTTACACCTGCATTTTCTGGGCAGTCTTCAAGATCCCTTCTGCTCAGGGCAAGTGGAAAGCCTTCTCCACTTGTGGCTCACACCTCACTGTGGTGTCACTGTTCTATGGCACCATCTTTGCCGTGTACTTGCAGCCCACATCTCCTGCCTCCTCCAAGAAGGACAAGGCAGCTGCCCTGATGTGTGGAGTAGTCATCCCCATGCTGAACCCCTTTATATACAGCCTAAGGAACAAGGACATGAAGGCAGCCCTGAAGAAACTCATCAGCAAAGCAGTCTCCTCTCAGTCCTAGTGTAGAACAGTTGTTGGGCATTCAGCTTGTTCTAAAACCAATGTTGGGTGGTGGGAACACAGAAATACATCCCATCCCTGCCCTCAGGGCGTTCAGAATTGAGTGGGGGTAGACATGTGTCATTATGGTGCAACGTGGTAAATGTGTCACAAAAATGAATGAAAACCTTTGGGAACTCAAAGGGAGAGCTGTGCATTTTCCCCATGAAGATCAAAAGATTTCAACGAACTCTTAAATTGGTCCTCTCTGGGGGGTATTGGGCTTATGGAATTTCTACCTGGGTTAATACACTTGAACAAAAATTGGCTACACCATTTTCTTTTGGCTACACCATTTTTTTAAGATTTATTTATTTATTTATTTATTTGACAGACAGAGATCACAAGTAGGCAGAGAGGCAGGCAAGGGGGGCTGGGAAGCAGACTCCCTGCTGAGCAGAGAGCCCGATTCGGGGCTAAATCCCAGGACCCTGAGATCATGAGCTGAGCTGAAGGCAAAGGCTTAACCCACTGAGCCACCCAGGCACCCCTGGCTACACCATTTTAATACTGATAAAGACAATACATATTAGCTACTTACATCATCATGCTTCCTAAGTGACATGGAGAAGGAAAGTGAAAGTATCTGTTGAGATTAGCTCACGTACTATTTGCTTCAGCGGCCACCAGCCTTGTTCTCAAAAGGACCTTATGGCCACCTCTTGTGCCCATGACTTTGGGGATCTTTGTCATAATCGGGCCTCCCATGTGCACCTCCCCCACCTCCCATGCACTGGATCATAAGAGACAATGACATCTGGCTCCCAGGTATTGTGATTCAGGTTGGCGCTGAACCCTTCAATCTGCCTTTTTAACAGGCTCTCCAGGTGGCCCTGTGCAGGAAGTACACAGTCCTCTGTCTTAGGACACAGGCCCTGGACAGGCTGCAGAGTCCATGTGTTTCCTGTGATGTCCATCACCTGACTTCAAACCCAATCTGATTCTACAGGCACAATCAGAAACAAGCAGATAGCATGGGCTGGCAAGCATGGAAAGTTAGTGCTGGAAGGTGAATTGTGTCCTCCAAAAAAGATGTGTCAAAGTCTAACCCTCCAGGACCTGAGAATGTGACCTTACCTGAAAATAGGGTCTTTACAGAGGTAATCAATTTAAAATGAGATCATTAGGATGGGCAATATGATTGCCAAACTTATCTAAAGGGAGAATTTGGACACAGGGAGAAGGCCATGTGGAGATGGAGGCAGAGATGATGGTGATGGTTCTACAAGCCAAGGAATGCCAGAGAGTGCCAGCAAACCACCAGAAGCCAGGACAGAAGCGTGGAGCAGATCCTCCCTCACAGTTCCCAGAAGGAACCAACCCTGCTCATACCTGATCTCAGACTTCTGGCCCCCAGAACCGTGAGACAATAAATTTCTCATCCAGTTTGTGGTCTTTCGTTATGGCAGTCCTAACAAATTAGTACAGTGAGTTTAGGAAGACCAAGCATCATGCAAAGACCACACCCAGATTCATCCCCTCAAGCCCATGACTCACTGCATGTCTGATTAAGAGTCTGGGTTACATCTGCAGGAAAAGATGAAGGATTTAAGTTATATGGATTCATTTTCTGGGTCTCAATGTGATGACAATAATGAGATTTACTGCATGCTGGGTACAGTGCTGAGCCCTTTGGAAACAACAACCCTACAAGGTAGGTGATAAAAGTTCTTAGTTTACAGATAAGGAAGCTGAGGTTTGCAGAATGAAGCTGCCAAAGTTCAAACACAGGACTTAACATTACATGATACTGTCTAGAAGTTGGCATCTAGAGCAAGGATGTGTAAACCAGGACCCTCGGGCCAAATCCAACGACAGCCTGTTCTTGTATGGTCTGCGAGCTGAGGATGTTTTTTATATTTTTAAATAGTTGGGGGGCGGGGGAAGAAGACTATTCTATGACAGATTAAAATTATATAAAATTCTAATTGTAGTGCTCACAAAGTTTTATGGGAACACACCCATGCCCATTAATTTATGTATCACCTATGACTGCTTTCAAACTACAGGGCAGAGTTGAATAATCTTGACAGAGACTTATGATGCACAAAGCCGAAAATATTTATTGTCTGGCTATCTGCAGTTTACTGATCCCTTTTCTTTTTTTTTTTTTTTTTATATATTTTATTTATTTGACAGAGAGAGATCACAGAGAGAGAGGCAGACAGAGAGAGAGGAGGAAGCACGCTCCCTGAAGAGCAGAGAGCCCGATGTGGGGCTCGATCCCAGGACCCTGGGATCATGACCTGAGCCGAAGGCAGAGGCTTAACCCGCTGAGCCACCCAGGCGCCCCATACTGATCCCTTTTCGATAGAAAAAAGTAGCAACTGATACTCAAGTAGATCCATGAACCAGAAGCATCAGCATCATAGGGTTTTTGCTAGAAATGAAGACTCAGACACCATCCCAAACCAATGAATCATAATTTTAAGAGCAACCCATAGGGCTTATATGAGCCTTAAAGTTTGGGGATCACAGAGATAGGTCAAGGATGGAAAGGAGGGTTATAGAGATGTGGGACTCAAATAGGCCTTCAGTTCAGAGATACAGGAGAACTGGATCTGGGGCATTTTTCCATAGACGTTTTCCAGTTCCTTGGCATAGACATGGTTCTGGAAAGGAAAAGTCCAAGAACCACACCAAACGCTTTAGAATTGCAGCTGCAACTTGAGGACATGGCCACCAGGTGGCAACAGTCTGTTTCACAACTTGGATTTAAAGCGGCTCTTTTATAAGGAATAACACAGAGGACATTGGGTGAAGGAGAGAAGTGAGTTGGGGGAAATCTGAGGGGAGGCGAACCATGAGAGACTGTGGACTCTGAGAAGCAAACTAAGGGTTTTGGAGGGGGGGGTGATAGGATGGGTGGCCCTGGTGGTGGGTATAAGGAGGGCAGGTATTGCAGGGAGCACTGGATGTGGTGCATAAACAATGAATATTGGCACACTGAAAAAATAAAATTAAATTTTAAAAAAATTTTAATTAAAAAATAATAATAAAGCTCTTCTTTTTCAGAAACATTTATTCTGGCTGTAAACTGCCCCAGTTCCCCTACCTCAGGTGTAATCGTCCCCTGGGAGGGACAGGATGTACAAAGTTCCAGTGGTGGGACAGAGCCTGGGTTGTTCAGAGAAATCGTGGAGAGGTGTGTCTCCAGCCCACAGCGAGGGAGTGGGGTGTGTGGGAGGCTGTGGAGGACAGCAGTAGTCAGCCACCATGGGGTTTGGTCCACAGGGCAGAAGGGGACCATGACATTAAACAGGAATGTAGGGAGGGCCCGTGTTTCAGAATTAATCCACTGATGAGTCATCCTATGGTTTGGGGGTCAGAAAACCTTCTATAAATGACCAGATAGTAATTATCAGCTTTAGAGATCATACAGCTTGTTTAATGACTCATCTCGGCTGTTCCAACGTGGAAGTCACCATAAACAAAACATCAAAGAGTAGAGACTGAAACTTGAATTTCATATCATTTTACATGTCATGAAATAGTCTTTTTTTTTTTACTCTTGCAAAAAAAATGGGTTGACATCATCAAAATGATTTAGAAAGATTCTCAGTGTATATCTACCTTCCGTGTGCTTCTCTCCCCACAAATTGTAGGGACAAAATAGAGCATGTGCCTTCCTTTTTTTTTTTTTTTTTTTTTTTAAGAAAGTAAAATATATTGCAGAACTGGATCTGGCTCTCTGGGTTTTAGTGACCGGCCTATGTTCCCTCCTTTTCTCTCCTCACTCTAGAAATCCTCCCACATGGGTTCCCAAATATCTCAACTACCAAAATATTTCAACTGTCACCCATAAAGAGGAAATCAGGAGGAAGTTTCCACCTTTTGTATCTCCTGGCTGGGCTCCAGGATCACAGGGAAAAAACTAATTAATCTGAGAGTCAGAAAATCCTGTCTTGAATCTGCCATCCAGTGTGAGCTTTCTAACATATATTACTGGATACATTAATCCTATGGTTACCACTAAGGCTCCCTTCATGGACACTAGGTTTGAAGTTTTAATTATCAAAGTTATCAAAAGTAGCTCATGAAATGTTTTCTTTTGATTTGTTTCCAACCATTTTAAAATTTTAAGGAAAGGTCATAGTTCAAGAGCCAGATTTGGCCCACAGGCTCTATTTTGCAAATCCTTGTCCACATGGATGGGAGTGACAAGAAGCAGAGAGACCAACAGGGAACAAACAGGTGAAATGGGCTGAATCCTAGGACCAGAAACTGAAAGGATGGATGGTGCCACAGGACATTTGCATAGCTAATGTCTCCTCAGCTTTGAGATTTCAAGGCAAACCCCACTTCCTCAGGGAAGCCTCTCACCCACTCCCTACCCCAGCTATATCAGGTGTCCAAATACATTCACCAGTCCTCATTTTTCTCATCACATTAATGATTTTATATTCATTCGTGTGATTCTCTGGTGAATGTCTATTTAATCCACTTAACTATGAGTTGAGAGCTGAGAAACCATGTTTTCTTGCTTATCTTGCCCAAATCCAGACAGCAGCCACTCAAAATATAGTTGTTGACTGAGCAAATGAATGAATGAACAAATGAATGGATGAACAAATGAATGGATGGGGAGGCAATGCAATGACAAGACTCTAGGAGGTAGGCTGGGTTGGAACAGAGACATCTAACAGTCAAGGTTAAGTTGCGTGGTATGCAATGTAAACTCTCCCTCCACTCCCCCAACCTCAGTAAAATCTGTCACACAACCAGGAATCCTGGCGAAATCAAGGCAAGAAGCCCATGCACCCCATCCTAGAAACCAGGAAAAGCAAGCTCACCATGAAGCTATTTAATTCAGCAATAACAGGAGACCATGAGAAAACAATCATCTAGTAATTCTCCAACATCTCGGCAAGGGTATTGGAAGGGGTTTGGGCCCATTTATCTGAGTCTGAAGGAGCAGAGTGACCCTGGTCAATATTAGAGCACAATAACACTTTTTTCTCCATACATGGGATTCTGTTGGGTGATTCAAAGCAATTTTGGAGACTCAAACACTAAGACTCAAAGAAGGAAAGTAACTGTCCCAATGTCATAAGCTAGATAAGGGCAGAGAAAGTATTCCAATGCAGTGTAGTGTGACCCAAAAACCTGACCCTTCCCTCCATCATTCCTCCTCCATCCCAGGTGAGTGGCTTGCCTAAGGTCATGCTGCAGCCCCATGTGGGACTCTGGGGGGCAAAAGGTGGATTGGTTGGTGGGAAAGAAAGCCACTTCCAGCAAGGCATGAGGAAGGATACAGTAAGGCTTCAGCCTGAGGTCCTAGAGGGAAAGCTTCTACTCCCAAATGGACACTTGCCAGGGATTTGGGGAGTCACTCCTATCTCCTTGAACCTGTGTAGGAGGAGGTCTCCAAGACCACCCTCAGGTTCAATGATTCCCTAGAAGGAGTCAAGAGAACTCAGCAAAATTGTTATATGCACAGTTTATTACAGGGAAAGGATAGAGATTAAAAACCAGCAAGGGTAAAAAGCACAAAGGCCAGGGTCCAGAAGGGACGAGCCACCAGGGGGCCAGTCGTCCCCTCCCAGTGGATGCATGTGGACAGCATATAATTCTCCCAGCAGTGACGTTCAACCACACACATGGTATGCTGCCAGCCAGGGAGCTCCTTGAGTCCCGTGGTCCGGAGCTTTCATCGGTATTAGTTTCCTACTTCTGCCATAATAAAATACCACAGACAGGGTGGTTTAAACAGGAGAAATTTACTTCTCAGTTCTAGAGGCCAGAAGTCCGAGATCAAGGTATCGGCAGGCTTGGTTCTTTTTCAGGCCTCTCTCCGTTGCTGGTAGACGGCCATCTTCCATGCCCTCGTATGATCTCCCCTCCATGCACACATCCTGTGTCCAAATGTCCTCTTCTCATGAAGAGAAGTCATATCAGATTAGGGCCCACCCTAAAGACTTCACTTGATTTAATCGTGGTTTAAAGACCATTCTGAGGAACTTGGTTGGGGGGAGGGATGGAGCAGTTAGGGCTTCAACATATGAATTTGGAGCAGACACAATTCCGTCCATAACAGCCACACAGACATAGCCAACTGCCCATGTGGCTGACCTTGGTTACTCAGTGTCTGGCCCCTCCACATTAACCTGACACAGCATGGCCGAAGGCCCTCACTATAAATCACATTGTTAGCCTGGCCTCCAGGTATACAAAGAGGTTCTTATCAAGTAGGATACTCTAAAGGGTTAGGGGCTTCCTCCCAAGAGCCAGTCAAGGGCCAGACGTTTCTGTGGAAGTGAAGTCAAACCCAGAGACCTTGGAGAGAGGACGAAGGAGCTAAGAAATGACATGGGGTCTCTGCGTGGTCCTTCCCACCCTGGGCCATTTGCCCCAGCCCATGGGTTGGTCATCCCTCTCCAAACTGCCTCCCCTCTCTCTGGAACAACTAGAGGTCCTACAAGCTGGACACCATGGCAGCTCTTGGCATGGCTCATGGTGGCCAGTTGCTGAAAGTGTACTGGGCGTGTGCAGAGGCCTGGCCCGCAGGAGCGCCCAGCAGACCTGCAGCTGATGGAAGGAGGGCACCGCAAGGGCGGCTAGGGGCTCTGCTGCCCCTGGGCTTCAGCTCCATGGGAGGCCTGCTGGGCTTTGCCAAGGGCCACTGGGAGGCTCTGGCCCAGATAAGCTGCCCCACTAAATGCCTGCCAGATGACTCCATATCTCACCTCAGGAAGCTGCCTCATGGTGACTTGGCTACCTCTCCCCCTCTGGCTGCTCAATGCTACCCTGGTGGACACTCTGGGCAAGCACCTCTTCCCTGGATTCTCTAAAGATGGACTCCCAGCCAGGCAAGTGCCTCTTTACCCTGGAAGGTACCTGACACAGGTGAGCCTCAGGCACAGGGACAACAGGAAGTGACAAAAGTGGGTGGGGGAGGGACGCCTGGGTGGCTCAGTGGGTTAAGCCACTGCCTTCGGCTCAGGTCATGATCTCAGGGTCCTGGGATCGAGTCCCGCGTCGGGCTCTCTGCTCAGCAGGGAGCCTGCTTCCCTCTCTCTCTCTCTGCCTGCCTCTCTATCTACTTGTGATCTCTCTCTGTCAAATAAATAAATAAAATCTTTAAAAAAAAAAAAAAGTGGGTGGGGGAAAGCTGGGAGACTGCTCCCGTGATCTTCATCATCTTGTATTCTCAGGAACTAAGGATCCCAGAGAGATGGCAGACAGAAGGCTTAGCCCACAGATACAAGCCCCACCTCCATCATTCCCACTCCCACAGTCTTGGTAAGAGGGGGAGTTTTCTTCCTTTTGTATGGACAAGGAAACTGAGGCCTAGAAAGAAGGTCTGCATTTGGGGTCCTCTAGAAGCTGACCCTGAGACAAGGATTCAAGTGCAGGGAGTTTATTTGGGAAGTGATCCAGGAAATGCTGGAAGGTGGGGTGGGGGGTGTGCAGAAGTGAGAAACGGAAGGGAAGGACGTCAGCAAAAAGTGTACTGACATTCAAGTTTCCAGTGTGGGGAGCTGCAGCTCAGTCCCATGGGGACCTGTGAGGGTTGATGTGGGACATGAACCTTCCCACATGAGGGGTGAGGGAGCTAGGATACATATCCACACACTGTCTGCCACAGAGGTGCAGAGCTCTGTTCAAACCTCACCAGCACCCTCCACCTGCACTTCTTCTTTCAACAAATACCCATTCTTCTGGGGGCTGGATTTATCCATCAGGCACCATAAGTACAGCACATCATATCTGCAGCCAGTGAGAACATTGGGAGGAAAGAGAATACACACACATGCTCTTAAATTCCAACAGCAACTACCAAAAGCCAGCCTACAGAGAATGTGAAACTCAGTATTCATAATCATTTTATTAACACTTACCAAGAATTTCTGGTTGCTGAGAAAGAATCATAGCCAACTGTGAACTAAATGAGCTAAATAATGAGCCAAATAAATGCAACAGGAAAAGCAGAGAAACAACATCAAAAGTGTTTACCAAGAATGAATAAGTAAATATGGATATGCTGTGTGAGTGGGTTTTAGTCATTTGATGTGATATGGGTGGGGCCAAGGGCTGCTCTCATCCCCATGTCAGCCTCCAGCTTCTCCGAAGTACTGGCATACCCTGAGGGAGCTCCCTCTCCTGTCCCCCCTTCATGGGACTTGTGAACAGATGTTGTCTTGACCCTGACCTCTTCCCCACTGTCAGTAGCTACCTCAAAGACTCCTGGGGTGCATTCCACCACTCTCCAGCATGTCTCCTGCCAAACACACATCCAAGAAAAATGATCAGAACCTGAGAGACCCATGGAACGCTGATAAGCCTACAAACATATGTATAATGGGAGTCCCAAAAGGAGAGAAAAGAAAGGGATACAAAAAATAGTTGAAGAAATAATGGCCCAAGAAAACCTCCCGGAGTGGATGAAGGATATGAATCTGCACATCCAACTAGCTCAACAAACTCCAAGTAGAATAAACAGAAAGATCCACTTTGAGACACAAAATTAGCAAACACACACTACTACTCTATGCAAGCTGCTTGGCCACCCACTCCTAGCCAGGCCTCTGGCACCTGGCACCTGATCTCCTACCTGAACACTCAGCAGTGAACAAGACAGACGTGCATCTGGTGGAGTAGTCCCCATTTCAACAAGGACACAGATAAACTAGAACAAACACTGAAGCTACTCATTTCAAGCTGTGACAGTGTTCAAAGAAATGAAACACAATAAGGTGATAATGAGTGGACAGGGGTGGGGACTCAAGGAGGACCTCCCAAGGGGGTGCTTTTGGAACTAAAGGATGAGAAAGAGGCAAATTCAGAAGAACCAGGGCTCCCCAGACAGAGGAGACTACATGTGCAAAGGGCCTGGTACAGATACAGTTTGATGTAAAGGAGGACCAGAGAGGAGGTCATGGTGAGCAATGGGGACAACAAAGGAGATAAGGCCAGAAGTCTTACTGGAAATCTGCATTTTATTCTAGGTGAGGTGAACAGTCATGGAAAGACTCTACAACAGGGGTGTGCCATAATCTGGCTTCGGTTTTTAAATCCACTCTGGAGAACGGAATATAGGAGTGAAGCAGGTTAAATTTTCCAAGATGGCCACAATATCTTCCATCCCACATTCTCTTCACAAGGTCACCTTGACATAAGGCCTACTGAGCAGATGGGGTCTATGTCGCCTCCTCTTGAATCTGATGCCAGAAGTGACACAACATGGCACCTAAGGGTGGGTTAGGAAAGATAATGCAGGTTCGGTCTTGTTGACTTTGGAGTCCTGGAAACCCAACCCTCCTGACAAATGACCTGCTGGTAGGAAGCCCAGGCCAGAGAGGCCCAGGTAGCTGTCCTGGTCCACAGCCCGGGAAGAGGTCCCAGCCCTCAGCTGTGATAGGTTGCAAGCCCTGTGAATGAACATGCCTGCAGATGATTCCAGTCCCCCATTGCTGAGTTACCCCGAAACCTCAAAGCCTTTCCAACCTAGGAGTAGAAACGATCAATGTCAGCTCTGCCCTGCCCGAATTCCTTACCCGCAGCATCTGCGGCGTCATAAAATGGCTTCTACACCACTAGTTTGGAGATGGTCTGTTAAACATCTGTAGTAATTGAAACTGGGGGATGGGAAAATTGGGAGGCACCCAAGTGGCGTCCAGGAGACTAAAGAAGAGGCGGTGTCATGGAACAAAGGGAGTGAGGCCAGGGCTTGCACCACGCTGGAGCAGTACATGGGGGAAAGAGGTGGAAATATGTGCAGGATGCGTTTTGAAAGTAAATCCAAGAGAACGTGCTGTGTTCGATTACCAAAGGAGAGTGGGAAGGAGGGAAGACAGGGCTCAGGACTGTGCCACGATATTCACAGTTGGAGCCAGCAAGGCAGCCTAGAGCCCCCATCTCCTCCCCACCGGGCCCCGGCAACTACATATCCCAGCATCGCTCGCTCGAGCCGCGGGAAGGGGAGAAAAAAAAAAAGTTTGGGCCAAGCATTCCCGGAATGCGCTTCCTGCTGGCGCGGAGCAACGGGGGTGGGGATGGGGGGGTGGAGGCGGGGAGGCCGGGGCGGGGCGGGGAGGGCGGGGGGCGGCGCGGCCGGAGCCCGGGGCGCGCACTCCGCCCGGCCCGGGCCCCAGCATGGCCGAGCCGCTGCTCAGGAAAACCTTCTCCCGCCTGCGGGGCCGGGAAAAACTTCCCCGGAAAAAGTCGGACGCGAAGGAGCGCGGTGAGCAGAGGAGGCGGCGGAGGAGGGGGCGCCGAACCCCGCCCCGCCCGGGAGATGGTCCCGGAGTCCCAAGGCGGGATGACTGGGGGGTAGGGGGAGCCCTGCGGAGTCCCCTGAGGCCCCGGGTGGGGGACCGAGAGCGGGCAGGGGTCCTGGCAGGAAGGGGCTGGGCAGGGGGAGAGGGGGCACGAACCGTTATGTGCGCCTGGCCTGGGATGCCAGCGCTGCGGGCTCCCTGCGAGGCCCGGGAGGGGGCCTCGCCCCTGACAGGAAATGGGGCCGAGACCGAGCGCCTGGAGGGCGGAGGGGAGGAGGAGTTGGGAAACTGGCAAACGGGCCCAGTCAGGCCAGGCTGGGACACCCTGCACCCTGGAGACCCGGGATGGAAGATGGGTAGCCACCTCCTGCAGAGGAGGGAGAGAGGCGGTGCATCAGCCACAGTGGCCACCCCCTAAACCCCCTCCCTCCTATTAACCAGTGACTGCAGCTGCGCCCACCTTAGGCAGCCCTAGGAAATTGTCCCTTTTAGATGGGTGGGGAAACTGAGGCACGGAACAGTTGGGTCATTTGTCCAGAGCCAATGAAGTGACTTAAACAGCTCTTTGGACATGCTACTAATAGAGACCCCCCGAGACAGGGTCAAGGGCATTGGAAATCAGAGTTGACCAGAGAGTCCACCAGCAAACAAGACAAGACCTTAAGGAACTGGGAGCTGCGTGGGACTGAAAACCCCAGGAAGGAAGGAGTTAAAGGAGGGAGGCCTGATGACTCCCGAATCTGACCTTCCCCTCTCTCCCAGTCCCTTCCCAAAGATTCCCAAGTTTCCTAGAGCAGAGAGAAGGGACAGGGGTGCCCACGCACAAACACAGACAGGAAACAGCCCAGGATGTCAGAGAAGGGAGGCCGGAGCAAAGGGGAGGCCCCAAGGCATTGACCATGGGGATCTGGACTGGGCTGAGAGACAGGGCTCACTCCAGGGTGGGGGCAGAGCCTGGAAGACAGGCAAGGGGTGGGCGGTGGGGGAAGCGCTATAGAAAGGGAGGGCTAAGGGAGGCCCGAGCACTAGCTGTCGTGCCTACTCCTGTCTTCCGAAAGGAGCAAGGCAGCCTTCACTGTGGGTTACGTGCTTGACCATAACCTGGACACCTAAGAACAGTCCCCACCCCGAGCTCTCAGAAGCATCCCTGGAGGAGGACATTGACTCCCCCCATTTCACAGGAGGGCACTGAGGTTCAAAGATGGAAAACAACTTCCCCAAAGGCACCCAGTAAGAAGGGACAGGGACAGAGCTCCATGCCAGGGGTGGGAGGTAGAGCTGAGAATGCAGGGCCCAGGTCTGGAGAAACCCCACTGGACCTCTGAGGCTGAAGGGCAGAGGGACACCATTTGGGACCCCCAGGGACGAAGAGGGGGCAGGCTGTAAGCTGGCAACCAATGAGATTGCTGGCCTGCACCCACCCATTCCAAACAAACACGTGGAGTGAGTGCCAGTACTGTGTGCACCCCAGCCATGGCCCCTGCTGGGGAAAGCCAGCAGCCTGGGGCTGCACTGGGTCTCACTCCCCTTGCTCTCTGCCAGGCCGCCCAGCCCAGCGCCCGGAGCCCAGTCCTCCAGAGCCAGAGCCCCAGGCCCCTGAAGGGTCCCAGGCTGGAGCAGAGGGGCCCCCAAGCCCTGAGGCATCTCGGAGCCCAGCTCGGGGGGCCTACCTGCAGAGCCTGGAGCCCAGCAGTCGACGATGGGTGCTGGGTGGGGCCAAGCCACCGGAAGAGGCTGCTTTGGGGCCCAGGGCACCTGGCAGCGGGGAGCCCGCAGGTGAGATCTGGTACAACCCTATCCCCGAGGAAGACTCCAGACCCCTGGCACCAGAGCCCCTGGGACCACAACCAGGCTCAGCTGAGCCAGAGGGCCCAGCCTCACAAGGTGAGCACAAGCCTCATTCCACCAGCTCCCCAAGATGACCACAAGCCTCACCCCTATCCCAAGCCCAGGCTTCTGAACTCTGAGATCTGCTGTTTCTACAGGCGCAGCCCCTGCCAGCCCCCCAACCAAAGCCTCCCGCACAAAGTCCCCTGGCCCAGCTCGGCGCCTCTCCATGAAGATGAAGAAGCTGCCCGACCTGCGGCGGCGACTGAGCCTGCGGGGCACCCGGGCTGGCCGAGAGCGTGAGCGGGCCGCCCCCGAGGGCTCCGTCATCAGTCGTTACCACCTGGACAGCAGTGTGGGGACCCCGGGACGGGCAGCAGGGGCTGGGGCCACAAGGGGCCCTCGGGCCGGTTACCTCAGTGATGGGGACTCACCGGAGCGCCCAGCAGGGCCCCCATCACCCACTGCCTTCCGGCCCTATGAGGTGGGCCCATCAGCCCGAGCACCCCCCGCCGCACTCTGGGGCCGCCTCAGCCTGCACTTGTATGGGCTGGGGGGGCTGCGGCCAGCACCTGGGGCCACCCCAAGAGACCTCTGCTGCCTACTGCAGGTGGATGGGGTGGCCCGGGCCCGAACGGGGCCACTGAGGGGGGGGCCAGACTTCCTGCGGCTGGATCACACCTTCCACCTGGAACTTGAGGCTGCCCGGCTGCTGCGGGCCCTGGTGCTGGCGTGGGACCCTGGTGTCCGGCGGCACCGGCCCTGCGCCCAGGGAACTGTGCTGCTACCCACAGTCTTCCGAGGTAGGATACCTGGCTGCAAGGGAAGAGCGGTTGGCATAGGATTCAGCTCTGCCTTTCCCCCCAGTTTCCAGGGTGGGGTGTGGCTCAGAGCAGGGGGCCAGGGCATAGGAGCCTGGTGGCCAGACCCCACAGATGCCCTTGTGTCTTCAGGGTGCCAGGCCCAGCAACTGGCCGTGCGCCTGGAGCCCCAGGGGCTGTTGTATGCCAAGCTGACCCTGTCAGAGCAGCAGGAAGCACCAGGCACAACTGAGCCCCGAGTCTTTGGGCTGCCCCTGCCGCTGCTGGTGGAGCGAGAAAAGCCCCCGGGCCAGGTGCCCCTCATCATCCAGAAGTGTGTTGGGCAGATCGAGCGCCGAGGGCTGCGGGTGAGCCCCCTGCCCCATCCCAGCTGGCCCTCAGACCTACAGCCCAGAACACCTAGCATACAGAGGCCAGGCCTTCCCCACGAATACACCCTGCCTGGGACACTCCTAGGTCCAATCCCAGCTTAGACAGGGGCAGGAGGCTCCCGTAGACCACATCACCCAGCCCAGAACCCATGGGTCATCCATCCATTTAGTAATACATGGTCCCAGACCTACTGGAGCTCAGAATCTGATGGAAGAAAAGACATGATTCCAGTAACTCACAAGTGTAAAACTGGCTGAGAAAAGACTGAGGCTGGGAGAGCTTGAAGCAGGACTTGATGCTGGTTGGAGTAGTCAGAAAGGGCTTCCCAGAGGAGGTGATGAGTGAGCTGAGAAGGAGGGTGGTGGCAGGACAAATGATCCAAGCAGAGGGTTTACGGGACCAGGTTGTTCAGGCAGCCAGCTGGGGACCCCATGACAGGTGTCAGAAGAGCAGGAAGGCAGCTGGGGAAGCCACAGCCAGCCCCCCAACCCCTCAGCCCACTGCCACCCTCACCCAGACCTCCAACCCCAGCCCACCCAGCCCCAATCAGTCTGTAGCACTGGCAAGAAGATCTCTCTCTGTCCCCACCCCCAGGTGGTGGGGCTGTACCGTCTGTGTGGCTCGGCAGCAGTGAAGAAAGAGCTTCGGGATGCCTTCGAGCGGGACAGTGCAGCCGTCTGCCTCTCTGAGGACCTGTATCCTGATATCAATGTCATCACTGGTCAGCAAGCCCCTTCTGTCCCCTGCCTGCTCCCTATTGAAACTTCACCTCAAGAGAGTCCCTGTGGTCCCTCTGGGACATCACCCTTTCTGTCTAGCTTTGTTTTCACTTTCCTGTGCCTGTCCTCCTCTTCCGCCTCCCAGCCCCAGCTGACCCTTCCAGCCTCAGAAGCCAGGGGTGCCCTGACCAGAGTGGGCCCTGTGTCCACAGGCATCCTCAAGGATTATCTTCGGGAGTTGCCCACCCCACTCATCACCCAGCCCCTCTATCAGGTGGTGCTGGAGGCCATGGCCCAAGGACCCCCAAGCAGGGCGCCCTCCAGCACTGAGGGCACCCGTGGGCTCCTCAACTGCCTGCCAGATGTGGAGAGGGTGAGTTGGGTCTGGTGAGAGTGGGCAGGACTGAATGAGCTGACATCAGGAGAGTGTTTCACCCGCACTGAGCCCATGACGTGCACTGTCACAACCCTAGAAAGTAGGTGCTATGAGCATCCCCACTTCATAGCTACAGAAACCTAGGCCCAGAGCAGTTAAGTGAGTTGCCCAAGGTTGCACAGCCAGGACATCACAAAAATGCAGGCTCTGAATACAGGTCTGTAAACCTACCACCAGAGAGGTTCTGGCTGTGGGATCCTGGAGAAGTCCTGACCCTCTGTGCCTCAATAACTTCATAGGGTATAAACCCTAAAACAGGATTAGTGCTCGCCCTGCCTAACAGACAGTGGGGTGGGTTCAAATCCAAGCTCTGCCATTCCAAAGCTAAGTTGTCTTTGTCTTCAGTCTCCCCTCCAGCAAAATAGATCATAATACTAATATCAAAGCCTGAGCTCAGCCTTCAACCAGCTATGAGAGATCGAGTTTCCCCACTCTGGGCCGCCTTAGTCTCCCTTCAGGTTTGACAGGGGACCAGCTTCACCCGCTTCATGATTCCCAACCGTCTTCTCTCAGGCCACGCTGACGCTTCTCCTGGACCATCTGCGCCTCGTCTCCTCCTTCCACGCCCACAACCGCATGACCCCGCAGAACCTGGCCGTGTGCTTCGGTCCCGTGCTGCTGCCGGCGCGCCAGGCACCCGCCAGGCCCCGCATCCGCAGCTCTGGCCCCGGCCTAACCAACGCAGTGGACTTCAAGCGCCACATCGAGGTGCTGCACTACCTGCTGCAGGCCTGGCCAGGTGAGCCCGCCCCTGGCCCGCGCCGCCAATCCAGGCCAGGCCGCCGCAAGGATGCTTTCTGGGGCGGCCAATCAGAGTCCCGTATTTCAGGCGTGCCACGCCCCCTGCTGGCCCCTGGCGTAAACGGTACCTGGTAACCTCAGCAACCCGTTCAGATTGAGCCAATCCGAGCTTGACGCGGTCAGAGACCTGTCTCTCGACCTGCCCATCAGAGGGCCGGTTGCCGAAGCAACCAGGTCTAGCTCGGCCAGTGAAATCCCGAAGCGGTCGCAGGTCCCGTCTTGGGCCGGGCCAATCAGGGGCCCGGTTAGCCAGGCGGCCAATCACGAGCCCCGCTCTTCCCCGCAGATCCCCGCGGGGCCCCGGAGCCTCCCGACCTCGCCCCATACCTGCGGCCCAAACGGCAGCCGCCGCTGCACTTGCCGCTCTCCGGCCCCGAAGTGGTGGCGCGGCCCCGCGGCCGGGGCGGCCCCGAGAGCCCCCCGAGTAACCGCTACGCGGGCGACTGGAGCGTGTGCGGACGGGACTTCCTGCCGTGCGGGCGGGACTTTCTGTCCGGGCCGGACTACGACCACGTGACGGGCAGCTACAGCGAGGACGAGGACGAGGAGGCGGGCGAGCCGGCGGGCGCCGCGGACTTCGAAGATGACTTCGAGGCACCCTTCAACCCGCACCTGAACCTCAAAGACTTCGACGCCCTCATCCTGGACCTGGAGCGAGAGCTCTCCAAGCAGATCAACGTGTGCCTCTGAGCTGGGCGGGGCGGGACCTCGGTCACGAAGGGCTGGACTCCTGGCAGCTGAGGCGGTGCCCCGGCGATGGAGGGGACCAGGGCCGCTCGGGCCACCGTCCCGGTTGCTGGGGATTTGTCTAGTGACCAGCCCGTTGCTGAGAATCATTCCTCGTTTCCAGAGCCCAGTGGTGGGGCACTGGTTGCGAAGGCTGGGGACTGGGGACTTTCGGGACCAGCTGCCGGGGACATCTTTTCTGAGTACCAAGGGCTTCTCCCCTTGCTGCCAAAAGGCACTTCTCCCGCTTGCTGGCCTGGCCTCTCTTGTCACCTCCCCCTTGGCCAGGGAAACACCAGTTACTGTGAGCATCACCCCGGGATGGTGAGACAACACCGCCCCCAATTCCTCCTCCCCTGCCCCTCCGCCCCCCACCCCCATCAGTCCTCCTCTTGCTGCTGCCAACCAAATCAGTATTAGCTTTAAGCACCGCACTCTGCTTCTCCCTCCCTGGAGGGTCCAAGGACTATCACGAGGTGCTATCTGAGGCAGGGTGGAGGGAAAGCCCCTATCCTGGGCTCTGGCTGGATACGGGGAGCCAAGGGCCTTTAGAAAAATAGCTGGTTTCCCCACCCTCTCTTTCAGGGAAAACCCCATGATTGCCTCAAACCAAGAAATGGAGATAGCAGAGTCTGGCCTTTCCCCTCCCCAGTTCTTCCTCCACATCTCTGAAAAAAAACTGAGCACTTACAAGACCTCCCTTTCGGAGGGGCCCCACCTGAAATATCAGGCTGGGGGCACTTTGGTACGGAACATATTTATTGCCTCCGTGCGTGTGTGTCTGTATGTGAGGACTAGTGTGCATGGACACGTCTGGAGCAGGCGTATGGGGCTCTTTCACGGACCTCTAAGGACGAAAGAATTTGCAGTGGCCAGGCACCCTGAAATCCCCAATAATGGAGCCTCAGTGGGCCCCAGTTCCAGCGGGAGAGAAGGCCCCCTCCTGTCTCCTCCTTTTCCCTCACTTCCATCTTTGTGGACAATAAATCAATATGCACAAGTTCTGGAATGAGTGCTGGGGCCACATGGACCAGAGGTGGTTTATTTAGTGTGTATGACAGTTAGGGAGAAAGGGTAGCTGTGCCCACAGAGGAAAAGGTCCAGGAGCTCTCTGGTGCTGCCAGGGAACCTCTCTGAGCTCTGACCCGCACCTCCCCACCCCCAGCCCCACCCTGTCTTCAGGGAGGGTTGTAGAGTCACTGGACCTGATAGGCCAGCTCCAAGGCAGGCAAGAATGAGACTCTAAACCAGCTAGGCACAGTCCAGGGGTGGGAAGGCCAAGGGTACTAACCCACGAGGCCCTACACAGCAATGGAGCCATCTCGGAAGTCCGTCCTCCCAATAAGGATGTTGACCACAACTGGGTGGCCATCTCGGCACTGCTTTCGAGCATCATGAAGCACCTCGACCACCTGATCTTCCTTCTCCCGTGAGAGCAGCAAGCCCTGGGCGCCAAGTCCTATGGCTGCCTTGTGATAATCTAA
The DNA here is from genome assembly GCF_922984935.1 of Meles meles. Taxonomy (NCBI): domain Eukaryota; kingdom Metazoa; phylum Chordata; class Mammalia; order Carnivora; family Mustelidae; genus Meles; species Meles meles. Next base: position 12,040,635 of record NC_060085.1, read on the forward strand.
AAGGGGAAGTCAAGTCAGATGGTGGCAGGGACCCAGGCCACCATGCAGTCAACCCAGGAGAGAACACAAAACAGCTTCTCCCTCTCTCCACCCAACCCCAGACTCTCACCAGTGTAAGCCAGGCCACAGGCCACATTGCTGCCCAGAGAGAGCACCTGCTCCCGAGAAATCTGGGTCCAGCCAGCATCATTCCCGATCAAAGCAATCACTGGGATCTACGGAGAAAGGATGAGGCCAGGCCACAGCCTTCAGCTTTAAGGCTAGCCAGAGGACAAAGACAGGGACAGGACCTTTGCCAGACAGAAGCAGCTCCCTCCCTAGCCCTGCTCACCCCTCATGACCACTCCCAGAACCCCAAGTTCCGAGCTTCCTTCAGGGCAGCTCGGTCACCTTGTGCCTGATGAAGGTATCAAATTCAATGAGGCTATAGCCAAATGCTCCATCTCCAAACAGGCACCACACCTGAGCAGGGAACAAGGTTTGTTGAGTGGTTCACTGTCCAGAAAACAGCACACCGCCCCCAGCCTCCAGCACCCTCACTCACCTCGGCATCCGGCCGGCACAGTTTGGCCCCAAGTGCAAATCCTGCACCAACGCCCAGAGTCCCAAAGGCCCCTAGGAAAACCAAAAGCAGGTGGGTGTAAAGGGGCCTGGACAATGCAAGCTGTCCCAGGCAGAGGTCCCTCCTTACCAGGATCAAGCCAGCACAGGGGGCCACGGGGCTGCACCAGGTGGGCGGCAGTGCCCACGAAGTCCCCACCGTCGACCACTAGAATCGAGTTGTCAGGCAGAGTTTCCTCCACCAGCTGCAGTACCCGCACTGGGTTCAGGTGCTGGGCTACAGGCATCAACCCCTTCTCCCTGCCACAGAGCAGCACACATCAGCAGGGCCAGCAACAAAGCCTTCCAGGAAACCACAACAATACCCCTGGTCCCGTGTCCGCTCTACCCGGTCCCCACCGAAAGGCCTGCTCCTTCTGCCGGTCAGCTTGCCGAAGCTCCTCTGTCCAGTCTGAGGCCCACGTCTGGCCCTTAAGGCCCTCCACCAGCTTCAACACAAAGGAGGCCACGTCTCCTAGGGAAGGAAGAGGATACAGCTGCAGGGAAGTGGCCTCCTGCCCTTCCAGCATCAGAGGCCCAGTGACAGCAGGAATCCAATGGCAACATTCCAGAAAGAGACAAGGAGGCAGACCGTGAATGTTCCTAGGGCAAAACAGGTAAAACACACCCCAGAATCTGCCAGAACCAAGTTAGGGCAGCCAAGGTGAGGCAGAGAGCAATGCCAGAGAAATGAAGGTTTAGGAAGCACAATGTGGGTTAGAAACCCAAGCAGCTTTGCTGCCTGCCTCCTCCTCCCCCACCCCCGTGCCCCCCCAGATCAGGCAGTGCTGTCAGTTCTTCCTCTAAAACACATCCCTCCAAACATCTCCATCAGCCACGCACGTCTCTCGGACCCAGACATGCAGCATGCTTGTGAACTGAGAAATGGGCCAGTGATGTACTTTTCATGTTGGTCTTAGAAATGATCCCATGAAAGCACAGAGAAGCAGAATTTGTCATCCCTATCTGTGCCCGCTCCAGGCCTCATCCTTTCTGTCCTGGCCTGGTTGAACAGGCCCCTGGCCTCCACCTGCCCTCTCGGACTCATTGCCTACCAGCTACTACAGTGGGCCTTCCCAAACATGAATGTAGTAATGCCACTTCTCTGCTTGACCCAAGAGGTCCGTGTAGTACCATCAATGTGTTTGGAATGATGGGCAAAGAAGAGCACATAAAGGCTATGGGAACAGACTGAACAGGGATGGTATGGCAGGACAACAGAGGCCTTGGGGCCCAGGAGGGAGCTCTCTGTCCTCCAGGCAGCTGGCAGCATGGGAGGGTTTCCAACCAGAGCACGATCACATGCACATTCCCAGGCCTTCCCTCTTACACACGCCCCACCGTTTGTTCATCCAGAAGCACCCATCAGTCTAAGAGCCTGTGTCTCTGGCTGACTGGGTGCCCATCACGGCAGGGTTTGGGCCCTGCTCACCAGCACCTGGCTCAAGCCAGCTATCGCAGAGATCAGGAGGAGAAGGACCAGGAAGAGCATATATGTGTTGGAGTGGAAGGTGGGGGGTCCGAGGAGCTCACCCTGCACAGCTTCCTGGGGCTTCCAGAACATGTCTGAGTTAAGCAGCATCTCTTTCCGGTTACGGTTGACAATGATGATCTTGCTGCTGCGGCTAAGGACACGGCCATAAGACAGGCGGAAGTCACACACGGTTCCTGGAGTGGGGAACAGGGGCTCAGTGGCTGGAGAGCCAGTATCCCACCACCTTACTTAATCCACCATAGCAGACTAAATGCAAATGGGTCCCCATTCTTCCTTTCTCCCTGTACCAGTAATGCCTGCAGTTGACTTCACAGCTCCCCACCCCTCAAATCTGCGCTGGCCTCGGGGACATGCCCTGGCCAACAGAGTGTGGCAGGTGAAGGCAAGCGTTCCTGAGACCAAGCTTCAAGAATTGTGGCTTCTACTGTCTCTCTCTTAAAAACCTCACTCTCCCACCCCTGCATGTTTCTCATCCTGCACCAAGTGAGCAAGCCCAGGCTGGCCCACTGGATGGTGGGAAAGCTGGAGGAAGAGGCAGGGAGAGTGAAAGAACTCAATGATCCCAGAGGAGGCCATGGCAGCTTAATCTGTAGTCTGCCAAGGCCAAGTATATGCAGCAGCCCAGCCCCATCAGCCCAGATGCCTTATTGCCTCTCCAACTACAGACTCATCAGTGAGCCCCATCAAAACCTGGAAAACTACCACCTAACCTCTAGGTGGACCTTAAGTAATGATAAATTTATTTTAAGTCACTGAGTTTAGCGATGGTTACTACACAACAGCAAACTGATACAACTATTACGTGTTGGGCAGGAGTCCAAATACTTTATGTGAGAATGTATAGGACATACAGGTTTACACTACAGAAACCCCATATAAAGCACACAAATGCAAATGCTGAATATAAATACTGCAGGTGCCCACTATCCATGCATTCTCCTTTGCATGAAGCTGAGCCTACAACACAACTCCAACCTTGCCAGAGTTTACCTGGACTTGAAGTACACAGTTGTCCAAACCCCTGAAAGGTGAAGGGGTGGGGCCCAAGATAAGAGGGTAGGTGATTTGTAGTAGGGCAGGATGCCAGTAAGTACCTGACTAGGAGGGGCAGGGTCACAGAGGTGGGGGCAGTAGACAGGGGGGCCTGGAGGGAGGGGAAGGGAAGAGTGCAGAGGAGGCCGAGGCCCACCTGCCAGAAGGACAACATCTGCTTTCTTCAGGGCAGCGCTACGGTTCTGCCGGATGTGGAGGGGGTGGTTGCGGCCCAGCAGTCCTCGAGCCATCCCTCCCAGGAAGCAAGGGATGCCGAGGGTCTCCACAGCAGCACTAGGGATCCGGACAGAACGGAGGTGAGTGTAATGTCAAGGGCGTGCCCCACCCCACAAGGCATCAGGGCACCAGGGACCAGGTATATGATAGGAAGGGCAAGGCTGAGCCTTCTCACCGAAGTCTATCAGCGGGTATCGGGGGCAGCAGAGCCTGGCTTCCCAGCACAATAAGGGGCCTTTTGGCTCGGCTCAAGATTTCCATACAGCGCTGAACCTGGGATAAGAGATGGGGCTCAAAGAGCCAACCGTGTGAGTCACCATCAGCCCCCAAGATCAAGGCCCCAATTACTGACTCAAAGAGAGACCATCCTGCCAGGTCGGGTCCTCGGCCAGGGGAGAGGCGATTCACCTGCTGGGGGGATGCCTGGGGAATGTCCAGAGGCAGAGGGCCCTCAGGCCGAGGCTCCCAGGCTCCTGCAAAGAGGTTGGCCAGGTAATTCTCTAAGTACCTGCAAAGGTGAGAGCAAGAGCTGGTTACCAGAATCAGTGACCAGGGCTCCCGGAGCTAGAGGCGGCCAGGGTCTAGGAGGGAAGTGAGACAGGCAGAGGAGTGGACCGGCAACACCCCGGGAGAGGCATATGCCAGGGGCCGAGTCTCCAGCAAGCCTGCTTCCCTCAGAAGCTTCTGGTGACTACCCAGCCGGACGCAGACCCTCAAAAACAAGTGACACAGGCATGGAGTACCACGATCAGGGCCACAGACGGCTGCGGGGACAGCCACATGCAGCTCCGCTGCTTCCTAGCTGTGTGACCAGACAAGTGACTTACCCTTTCTGAGCTTGCTCCTCTGCAAAACATAAAATTAGGAATCTCCTTCCTAAGGTTCACTACCTATCCATCCAAACTATAAAGCACTTTGTAAAACACTCAGTCAGTGAGGCTACTAATATCCCCAGGACTCAAGCCGCTTTCTCTGGCTTCTGACACCTCTGTATCCTTACTCGTTCGGTCGTAGGGCCCCAACCATCCATGTGGGCCTGTGCGGGGCCTCAAGACAGGGAGATACCACCTGCCCAGCTCTGACCTCCCTGAGGAACACCCAACCTAACCAAAAACAAGACACGTGGGCATTAGCAGTAAGCACACAGAGCCTGAAACTTCTCTTTCTCTTTCAAGGAGAAACCAAGACTGTAGAGAATGAGAAGAGGCCAAGGAAGGAACCAACGCAAAAAGAAAAGGCAAAGGAAGAACCAGGGCCAAGTAGGGGCAGCCTAGGAGAGAGGAGGAGATGGAGGGGCACCTGGGTGGCTCAATGGGTTAAGTGTCTGCCTTCAGCTCAGGTCATGATCCCAGGGTCCTACGATCGAGTCCCACATGGGGCTCCCTGCTCAGCAGGGAGCCTGCTTCTCCCTCTCCCTCTGCTGCTCACTCTGGTTATGCTGTCAAGTAAATAAAATCTTTAAAAAGAAATTTTAGGGGCGCCTGGGGGGCTCAGTCTTTAAGTATCTACCTTTGGCTTGGGTCATAATCCCAGAGTCCTGGGATCGAGCCCCACATTAGGGTCCTTGCTCAGCGGGAAGCCTGCTTCTCCCTCTTCCACTCTCCCTGCTTGTGTTCCATCTCTCACTCGCTGTCAAATAAATAAATCTTAAAAAAAAAAAAATTTTTAAGGGGCACCTGGGTGGCTCAGTGGGTTAAGCCTCTGCCTTTGGCGCAGGTCATGGTCTCGGGGTCCTGAGATCGAGTCCCACATCGAGCTCTCTGCTCGGCAAGGAGCCTGCTTCTCTCTCTCCCTCTCTGCCTGCCTCTCTGCCTACTTGTGATCTCTATCAAATAAATAAATAAAATCTTTAAAAAAAAATTTTAATTAAGAAAAGAGAAAAAGAATGGGGTACCTGGGTGGCTCAGTGGGTTAAGCCTCTGCCTTCAGCTCAGATCATGATCCCACGGTCCTGGGATCGAGCCCCGCATGGGGCTCTCTGCTCAGAGGGGAGTCTGCTCCCTCCTCTCTCTCTGCCTGCCTCTCTGCCTACTTGTGATCTCTGTCAAATAAATAAATAAAATCTTAAAAAAAAAAAAAAGAAAAGAAAAAAAGAAGTGAATGGGGGGAGAGGCGGGGGAGGATCCAGGGAACAAACAGGCTGCTGTCACAGCCACAGAATAAAACTGCTAAATTTGAGCCTACCGGTCAGGGTCACCAGCCACTTCCTATGTGTTCAGAACCCCTGAATCCCCCTCTGTATTTGTGGTTCCCTAACCATGTTGGAGAAAGGATGGGAGATACCTTGCCTCACACTGGACTCCAACAATATCCTTATTTAAGACAGTAACAGTTAGTTATTCACTGCCGCATTTTACACTCTCAAAATGACCTCGTCATTCTCCAGAGAATCTTAGTCTAGAAAGAAAAACAGGCAATGCTCTCCATTTCACAGATAAGGAAGGTGAAGTCAGGAAAGGTTAAATGATTACACTGTCCACCTCAACTTCACCCTGTGTTAAGTGTATCTCAGTTAAACTGTGGAAAAAAAGAAAGGCTTAACCATTTGCTCGAGGTGAACACAGCTAGTTAGTGGTGGTCCTGAGATTTGGACCCCTCTCTCTGGACTCACTTAATGCATTACAGACAGCGCATGGACAAGCTCTGTGGACAAGGCCCTGAGGGATCCTCCAGGCTGAATCGTCGTGTGCCATGAGCAAGCTGGATGACTTCATGCCAGTCATTTGGCCCCCTTGGGTCCCAGTTACCCAACCTATGAAATGTGCATAATAATACCTTGCCATCTTGACTCAGCGTTGTTATAAAAGCCATATGCATGAAACCACTACTCCCTGAGCTGGCCCTCAAGGTGCTGTCTCTCCAGGGGTTAGTGGCCTATCTGTCTTGTTCGCGCCTGTCCTGGTACCTGCTAAGTACGTGGCACTAAGTACGTGGTGGCAGGGGAACAGAAGGTGGGAGGACAAACACGGGCAACGGGGAGGGACAGAGGAGAAGGAAAACAATCGACTCTCTCCTGCGCAGGCCCACTTCAGTGGCGACCAAAAACCAACGCCTTTCCCATTCCTCTGCCTGGGCTATGGCCCTACCTAGAACCCTTTTCTATCCTCTCAACTGAAAGAAATCCCCCTCAACCTTATAGCTCTTCTAGAAAAACCTTTAAGCATGTCCCTTATCCTGGCCAGATGGAGGTCTAAGCACTCACATGTGATCCTCCACATGTCTCTGTATCCCACAGCCACCACCCAGATCCAGGCCACCATGCCTCTAGTCCCAAGGCCCACCACATCTCCTCCCTGGCTTCCCAGCTTCCACCCAACCCCACAGTCCATTTTCCTACTCAGGGTATCCTATGCCTCTGCTTAAGGCCCTGTAATGCTTCTCAATGGAACTCAAATTAAAAAAAAAAAAAAAAAAAAAATCCAGGTCCTCCCAATGGCCCCTGCTGGCTGTTCCGAACTCAGCCCCTACCCCTCTTTGCTCACCTGCTGCTGTCACATAGGCTGCCTTGCTTTCCTAACCCACCAAGTTTGCTCCCGCCTCAGAACTTTTGCATTTGTAGTCCCTCTACCTAGAATGCTCTTCCCATGGCTGCCCTTCCCCCACTCCATTGATATGCAAGCCCATGAATGAGTCCAAGGAGGGACAGATGCTGGCAGAAGTTACAAAGGAGGGCAAGGGGCTGGAGAGAGCATGGTGGGAGTGGCACTGCTCACCATGAGACCACGCGACCCATGAAGCCCTTGGGCGGCTTGGCTGGCACCATCTCCTTCTGGACCATGTAGTAGGGGTACAGCACATCGATGGGCAGCTCCACAAACACTGGGCCTGCAGAGGGGCAGGGAGGATACTGAGCCTGCCATGCCTCCCTAGACCCAAGCCTTAGGGCCTGCCCACTACCCAGCACCCCCCACCTACCTGGGGTGCCCGACTGGGCAGCAGCTATCGCAGCCCTCAGAGTGGGCACAATGTCTCGCACCCTCCGCACGGAAGCACAAAACTTGCACAGTGGCCTAAACAGGGACATCTGATCAATGGCCTGGAGTGCACCCCGGTTCTGGTGGAAACAGAGGTGTCCAGAGAGTCAACACATGAGCCCTTTGAGGCTCCCTGGGGCCCCCACCACCCACCAAGGACAAGGCACCTGCAGGAGCGTGCTGGCAGCCCCACCCAGAAGCAGGACTGGGGACTGAGCTATCTGGGCATTCTTCATTGCAGTCACCGTGTTGGTGAGGCCCGGGCCTGCTGTCACTGCAGCCACACCCACCGTCCCTGAAACACAGAATCCATTGCAGCTGTGCCCACCGGCCTGGCCACCTCTGAAAAAAACTGTGCCCCTCAAAGACCCCCCCCATCCCATTCTCCCCAGCCCTTAGTCCTCTCTGCTCTGCCCTCACCAGTCAGGCGGGCCACAGCATCGGCAGCGAAGACGGCTGTGACTTCGTGGCGTGTGTCCACCACACGGATGCCCAGCTTCTCACAGGCCACCAGCAGCGGGGAAATGTGACCACCGACCAATGTGAAGAGGAACCGCACGCGATGGGCCCTCAGCACAGCTGCCACGTTCTCCCCGCCATGCTGAATGCTTGCCTTGTCCACCTGGGCCCCAGAAAGGGAGCGCAAGATTATCAAGGACCAGCAAGGACACTAGGGCACATAGGGAGAAGGCAATCTCGCTCCCCCAGGAAGGAGGGCAGGACAGTCAGGGGAACTTGGATGTTGGTTAGGCACCTATAATACCATATGCCAGGCCCAGAGGAGGGCATGTTATCCTATCAGACCCTCTGGTGATTATAGCCTCTTGCAGCTAGGAAGACCAAGACTTGCCCCAGCAATAGTCAAAGTCCTATACAACCCATGCTCTTAAGCGCCCTCTTTTGATACACTGCCTGTCTTGAGGGCTGTGGGGCAATCAGGGTGAAAGGAAAGGGAAAACGGATCTCGAGAACCCAAAGCAGTTTGCCCAGGGCTATCTGCTGAGATTCCAGAACTGCCTGCCCTCCAGGGCCTGGCAGCCTGACTGCTAATTCCAGCATGCTAGATTTCCTCCCACTCACAGGGCAAACCCAGTTGGCAGGCCCAGCTGGCCTGCTGCTAGCCACCAAGCACCCGGCACAGGAGCAGCCTGCTGGCAGAGATCATCCCTGAGGCTTCCCAAACCCAGCTTCCTCACAGCCCAGCGCAACAGAGGCCTCTGCCTTAAACCTCCACAAATCCTCAAGACTAGCAGCCTTGCTCCTGTTGCTCCTGGTGAAGAAAGGAAGGATTGGGGAAAGAGTGTGGGGAAGGGGTAGATTCCTGAGGGGAGGAACCAAGAGTGAGGTCTGTGGGGTCAATTCTTCCCAAAAAGATCACCTGTGGCAAGTTACCCCACAAGATGTCGTGAGCTTATTTCCTCTTGTGGGAAATGAGGGCAGAAATAAAGGCAACTATTCAGGGACATGTTGAGAGGTACATGACAACTGTTACAGCCCCCTCGGGTGCCTTTGGCCCACTCTGACCACACAGGATTCAGGGAGCAGTGCTCTGTGAAAACGGCTCGGGACCGCTGGGGAAGGAGTGGGCCGGGCGCGGAGTCAATGCGCAGACACTCCAGATTCTCTCTTGCTAGAGGCAAAGTCCAGGCAGGGCCTTGTCTGCAACCTGGCAATGGGGACAGGGAAGTGGATAGAATTTCCCGACCGAACCCCTAGATTAGTCGGGCTTCACTTTCTCCGCCTGCAAAATACGTGAGATAGCGTGTCTGGCGCTCATTCCTTCTTTAGCTGCCCCCAGCCCGCCTCTGATCTGCGCCCCCGCACCTTGTGCATCAACTGATAGAAGAGCCCCAGGCGGTGCGCGGCGCCCAGCAGAGCGGCCACTAGCGTCCCGCAGGCCAAGAACAGGAATGAGGGGAAGAAGTTCCCGGCAGGCGCGGCGGCCGCGAGGGTCTCCATGACACCGCACCTGAAAGAGAAAGGACAGGGCCAGCAGCTGGAAGCAGAGATCCTTTACGGAAGAAGGTACGCCCCTCCCACACGCAGGCCGGGCCACACCTCCCCCACCCCCGGTTTCGGCGCGGCCACGCCCCTTACGCCACTCGTCTAGGGACGAGGCCACGCCCCTGGAGAACCAGGCCCCGCCTTTCGGGGAGGCCACGCCTCCTGCGACGCCAGATCCTCTCTTTATGTCTCCTCCACCACCACCACCACCACTAAAAACTAGACCACCACACGTCAATGCGGCCAGAACGACCTCAAGATAGTTTTTAGGCGCCTCGGGTTAAATAAATTAACCAATTCTCAACGAATTGGTGGGGAGCCCCGCCTCTATTTTACAACTGGATCCGACTCTCAGCCCTAAAGGTGAGCCCGCCCACCCCGCGTCCACGTCACCTAGGACGAGGCCACGCCCCCAAGCTCGCGAGTGAGCCCCTCTCCAGAAGCCAGATCTCTACCCACTGCGAGCTCCGGAACTCGACCCCACACCCCAGGCCAGGGGTCGAGGTCAGATCGCATCAGAAGGCTTTTCCTACCCCCGGGGCACTTTGGCCTTCACCTACGGGAAATGGCGCTGACTGCGGAGGAATTCGGCGCCCTTCGTGTCACGTGACCCAGGAGCGCGGCCGGGGGGGGCTGGCCCCGGAGCTGTGGCCCCGCCCCTTTCTCTCAGTAGGCTTGGCGGTTCCTGTAGTCCGGCCCGGCGCGCGTGCGCAGAGCCGTAACCACGCCCTGTGACACAAGCACCGCCTATAAGGACTCTGGCCCTCCTGGTGGCGCGCGCACAGGCCCCGCCTTTCCCCGCCTCTCATTGGCTCTCACTTCAAGCCTAACTTTTCTTTACAAGGGGCTACGCCCCTTGGCACCTCGTCTAAGCCGAGGAGACGGCTTCAGGCGGCCTTCCATTGGCCCTGCATTTCAGCCTGTACTCCTCGGGCTTTCCGAGCCCGCCGGCTTTCCCACCAGCCGTGCCGAATGCCCCTTCAGATTAGCCGGACTTGGACGTCACGGGCCGCTCCCCAGAATCCACCACCACCCAGGCCCACGTCCCCAAGCCCCGGTCCCAGCTCTGAGACAGACCCCGCCTCCCATCTTACGTAACCCTGCAAAAGCAGAGGCCCGCCCCCTCGCTCGTAGGCCGGCCTCTGTTGTTGGCCCCGCCTTCTTTCCCGACTTTCGGGTTTCTCAATTCGAAGTTCAGAGTGTGGGGGAGTAGACGTTGGGTAACCCTACGGACCTGCTTCCAGCCGTCCGGCCTCTGGAAAATGATCCCCATCAGCAAAGGGGAAGTAATTCTAGTACTGAGTACCCTACTACCTTCCAAAATGAATCTTCACATTTTAACAGGGGCTCCCATCCCTCGTCAACTTCTGGAATTTCCCGCTGAGTGTTTCACCCCATTATTAATTTTATCTAACGTTGAATCTTCCTACTTTTCATTTCACCCACATAAGAAAAGAAAAGAAAACTCCGTTTGCCCCACATTTTCCACCTATCACTGTCCCTTTGAACCTCTTTTTAGCGAAATTCCTCCAATGACTTGTCTTTACTTATTGTCTCATGAGCCCTTCTGTTCCCTCTTGAACCCACTCCAAAGAGTCTCTCCCCGCCACTTTATGAAATCTGTTAGGAGTATTCCAACAGTCTCTAAAACCGGTTCCTCTCCCTTCTATCTCTCACCTACCAGCTCAACCCCACTTTCCCTTCCTATAATTAACAGGATAAAACTTTCTACAAAGGTCTTCAGGTCCGATTAAATTCCCAAAGCCAATAATGAAATAGTGACCATTACTTTTCATTAAGCACTTATTACATATGAGGGGCTGTTCCATACACTCTTCACATCAACTCATGTAATCCTCACATAGCCCTGTAAGGTAGTTTATATTATTAATATCCCCGTTTACAGATGAGGAAACGGGAGCACAGAGAGGTTAAGGAACTTGCTCAAGGTCACACAGCTTGTAAGTGAAAGAGGCACAATGTGAGCTCAAGCAATGCTGCTCCCAGTCTGGGAGAACAAGTACGGTGCTTCAACCACATGGCTTCCCCATGCCTGTCACAGGATGTAACACTTGGGGCCCACCCAGACACCCTTCGGCTTAACATTGGATTTTATTCTAGTGAGTTGGAAAGGGGAGAAGATTTTGAACAGCCTCAGTCACACAAAACCTGCACACAATTATTCATACGGTCTTAATCTGTAACAGCCAAGAACTGGAAAAACCAAATGTGTCTTGCAAAAATCAGTAAAAGGAAACCTCATTTATTTTTTTTTAAGATTTTATTTATTTATTTGACAGAGAGAGAGATCACAAGTAGGTAGAGAGGCAGACAGAGAGAGAGGAGGAAGCAGGCTCGCCGCGGAGCAGAGAACCCGATGCGGGGCTCGATCCCAAGACCCTGAGATCATGACCTGAGCCGAAGGCAGCGGCTTAATCCACTGAGCCACCCAGGCGCCCCAAAGGAAACCTCATTTAAAATGGAGTTGGGGGATGCCTGGGTGGCTCAGTCGCTTAAGCGGCTGCCTTTGGCTCAGGTCATGATCCCAGGATCCTGGGAGCGAGTCCCACATCGGGCTCCTTGCTCAGCAGGGAGTCTGCTTCTCTCTCTCCCTCCGCCTGCTACTCTGCCTGCTTGTGCTCTCTCTCTCTCTCTTTCTCTCTGTGTCAAATAAATAAAATCTTTTAAAAAATAAATAAAATAAAATGGAGTTGGGAGGCTGGAAGGGGAGCTCACATGCCTTACCACTCATCATCAACTGTAGACCTCAGGAAGAGACCTACCTCGCAAGTCTGGAGAATAGATACTATTGTACTACTCCAGCGGGAGGAAGAAAGGTTTTCCTCCTCCGTGAGCAACAGCCCAGCTAATGAGGGACTGTGACAGCTCAGCCAATGAAAAGTCACTATTCTTGGAACTCCCAGTTTACTCTAATGAGCTTTTGGTTTGCAACAGCTCCTTCCAAACCTTCCTTTTCCTTTATAAAAAAACATACCTTGCCTGTGTTCCCAGATTTGCATACAGTTTTGCTGTAGCTTGTGTATCCCAAATTGTAATTTTCTGCTATCCCTGAATAAGCCCATTTTGTTGATTAATAAATGATGGTTTTATCTTTAAGGTTAATGCCCTCAATAGGTGAATGGCTAAACAAGCTGTGGTGCATTCCGATCATGGAACACTATTCAGCAATAGAAAGACAAACTATTGAAACACACAACTTGGATGAATCTCAAAGTAATTATGCTCAGAGAACAGATTGTGTTTACCAGAAACCAGGGTGGGAGGAAAGAATAGGAGGGAAACTGATCAAAGGTAGATATCCAGTTAAAAGATAAGTAAGTCCTGGGACTGTAATGGACAGCTTGGAAAACACAGTTAACAATAGTGTATTGTATATTGGGAAGTTGCAAAGAGAGAAGATCTTAAAAGTTCTTGTCATAAGAAAAAATTGTAACGATGTGAAGTGTTGGATGTTAACTTATTGCAGTCACCATTTGCAATATATATGTATATCAAACCTTTAGTTGTATACCTTAAAGTACAATGTTATATGTCAGTTATACTTAAATAAAACCGGTGGTAGGGGAGGCAAGAAAGTCCAGAACTACAAACACCAGTCATAATTTTTTTTAATTATTTATTTATTTGACAGGCAGAGATCACAAGCAGGCAGAGAGAGAGAAGGAAGCAGGCTCCCGGCTGAGCAGAGATCCTGATGCGGCGCTCTATCCCAGGACCCTGAGATCATGACCTGAGCCATGGCAGAGGCTTTTTTTTTTAAGATTTTTTTTTTTTTAATTTATTTGACAGACAGAGATCAGGCAGTAGGCAGAGAGGCAGGCAGAGGTGGTGGGAAAGAAGCCGGTCTTAAAAGGTTACATACTATATGATTCCATCAGTATGATATTCTCCAAGTACAAAACCATAGTGAGAGAGGACAGATCAGTGGTTGCTAGAGGATAGGGAAGGATGTGATTATAAAGGGGGTAGAACTAGGGAGCTTTCTGAGGTGATGTTCTGTGTCCAGGTTATAGTGGTGATGGCATGTGTTAAAATTCATTGAATTGAAAACTTTTTAAAAATCTATTTTAATGTACGGTATTTTTAAATTTGGGGCCCCTGGGTGGCTCAGTCAGTTGAGTGTCCAACTTTGAGTTTCAGCTTGGGTTGTGATCTCAGGGTCAGAGACCCAGCCCCATATCAGGCTCCTCACTCAGCACGGAGTCCGCTAGAGATTTTCGCCGCCTGTCCCTCCTCCGCAACTCTTTCTCTAAAAATAAATCTGTTTTAAAAATATAAGTAAATAGAGGTGCCTGGGTGGCTCAGTGGGTTAAGCCTCTGCATTCAGCTCAGGTCATGATCTTGGGGTCCTGGGATCGAGCCACACATCAGGCTCTCTGCTCAGCGGGGAGCCTGCTTCCCCCCCCCCCCCGCCTGCCTCTCTGCCTACTTGTGATCTCTGTCAAATAAATTTTTAAATCTTTAAAATATATATGTATGTAAGTAAATTATACCTATAATTTCATACGTGTGTGTTTAGGTAGATATTCTACATACACAATGTAAATAATTTTTTTAAAGATACACCAGCAGAAATAAGTCAGACTGAGAAAGACAAATAACATCTGATTTCACTTATATATGGAATATAAAAAACAAACAAAAAAGAATAAACAAAAAGCATAATGAGACCTATAAACAAACCAATAGTTGCTAGAGAGAAAGGGGCCAAGAGGATGGGTAAAATGGGTGAAGGTGAGTGGGAGGTACAGGTGTTCACTTATGGAATGAATAAACCACAAGACTAAAGGGTACAATATAAGAAATAAGTCAATGATATTGTAATACTGTTGTCCAATGACCGATGGTAGCCACATGGGCTGTGAGGACAGCATAAGGTATAGAGATGTGAATCACTATGTTGTACACCTGAAACTAATGTAATATTGTGTGCCATACTCAAATTTTAAAAATGTAATAAATAGGGACACCTGGGTGGCTCAGTCGTTAAGCATCTGCCTTAGCTCAGGTCATGATCCCAGGGTCCTGGGATTGAGTCCCACATAGGACACCCTGCTCACTGGGGACCCTGACTCTGCCTCTCCCTTTGCCCCACACTTGTGTTCTCTCTCCCTCACTCTCTGTCAAATAGATAAAATCTTTTTTTAAAAAATAGGGGCTCCTGGGTGGCTCAGTCAGTAAAGCATCTGCCTTCAGCTCAGGTCATGATCCCAGAGTCCTGGGATCGAGTCCCACATCGGGCTCCATGTTCAATGGGGAACCTGCTTCTCCCTCTCCCACTCCCCCAGCTTGTGTTCCCTCTCTCACTGTCTCTCTCCCTGTCCAATAAATAAATAAAATATTTTTAATGTAATAACTAGATAAAAGATCCACTAGCATCAAACTGAATTTTTTCCTCGCAGTAATCAGTAGACTTGAGAGAGAATTAGGAAAAGGCATGCATTTCTGCCTCAGTCATGCAAAGTTTTCTTTCTTCCTGCCATCCACAGAAACGTTTCTCTTCTGTGCTCCACATTTTGGGAAACAGTGACCTTGCCAGACCTTCATATCCTCACCAAGCCTCATATTTATGAGCTCCAGAGACAGCATAGGGTCTGAAAATGTCCAGGGGAGAAGAGATCATCAGAGCCAATTCCTCCATTTAATGACCTCTGAGTCACAGAGAAAGGATGGGATCTTCCCATGCCCCCACAAGTGGTTCAGAGGGAAACTAGCACCCAGATCTCCAGGTTCTGGTTGAGTGGATAGCGTTTTTAAGTGCTCACACAGCCTTTGAGAGAGAGGGAGCACATGGTGCCCAGAGCTCCTTGGAAACTGATAGAAGCCCCCAGGCCTTGCTTGCACCTGCTTGAACCAGAGGCGGCAGCACTGGGTCCTGCAATCCTCCTCAGGACCTGGGAGTCCTACCTGGCCCCCTGCCTGCACTGAATGCCTCATAAGGACCGGCGAGCCTTCACTTTCATCTTCCATAGCAGAGAAATGAAAGCCGGTCAGTCTGCAAACTGAAAAAAATATAAATAAACTAACTAACTAACTAATAAATAAATAAGTCCACAGAAACCGCAAAAAGAGGCTCACTTCCCAAATACTGCAGATTCAGTCCCAGACCACCACGACAAAGCAAGAGAAATGCATTTTTTGGTTTCCCAGGGCATATAGAAGTGATGTTACACAGTACTGTAGCCCAGTGTGTGCAAGAGCATCGTGCCTGAAATAACCATGGACACACCTTAGTTTAAAAGTACTTGATTGCCAAAATGCCAACTGTCACCTGGGTTTTCAGTGAACCGTCATCGTTTTGCTAATGGAATGTCCTGCCTCCATGGTGATAGCCGCTGACCGATCAGGGTGGTGGCCGCTGACGGCTCGGGTGGCTGTGGCAGTTTCTTAAAGTAAGACCACAAGGAAGTTTGCCTCATCAATTGGCTCTGACTTTCACAGACGATTTCTCCATAGCATGTGATGCTGTTTGTTAGCATTTGACACACAGTAGGACTTCTTTCAGAATGGGAGTCCGTCCTCTCAAATGCTGCCACTGCTTTATCAACTCGTTTTCTATAATACTCCACGCCCTTTCTGGTCATTTCATGTCTTCACAGCATCGTCAACACAAGCAGATTCCAGCTCAGGAAACCATGCTCTGTGCTCATCCATTAGAAGCAACTCCTCGGGTGTGGCACCTGGGTGGCTCAGTGGTTTAAGCTTCTGCCTTCGGCTCAGGTCATGATCCCAAGGTCCTAGGATCAAGCCCCACATCGGGCTCTCTACTCAGCAGCGAGCCTGCTTCCCTTCCTCTCTCTCTGCCTGCCTCTCTGCCAACTTGTGATCTCTGTCTGTAAAATAAATAAGTAAAATCTTTAAAAAAAAAAAAAAAAGAAGCAACTCCTCATCTGTTCAACTTTCAGCATGAGGTTGAAGCAACTCAGTCCCATCTTCAAGCTCCACTTCTGATTCTAGTTCTTTGGCTGTTTCCATCACACCTGCGGTTACTTCCTCCACCGACGTCTTGAACCCTCAGTCATTCATGAGGGTTGGGATCCACTGCTTCCAGACTCCTGTTCATGTTCATATTTTCACCTCTTCCTATGAGTCACAGATGTTCTTAATGGCATCTACAATGGTAAAGCTTTTCCAGAAGGTTTTCAGTTTACCTTGCCCAGATGCATCAGAGGACTCACTGTCTATGGCAGCTGTAGTCTTTTAAAAAATGTATTTGTTGGGGCGCCTGGGTGGCTCAGTGGGTTAAGCCGCTGCCTTCGGCTCAGGTCATGATCTCAGGGTCCTGGGATCGAGTTCCGCATCGGGCTCTCTGCTCAACAGGGAGCCTGCTTCCCCCTCTCTCTCTGCCTGCCTCTCTGCCTACTTGTGATCTCTGTCTGTCAAATAAATAAATAAATAATATTTTT
Source organism: Meles meles (assembly GCF_922984935.1). Lineage (NCBI taxonomy): Eukaryota > Metazoa > Chordata > Mammalia > Carnivora > Mustelidae > Meles > Meles meles. Next base: position 12,057,404 of record NC_060085.1, read on the forward strand.
TTAAATGTATTTGTTAAAGAATAAGCTTAAAATTCAAAACTCCTGGGACACCTGGGTGGCTCAGTCATTAAACATTTCCATTCAGGTTGTGATCTCAGGGTCTTGAGATCCAGCCCCACGTCGGGCTCCACACTCAACCTGAAGTCTGCTTGTCCTTCTCCTCTGCTCCTCTGCCCATTTGCACTCTTTCTCTCTCTCTCCCTCAAAGAAAGAAATAAATATTTTAAAAAGTCAAAATTTCTCCTTGGCCCATGGGCTGCAGAATGGATGTTGTGACAGCAGGTATGAAAACAACATTAATCTCATGACACATGCCATCAGAGCCCTTGGGTAACCATGTGCATTGTCAACAAGCAATAATTTTTTTTAAGATCTATTTATTTATTTGTCACAGAGACAGAGACAGACAAAGAGCACAAGCAGGGGAAGCAACAGGCAGAGGCAGAAGCAGGCTCCCCACTGAGCAAGGAACCTGATGTGGGATTCAATCCCAGGACCCTGGGACCATGACCTGAGCCAAAGGCAGATGCTCAACCAGTTGGGCCACCCAAGCAAAGTGTCCCAAGCAGTAATATTTTAAGAGGAATCTTTCTCATCTTTCTTTCTTCCTTTCTTTCTTCCTTCTTTCTCTTTTTGAGCAGTAGGACTCAAACTTCAAATATTTAGTAAACCATGCTACAAACAAGTGCTATCATCGCTATCATCTAGGCTTTATTATTCCCTTTCTAGAGCACAGACTGAGTAGATTTAGCATAATTCTTTATTTTTCTTATTTATTTTTTATTTTTTATAAACATATAATTTATTTTTCTCCCCAGAGGTACAGGTCTGTAAATCGCCAGGTTTACACACTTCACAGCACTCAACATAGCACATACCCTCCCCAATGTCCATAACCCCACCCCCCTCTCCCAACCCCCCTCCCCCCAGTAACCCTCAGTTTGTTTTGTGAGATTAAGAGTCACTTATGGTTTGTCTCCCTCCCAATCCCATCTTGTTTCATTTATTCTTCTCCTACCCCCCAACCCCCCATGTTGCATCTCCACTTCCTCATATCAGGGAGATCATATGATAGTTGTCTTTCTCCAATTGACTTATTTCACTAAGCATGATACCCTCTAGTTCCATCCACGTCGTCGCAAATGGCAAGATTTCATTTCTTTTGATGGCTACATAGTATTCCATTGTGTGTATATACCACATCTTCTTTATCCATTCATCTGTTGATGGACATCTAGGTTCTTTCCATAGTTTGGCTATTGTAGACATGATTTAGCATAATTCTTAAGGGCCCTAGGATTTTCCAAGTGGTAAATAAGCATTGACTTCAACTTGGTCCCCAGCCGCATTAGCCCCCAACCAGAGAGTCAGCCCGTCCTTTGAAGCTTTGCAGCCAGGCATTGGCTTCTCTCTGAAAGTCCTGGGCGGCATCTTCTTCCAGTGGAAGGCTGTCTCCTGTGCACGGACAGTCTGCTGAGTAGTGTCGCCACCTTCTTAAATCATCTCAGCCGCCTCTTCCAAGTCCCTTGCTGCGGCTTCTATGCCAGCACCTGCCGTTTCACTGGCACTTTCAGGTTATGAAGTTGGTCTCTTTCCTGGAACCTCATGAGCCAACCTCCGCTGGCCTCAGACTTTGCTTCTGCAACTTCCCCAGCTCTCTGAGCCTTCACAGAATTGAAGAGAGTTAGGGTCTTGCTCTGGACTAGGCTTTGGATTAAAGGAATGTGGTGGTTTGATCTTCTATCCAGACCACTCAGACTTAGTCCCTATCAGCAAGAAGGCGGTTTCGCTCTCTTTGTTCACTAGACTAGCACTTTCATTTCCTTTGCATCACAGGTCGACTAACTGGTGCAAGAGGACTTGCCTCCAGCGTCTCTCTACCTGCAACCTGCCTTCCTCACTAAGCTTCGTCATCCTTCCTTTGGCTTTTAGGTGAGAGATGTGTGACTCCTCCTTTCACTTGAAGACTTAGAAGTTACTGTAGGGTTGTTAATTGGCCTAATTTCAATATTGTTGTGTCTCGAGGAACAGAGAAGCCCGAGGAGAGGAGGGAGATGGGGCACCAGCTGGTCAGTGGAGCTGGGAGAACACACACATTTATTAAGTTGACCTACTTCTATGGGCGCAGTTCATGACACCCCAAAACAATGAACAGTAGTAGCATCAAAGATAACTGACCAGGGCACCTGGGTGGCTCTGTGGGTTAAAGCCTCTGCCTTCAGCTCAGGTCATGATCCCAGGGTCCTGGGATCAAGCCCCACATCGGGCTCTCTGCTCAGCAGGGAGCCTGCTTCCTCCTCTCTCTGCCTGCCTCCCTGCCAACTTGTGATCTCTGTCAAATAAATAAACAAAATCTTTTTTAAAAATACATTAAAAATAAATAAATAAATAAATAAGATAACTGACCACCAACCAATACAATGGCTAATGAAAAAGTTTGAAATATGGCTGGAACTACCAAAAACTGACACAGAGATGTGACATGAGCAAACGCTGTTGGAACAACAGTGCCACTAGCCTCACCCAGGATTGCCGCACACCTTCAACTAGTAGAAAGTGCAACGTTTGCAAAGCATGGGAAAGGGAAGCACCAAAAACCTACGTGCAATCAAATGAGGGGCCTGTGCTAAGTTTCTGGTAGTTCTTAGTGATTTATGAATCATCTGATTCTGAAATCTAAAGCAAAAATGGAAGCGTCCTACAAAAATGTTAACGTGCTTAATATGACCTTTAAAATACAAATTGAAAGAAGAAAAGAAAATTGAAATGGAAATCAAGCACTCTACGGTCAGCTTTCTTTGTAATGGTCAAAAACTCAAACAACAAAACAATACACCCCTCACTAGGTGAATGGTCGGACTGGGCTACCGCCACACTGTGGAATGGTCTCACTGATGTAGCAGGCATTTGTTACTATTATATTGGATTTTATATTATGTGCTATAAAATGGAAGGCAATTATTGTCAGAGAGGAGAGGTGTAGTCTTGAAACACACCCCACCCAAATGTGTCTCTTCTTTAGTTATGCCCAGAGGCTGAAGGGATTAAAAGAACTTTTCCATTCCCAGAAGGAAAGTTTTCAGAGTAGACAGAATTAGGGACACCTGGGTGTTTCAGTCGTTAAGCCCCTGCCTTGGGCTCAGGTCATGATCTCAGGGTCCTGGGATCCCTCCTCACACCAGGAAGCCAGCTTCTCCCTCTCCCACTGCCCCTGCTTCTATACCTGCTCTTGCTATCTCTCTCGGTCAAATAAATAAATAAAATATTTTTAAAAGAGAGAGAGAGAGAGAAAGTAGATAATCATAAACACACAGCATCCAGAAATTTGTCCAAATCTTATTATTCTCTTCAGTCACCCATCAAATGACCTGAGATGGAAATATGGGAATTTCTTTGCTCTACTCTCCCTTCCACTTCTCATCCTACATTTCTTTCAGATCATGTGTGATCTCTCGGTTCCACTAGGGGTCCTGGCTCCCAGTGAACTGGGAAGGTTCCTAAGAGCACACAGTACATGGGACGGAATCCCAGCTTGCGTCTTCAGTAGCTGTGGGATACGGGGCGAGGTTTTTAAACTCTCAGTGTTTCTCACCAATACAATGGAAATAGCAATCTTGATCCATGGGCGGATATAAGTAATGTGTTGCTACTTGCCTGCCAAAAATTATTCTCACCTTCCTCCTATAAAAATAGAACTCCCAGGGGGTGCTGGACTGGCTCAGTCAGTAGAGCATGGGACTCTTCGTCTTGGGGTTGTGAGTTCAGCCACATGTTGGGCGTAGAGCTTACTTAAAAAGAAAAACAGGACTCCCAAGATGTGGCCCAGCACATGTCAATCCCCCTAAAAAGCAGGTATCCAGACACCCTTGCTGCCTGCCATAGTGTCCAAGTTCTGGCCAATGGGACACGAACAGATGTGACAACTACCACATCCACACTGTGCCCTTCAGAGGAAAGGGCATGTGCTCCTTTGAGCCTCACGCCCTTTCCTGTAGCCTGGGATGTAGATACAATGGTGTGACCTAAAGAACTTACATTGGACCACGGATTGAAGACATGGTATATAAAGAAAGAGGAACCACTTGACCAGCCCGAAACCAATCGCCACCTGGAGACTGCAACATCCAGTTTCAGGTGCTGGGCTTGGAATCTCCTGTTATAGCAGCTCCCACTGTACAATAACTGACATAAAAGTTAATGCCAGGGGCACCTGGATGGTGCTGTCAGTCAAGCATTCAACTCTTGCCTTCAGCTCAGGTCTGATTTCAGGGTCCTGAGATGGAGCCCCTCCTCGGGCTCCACGCTCAACAGGGTGTCTGCTTGGGGATTCTCTCTCCCTCTCCCTCTGCCCCTCCTCCCCAATCGTATGTGTGTTCATTCTCTCTCTCTCTCTCTCCCAAATACATAAATCAACCGATCTCAGATGGATGAACCGTGAGGACATGACGCTAAGTGAAACAAGGCCATCCCAAACAGAAAAATGTGGTATGAGTCCTTTCACATGCAGTCCTTAGAGTTATAAAATTCATGAAGACAGGAAGTAGAAGCGTGGTTGTCAGGGCTGGCAGGGAGGGAGGAATGGAATTAGTGTTTAATGCGGACAGTTTCAGTTTTACAAGAGGAAGAGTTCTGGAGAAGCATGGCAGGGATGGTTGCGTAACATTCTGAATGTATTTAATGCCACTGAACTGTACAGGTAAAAAGTGGTTAAGACAGTTGATTTTACATTATGGGTAGTTTACCACAATAAAAGAAATGGAAACAAAAGAAAACTGAGAGAGAGGAAGTCTTTGGATGTGCTTGCTTGCACTTGGAGCTGCCTGGACACACAAAGATAGAGCACCTCCTAAATTTTTTAGAAAAACTGAGAGCCTGTAAATGACTGTTGTCAGTGAACAATTACTTCCACCTTTCAGCCATTGGAGATAATGGAGATAATGCTGCTATGAACATGGACATGCAAACATCTCTTTGAGACCCTGCTTTGAATTCTTCTACATATATATCCAGAAGTGGAATCACTAGATACTCCTACAATTTTTGAGGAACCACCATACTTATTTCCACAGCAACTACACCATTTCACACACACATAGGACACAAGTTGGTAAACTTCCAGTTTACGAAGTTTACCAACATTCTCACCAACACTTGTTACCTTCTCGGGGTGGGGTTTGTACTAACCATCCCAATGGGTGTGATAGCATAACTTTTAATTCACCATTTTGTCCAGACTCATTTTTTCTTGGATTTTGCCAATGCTTCCCTCAGAAAAGAGAGAGGATAAAAGTCCTATCCTGCCACAGGCACACATAATAAATTTCCATTTTCCAGGGAAGAGGGATCAAGACAGCATGGTACACTAAAGGAACACCACAGTCTATGACTCCCAACATGATGTTCGTGTACTATTTGTAACTAATCAACTTTTACAACAATCTCCAGAACCCAAAATCATACTAGCAGGAAATGAGCTGCCAGTTGGTGGGGCGTCTGACTCTTGGTTTCTATTGTTTCAGCTCAGGTCATGGTCTCAGAGTCATAAGATCAAGCCCTATGTTGGGTTCCATGCTCAGTGGGGAGTCTGCTTGGGCTTATCTCCCTCTCCCTCTGTCTCCCTACCCTCTCTCAAAAAAATAAATAAATGTTTTTTTTAAGGGTGGAGGGAGAAAAACAGATGTTGGGTGAACCATCTGGCATGACAGGCTCTTCCAAAAGTTCATTCCAAGGAGGAGAAAAGAAGGCCCTTACTTTTTCACCCCAAAAAATATACCTTTATTAGTTATCTATTGTTGCATAACATATTACCTCAAACTTAATGACTTAAAATCACACACATTTATTATCTCAACATTTGTGTAGATCAGGAATCTGAGCAAGGCTTAGCAAGGTCCTCTGTGACACAGCCTCTCACAGGCTGTGATCAGAATGTTGGCCAGGACTGAGGTCTCATCTGAAGATTCAAGTGGGGAAGGATCCTTTTCCTAGCTCACTTATTTGTTTTCAGACTGGACTGTGTTCCTCAAGAACCATTGAACTCAGGGCCTCAGGGTCTCACTGTTGGCTGAAGGCCACTCTCAGTGGGCTTCTCTAACTCTTGTGTGCAATTTACTCCATCAAAACCAGTAAGGGAAAGAGTCCAGTAGCAGGAGTGAAGCCAGAGTCTCTGAAACCTGACCATGGGAATGACATTCCCTCAATATTCTCATATTTTGTTGGTTAGAAGCTGGCTGCTCAAGGAGAGGGAATTACATGAGGTCATGAGCACCAGAAGGTAGGATCATTGAGGACTATCTTCAAGGCTGTCTGACATATTGTGCCTTCTTCTGCATTTCAGGATTCCAGGGTTGACCTCTTGTTTCCCCAGCTGCTACATGCACCCTCTCTTCTTCTCTTCTCCTGCTACTGCAAAAGCAGTCTTCACCCCACACCACCCACCGCTGACACCCTCCTGAAGTAGGCATTGCCCTCTTTTTTCTGCAGGACCACAATGGCAGAATCATTCCAGGGGAATGCAGAGGATTTCAATAAACACATCTGTTTGGCGTTTTTTAAATCTTATCCCTGAAAAAGTCATACAATCATTTACAAGTAATCACACAGAATGAGTAGCAGAGTTAGAAAACAGAGAAGCAAGGAGAGGCATGTCCCAGGCAAGGCACAGGCATTCACATGAGAAGTCAGGGTTGTCAGAGACAGTGGCTTGGTTTCCCCAGGGCAATCAGAGATGCGTCCATAGGGAAAGTTTTCTGAGGTGTTTTGTTCTTATCTTAAGGAATTCCATTTGTAAGTGTATCAACAGGATCCAACAGGAAATGTGTGATGCACTCTGGGTGGGTAATGCACGGGCAGTTTTTAAAAGGGGCTGTTCATAGGGGCACCTCAGTAGCTCAGTCATTAAGGGTCTGCCTTCAGGCTGAGGTCATGATCCCAGGGTCCTGGGATCAAGCCCTGCATTGGGCTTCCTACTCAGTGGGAAATTTGCTTCTCCCTCTCGCACTCCGCATAATTGGCTCCTTCTCTCACTGTATCTCTCTCTGTCAAATAAATAAATAAAATCTTTCCAAAAGGGGTGGGGGTGCTGTTTGTAAAGGTATGAGCAGAGTTAGGGGCTGGAGCAGCACCCCAGAGCTAGCAGCACTGGAGAGCTGGCAGCGCCCACACACCTGAAGAAGCTAAGGAAACAGTGGTTATAGCCAGAAAGATTGGTTGTGTGGAAAACACTGTGACCTCTGACTAAGAGTGGCCACCCATGGAGACAAACCATAAGTGATTCTTAATCTCACAAAACAAACTGAGGGTTGCTGAGGTGGGGTGGGGGGGCGGGCGGAGAGGAGGGTGGGGTTATGGACATTGATAGGGTATGTGCTATGGTGAGTGCTGTGAAGTGTGTAAACCTGGTGATTCACAGACCTGTACCCCTGGAGATAAAAATATATTATATGTTTATAAAAAAATTTTAAAACAAGAGTGGCCACCCATGGACACATGTAGAGAGGGACTGGAGAGAGTAATACCCTGACCTGGGTCTCCTCCTACCCTCCATCTCCTGACAGTGCCTCTCATTGGCCAAATCCAACCAGAAGCCAGAAGGCAGAGAGCCCATCAATGTGATCCATACAGGTTGGTCTCCTGAGACAGAGATGAACACAAAAGGGTGGTCTTGCTCTGACAAATGGAAGATACAGTGTATAACACATAGACCATAGCTTTCTGGTGAATCTCAAGGTGGAAACCCCATCCTCGGTGTTTAGCTTGTTCTTTTGTTTCTAATTCCTTGGCATGTAGAGTTAGGTTGTTGATTATGTATCTTTCTTCCTCTTTAAAGTTTTTGTTTATTTATTTATTTATTTGACAAACAGAGATCACAAGTAAGCAGAGAGGCAGGCAAAGAGAGAGGAGGAAGCAGGATCCCCACTGAGCGGAGAGCCCAGTGTGGGGCTCGATACCAGGACCCTGAGAACATGACCTGAGATGAAGGCAGAGGCTTATCCCACTGAGCCACCCAGGTGCCCCTCTTTCTTCCTTTTTAATGGAAACACGTACAGCTATGAATTTCCCTCTGAGCACTGCTTTTGCTGTATCCCATAAGTTTTGGTATGTTGTGTTTTCATGTTCATTCATCTCAAACTATTTTCCAACCTAACTTGTAATTTCTTCTTTGATCCCATTGTTTAAGAGTGTAGTGTTTAGGGGTGCCTGGGTGGCTCAGTGGGTTAAGCCTCTATCTTCAGCTCAGGTCATGATCTCAGGGTCCTAGGATCGAGTTCTGCATTGGGCTCTCTGCTTAATGGAGAGCCTGCTTCCCCCTCTCTCTCTGCCTGCCTCTCTGCCTACTTGTGAATTCTCTCTCTGTGTGTCAAATAAATAAATAAGATCTTTAAAAAAAAAAGAGTGTATTGTTTCATTGCTACATATTTGGCAAGTGTCACTTTCCTTCTCTCACTGATTTCTTATTTTATCCCACAGTGGTCAGAAGATGCTCAGGAGGATTTCAACCTATCATCAGTGTTTAATTAGACAAAAGTGAATTACTAAGCTATTTCACATATACTAGGGTGGCTATAATTTCAAAAAGTGGAGAATTAATTTTGGCAGGAATGAGGATAGCAGAAACAATGATTCTTCATTCCCCCCTACTCTTAGTCTCTGGTAACCTCAAATCTACTTTCTGTCTCTATAAATTTGCTTATGCTAGATATTTCATGTAAGTGGAATCATATATTTGTACTTTTATATCTGGTTTATTCATTTAGCATAATGTTTTTAAAGATTTTTTAAATTTATTTTAGAAAGAGAGAGGGTGGGTGCTGGGATGGAACTCCGCATAGGGCTCCTTGTTCAGTGGGGAGCCTGCCTCTCCCTCTGCCTGCCCATCTCCCTGCTTGTGCTCTCTCTGACAAATAAATATATAAAATCTCTTTAAAAAATAAAAATTTAAATAAATAGGGCACCTGGGTGTCTCAGTGGGTTAAAGCCTCTGCCTTCGGCTCAGGTCATGATCCCAGAGTCCTGGGATCGAGCCGCACATCGGATTCTCTGCTCAACAGGGAGCCTGCTTCCTCCTCTCTCTCTCTCTCTCTCTCTGTCTACCTGTGATCTCTGTCAAATAAACAAATAAATAAATCTTTTTTTAAAAAGTAAAATAAATCAAAAATTTAAAAAGAGCAAATTAGTGATTGCCAGAGGGGAGGTGGGTGGCAGGATGGATTAAGGAGGTGATGGGGGTGAATGAGTGCACCTGTCATGATGAGCACCAGGTGATGCATGGAAGTGTTAAATCACTACACTGTACACCTGAAAATTATATAACACTGTATGTTCACTACCTGGAACTTAAATAAAAACTTTTTACAAACATGTCTGATGAAGGACTGTCATCCAAAATCTACAAAGAACACATGAAACTCAATAATAAAAATTTTAATGGATAAAATGACAAAATTTATGTTACATAAATTTTACCACAATGGTTGATGAAATCCTCCTCCTTTCCTTTCCCATCACACAACAGAGAAATAAAGGATCCAAGAGGAAGACAGCTAGAGAATCGTCATGAACTCAACTCTAATCATCATGACACTCTAGCTTTTGCAAGTATGTATCACTAAAGGATCTTACTGTTTATTGTCTCCTCCCACTAGATTTAAGGATGTGATTCCGGCAGGAAGAAAAAAGCCAGCCTGGGACCACTGGTTCAAAGCCACGGAGAACACGGATTAGAAAACCTGGGCTCATTTGCGACGACGTGGATGGAACTAGAGGGTGTCATGCTTAGTGAAATAAGTCAGTCGGAGAAAGACAACTATCATATGATCTCCCTGATATGAGGAAGTGGAGATGCAACATGGGGGGTAAGGGGGTAGGGGAAGAATAAATGAAACAAGATGGGATTGGGAGGGAGACAAACCATAAGTGACTATTAATATTAATCTCACAAAACAAACTGAGGGTTACTGGGGAGAGGGGAGGTTGGGAGAGGGGGAGTGGGATTATGGACACTGGGGAGAGTATGTGCTGTGGTTAGTGCTGTGAAGTGTGTAAACCTGGCGATTCACAGACCTGTACCCCTGGGGATAAAAATACATTATATGTTT